>NC_142658.1:6520721-7145721 GCF_026168435.1 Sesamum indicum | reverse complement strand
TGTAGTTATTATTACGCTTAGCAAATTTACAACACAAATGGATGGGTCTAGTCCTGCGATTGGGACAAGTTTCGTTGAATTCTGAGAATGTCCAAAAGTTAGCTGTTTTGCACGGTTTTATTAAAACAAGTTTGTGTCCCTTTTATAGTAACTTGTATTTATTATTACGCTTAGAAAATTAAACACACAAACTCTTGGGTCTAGACCTACGTTTGGGTCAAGTTTCGTCCAATGCTGAGAATGCTCAAAAATTAACTGTTTTGCACGGTTTTATTAAAACAAGTTTGTTTCCCTTTTATACTAACTTGTAGTTATTATTACGCTTCAAATTGAATACACAAACTCTTGGGTCTAGACCTACGTTTGGGTCAAGTTTCGTCCAATGCTGAGAATGCTAAAAAATTAGCTGTTTTGCACGGTTTTATTAAAATAAGTTTGTTTTCCTTTTATACTAACTTGTAGGTATTATTTCGCTTAGCAAATTTACAACACAAATGGTTGGGTCTAGACCAACGTTTGGGTCAAGTTTCGTCGAATTCTGAGAACGTTCAAAATTTAGCTATTTTGCACGGTTTTATTAAACAAAGTTTGTTTCCCTTTTAAACTAACTTGTAATTATTATTACTCTTAGCAAATTTACAACACAAATGCTTGGGTCTAGACCAACGTTTGGGTCAAGCTTCGTCGAATTCTGAGAACGTTCAAAATTTAGCTGTTTTCACGGTTATATTAAAACAAGTTTGTTTCCCTTTTATAGTAACTTGTAGTTATTATTACGCATAGAAAATTTAACACACAAACTCTTGCGTCTAGACCTACGTTTGGGTCAAGTTTCGTCGAATTTTGAGAACGTAAAAAATTTAGCTATTTTCACGGTTATATTAAAACAAGTTTGTTTCCCTTTTATAGTAACTTGTAGTTATTATTACGCTTAGCAAATTTGCAACACAAATGCTTGGGTCTAGACCAACGTTTGGGTTAAGTTTCGTCGAATTCTGAAAACGTCCAAAATTTAGCTGTTTTGCACGGTTTTATTAAAGCAAGTTTGTTTCGCTTTTATACTAACTTGTAGTTATTATTACGCTTAGAAAATTTACAACACAAATGGATCGGTCTAAACCTGCGATTGGGTCAAGTTTCGTTGAATTCTCAGAACGTTCAAAATTTAGCTGTTTTGCACGGTTTTATTAAAACAAGTTTGTTTCGCTTTTATACTAACTTCTAGTTATTATTACGCTTAGCAAATTTACAACACAAATGGATGGGTCTAGATTGAAACAAGTTTGTTTCCCTTTTATACTAACTTGTAGTTATTATTACGCTTATCAAATTTACAACACAAATGCTTGAGTCTAGACCAACGTTTGGGTCAAGTTTAGTCGAATTTTGAGAACGTTCAAAATTTAGCTATTTTGCACGGTTTTATTAAACAAACTTTGTTTCCCTTTTAAACTAACTTGTAATTATTATTACGCTTAACAAATTTACAACACAAATGCTTGGGTCTAGACCAACGTTTGGGTTAAGTTTCGTCGAATTCTGAGAACGTTCAAAATTTAGCTGTTTTCACGGTTATATTAAAACAAGTTTGTTTCCCTTTTATAGTAACTTGTAGTTATTATTACGCTTAGAAAATTTAACACACAAACTCTTGGGTCTAGACCAACATTTGGGTCAAGTTTCGTCCAATGCTGAGAATGCTTAAAAATTAGCTGTTTTGCACGATTTTATTAAAACTAGTTTGTTTCCCTTTTATACTAACTTGTAGTTATTATTACGCTTAGCAAATTTACAACACAAATGCTTGGGTCTAGACCAACGTTTGGGTCAAGTTTCGTCGAATTCTGAGAACGTTCAAAATTTAGCTATTTTGCACGGTTTTATTAAACAAAGTTTGTTTCCCTTTTAAACTAACTTGTAATTATTATTACGCTTAGCAAATTTACAACACAAATTCTTGGGTCTAGACCAACGTTTGGGTCAAGTTTCGTCGAATTCTGAGAACGTTCAAAATTTAGCTGTTTTGCACGGTTGTATTAAAACAAGTTTGTTTCCCTTTTATAGTAACTTGTAGTTATTATTACGCTTAGAAAATTTAACACACAAACTCTTGGGTCTAGACCAACGTTTGGGTCAAGTTTCGTCCAATGCTGAGAATGCTTAAAAATTAGCTGTTTTGCACGATTTTATTAAAACTAGTTTGTTTCCCTTTTATACTAACTTGTAGTTATTATTACGCTTAACAAATTTACAACACAAATGCTTGGGTCTAGACCAACGTTTGGGTCAAGTTTCGTCGAATTCTGAGAACGTTCAAAATTTAGCTATTTTGCACGGTTTTATTAAACAAAGTTTGTTTCCCTTTTAAACTAACTTGTAATTATTATTACGCTTAGCAAATTTACAACACAAATGCTTGGGTCTAGACCAACGTTTGGGTCAAGTATCGTCGAATTCTGAGAACGTTCAAAATTTAGCTGTTTTCACGGTTATATTAAAACAAGTTTGTTTCCCTTTTATAGTAACTTGTAGTTATTATTACGCATAGAAAATTTAACACACAAACTCTTGGGTCTAGACCTACGTTTGGGTCAAGTTTCGTCGAATTTTGAGAACGTCCAAAATTTAGCTGTTTTCACGGTTATATTAAAACAAGTTTGTTTCCCTTTTATAGTAACTTGTAGTTATTATTACGCTTAGCAAATTTGCAACACAAATGCTTGGGTCTAGACCAACGTTTGGGTTAAGTTTCGTAGAATTCTGAGAACGTCCAAAATTTAGCTATTTTGCACGGTTTTATTAAAGCAAGTTTGTTTCGCTTTTATACTAACTTGTAGTTATTATTACGCTTAGAAAATTTACAACACAAATGCTTGGGTCTAGACCAACGTTTGGGTCAAGTGTTGTCGAATTCTGAGAACGTTCAAAATTTAGCTATTTTGCACGGTTTTATTAAAGCAAGTTTGTTTCGCTTTTATACTAACTTCTAGTTATTATTACGCTTAGCAAATTTACAACACAAATGGATGGGTCTAGTCCTGCGATTGTGTCAAGTTTCGTTGAATTCTGAGAACGTCCAAATGTTAGCTGTTTGCACGGTTTTATTAAAACAAGTTTGTTTCCCTTTTATAGTAACTTGTAGTTATTATTATGCTTAGAAAATTTAACACACAAACTCTTGGGTCGAGACCTACGTTTGGGTCAAGTTTCGTCCAATGCTGAGAATGCTCAAAAATTAGCTGTTTTGCACGATTTTATTGAAACAAGTTTGTTTCCCTTTTATACTAGCTTGTAGTTATTATTACGCTTAGCAAATTTACAACACAAATGCTTGGGTCTAGACCAACGTTTGGGTCAAGTTTCGTCGAAATCTGAGAACGTTCAAAATTTAGCTATTTTGCAAGGTTATATTAAACAAAGTTTGTTTCCCTTTTAAACTAACTTGTAATCATTATTACGCTTAGCAAATTTACAACACAAATGCTTGGGTCTAGACCACCCTTTGGGTCAAGTTTCGTCGAATTATGAGAACGTTCAAAATTTAGCTATTTTGCACGGTTTTATTAAAGCAAGTTTGTTTCGTTTTTATACTAACTTGTAGCTATTATTTCGCTTAGCAAATTTACAACACAAATGGATGGGTCTAGTCCTGCAATTGGGTCAAGTTTCGTTGAATTCTGAGAACGTCCAAAAGTTAGCACTTTTGCACGGTTTTATTAAAAGAAGTTTGTTTCCCTTTTAAACTAACTTGTAATTATTATTACGCTTAGCAAATTTGCAACACAAATGCTTGGGTCTAGACCAACGTTTGTGTCAAGTTTCGTCGAATTCTGAGAACGTTCAAATTTTAGCCACTTTGAATGGTTTTATTAAAGCAAGTTTGTTTCCCTTTTATACTAACTTGTAGTTATTATTACGCTTAGCAAATTTACAACACAAATGGATCGGTCTAAACCTGCGATTAGGTCAAGTTTCGTTGAATTCTCAGAACGTTCAAAATTTAGCTATTTTGCACGGTTTTATTAAAACAAGTTTGTTTCCCTTTTATACTAACTTGTAGTTATTATTACGCTTAGCAAATTTACAACACAAATGCTTGGGTTTAGACCAACGTTTGGGTCAAGTGTCGTCGAATTCTGAGAACGTTCAAAATTTAGCTATTTTGCACGGTTTTATTGAAGCAAGTTTGTTTCGCTTTTATACTAACTTCTAGTTATTATTACGCTTAGCAAATTTACAACACAAATGGATGGGTCTAGTCCTGCGATTGGGTCAAGTTTCGTTGAATTCTGAGAACGTCCAAAAGTTAGCTGTTTTGCACGGTTTTATTAAAACAAGTTTGTGTCCCTTTTATAGTAACTTGTATTTATTATTACGCTTAGAAAATTAAACACACAAACTCTTGGGTCTAGACCTACGTTTGGGTCAAGTTTCGTCCAATGCTGAGAATGCTCAAAAATTAACTGTTTTGCACGGTTTTATTAAAACAAGTTTGTTTCCCTTTTATACTAACTTGTAGTTATTATTACGCTTCAAATTGAATACACAAACTCTTGGGTCTAGACCTACGTTTGGGTCAAGTTTCGTCCAATGCTGAGAATGCTAAAAAATTAGCTGTTTTGCACGGTTTTATTAAAATAAGTTTGTTTTCCTTTTATACTAACTTGTAGGTATTATTTCGCTTAGCAAATTTACAACACAAATGGTTGGGTCTAGACCAACGTTTGGGTCAAGTTTCGTCGAATTCTGAGAACGTTCAAAATTTAGCTATTTTGCACGGTTTTATTAAACAAAGTTTGTTTCCCTTTTAAACTAACTTGTAATTATTATTACTCTTAGCAAATTTACAACACAAATGCTTGGGTCTAGACCAACGTTTGGGTCAAGCTTCGTCGAATTCTGAGAACGTTCAAAATTTAGCTATTTTGCACGGTTTTATTAAACAAAGTTTGTTTCCCTTTTAAACTAACTTGTAATTATTATTACGCTTAGCAAATTTACAACACAAATGCTTGGGTCTAGACCAACGTTTGGGTCAAGTATCGTCGAATTCTGAGAACGTTCAAAATTTAGCTGTTTTCACGGTTATATTAAAACAAGTTTGTTTCCCTTTTATAGTAACTTGTAGTTATTATTACGCATAGAAAATTTAACACACAAACTCTTGGGTCTAGACCTACGTTTGGGTCAAGTTTCGTCGAATTTTGAGAACGTCCAAAATTTAGCTGTTTTCACGGTTATATTAAAACAAGTTTGTTTCCCTTTTATAGTAACTTGTAGTTATTATTACGCTTAGCAAATTTGCAACACAAATGCTTGGGTCTAGACCAACGTTTGGGTTAAGTTTCGTAGAATTCTGAGAACGTCCAAAATTTAGCTATTTTGCACGGTTTTATTAAAGCAAGTTTGTTTCGCTTTTATACTAACTTGTAGTTATTATTACGCTTAGAAAATTTACAACACAAATGCTTGGGTCTAGACCAACGTTTGGGTCAAGTGTTGTCGAATTCTGAGAACGTTCAAAATTTAGCTATTTTGCACGGTTTTATTAAAGCAAGTTTGTTTCGCTTTTATACTAACTTCTAGTTATTATTACGCTTAGCAAATTTACAACACAAATGGATGGGTCTAGTCCTGCGATTGTGTCAAGTTTCGTTGAATTCTGAGAACGTCCAAATGTTAGCTGTTTGCACGGTTTTATTAAAACAAGTTTGTTTCCCTTTTATAGTAACTTGTAGTTATTATTATGCTTAGAAAATTTAACACACAAACTCTTGGGTCGAGACCTACGTTTGGGTCAAGTTTCGTCCAATGCTGAGAATGCTCAAAAATTAGCTGTTTTGCACGATTTTATTGAAACAAGTTTGTTTCCCTTTTATACTAGCTTGTAGTTATTATTACGCTTAGCAAATTTACAACACAAATGCTTGGGTCTAGACCAACGTTTGGGTCAAGTTTCGTCGAAATCTGAGAACGTTCAAAATTTAGCTATTTTGCAAGGTTATATTAAACAAAGTTTGTTTCCCTTTTAAACTAACTTGTAATCATTATTACGCTTAGCAAATTTACAACACAAATGCTTGGGTCTAGACCACCCTTTGGGTCAAGTTTCGTCGAATTATGAGAACGTTCAAAATTTAGCTATTTTGCACGGTTTTATTAAAGCAAGTTTGTTTCGTTTTTATACTAACTTGTAGCTATTATTTCGCTTAGCAAATTTACAACACAAATGGATGGGTCTAGTCCTGCAATTGGGTCAAGTTTCGTTGAATTCTGAGAACGTCCAAAAGTTAACACTTTTGCACGGTTTTATTAAAAGAAGTTTGTTTCCCTTTTAAACTAACTTGTAATTATTATTACGCTTAGCAAATTTGCAACACAAATGCTTGGGTCTAGACCAACGTTTGTGTCAAGTTTCGTCGAATTCTGAGAACGTTCAAAATTTAGCCACTTTGAATGGTTTTATTAAAGCAAGTTTGTTTCCCTTTTATACTAACTTGTAGTTATTATTACGCTTAGCAAATTTACAACACAAATGGATCGGTCTAAACCTGCGATTAGGTCAAGTTTCGTTGAATTCTCAGAACGTTCAAAATTTAGCTATTTTGCACGGTTTTATTAAAACAAGTTTGTTTCCCTTTTATACTAACTTGTAGTTATTATTACGCTTAGCAAATTTACAACACAAATGCTTGGGTTTAGACCAACGTTTGGGTCAAGTGTCGTCGAATTCTGAGAACGTTCAAAATTTAGCTATTTTGCACGGTTTTATTGAAGCAAGTTTGTTTCGCTTTTATACTAACTTCTAGTTATTATTACGCTTAGCAAATTTACAACACAAATGGATGGGTCTAGTCCTGCGATTGGGTCAAGTTTCGTTGAATTCTGAGAACGTCCAAAAGTTAGCTGTTTTGCACGGTTTTATTAAAACAAGTTTGTGTCCCTTTTATAGTAACTTGTATTTATTATTACGCTTAGAAAATTAAACACACAAACTCTTGGGTCTAGACCTACGTTTGGGTCAAGTTTCGTCCAATACTGAGAATGCTCAAAAATTAACTGTTTTGCACGGTTTTATTAAAACAAGTTTGTTTCCCTTTTATACTAACTTGTAGTTATTATTACGCTTCAAATTGAATACACAAACTCTTGGGTCTAGACCTACGTTTGGGTCAAGTTTCGTCCAATGCTGAGAATGCTAAAAAATTAGCTGTTTTGCACGGTTTTATTAAAATAAGTTTGTTTTCCTTTTATACTAACTTGTAGGTATTATTTCGCTTAGCAAATTTACAACACAAATGGTTGGGTCTAGACCAACGTTTGGGTCAAGTTTCGTCGAATTCTGAGAACGTTCAAAATTTAGCTATTTTGCACGGTTTTATTAAACAAAGTTTGTTTCCCTTTTAAACTAACTTGTAATTATTATTACTCTTAGCAAATTTACAACACAAATGCTTGGGTCTAGACCAACGTTTGGGTCAAGCTTCGTCAAATTCTGAGAACGTTCAAAATTTAGCTGTTTTCACGGTTATATTAAAACAAGTTTGTTTCCCTTTTATAGTAACTTGTAGTTATTATTACGCATAGAAAATTTAACACACAAACTCTTGCGTCTAGACCTACGTTTGGGTCAAGTTTCGTCGAATTTTGAGAACGTAAAAAATTTAGCTATTTTCACGGTTATATTAAAACAAGTTTGTTTCCCTTTTATAGTAACTTGTAGTTATTATTACGCTTAGCAAATTTGCAACACAAATGCTTGGGTCTAGACCAACGTTTGGGTTAAGTTTCGTCGAATTCTGAAAACGTCCAAAATTTAGCTGTTTTGCACGGTTTTATTAAAGCAAGTTTGTTTCGCTTTTATACTAACTTGTAGTTATTATTACGCTTAGAAAATTTACAACACAAATGGATCGGTCTAAACCTGCGATTGGGTCAAGTTTCGTTGAATTCTCAGAACGTTCAAAATTTAGCTGTTTTGCACGGTTTTATTAAAACAAGTTTGTTTCGCTTTTATACTAACTTCTAGTTATTATTACGCTTAGCAAATTTACAACACAAATGGATGGGTCTAGATTGAAACAAGTTTGTTTCCCTTTTATACTAACTTGTAGTTATTATTACGCTTATCAAATTTACAACACAAATGCTTGAGTCTAGACCAACGTTTGGGTCAAGTTTAGTCGAATTTTGAGAACGTTCAAAATTTAGCTATTTTGCACGGTTTTATTAAACAAACTTTGTTTCCCTTTTAAACTAACTTGTAATTATTATTACGCTTAGCAAATTTACAACACAAATGCTTGGGTCTAGACCAACGTTTGGGTCAAGTATCGTCGAATTCTGAGAACGTTCAAAATTTAGCAGTTTTCACGGTTATATTAAAACAAGTTTGTTTCCCTTTTATAGTAACTTGTAGTTATTATTACGCATAGAAAATTTAACACACAAACTCTTGGGTCTAGACCTACGTTTGGGTCAAGTTTCGTCGAATTTTGAGAACGTCCAAAATTTAGCTGTTTTCACGGTTATATTAAAACAAGTTTGTTTCCCTTTTATAGTAACTTGTAGTTATTATTACGCTTAGCAAATTTACAACACAAATGCTTGGGTCTAGACCAACGTTTGGGTCAAGTTTCGTCGAATTCTGAGAACGTTCAAAATTTAGCTATTTTGCACGGTTTTATTAAACAAAGTTTGTTTCCCTTTTAAACTAACTTGTAATTATTATTACGCTTAGCAAATTTACAACACAAATTCTTGGGTCTAGACCAACGTTTGGGTCAAGTTTCGTCGAATTCTGAGAACGTTCAAAATTTAGCTGTTTTGCACGGTTGTATTAAAACAAGTTTGTTTCCCTTTTATAGTAACATGTAGTTATTATTACGTTTAGAAAATTTAACACACAAACTCTTGGGTCTAGACCAACGTTTGGGTCATGCTTCGTCCAATGCTGAGATTGCTTAAAAATTAGCTGTTTTGCACGATTTTATTAAAACTAGTTTGTTTCCCTTTTATACTAACTTGTAGTTATTATTACGCTTAACAAATTTACAACACAAATGCTTGGGTCTAGACCAACGTTTGGGTCAAGTTTCGTCGAATTCTGAGAACGTTCAAAATTTAGCTATTTTGCACGGTTTTATTAAACAAAGTTTGTTTCCCTTTTAAACTAACTTGTAATTATTATTACGCTTAGCAAATTTACAACACAAATGCTTGGGTCTAGACCAACGTTTGGGTCAAGTATCGTCGAATTCTGAGAACGTTCAAAATTTAGCTGTTTTCACGGTTATATTAAAACAAGTTTGTTTCCCTTTTATAGTAACTTGTAGTTATTATTACGCATAGAAAATTTAACACACAAACTCTTGGGTCTGGACCTACGTTTGGGTCAAGTTTCGTCGAATTTTGTGAACGTCCAAAATTTAGCTGTTTTCACGGTTATATTAAAACAAGTTTGTTTCCCTTTTATAGTAACTTGTAGTTATTATTACGCTTAGCAAATTTGCAACACAAATGCTTGGGTCTAGACCAACGTTTGGGTTAAGTTTCGTAGAATTCTGAGAACGTCCAAAATTTAGCTATTTTGCACGGTTTTATTAAAGCAAGTTTGTTTCGCTTTTATACTAACTTGTAGTTATTATTACGCTTAGAAAATTTACAACACAAATGCTTGGGTCTAGACCAACGTTTGGGTCAAGTGTTGTCGAATTCTGAGAACGTTCAAAATTTAGCTATTTTGCACGGTTTTATTAAAGCAAGTTTGTTTCGCTTTTATACTAACTTCTAGTTATTATTACGCTTAGCAAATTTACAACACAAATGGATGGGTCTAGTCCTGCGATTGTGTCAAGTTTCGTTGAATTCTGAGAACGTCCAAATGTTAGCTGTTTGCACGGTTTTATTAAAACAAGTTTGTTTCCCTTTTATAGTAACTTGTAGTTATTATTATGCTTAGAAAATTTAACACACAAACTCTTGGGTCGAGACCTACGTTTGGGTCAAGTTTCGTCCAATGCTGAGAATGCTCAAAAATTAGCTGTTTTGCACGATTTTATTGAAACAAGTTTGTTTCCCTTTTATACTAACTTGTAGTTATTATTACGCTTAGCAAATTTACAACACAAATGCTTGGGTCTAGACCAACGTTTGGGTCAAGTTTCGTCGAAATCTGAGAACGTTCAAAATTTAGCTATTTTGCACGGTTATATTAAACAAAGTTTGTTTCCCTTTTAAACTAACTTGTAATCATTATTACGCTTAGCAAATTTACAACACAAATGCTTGGGTCTAGACCACCCTTTGGGTCAAGTTTCGTCGAATTATGAGAACGTTCAAAATTTAGCTATTTTGCACGGTTTTATTAAAGCAAGTTTGTTTCGTTTTTATACTAACTTGTAGCTATTATTTCGCTTAGCAAATTTACAACACAAATGGATGGGTCTAGTCCTGCAATTGGGTCAAGTTTCGTTGAATTCTGAGAACGTCCAAAAGTTAGCACTTTTGCACGGTTTTATTAAAAGAAGTTTGTTTCCCTTTTAAACTAACTTGTAATTATTATTACGCTTAGCAAATTTGCAACACAAATGCTTGGGTCTAGACCAACGTTTGTGTCAAGTTTCGTCGAATTTTGAGAACGTTCAAAATTTAGCCACTTTGAATGGTTTTATTAAAGCAAGTTTGTTTCCCTTTTATACTAACTTGTAGTTATTATTACGCTTAGCAAATTTACAACACAAATGGATCGGTCTAAACCTGCGATTAGGTCAAGTTTCGTTGAATTCTCAGAACGTTCAAAATTTAGCTATTTTGCACGGTTTTATTAAAACAAGTTTGTTTCCCTTTTATACTAACTTGTAGTTATTATTACGCTTAGCAAATTTACAACACAAATGCTTGGGTTTAGACCAACGTTTGGGTCAAGTGTCGTCGAATTCTGAGAACGTTCAATATTTAGCTGTTTTGCACAGTTTCATTAAAACAAGTTTGTTTCCCTTTTATACTAACTTGTAGTTATTATTACGCTTAGCAAATTTACAACACAAATTTGGGTCTAGACCAATGTTTGGGTAAAGTGTCGTCGAATTATGAGAACGTTCAAAATTTAGCTATTTTGCACGGTTTTATTAAAGCAAGTTTGTTTCGCTTTTATACTAACTTCTAGATATTATTATGCTTAGCAAATTTACAACACAAATGGATGGGTCTAGTCCTGCGATTGGGTCAAGTTTCGTTGAATTCTGAGAACGTCCAAAACTTAGCTGTTTTGCACGGTTTTATTAAAACAAGTTTGTTTCCTTTTTATATTAACTTGTAGTTATTATTATGCTTAGAAAATTTAACACACAAACTCTTGGGTCTAGACCAACGTTTGGGTCAAGTTTCGTTCAATGTTTAGAGTGCTAAAAAATTAGCTGGTTTGCACGGTTTTATTAAAACTAGTTTGTTTCCCTTTTATACTAACTTGTAGTTATTATTACGCTTAGAAAATTTACACAAATGCTTGGGTCTAGACCAATGTTTGGGTCAAGTTTCGTCGAATTCTGAGAACGTTCAAAATTTAGCTATTTTGCACGGCTTTATTAAACAAACTTTGTTTCCCTTATAAACTAACTTATAATTATTATTACGCTTAGCAAATTTACAACACAAATGCTTGGGTCTAGACCAACGTCTGGGTCAAGTTTCGTCGAATAATGAGAACGTTCAAAATTTAGCTATTTTGCACGGTTTTATTAAAGCAAGTTTATTTCGCTTTTATACTAACTTGTAGTTATTATTTCGCTTGGAAAATTTACAACACAAATGGATGGGTCTAGTCCTGCAATTGGGTCAAGTTTCGTTGAATTCTTAGAACGTCCAAAAGTTAGCTCTTTTGCACGGTTTTATTAAAACAAGTTTGTTTCCTTTTTATAGTAACTTGTAGTTATTATTACGCTTAGAAAATTTAACACACAAACTCTTGGGTCTAGACCAACGTTTGGGTCAAGTTTCGTCCAATGTTTAGAATGCTAAAAAATTAGCTGTTTTGCACGGTTTTATTAAAACTAGTTTGTTTCCCTTTTAAACTAACTTATAATTATTATTACGCTTAGCAAATTTACAACACAAATGCTTGGGTCTAGACCAACGTTTGGGTCAAGTTTCGTCGAATAATGAGAACGTTCAAAATTTAGCTATTTTGCACGGGTTTATTAAAGCAAGTTTGTGTCCCTTTTATACTAACTTGTAGTTATTATTACGCTTAGAAAATTAAACACACAAACTCTTGGGTCTAGACCTACGTTTGGGTCAAGTTTCGTCGAATGCTGAGAATGCTCAAAAATTAGCTGTTTTGCACGGTTTTATTAAAAAAGTTTGTTTCCCTTTTATACTAACTTGTAGTTATTATTACGCTTAGCAAATTTACAACACAAATGCTTGGGTCTAGACCAACGTTTGGGTCAAGTTTCATCGAATTCTGAGAACGTTCAAAATTTAGCTATTTTGCACGGTTTTATTAAACAAAGTTTGTTTCCTTTATAAACTAACTTATAATTATTATTACGCTTAGCAAATTTACAACACAAATGCTTGGGTCTAGACCAACGTTTGGGTCAAGTTTCGTCGAATTCTGAGAATGTTAAAAATTTAGCTGTTTTCACGGTTATATTAAAACAAGTTTGTTTCCCTTTTATAGTAACTTGTAGTTATTATTACGCTTAGAAAATTTAACACACAAACTCTTGAGTCTAGACCTACGTTTGGGTCAAGTTTCGTCGAATTCTGAGAATGCTCAATATTTAGCTGTTTTGCACAGTTTCATTAAAACAAGTTTGTTTCCCTTTTATACTAACTTGTAGTTATTATTAAGCTTAGCAAATTCACAGCACAAATGCTTGGGTCTAGACCAACGTTTGGGTCAAGTGTCGTCGAATTCTGAGAACGTTCAAAATTTAGCTATTTTGCACGGTTTTATTAAACAAAGTTTGTTTACCTTTTAAACTAACTTGTAATTATTATTGCGCTTAGCAAATTTACAACACAAATGCTTGGGTCTAGACCAACGTTTGGGTCAAGTTTCGTCGAATTATGAGAATCTACAAAATTTAGCTATTTTGCACGGTTTTATTAAAGCAAGTTTGTTTCGCTTTTATACTAACTTGTAGTTATTATTACGCTTAGCAAATTTACAACACAAATGGATCGGTGTAAACCTGCGATTGTGTCAAGTTTCGTTGAATTCTCAGAACGTTCAAAATTTAGCTGTTTTGCACGGTTTTATTAAAACAAGTTTGTTTCCCTTTTATACTAACTTGTAGTTATTATTACGCTTAGCAAATTTGCAACACAAATGCTTGGGTCTAGACCAACGTTTGGGTCAAGTTTCGTCGAATTCTGAGAACGTTCAAAATTTAGCCACTTTGCACGGTTTATTAAAGCAAGTTTGTTTCCCTTTTATACTAACTTGTAGTTATTATTAACCTTAGCAAATTTACAACACAAATGCTTGGGTCTAGACCAACGTTTGGGTCAAATTTCGTCGAATTCTGAAAATGTTCAAAATTTAGCTGTTTTGCACGGTTTTATTAAAGCAAGTTTGTTTTGCTTTTATAGTCACTTGTAGTTATTATTACACTTAGCAAATTTACAACACAAATGGATGGGTCTAGTCCTGCGATTGGGTCAAGTTTCGTTGAATTCTGAGAACGTCCAAAACTTAGCTGTTTTGCACGGTTTTATTAAAACAAGTTTGTTTCCCTTCTATAGTAACTTGTAGTTATTATTACGCTTAGAAAATTTAACACACAAACTCTTGGGTCTAGACCAACGTTTGGGTCAAGTTTCGTCCAATGTTTAGAATGCTAAAAAATTAGCTGTTTTGCACGGTTTTATTAAAACTAGTTTGTTTCCCTTTTATACTAACTTGTAGTTATTATTTCGCTTAGAAAATTTACAACACAAATGCTTGGGTCTAGACCAATGTTTGGGTCAAGTTTCGTCGAATTCTGAGAACGTTCAAAATTTAGCTATTTTGCACGGTTTTATTAAACAAACTTTGTTTCCCTTTTAAACTAACTTATAATTATTATTACGCTTAGCAAATTTAGAACACAAATGCTTGGGTCTAGACCAACGTTTGGGTCATGTTTCGTCGAATAATGAGAACGTTCAAAATTTAGCTATTTTGCACGGTTTTATTAAAGCAAGTTTGTTTCGCTTTTATACTAACTTGTAGTTATTATTTCGCTTGGCAAATTTACAACACAAATGGATGGGTCTAGTCCTGAAATTGGGTCAAGTTTCGTTGAATTCTGAGAACGTCCAAAAGTTAGCTCTTTTGCACGGTTTTATTAAAACAAGTTTGTTTACCTTTTAAACTAACTTGTAATTATTATTACGCTTAGCAAATTTGCAACACAAATGCTTGGGTCTAGACCAACGTTTTTTTTGGTAAATGTAATTTGCATTATGAAAATAAAGGTACAGTACAACAGTCAATTGGGTCTAGACCAACGTTTGGGTCAAGTTTCGTCGAATTCTGAGAACGTTCAAAATTTAGCCACTTTGCACGGTTTTATTAAAGCAAATTTGTTTCCCTTTTATACTAACTTGTAGTTATTATTACGCTTAACAAATTTACAACACAAATGGATCGGTGTAAATCTGCGATTGGGTCAAGTTTCTTTGAATTCTCAGAACATTCAAAATTTAGCTGTTTTGCACGGTTTTATTAAAACAAGTTTGTTTCCCTTTTATACTAACTTGTAGTTATTATTACGCTTAGCAAATTTACAACACAAATGCTTGGGTCCAGACCAACGTTTGGGTCAAGTGTCGTCGAATTCTAAGAACGTTCAAAATTTAGCTGTTTTGCACGGTTTTATTAAAACAAGTTTGTTTCCCTTTTATACTAACTTGTAGTTATTATTACGCTTAGCAAATTTACAACACAAATGCTTGGGTCTAGACCAACGTTTGGGTCAAGTGTCGTCGAATTCTGAGAACGTTCAAAATTTAGCTATTTTGCACGGTTTTATTAAAGTAAGTTTGTTTCGCTTTTATACTAACTTCTAGTTATTATTACGCTTAGCAAGTTTACAATACAAATGGATGGGTCTAGTCCTGCGATTGGGTCAAGTTTCGTAGAATTCTTAGAACGTTAAAAAGTTAGCTGTTTTGCACGGTTTTATTAAAACAAGTTTGTGTCCATTTTATACTAACTTGTAGTTATTATTACGCTTAGAAAATGAAACACACAAACTCATGGGTCTAGACCTACGTTTGGGTCAAGTTTCGTCCAATGCTGAGAATGCTAAAAAATTAGCTGTTTTGCACGGTTTTATTAAAACAAGTTTGTTTCCCTTTTATACTAACTTGTAGTTATTATTATGCTTAGCAATTTTACAACACAAATGCTTGGGTCTAGACCAACGTTTGGGTCAAGTTTCATCGAATTCTAAGAACGTTCAAAATTTAGCTATTTTGCACGGTTTTATTAAACAAAGTTTGTTTCCCTTTTAAACTAACTTGTAATTATTATTACGCTTAGCAAATTTACTACACAAATGCTTGGGTCTAGACCAACGTTTGGGTCAAGTTTCGTCGAATTTTGAGAACGTTCAAAATTTAGCTATTTTGCACGGTTTTATTAAACAAAGTTTGTTTCCCTTTTAAACTAACTTGTAATTATTATTACGCTTAGCAAATTTACAACACAAATGCTTGGGTCTAGACCAACGTTTGGGTCAAGTTTCGACGAATTATGAGAACGTTCAAAATTTAGCCACTTTGCACGGTTTTATTAAAGCAAGTTTGTTTCCCTTTTATACTAACTTGTAGTTATTATTAACCTTAGCAAATTTACAACACAAATGCTTGGGTCTAGACCAACGTTTGGGTCAAATTTCGTCGAATTCTGAAAATGTTCAAAATTTAGCTGTTTTGCACGGTTTTATTAAAGCAAGTTTGTTTTGCTTTTATAGTCACTTGTAGTTATTATTACACTTAGCAAATTTACAACACAAATGGATGGGTCTAGTCCTGCGATTGGGTCAAGTTTCGTTGAATTCTGAGAACGTCCAAAACTTAGCTGTTTTGCACGGTTTTATTAAAACAAGTTTGTTTCCCTTCTATAGTAACTTGTAGTTATTATTACGCTTAGAAAATTTAACACACAAACTCTTGGGTCTAGACCAACGTTTGGGTCAAGTTTCGTCCAATGTTTAGAATGCTAAAAAATTAGCTGTTTTGCACGGTTTTATTAAAACTAGTTTGTTTCCCTTTTATACTAACTTGTAGTTATTATTTCGCTTAGAAAATTTACAACACAAATGCTTGGGTCTAGACCAATGTTTGGGTCAAGTTTCGTCGAATTCTGAGAACGTTCAAAATTTAGCTATTTTGCACGGTTTTATTAAACAAACTTTGTTTCCCTTTTAAACTAACTTATAATTATTATTACGCTTAGCAAATTTAGAACACAAATGCTTGGGTCTAGACCAACGTTTGGGTCATGTTTCGTCGAATAATGAGAACGTTCAAAATTTAGCTATTTTGCACGGTTTTATTAAAGCAAGTTTGTTTCGCTTTTATACTAACTTGTAGTTATTATTTCGCTTGGCAAATTTACAACACAAATGGATGGGTCTAGTCCTGAAATTGGGTCAAGTTTCGTTGAATTCTGAGAACGTCCAAAAGTTAGCTCTTTTGCACGGTTTTATTAAAACAAGTTTGTTTACCTTTTAAACTAACTTGTAATTATTATTACGCTTAGCAAATTTGCAACACAAATGCTTGGGTCTAGACCAACGTTTTTTTTGGTAAATGTAATTTGCATTATGAAAATAAAGGTACAGTACAACAGTCAATTGGGTCTAGACCAACGTTTGGGTCAAGTTTCGTCGAATTCTGAGAACGTTCAAAATTTAGCCACTTTGCACGGTTTTATTAAAGCAAATTTGTTTCCCTTTTATACTAACTTGTAGTTATTATTACGCTTAACAAATTTACAACACAAATGGATCGGTGTAAATCTGCGATTGGGTCAAGTTTCTTTGAATTCTCAGAACATTCAAAATTTAGCTGTTTTGCACGGTTTTATTAAAACAAGTTTGTTTCCCTTTTATACTAACTTGTAGTTATTATTACGCTTAGCAAATTTACAACACAAATGCTTGGGTCCAGACCAACGTTTGGGTCAAGTGTCGTCGAATTCTCAGAACGTTCAAAATTTAGCTGTTTTGCACGGTTTTATTAAAACAAGTTTGTTTCCCTTTTATACTAACTTGTAGTTATTATTACGCTTAGCAAATTTACAACACAAATGCTTGGGTCTAGACCAACGTTTGGGTCAAGTGTCGTCGAATTCTGAGAACGTTCAAAATTTAGCTATTTTGCACGGTTTTATTAAAGTAAGTTTGTTTCGCTTTTATACTAACTTCTAGTTATTATTACGCTTAGCAAATTTACAATACAAATGGATGGGTCTAGTCCTGCGATTGGGTCAAGTTTCGTAGAATTCTTAGAACGTTAAAAAGTTAGCTGTTTTGCACGGTTTTATTAAAACAAGTTTGTGTCCATTTTATACTAACTTGTAGTTATTATTACGCTTAGAAAATGAAACACACAAACTCATGGGTCTAGACCTACGTTTGGGTCAAGTTTCGTCCAATGCTGAGAATGCTAAAAAATTAGCTGTTTTGCACGGTTTTATTAAAACAAGTTTGTTTCCCTTTTATACTAACTTGTAGTTATTATTATGCTTAGCAATTTTACAACACAAATGCTTGGGTCTAGACCAACGTTTGGGTCAAGTTTCATCGAATTCTGAGAACGTTCAAAATTTAGCTATTTTGCACGGTTTTATTAAACAAAGTTTGTTTCCCTTTTAAACTAACTTGTAATTATTATTACGCTTAGCAAATTTACAACACAAATGCTTGGGTCTAGACCAACGTTTGGGTCATGTTTCGTCGAATTCTGAGAATGTTAAAAATTTAGCTGTTTTCACGGTTATATTAAAACAAGTTTGTTTCCCTTTTATAGTAACTTGTAGTTATTATTACGCTTAGAAAATGTAGCACCCCCTTTGCTACAAGGGCTATACCTACCCTAAACGTCATACTTATTGTAATCCCTGTGTTTATACATATAAATGCACATAATAATTTAATCCATGTGTATACGTAACCCCAACGTCATAATAGGTATTATCAACCCACAACATTATATATATACATATCACACACCACAAGGTGATTCGTCACAAGTAATCCGTACGCTTATATTCTCTCCGTACAAATAAAATATGGTTTGTACTCTAACTGACGAAGAGGAGAAAACTGCATACTGGCCCAACCTGCCTGGGTATAGCGTGTGGACCTATTCTTCAACAGTTAGACACCTCAAAGTCTATTCCTGAAAGAAAATGTCAGCAGGGGAATGAGCCTGCCACTCATTAAGCAAATAACCAGTCCTATCTATATATGCATGTCAACCATAGCCCAAACAAGATAAAAAAAGCAACACGAATGGAATACAATCAATTTAATTCCAACATAATCAACTTTATTACACCACATGACTATCTCATAATGAGACAACTAACCAAACTCCTTTTTTTCTAGTTTGATTACCAGAAGGTGATATTGTGTTTTTCCCGCCAACTCAATCTCACCATTATTAAATTTAAGTGAATCCCCTTGACAGCCGGCTCATCAATCTCACATAGCATTTTCTTTTCGCACATAGCACTTTCTTTTCGCACATAGCATTTTCAACACGTCAAGGGGTATTCACACCACAATTATATTCAATTTCCACCACTCCCTCATTTCCACATATCACCATTCTTGTAAGCAACTAGTAACGTAAAATAATATATCAACAAATTCTCATTTGCAGACACCCACAACACAACATACAACAAACATGATATTTCAACGTGTCTTCGCATTCCACGTACACAGTATCGTCAATCAAATCAAATCATTCACCACACATATATTTTCAGATAAAACAATATCAGCATGAACCACAAATTCATATAATAGTAATACCACAAATAAAAAGAACATATATAGATAATACTAATTATTTACTTACCTCAATTTTATAACGTTTCTTTCTACTCAACCGCTAATTGTCAGTACTTTCACCTCACCTCCGTATCCTCCGTCTGTTTTTCTTCTCTCGCCAAAAAATTGCAATTTGCTGTGTGTGTTGTATGTGCATATGTTTGTGTGTATATTAAAAACAACATACAAACTAAAATAAAAAAAAGGCAAAGAGGGAGTGAGGCGGTGGGAATTGGGCCCCACCTCCACTCTCAACTCTCTCTCTCTACTTATATATATATATATACATATTATTTTTATATATATAATATTATTATTATTTTATTTATTTAATTAAATTTTTCTCAAAATACCATTTACGTCCTTCATAATTTTCTTAATTAATATAAATTGTCCCAAAATATTATAACGAACTCCAATTTAATTCATTCAAGTATTATTATATTCCAATTATGGAACATAACTTATTTACTAATTAACCAAGTTTCATAAAAATTTACCAATTAGTCTCCCAATTAAATATTATAATTTTTGGGGCGTCACAGAAAATTTAACACACAAACTCTTGAGTCTAGACCTACGTTTGGGTCAAGTTTCGTCGAATTCTGAGAATGCTCAATATTTAGCTGTTTTGCACAGTTTCATTAAAACAAGTTTGTTTCCCTTTTATACTAACTTGTAGTTATTATTACGCTTAGCAAATTCACAAAACAAATGCTTGGGTCTAGACCAACGTTTGGGTCAAGTGTCGTCGAATTCTGAGAACGTTCAAAATTTAGCTATTTTGCACGGTTTTATTAAACAAAGTTTGTTTCCCTTTTAAACTAACTTGTAATTATTATTGCGCTTAGCAAATTTACAACACAAATGCTTGGGTCTAGACCAACGTTTGGGTCAAGTTTCGTCGAATTATGAGAATCTACAAAATTTAGCTATTTTGCACGGTTTTATTAAAGCAAGTTTGTTTCGCTTTTATACTAACTTGTAGGTATTATTTCGCTTAGCAAATTTACAACACAAATGGATGGGTCTAGTCCTGCAAATGGGTCAAGTTTCGTTGAATTCTGAGAACGTCCAAAAGTTAGCTCTTTTGCACGGTTTTATTAAAACAAGTTTGTTTCCCTTGTAAACTAACTTGTAATTATTATTACGCTTAGCAAATTTGCAACACAAATGCTTGGGTCTAGACCAACGTTTGGGTCAAGTTTCGTCGAATTCTGAGAACGTTCAAAATTTAGCCACTTTGCACGGTTTTATTAAAGCAAGTTTGTTTCCCTTTTATACTAACTTTAGTTATTATTACGCTTAGCAAATTTACAACACAAATGGATCGGTCTAAACCTGCGATTGGGTCAAGTTTCGTTGAATTCTCAGAACATTCAAAATTTAGCTGTTTTGCACGGTTTTATTAAACAAGTTTGTTTCCCTTTTATACTAACTTGTAATTATTATTACGCTTAGCAAATTTACAACACAAATGCTTGGGTCTAGACCAACGTTTGTGTCAAGTGTCGTCGAATTCTGAGAACGTTCAAAATTTAGCTATTTTGCATGGTTTTATTAAAGCAAGTTTGTTTCGCTTTTATACTAACTTCTAGTTATTATTACGCTTAGCAAATTTACAACACAAATGGATGGGTCTAGTCCTGCGATTGGGTCAAGTTTCGTTATATTCAGAGAACGTTCAAAAGTTAGCTGTTTTGCACGGTTTTATTAAAACAAGTTTGTGTCCCTTTTATAGTAACTTGTAGTTATTATTACGCTTAGAAAATTTAACACACAAACTCTTGGGTCTAGACCTACGTTTGGGTCAAGTTTCGTCCAATGCTGAGAATGCTCAAAAATTAACTGTTTTGCACGGTTTTATTAATACAAGTTTGTGTCCCTTTTATAGTAACTTGTAGTTATTATTACGCTTAGAAAATTTAACACACAAACTCTTGGGTCTAGACCTACGTTTGGGTCAAGTTTCGTCCAATGCTGAGAATGCTAAAAAATTAACTGTTTTGCACGGTTTTATTAAAACTAGTTTGTTTTCCATTTTATACTAACTTGTAGTTATTATTACGCTTAGCAAATTTACAACACAAATGCTTGGGTCTAGACAACGTTTGGGTCAAGTTTCGTCGAATTCTGAGAACGTTCAAAATTTAGCTATTTTGCACGGTTTTATTAAACAAAGTTTATTTCCCTTTTAAACTAACTTGTAATTATTATTACGCTTAACAAATTTACAACACAAATGCTTGGGTCTAGACCAACGTTTGGGTCAAGTTTCGTCGAATTCTGAGAACGTTCAAAATTTAGCTGTTTTCACGGTTATATTAAAACAAGTTTGTTTCCCTTTTATAGTAACTTGTAGTTATTATTACGCTTAGAAAATTTAACACACAAACTCTTGAGTCTAGACCTACGTTTGGGTCAAGTTTCGTCGAATTCTGAGAATGCTCAATATTTAGCTGTTTTGCACAGTTTCATTAAAACAAGTTTGTTTCCCTTTTATACTAACTTGTAGTTATTATTACGCTTAGCAAATTTACAACAGAAATGCTTGGGTTTAGACCAACGTTTGGGTCAAGTGTCGTCGAATTCTGAGAACGTTCAAAATTTAGCTATTTTGCACGGTTTTATTAAAGCAAGTTTGTTTCGCTTTTATACTAACTTCTAGTTATTATTACGCTTAGCAAATTTACAACACAAATGAATGGGTCTAGACCTGCGATTGGATCAAGTTTCGTTGAATTCTGAGAACATCCAAAAGTTAGCTCTTTTGCACGGTTTTATTAAAACAAGTTTGTTTCACTTTTAAACTAACTTGTGATTATTATTACGTTTAGCAAATTTTCAACACAAATGCTTGGGTCTAGACCAACGTTTGGGTCTAGTTTCGTCCAATTCTGAGAATGCTAAAAATTAGCTGTTTTGCACGGTTTTATTAAAGCAAGTTTATTAGCTGTTTTGCACGGTTTTATTATTACGCTTAGTAAATTTAACACACAAACTCTTATGTCTAGACCTACGTTTGGGTCAAGTTTCGTCGAATTCTGAGAATGCTCAAATTTTAGTTTTTTTGTTTCCCTTTTATATTAATTTGTAGTTATTATTACGCTTAGCTAATTTACAGCACAAATGGTTGGGTCTAGACCAACGTTTGGGTCAAGTTTCGTAGAATTCTGAGTACGTTCAAAATTTAGCGATTTTGCACGGTTTTATTGAACAAAGTTTGTTTCCCTTTTAAACTAACTTGTAATTATTATACGCTTAGCAAATTTACAAAACAAATACTTGGGTCTAGACCAACGTTTGGGTCATGTTTCGTTGAATTCTGAGAACGTTCAAAATTTAGCTATTTTGCATGGTTTTATTAAAGCAAGTTTGTTTCGCTTTTAGACTAACTTCTAGTTATTATTACGCTTAGCATATTTACAACACAAATGGATGGGTCTAGTCCTGCGATTTGGTCAAGTTTCGTTATATTCAGAGAACGTCCAAAAGTTAGCTGTTTTGCACGGTTTTATTAAAACAAGTTTGTTTCCCTTTTATAGTAACTTGGGTCTAGACCTACGTTTGGGTCAAGTTTCGTCCAATGCTGCGAATGCTCAAAAATTAGCTGTTTTGCACTGTTTTATTAAAACAAGTTTGTTTTCCTTTTATACGAACTTGTAGTTACTATTACGCTTACCAAATTTGCAACACAAATGCTTGGGTCAAGACCAACGTTTGGGTCAAGTTTCGTCGATTTATGAGAACGTTCAAAATTTAGTTATTTTGCACGGTTTTATTAAAGCAAGTTAGTTTCCCTTTTATACAACTTGTAGTTATTATTACGCTTAGCAAATTTACAACACAAATGGATGGGTCTAAACCTGCGATTGGGTCAAGTTTCGTTGAATTCTCAGAACGTTCAAAAGTTAGCTGTTCTGCACGGTTCTATTAAAACAAGTTTGTTTCCCTTTTATAATAATTTGTAGTTATTATTACGCTTAGAAAATTTAACACACAAACTCTTGGGTCTAGACCAACGTTTGGGTCAAGTTTCGTCCAATTCTGAGAATGCTAAAAAATTAGCTATTTTGCACGGTTTTATTAAAACAAGTTTGTTTCCTTTTTATACTAACTTGTAGTTATTATTACGTTTAGCAAATTTACAACACAAATGCTTGGGTCTAGACCAACGTTTGGGTCATGTTTCGTCAAATCCTGAGAACGTTCAAAATTTAGCTGTTTTGCACGGTTTTATTAAACAAAGTTTGTTCCCCTTTTAAACTAACTTGTAATTGTTATTAAGCTTAGCAAATTTACAACACAAATGCTTGGGTCTAGACCAATGTTTGGGTCAAGTTTCGTCGAATTCTGAGAACGTTCAAAATTTAGCTATTTTCCACGGTTTTATCAAAGCAAGCTTGTTTCGCTTTTATACTAACTTCTAGTTATTATTACGCTTAGCAAATATACAACACAAATGGATGGGTCTAAACCTGTGATTGGGTCAAGTTTCGTTGAATTCTGAGAACGTCCAAAACTTAGCTCTTTTGCACGGTTTTATTAAAACAAGTTTGTTTACCTTTTATACTAACTTGTAGTTATTATTACGCTTAGAAAATTTGACACACAAACTCTTGGGTCTAGACCTACGTTTGGGTCAAGTTCCATCGAATTCTGAGAACGTTCTAAATTTAGCTATTTTGCACGGTTTTATTAAAGCAAGTTTGTTTCGGGTTTATACTAACTTCTAGTAGTTATTACGCTTAGCAAATTTACAACACAACTGGATCGGTCTAGACCTGCGATTGGGTAAAGTTTCGTTGAATTCTTAGAACGTCCAAAAGTTAGCTGTTTTGCACGGTTTTATTAAAATAACTTTGTTTCCCTTTTATAATAACTTGTAGTTATTATTAAGCTTAGCAAATTTACAATACAAATGCTTGGGTCTAAACCAACGTTTGGGTCAAATTTCGTCGAATTCTGAAAATGTTCAAAATTTAGCTGTTTTGCACGGTTTTATTAAAGCAAGTTTGTTTCCCTTTTATAGTAACTTGTAGTTATTATTACGCTTAGAAAATTTAACACACAAACTCTTGGGTCTAGACCTACGTTTGGGTCAAGTTTCGTCCAATGTTTAGAATGCTAAAAAATTAGTTGTTTTGCACGTTTTTATTAAAACTAGTTTGTTTCCCTTTTATACTAACTTGTAGTTATTATTACGCTTAGAAAATTAACAACACAAATGCTCGGGTCTAGACCAACGTTTGGGTCAAATTTTGTCGAATTCTGAAAACGTTCAAAATTTAGCTATTTTGCACGGTTTTATTAAACAAAGTGTGTTTCCCTTTTAAACTAACTTGTAATTATTATTACCCTTAGCAAATTTACAACACAAATGCTTGGGTCTAGACCAACGTTTGGGTCAAGTTTCGTCGAATAATGAGAACGTTTAAAATTTAGCTATTTTGCACGGTTTTATTAAAGCAAGTTTATTTTGCTTTTATAATAACTTGTAGTTATTATTTCACTTGACAAATTTACAACACAAATGGATGGGTCTAGTCCTGCAATTGGGTCAAGTTTCGTTGAATTCTGAGAACGTCCAAAAGTTAGCTCTTTTGCACGGTTTTATTAAAACAAGTTTGTTTTCCTTTTAAACTAACCTTGTAATTATTATTACGCTTAGCAAATTTGCAACACAAATGCTTGGGTCTAGACCAACGTTTGGGTCAAGTTTCGTCGAATTCTGAGAACGTTCAAAATTTAGCTATTTTGCACGGTTTTATTAAACAAAGTTTGTTTCCCTTTGAAACTAACTTGTAATTATTATTGCGCTTAGCAAATATACAACACAAGTGCTTGGGTCTAGACCAACGTTTGGGTCAAGTTTCGTCGAATTATGAGAATATTCAAAATTTAGCTATTTTGCACGGTTTTATTAAAGCAAGTTTGTTTCGCTTTTATACTAACTTGTAGGTATTATTTCGCTTAGCAAATTTACAACACAAATGGATGGGTCTAGTTCTGCAAATGGGTCAAGTTTCGTTAAATTCTGAGAATGTCCAAAAGTTAGCTCTTGTGCACGGTTTTATTAAAACAAGTTTGTTTTCCTTGTAAACTAACTTGTAATTATTATTACGCTTAGCAAATTTGCAACACAAATGCTTGGGTCTAGACCAACATTTGGGTCATGTTTCGTCGAATTCTGAGAACGTTCAAAATTTAGCCACTTTGCACGGTTTTATTAAAGCAAGTTTGTTTCCCTTTTATACTAACTTGTAGTTATTATTACGCTTAGCAAATTTACAACACAAATGGATGGGTCTAAACCTGCGATTGGGTCAAGTTTCGTTGAATTTTCAGAACGTTCAAAATTTAGCTGTTTTGCACGGTTTTATTAAAACAAGTTTGTTTCCCTTTTATACTAACTTGTAATTATTATTACGCTTAGCAAATTTACAACACAAATGCTTGGGTCTAGACCAACGTTTGGGTCAAGTGTCGTCGAATTCTGAGAACGTTCAAAATTTAGCTATTTTGCACGGTTTTATTAAAGCAAGTTTATTTTGCTTTTATACTAACTTCTAGTTATTATTACGCTTAGCAAATTTACAACACAAATGGATGGGTCTAGTCCTGCGATTGGGTCAAGTTTCGTTGAATTATGAGAACGTTCAAAAGTTAGCTATTTTGCACGGTTTTTTTAAATCAAGTTTGTGTCCCTTTTATAGTAACTTGTAGTTATTATTACGCTTAGAAAATTAAACACACAAACTCTTGGGTCTAGACCTACGTTTGGGTCAAGTTTCGCCCAATGCTGAGAATGCTCAAAAATTAACTGTTTTGCACGGTTTTATTAAAACTAGTTTGTTTTCCATTTTAATACTAACTTGTAGTTATTATTACGCTACAAATTTAACACACAAACTCTTGGGTCTAGACCTACGTTTGGGTCAAGTTTCGTCCATTGCTGAGAATGCTCAAAAATTAGCTGTTTTGCACGGTTTTATTGAAACAAGTTTGTTTCGCTTTTATACTAACTTGTAGTTATTATTACTCTTAGCAAATTTACAAGACAAATGCTTGGGTCTAGACCAACGTTTGGGTCAACTTTCGTCGAATTCTAAGAACGTTCAAAATTTAGCTATTTTGCACGGTTTTATTAAACAAAGTTTGTTTCCCTTTTAAACTAACTTGTAATTATTATTACGCTTAGAAAATTTACAACACAAATGCTTGGGTCTAGACCGACGTTTGGGTCAAGTTTCGTCGAATTCTGAGAACGTTCAAAATTTAGCTGTTTTCACGGTTATATTAAAACAAGTTTGTGTCCCTTTTATAGTAAGTTGTAGTTATTATTATGCTTAGAAAATTTAACACACAAACTCTTGAGTCTAGACCTACGTTTGGGTCATGTTTCGTCGAATTCTGAGAATGCTCAATATTTAACTATTTTGCACAGTTTAATTAAAACAAGTTTGTTTCCCTTTTATAATAACTTGTAGTTATTATTACGCTTAGCAAATTTACAACACAAATGCTTGGGTCTAGACCAACGTTTGGGTCAAGTGTCGTCGAATTCTGAGAACGTTCAAAATTTAGCTATTTTGCACGGTTTTATTAAAGCAAGTTTGTTTCGCTTTTATACTAATTTCTAGTTATTATTACGCTTAGCAAATTTACAACACAAATGGATGGGTCTAGTCCTGCGATTGGGTCAAGTTTCGTTGAATTCTGAGAACGTCCAAAACTTAGCGGTTTTGCACGGTTTTATTAAAACAAGTTTGTTTCCCTTTTATAGTAACTTGTAGTTATTATTACGCTTAAAAAATTTAACACACAAATGGATGGGTCTAGTCCTGCGATTGGGTCAAGTTTCGTTATATTCAGGGAACGTCCAAAAGTTAGCTGTTTTGCACGGTTTTATTAAAACAAGTTTGTTTCCCTTTTATAGTAACTTGTAGTTATTATTACGCTTAGCAAATTTAACACACAAACTCTTGGGTCTAGACCTACGTTTGGGTCAAGTTTCGTCCAATTCTGAGAATGCTCAAAAATTAGCTGTTTTGCACGGTTTTATTGAAACAAGTTTGTTTCCCTTTTATACTAACTTGTAGTTATTATTACGCTTAGCAAATTTACAACACAAATGCTTGGGTCAAGACCAACGTTTGGGTCAAGTTTCGTCGATTTATGAGAACGTTCAAAATTTAGCTATTTTGCACGGTTTTATTAAAGCAAGTTTGTTTCCCTTTTATACTAACTTGTAGTTATTATTACGCTTAGCAAATTTACAACACAAATGAATGGGTCTAGACCTGCGATTGGATCAAGTTTCGTTGAATTCTGAGAACGTCCAAAAGTTAGCTCTTTTGCACGGTTTTATTAAAACAAGTTTGTTTCACTTTTAAACTAACTTGTGATTATTATTACGCTTAGCAAATTTTCAACACAAATGCTTGGATCTAGACCAACGTTTGGGTCAAGTTTCGTCCAATTCTGAGAATGCTCAAATATTAGATGTTTTGCATGGTTTTATTAAAACAAGTTTGTTTTATACTAACTTGTAGTTGTTATTACGCTTAGTAAATTTAACACACAAACTCTTATGTCTAGACCTACGTTTGAGTCAAGTTTCGTCGAATTCTGAGAATGCTCAAATTTTAGTTTTTTTGCACGGTTTTATTAAAACAATTTTGTTTCCCTTTTATACTAACTTGTAGTTATTATTACGCTAAACAAATTTACAACACAAATGCTTGGGTCTAGACCAATGTTTGGGTCAAGTTTCGTCGAATTCTGAGAACGTTCAAAATTTAGCCACTTTGCACGGTTTTATTAAAGTAAGTTTGTTTCCCTTTTATACTAACTTGTAGTTATTATTACGCTTAGCAAATTTACAACACAAATAGATGGGTCTAAACCTGCGATTGGGTCAAGTTTCGTTGAATTCTCAGAACGTTCAAAAGTTAGCTGTTTTGCACGGTTTTATTAAAACAAGTTTGTTTCCCTTTTATACTAACTTGTAGTTATTATTACGCTTACAAAATTTAACACACAAACTCTTGGGTCTAGACCAACGTTTGGGTCAAGTTTCGTCCAATTCTGAGAATGCTCAAAAATTAGCTGTTTTGCACGGTTTTATTAAAACAAGTTTGTTTCCCTTTTATACTAATTTGTAGTTATTATTACGCTTAGCAAATTTACAGCACAAATGGTTGGGTGTAGACCAACGTTTGGGTTAAGTTTCGTAGAATTCTGAGAACGTTCAAAATTTAGCGGTTTTGCACGGTTTTATTAAACAAAGTTTGTTTCCCTTTTAAACTAACTTGTAATTATTATACGCTTAGCAAATTTACAACACAAATGCTTGGGTCTAGACCAACGTTTGGGTCATGTTTCGTCGAATTCTGAGAACGTTCAAAATTTAGCTATTTTGCACGGTTTTATTAAAGCAAGTTTGTTTTGCTTTTAGACTAACTTCTAGTTATTATTACGCTTAGCAAATTAACAACACAAATGGATGGGTCTAGTCCTTCGATTGGGTAAAGTTTTGTTATATTCAGAGAACGTCCAAAAGTTAGCTGTTTTGCACGGTTTTATTAAAACAAGTTTGTTTACCTTTTATAGTAACTTGTAGTTATTATTACGCTTAGAAAATTTAACACACAAACTCTTGGGTCTAGACCTACGTTTGGGTCAAGTTTCGTCCAATGCTGAGAATGCTAAAAAATTAGCTGTTTTGCATGGTTTTATTAAAACAAGTTTGTTTTATACTAACTTGTAGTTATTATTACGCTTAGTAAATTTAACACACAAGCTCTTATGTCTAGACCTACGTTTGGGTCAAGTTTCGTCGAATTCTGAGAATGCTCAAATTTTAGTTTTTTTGCACGGTTTTATTAAAACAATTTTGTTTCCCTTTTATACTAACTTGTAGTTATTATTACGCTAAACAAATTTACAACACAAATGGATGGGTCTAGACCAACGTTTGGGTCAAGTTTTGTCGAATTCTGAGAATGTTCAAAATTTGGCCACTTTGCACGGTTTTATTAAAGCAAGTTTGTTTCCCTTTTATACTAACTTGTAGTTATTATTACGCATAGCAAATTTACAACACAAATGGATGGGTCTAAACCTGTGATTGGGTCAAGTTTCGTTGAATTCTCAGAACATTCAAAAGTTAGCTATTTTGCACGGTTTTATTAAAACAAGTTTGTTTCCCTTTTATACTAATTTGTAGTTATTATTACGCTTTCAAAATTTAACACACAAACTCTTGGGTCTAGACCAACGTTTGGGTCAAGTTTCGTCCAATTCTGAGAATGCTAAAAAATAAGCTATTTTGCACGGTTTTATTAAAACAAGTTTGTTTCCTTTTTATACTAACTTGTAGTTATTATTACGTTTAGCAAATTTACAACACAAATGCTTGGGTCTAGACCAACGTTTGGGTCAAGTTTCGTCAAATCCTGAGAACGTTCAAAATTTAGCTGTTTTGCACGGTTTTATTAAACAAAGTTTGTTCCCCTTTTAAACTAACTTGTAATTGTTATTACGCTTAGCAAATTTACAACACAAATGCTTGGGTCTAGACCAATGTTTGGGTCAAGTTTCGTCGAATTCTGAGAACGTTAAAAATTTAGCTATTTTGCACGGTTTTATTAAAGCAAGTTTGTTTCGTGTTTATACTAACTTCTAGTAGTTATTACGTTTAGCAAATTTACAACACAACTGGATCGGTCTAGACCTGCGATTGGGTAAAGTTTCGTTGAATTCTGAAAACGTCCAAAAGTTAGCTGTTTTGCACGATTTTATTAAAATAACTTTGTTTCCCTTTTATAGTAACTTGTAGTTATTATTACGCTTAGAAAATTTAACACACAAACTCTTGCGTCTAAACCAGCGTTTGGGTCAAGTTTCGTCCAGTTCGTAGAATGCTAAAAAATTAGCTGTTTTGCACGGTTTTATTAAAACAAGTTTGTTTCCCTTTTATACTAACTTGTAGTTATTATTAAGCTTAGCAAATTTACAATACAAATGCTTGGGTTTAGACCAACGTTTGGGTCAAATTTCGTCGAATTCTTAAAATGTTCAAAATTTAGCTGTTTTGCACGGTTTTATTAAAGCAAGTTTGTTTCGCTTTTATACTAACTTGTAGTTATTATTACGCTTAGCCAATTTACAACACAAATGGATGGGTCTAGACCTGCGATTGGGTCAAGTTTCGTTGAATTCTGAGAAAGTTCAAAAGTTAGCTGTTTTGATCGATTTTATTAAAACAAGTTTGTTTCCCTTTTATACTAACTTGTAGTTATCATTACGCTTAGAAAATTTAACACACAAACTCTTGGGTGTAGACCTACGTTTGGGTCAAGTTTCGTCGAATTCTGAGAATGCTCAAAATTTAGCTGTTTTGCACGGTTTTATAAAAACAAGTTGTTTCCCTTTTATACTAACTTGTAGTTATTATTACGCTAAGCAAATTTACAGCACAAATGGTTGGGTCTAGACCAACGTTTGGGTCAAGTTTCGTAGAATTCTGAGAACGTTCAAAATTTAGCGGTTTTGCACGGTTTTATTAAACAGAGTTTGTTTCCCTTTTAAACTAACTTGTAATTATTATACGCTTAGCAAATTTACAACACAAATGCTTGGGTCTAGACCAACGTTTGGGTCATGTTTCGTCGAATTCTGAGAACGTTCAAAATTTAGCTATTTTGCACGGTTTTATTAAAGCAAGTTTGTTTCGCTTTTAGACTAACTTCTAGTTATTATTACGCTTAGCAAATTTACAACACAAATGGATGGGTCTAGTCCTGCGATTGGGTCAAGTTTCGTTATATTCAGAGAACGTCCAATAGTTAGCTGTTTTGCACGGTTTTATTAAAACAAGTTTGTTTCGCTTTTATAGTAACTTGTAGTTATTATTACGCTTAGAAAATTTAACACACAAACTCTTGGGTCTAGACCTACGTTTGGGTCAAGTTTCGTCCAATGCTGAGAATGCTCAAAAATTAGCTGTTTTGCATGGTTTTATTAAAACAAGTTTGTTTCCCTTTTATACTAACTTGTAGTTATTATTACGCTTAGCAAATTTGCAACACAAATGCTTGGGTCAAGACCAATGTTTGGGTCAAGTTTCGTCGATTTATGAGGACGTTCAAAATTTAGCTATTTTGCACGGTTTTATTAAAGTAAGTTTGTTTCCCTTTTATACTAACTTGTAGTTATTATTACGCTTAGCAAATTTACAACACAAATGAATGGGTCTAGACCTGCGATTGGATCAAGTTTCGTTGAATTCTGAGAACGTCCAAAAGTTAGCTCTTTTGCACGGTTTTATTAAAACAATTTTGTTTCACTTTTAAACTAACTTGTGATTATTATTACGCTTAGCAAATTTTCAACACAAATGCTTGGGTCTAGACCAACGTTTGGGTCAAGTTTCGTCCAATTCTGAGAATGCTAAAAAATTAGTTTTTTTGCACGGTTTTATTAAAACAAGTTTGTTTTAAAACAAGTTTGTTTTATACTATCTTGTAGTTATTATTACGCTTAGTAAATTTAACACACAAACTCTTATGTCTAGACCTACGTTTGGGTCAAGTTTCGTCGAATTCTAAGAATGCTTAAATTTTAGTTTTTTTGCACGGTTTTATTAAAACAATTTTGTTTCCCTTTTATACTAACTTGTAGTTATTATTACGCTAAACAAATTTACAACACAAATGGATGGGTCTAGACCAACGTTTGGGACAAGTTTCGTCGAATACTGAGAACGTTCAAAATTTAGCCACTTTGCACGATTTTATTAAAGTAAGTTTGTTTCCCTTTTATACTAACTTGTAGTTATTATTACGCTTAGCAAATTTACAACACAAATGGATGGGTCTAAACCTGCGATTGGGTCAAGTTTCGTTGAATTCTCAGAACGTTCAAAAGTTAGCTGTTTTGCATGGTTTTATTAAAACAAGTTTGTTTCCCTTTTATAGTAACTTGTAGTTATTATTACGTTTAGAAAATTTAACACACAAACTCTTGGGTCTAGACCTACGTTTGGGTCAAGTTTCGTCCAATGCTGAGAATGCTCAAAAATTAGCTCTTTTGCACGGTTTTATTAAAACAAGATTGTTTCCCTTTTATACTAACTTGTAGTTATTATTACGCTTAGCAAATTTGCAACACAAATGCTTGGGTCAAGACCAACGTTTGGGTCAAGTTTCGTCGATTTATGAGAACGTTCAAAATTTAGCTATTTTGCACGGTTTTATTAAAGCAAGTTTGTTTCCCTTTTATACTAACTTGTAGTTATTATTACGCTTAGCAAATTTACAACACAAATGAATGGGTCTAGACCTGCGATTGGATCAAGTTTCGTTGAATTCTGAGAACGTCCAAAAGTTAGCTCTTTTGCACGGTTTTATTAAAACAAGTTTGTTTCACTTTTAAACTAACTTGTGATTATTATTACGCTTAGCAAATTTTCAACACAAATGCTTGGGTCTAGACCAACGTTTGGGTCAAGTTTCGTCCAATTCTGAGAATGCTCAAAAATTTGCTGTTTTGCACGGTTTTATTAAAACAAGTTTGTTTTATACTAACTTGTAGTTATTATTACGCTTAGTAAATTTAACACACAAACTCTTATGTCTAGATCTACGTTGGGTCAAGTTTCGTCGAATTCTGAGAATGCTAAAATTTTAGTTTTTTTGCACGGTTTTATTAAACAAAGTTTGTTTCCCTTTTAAACTAACTTGTAATTATTATACGCTTAGCAAATTTACAACACAAATGCTTGGGTCTAGACCAACGTTTGGGTCATGTTTCGTCGAATTCTGAGAACGTTCAAAATTTAGCTATTTTGCACGGTTTTATTAAAGCAAGTTTGTTTCGCTTTTAGACTAACTTCTAGTTATTATTACGCTAAGCAAATTTACAACACAAATGGATGGGTCTAGTCCTGCGATTGGGTCAAGTTTCGTTATATTCAGAGAACGTCCAAAAGTTAGCTGTTTTGCACGGTTTTATTAAAACAAGTTTGTTTTCCTTTTATAGTAACTTGTAGTTATTATTACGCTTAGAAAATTTAACACACAAACTCTTGGGTCTAGACCTACGTTTGGGTCAACTTTCGTCCAATGCTGAGAATGCTAAAAAATTAGCTGTTTTGCACGGTTTTATTAAAACAAGTTTGTTTCCTTTTTTATACTAACTTGTAGTTATTATTACGTTTAGCAAATTTACAACACAAATGCTTGGCTCTAGACCAACGTTTGGGTCAAGTTTCGTCAAATCCTGAGAACGTTCAAAATTTAGCTTTTTTGCACGGTTTTATTAAACAAAGTTTGTTCCCCTTTTAAACTAACTTGTAATTGTTATTACGCTTAGCAAATTTACAACACAAATGCTTGGGTCTAGACCAATGTTTGGGTCAAGTTTCGTCGAATTCTGAGAACGTTAAAAATTTAGCTATTTTGCACGGTTTTATGAAAGCAAGCTTGTTTCGCTTTTATACTAACTTCTAGTTATTATTACGCTTAGAAAATATACAACACAAATGGATGGGTCTAAACATGTGATTGGGTCAAGTTTCGTTGAATTCTGAGAACGTCCAAAACTTAGCTCTTTTGCACGGTTTTATTAAAACAAGTTTGTTTCCCTTTTATACTAACTTGTAGTTATTATTACGCTTAGAAAATTTAACACACAAGCTCTTGGGTCTAGATCTACGTTTGGGTCAAGTTCCATCGAATTCTAAGAACGTTCAAAATTTAGCTATTTTGCACGGTTTTATTAAAGCAAGTTTATTTCGCGTTTATACTAACTTCTAGTAGTTATTATGCTTAGCAAATTTACAACACAACTGGATCGGTCTAGACCTGCGATTGGGTAGAGTTTCGTTGAATTCTGAGAACGTCCAGAAGTTAGCTGTTTTGCACGGTTTTATTAAAATAACTTTGTTTCCCTTTTATAGTAACTTGTAGTTATTATTACGCTTATAAAATTTAACACACAAACTCTTGCGTCTAGACCAACGTTTGGGTCAAGTTTCGTCCAGTTCGTAGAATGCTAAAAAATTAGCTGTTTTGCACGGTTTTATTAAAACAAGTTTGTTTCCCTTTTATACTAACTTGTAGTTATTATTAAGTTTAGCAAATTTACAACACAAATGCTTGGGTTTAGACCAACGTTTGGGTCAAAATTCGTCGAATTCTGAAAATGTTCAAAATTTAGCTGTTTTGCACGGTTTTATTAAAGCAAGTTTGTTTCGCTTTTATACTAACTTGTAGTTATTATTACGCTTAGCCAATTTACAACACAAATGGATGGGTCTAGACCTGCGATTGGGTCCAGTTACGTTGAATTCTGAGAAAGTTCAAAAGTTAGCTGCTTTGATCGGTTTTATTAAAACAAGTTTGTTTCCCTTTTATACTAACTTGTAGTTATTATTACGCTTAGAAAATTTAACACACAAACTCTTGGGTGTAGACCTACGTTTGGGTCAAGTTTCGTCGAATTCTGAGAATGCTCAAAATTTAGCTGTTTTGCACGGTTTTATAAAAACAAGTTTGTTTCCCTTTTATACTAACTTGTAGTTATTATTACGCTAAGCAAATTTACAGCACAAATGGTTGGGTCTAGACCAACGTTTGGGTCAAGTTTCATAGAATTCTGAGAACGTTCAAAATTTAGCGGTTTTGCACGGTTTTATTAAACAAAGTTTGTTTCCCTTTTAAACTAACTTGTAATTATTATACGCTTAGCAAATTTACAACACAAATGCTTGGGTCTAGACCAACGTTTGGGTCATGTTTCGTCGAATTCTGAAAACGTTCAAAATTTAGCTATTTTGCACGGTTTTATTAAAGCAAGTTTGTTTCGCTTTTAGACTAACTTCTAGTTATTATTACGCTTAGCAAATTTACAACACAAATGGATGGGTCTAGTCCTGCGATTGGGTAAAGTTTCGTTATATTCAGAGAACGTCCAAAAGTTAGCTGTTTTGCACGGTTTTATTAAAACAAGTTTGTTTTCCTTTTATAGTAACTTGTAGTTATTATTACGCTTAGAAAATTTAACACACAAACTCTTGGGTCTAGACCTACGTTTGGGTCAACTTTCGTCCAATGCTGAGAATGCTAAAAAATTAGCTGTTTTGCACGGTTTTATTAAAACAAGTTTGTTTCCTTTTTATACTAACTTGTAGTTATTATTACGTTCAGCAAATTTACAACACAAATGCTTGGGTCTAGACCAACGTTTGGGTCAAGTTTCGTCAAATCCTGAGAACGTTCAAAATTTAGCTTTTTTGCACGGTTTTATTAAACAAAGTTTGTTTCCCTTTTAAACTAACTTGTAATTGTTATTACGCTTAGCAAATTTACAACACAAATGCTTGGGTCTAGACCAATGTTTGGGTCAAGTTCCATCAAATTCTAAGAACGTTCAAAATTTAGCTATTTTGCACGATTTTATTAAAGCAAGTTTGTTTCGCGTTTATACTAACTTCTAGTAGTTATTACGCTTAGCAAATTTACAACACAACTGGATCTGTCTAGACCTGCGATTGGGTAAAGTTTCGTTGAATTCTGAGAACGTCCAAAAGTTAGCTGTTTTGCACGGTTTTATTAAAACAACTTTTTTTCCCTTTTATAGTAACTTGTAGTTATTATTACGCTTAGAAAATTTAACACACAAACTCTTGCGTCTAGACCAACGTTTGGGTCAATTTTCGTCCAGTTCGTAGAATGCTAAAAAATTAGCTGTTTTGCACGGTTTTATTAAAACAAGTTTGTTTCCCTTTTATACTAACTTGTAGTTATTATTAAGCTTAGCAAATTTACAACACAAATGCTTGGGTCATGACCAACGTTTGGGTCAAATTTCGTCGAATTCTGAAAATGTTCAAAATTTAGCTGTTTTGCACGGTTTTATTAAAGCAAGTTTGTTTCGCTTTTATACTAACTTGTAGTTATTATTACGCTTAGCGAATTTACAACACAAATGGATGGGTCTAGACCTGCGATTCGATCAAGTTTCGTTGAATTCTGAGAAAGTTCAAAAGTTAGATGTTTTGATCGGTTTTATTAAAACAAGTTTGTTTCCCTTTTATACTAACTTGTAGTTATTATTACGCTTAGAAAATTTAACACACAAACTCTTGGGTCTAGACCTACGTTTGGGTCAAGTTTCGTCCAATTCTGAGAATGCTCAAAATTTAGCTGTTTTGCACGGTTTTATTAAAACAAGTTTGTTTCCCTTTTATACTAATTTGTAGTTATTATTACGCTTAGCAAATTTACAGCACAAATGGTTGGGTCTAGACCAACGTTTGGGTTAAGTTTCGTAGAATTCTGAGAACGTTCAAAATTTAGCGGTTTTGCACGGTTTTATTAAACAAAGTTTGTTTCCCTTTTAAACTAACTTGTAATTATTATACGCTTAGCAAATTTACAACACAAATGCTTGGGTCTAGACCAACGTTTGGGTCATGTTTCGTCGAATTCTGAGAACGTTCAAAATTTAGCTATTTTGCACGGTTTTATTAAAGCAAGTTTGTTTTGCTTTTAGACTAACTTGTAGTTATTATTACGCTTAGCAAATTTACAACACAAATGGATGGGTCTAGTCCTGCGATTGGGTAAAGTTTTGTTATATTCAGAGAACGTCCAAAAGTTAGCTGTTTTGCACGGTTTTATTAAAACAAGTTTGTTTACCTTTTATAGTAAGTTGTAGTTATTATTACGCTTAGAAAATTTAACACACAAACTCTTGGGTCTAGACCTACGTTTGGGTCAAGTTTCGTCCAATGCTGAGAATGCTAAAAAATTAGCTGTTTTGCATGGTTTTATTAAAACAAGTTTGTTTTATACTAACTTGTAGTTATTATTACGCTTAGTAAATTTAACACACAAACTCTTATGTCTAGACCTACGTTTGGGTCAAGTTTCGTCGAATTCTGAGAATGCTCAAATTTTAGTTTTTTTGCACGGTTTTATTAAAACAATTTTGTTTCCCTTTTATACTAACTTGTAGTTATTATTACGCTAAACAAATTTACAACACAAATGGATGGGTCTAGACCAACGTTTGGGTCAAGTTTTGTCGAATTCTGAGAATGTTCAAAATTTGGCCACTTTGCACGGTTTTATTAAAGCAAGTTTGTTTCCCTTTTATACTAACTTGTAGTTATTATTACGCATAGCAAATTTACAACACAAATGGATGGGTCTAAACCTGCGATTGGGTCAAGTTTCGTTGAATTCTCAGAACATTCAAAAGTTAGCTGTTTTGCACGGTTTTATTAAAACAAGTTTGTTTCCCTTTTATACTAATTTGTAGTTATTATTACGCTTTCAAAATTTAACACACAAACTCTTGGGTCTAGACCAACGTTTGGGTCAAGTTTCGTCCAATTCTGAGAATGCTAAAAAATAAGCTATTTTGCACGGTTTTATTAAAACAAGTTTGTTTCCTTTTTATACTAACTTGTAGTTATTATTACGTTTAGCAAATTTACAACACAAATGCTTGGGTCTAGACCAACGTTTGGGTCAAGTTTCGTCAAATCCTGAGAACGTTCAAAATTTAGCTGTTTTGCACGGTTTTATTAAACAAAGTTTGTTCCCCTTTTAAACTAACTTGTAATTGTTATTACGCTTAGCAAATTTACAACACAAATGCTTGGGTCTAGACCAATGTTTGGGTCAAGTTTCGTCGAATTCTGAGAACGTTAAAAATTTAGCTATTTTGCACGGTTTTATTAAAGCAAGTTTGTTTCGTGTTTATACTAACTTCTAGTAGTTATTACGTTTAGCAAATTTACAACACAACTGGATCGGTCTAGACCTGCGATTGGGTAAAGTTTCGTTGAATTCTGAAAACGTCCAAAAGTTAGCTGTTTTGCACGATTTTATTAAAATAACTTTGTTTCCCTTTTATAGTAACTTGTAGTTATTATTACGCTTAGAAAATTTAACACACAAACTCTTGCGTCTAAACCAGCGTTTGGGTCAAGTTTCGTCGAATTCTAAGAATGCTTAAATTTTAGTTTTTTTGCACGGTTTTATTAAAACAATTTTGTTTCCCTTTTATACTAACTTGTAGTTATTATTACGCTAAACAAATTTACAACACAAATGGATGGGTCTAGACCAACGTTTGGGACAAGTTTCGTCGAATACTGAGAACGTTCAAAATTTAGCCACTTTGCACGATTTTATTAAAGTAAGTTTGTTTCCCTTTTATAATAACTTGTAGTTATTATTACGCTTAGCAAATTTACAACACAAATGGATGGGTCTAAACCTGCGATTGGGTCAAGTTTCGTTGAATTCTCAGAACGTTCAAAAGTTAGCTGTTTTGCATGGTTTTATTAAAACAAGTTTGTTTCCCTTTTATAGTAACTTGTAGTTATTATTACATTTAGAAAATTTAACACACAAACTCTTGGGTCTAGACCTACGTTTGGGTCAAGTTTCGTCCAATGCTGAGAATGCTAAAAAATTAGCTCTTTTGCACGGTTTTATTAAAACAAGATTGTTTCCCTTTTATACTAACTTGTAGTTATTATTACGCTTAGCAAATTTGCAACACAAATGCTTGGGTCAAGACCAACGTTTGGGTCAAGTTTCGTCGATTTATGAGAACGTTCAAAATTTAGCTATTTTGCACGGTTTTATTAAAGCAAGTTTGTTTCCCTTTTATACTAACTTGTAGTTATTATTACGCTTAGCAAATTTACAACACAAATGAATGGGTCTAGATCTGCGATTGGATCAAGTTTCGTTGAATTCTGAGAACGTCCAAAAGTTAGCTCTTTTGCACGGTTTTATTAAAACAAGTTTGTTTCACTTTTAAACTAACTTGTGATTATTATTACGCTTAGCAAATTTTCAACACAAATGCTTGGGTCTAGACCAACGTTTGGGTCAAGTTTCGTCCAATTCTGAGAATGCTCAAAAATTTGCTGTTTTGCACGGTTTTATTAAAACAAGTTTGTTTTATACTAACTTGTAGTTATTATTACGCTTAGTAAATTTAACACACAAACTCTTATGTCTAGATCTACGTTGGGTCAAGTTTCGTCGAATTCTGAGAATGCTAAAATTTTAGTTTTTTTGCACGGTTTTATTAAACAAAGTTTGTTTCCCTTTTAAACTAACTTGTAATTATTATACGCTTAGCAAATTTACAACACAAATGCTTGGGTCTAGACCAACGTTTGGGTCATGTTTCGTCGAATTCTGAGAACGTTCAAAATTTAGCTATTTTGCACGGTTTTATTAAAGCAAGTTTGTTTCGCTTTTAGACTAACTTCTAGTTATTATTACGCTTAGCAAATTTACAACACAAATGGATGGGTCTAGTCCTGCGATTGGGTCAAGTTTCGTTATATTCAGAGAACGTCCAAAAGTTAGCTGTTTTGCACGGTTTTATTAAAACAAGTTTGTTTTCCTTTTATAGTAACTTGTAGTTATTATTACGCTTAGAAAATTTAAGACACAAACTCTTGGGTCTAGACCTACGTTTGGGTCAACTTTCGTCCAATGCTGAGAATGCTAAAAAATTAGCTGTTTTGCACGGTTTTATTAAAACAAGTTTGTTTCCTTTTTATACTAACTTGTAGTTATTATTACGTTCAGCAAATTTACAACACAAATGCTTGGCTCTAGACCAACGTTTGGGTCAAGTTTCGTCAAATCCTGAGAACGTTCAAAATTTAGCTTTTTTGCACGGTTTTATTAAACAAAGTTTGTTCCCCTTTTAAACTAACTTGTAATTGTTATTACGCTTAGCAAATTTACAACACAAATGCTTGGGTCTAGACCAATGTTTGGGTCAAGTTTCGTCGAATTCTGAGAACGTTAAAAATTTAGCTATTTTGCACGGTTTTATGAAAGCAAGCTTGTTTCGCTTTTATACTAACTTGTAGTTATTATTACGCTTAGAAAATATACAACACAAATGGATGGGTCTAAACATGTGATTGGGTCAAGTTTCGTTGAATTCTGAGAACGTCCAAAACTTAGCTCTTTTGCACGGTTTTATTAAAACAAGTTTGTTTCCCTTTTATACTAACTTGTAGTTATTATTACGCTTAGAAAATTTATCACACAAACTCTTGGGTCTAGATCTACGTTTGGGTCAAGTTCCATCGAATTCTAAGAACGTTCAAAATTTAGCTATTTTGCACGGTTTTATTAAAGCAAGTTTATTTCGCGTTTATACTAACTTCTAGTAGTTATTACGCTTACCAAATTTACAACACAACTGGATCGGTCTAGACCTGCGATTGGGTAGAGTTTCGTTGAATTCTGAGAACGTCCAGAAGTTAGCTGTTTTGCACGGTTTTATTAAAATAACTTTGTTTTCCTTTTATAGTAACTTGTAGTTATTATTACGCTTATAAAATTTAACACACAAACTCTTGCGTCTAGACCAACGTTTGGGTCAAGTTTCGTCCAGTTCGTAGAATGCTAAAAAATTAGCTGTTTTGCACGGTTTTATTAAAACAAGTTTGTTTCCCTTTTATACTAACTTGTAGTTATTATTAAGTTTAGCAAATTTACAACACAAATGCTTGGGTTTAGACCAACGTTTGGGTCAAATTTCGTCGAATTCTGAAAATGTTCAAAATTTAGCTGTTTTGCACGGTTTTATTAAAGCAAGTTTGTTTCGCTTTTATACTAACTAGTAGTTATTATTACGCTTAGCCAATTTACAACACAAATGGATGGGTTTAGACCTGCGATTGGGTCCAGTTTCGTTGAATTCTGAGAAAGTTCAAAAGTTAGCTGCTTTGATCGGTTTTATTAAAACAAGTTTGTTTCCCTTTTATACTAACTTGTAGTTATTATTACGCTTAGAAAATTTAACACACAAACTCTTGGGTATAGACCTACGTTTGGGTCAAGTTTCGTCGAATTCTGAGAATGCTCAAAATTTAGCTGTTTTGCACGGTTTTATAAAAACAAGTTTGTTTCCCTTTTATACTAACTTGTAGTTATTATTACGCTAAGCAAATTTACAGCACAAATGGTTGGGTCTAGACCAACGTTTGGGTCAAGTTTCGTAGAATTCTGAGAACGTTCAAAATTTAGCGGTTTTGCACGGTTTTATTAAACAAAGTTTGTTTCCCTTTTAAACTAACTTGTAATTATTATACGCTTAGCAAATTTACAACACAAATGCTTGGGTCTAGACCAACGTTTGGGTCATGTTTCGTCGAATTCTGAGAACGTTCAAAATTTAGCTATTTTGCACGGTTTTATTAAAGCAAGTTTGTTTCGCTTTTAGACTAACTTCTAGTTATTATTACGCTTAGCAAATTTACAACACAAATGGATGGGTCTAGTCCTGCGATTGGGTCAAGTTTCGTTATATTCAGAGAACGTCCAAAAGTTAGCTGTTTTGCACGGTTTTATTAAAACAAGTTTGTTTTCCTTTTATAGTAACTTGTAGTTATTATTACGCTTAGAAAATTTAAGACACAAACTCTTGGGTCTAGACCTACGTTTGGGTCAACTTTCGTCCAATGCTGAGAATGCTAAAAAATTAGCTGTTTTGCACGGTTTTATTAAAACAAGTTTGTTTCCTTTTTATACTAACTTGTAGTTATTATTACGTTCAGCAAATTTACAACACAAATGCTTGGGTCTAGACCAACGTTTGGGTCAAGTTTCGTCAAATCCTGAGAACGTTCAAAATTTAGCTTTTTTGCACGGTTTTATTAAACAAAGTTTGTTCCCCTTTTAAACTAACTTGTAATTGTTATTACGCTTAGCAAATTTACAACACAAATGCTTGGGTCTAGATCAATGTTTGGGTCAAGTTTCGTCGAATTCTGAGAACGTTAAAATTTTAGCTATTTTGCACGGTTTTATGAAAGCAAGCTTGTTTCGCTTTTATACTAACTTCTAGTTATTATTACGCTTAGAAAATATACAACACAAATGGATGGGTCTAAACATGTGATTGGGTCAAGTTTTGTTGAATTCTGAGAACGTCCAAAACTTAGCTCTTTTGCACGGTTTTATTAAAACAAGTTTGTTTCCCTTTTATACTAACTTGTAGTTATTATTACGCTTAGAAAATTTAACACACAAACTCTTGGGTCTAGATCTACGTTTGGGTCAAGTTCCATCGAATTCTAAGAACGTTCAAAATTTAGCTATTTTGCACGGTTTTATTAAAGCAAGTTTATTTCGCGTTTATACTAACTTCTAGTAGTTATTACGCTTAGCAAATTTACAACACAACTGGATCGGTCTAGACCTGCGATTGGGTAGAGTTTCGTTGAATTCTGAGAACGTCCAGAAGTTAGCTGTTTTGCACGGTTTTATTAAAATAACTTTGTTTCCCTTTTATAGTAACTTGTAGTTATTATTACGCTTATAAAATTTAACACACAAACTCTTGCGTCTAGACCAACGTTTGGGTCAAGTTTCGTCCAGTTCGTAGAATGCTAAAAAATTAGCTGTTTTGCACGGTTTTATTAAAACAAGTTTGTTTCCCTTTTATACTAACTTGTAGTTATTATTAAGTTTAGCAAATTTACAACACAAATGCTTGGGTTTAGACCAACGTTTGGGTCAAATTTCGTCGAATTCTGAAAATGTTCAAAATTTAGCTGTTTTGCACGGTTTTATTAAAGCAAGTTTGTTTCGCTTTTATACTAACTTGTAGTTATTATTACGCTTAGCCAATTTACAACACAAATGGATGGGTCTAGACCTGCGATTGGGTCCAGTTTCGTTGAATTCTGAGAAAGTTCAAAAGTTAGCTGTTTTGATCGGTTTTATTAAAACAAGTTTGTTTCCCTTTTATACTAACTTGTAGTTATTATTACGCTTAGAAAATTTAACACACAAACTCTTGGGTGTAGACCTACGTTTGGGTCAAGTTTCGTCGAATTCTGAGAATGCTCAAAATTTAGCTGTTTGCACGGTTTTATAAAAACAAGTTTGTTTCCCTTTTATACTAACTTGTAGTTATTATTACGCTAAGCAAATTTACAGCACAAATGGTTGGGTCTAGACCAACGTTTGGGTCATGTTTCGTAGAATTCTGAGAATGTTCAAAATTTAGCGGTTTTGCACGGTTTTATTAAACAAAGTTTGTTTCCCTTTTAAACTAACTTGTAATTATTATACGCTTAGCAAATTTACAACACAAATGCTTGGGTCTAGACCAACGTTTGGGTCATGTTTCGTCGAATTCTGAGAACGTTCAAAATTTAGCTATTTTGCACGGTTTTATTAAAGCAAGTTTGTTTCGCTTTTAGACTAACTTCTAGTTATTATTACGCTTAGCAAATTTGCAACACAAATGGATTGGTCTAGTCCTGCGACTGGGTCAAGTTTCGTTATATTCAGAGAACGTCCAAAAGTTAGCTGCTTTGCACGGTTTTATTAAAACAAGTTTGTTTCGCTTTTATAGTAACTTGTAGTTATTATTACGCTTAGAAAATTTAACACACAAACTCTTGGGTCTAGACCTACGTTTGGGTCAAGTTTCGTCCAATGCTGAGAATGCTCAAAAATTAGCTGTTTTTCATGGTTTTATTAAAACAAGTTTGTTTCCCTTTTATACTAACTTGTAGTTATTATTACGCTTAGCAAATTTGCAACACAAATGCTTGGGTCAAGACCAACGTTTGGGTCAAGTTTCGTCGATTTATGAGAACGTTCAAAATTTAGCTATTTTGCACGGTTTTATTAAAGCAAGTTTGTTTCCCTTTTATACTAACTTGTAGTTATTATTACGCTTAGCAAAATTACAACACAAATGAGTGGGTCTAGACCTGCGATTGGATCAAGTTTCGTTGAATTCTGAGAACGTCCAAAAGTTAGCTCTTTTGCACGGTTTTATTAAAACAAGTTTGTTTCACTTTTAAACTAACTTGTGATTATTATTACGCTTAGCAAATTTTCAACACAAATGCTTGGGTCTAGACCAACGTTTGGGTCAAGTTTCGTCCAATTCTGAGAATGCTAAAAAATTAGCTGTTTTGCACGGTTTTATTAAAACAAGTTTGTTTTAAAACAAGTTTGTTTTATACTAACTTGTAGTTATTATTACGCTTAGTAAATTTAACACACAAACTCTTATGTCTAGACCTACGTTTGGGTCAAGTTTCGTCGAATTCTGAGAATGCTTAAATTTTAGTTTTTTTGCACGGTTTTATTAAAACAATTTTGTTTCCCTTTTATACTAACTTGTAGTTATTATTACGCTAAACAAATTTACAACACAAATGGATGGGTCTAGACCAACATTTGGGTCAAGTTTCGTCGAATTCTGAGAACGTTCAAAATTTAGCCACTTTGCACGGTTTTATTAAAGTAAGTTTGTTTCCCTTTTATACTAACTTGTAGTTATTATTACGCTTAGCAAATTTACAACTCAAATGGATGGGTCTAAACCTGCGATTGGGTCAAGTTTCGTTGAATTCTCAGAACGTTCAAAAGTTAGCTGTTTTGCATGGTTTTATTAAAACAAGTTTGTTTCCCTTTTACAGTAACTTGTAGTTATTATTACGTTTAGAAAATTTAACACACAAACTCTTGGGTCTAGACCTACGTTTGGATCAAGTTTCGTCCAATGCTGAGAATGCTAAAAAATTAGCTGTTTTTCATGGTTTTATTAAAACAAGTTTGTTTCCCTTTTATACTAACTTGTAGTTATTATTACGCTTAGCAAATTTGCAACACAAATGCTTGGGTCAAGACCAACGTTTGGGTCAAGTTTCGTCGATTTATGAGAACGTTCAAAATTTAGCTATTTTGCACGGTTTTATTAAAGCAAGTTTGTTTCCCTTTTATACTAACTTGTAGTTATCATTTCGCTTAGCAAATTTACAACACAAATGAATGGGTCTAGACCTGCGATTGGATCAAGTTTCGTTGAATTCTGAGAACGTCCAAAAGTTAGCTCTTTTGCACGGTTTTATTAAAACAAGTTTGTTTCACTTTTAAACTAACTTGTGATTATTATTACGCTTAGCAAATTTTCAACACAAATGCTTGGGTGTAGACCAACGTTTGGGTCAAGTTTCGTCCAATTCTGAGAATGCTCAAAAATTAGCAGTTTTGCACGGTTTTATTAAAACAAGTTTGTTTTATACTAACTTGTAGTTATTATTACGCTTAGTAAATTTAACACACAAACTCTTATGTCTAGATCTACGTTGGATCAAGTTTCGTCGAATTCTGAGAATGCTCAAATTTTAGTTTTTTTGCACGGTTTTATTAAAACAATTTTATTTCCCTTTTATACTAACTTGTAGTTATTATTACGCTAAACAAATTTACAACACAAATGGATGGGTCTAGACCAACGTTTGGGTCAAGTTTTGTCGAATTCTGAGAATGTTCAAAATTTAGCCACTTTGCACGGTTTTATTAAAGCAAGTTTGTTTCCGTTTTATACTAACTTGTAGTTATTATTACGCTTAGAAAATTTACAACACAAATGGATGGGTCTAAACCTGCGATTGGGTCAAGTTTCGTTGAATTCTCAGAACATTCAAAAGTTAGCTGTTTTGCACGGTTTTATTAAAACAAGTTTGTTTCCCTTTTATACTAATTTGTAGTTATTATTACGCTTACAAAATTTAACACACAAACTCTTGGGTCTAGACCAACGTTTGGGTCAAGTTTCGTCCAATTCTGAGAATGCTAAAAAATTAGCTATTTTGCATGGTTTTATTAAAACAAGTTTGTTTCCTTTTTATACTAACTTGTAGTTATTATTACGTTTAGCAAATTTACAACACAAATGCTTGGGTCTAGACCAACGTTTGGGTCAAGTTTCGTCAAATCCTGAGAACGTTCAAAATTTAGCTGTTTTTGTAGCACCCCCTACTCGCTACATCTAATTATCACTATTTCATCCTTTCTTTAATCAGAACTCATTCTATAAGTAATTCTCTTTCAACCAGTAAAATAAATTCTAATTTATCAATATAATATTATATATCACAAAAGGTATTAGATACCACCCAAAAGTTCATATTTACCCTCACTACATGTTCTCGTGTTCATAACCTCAAGAAAATCATACCACAACTTTAAACATAAATCCCGATAAAAGACCAGAATATTTACAACCCAACAATCAAAAATTTTGGCTTCAGAAGTCACGGCTGACCCACCTAATAAAGACGACGGCACCGCTCAAAGTCAATGTGGCTAGTCAGTGCGACCTATCTCCTAAAAAGTACGTGGCAAGGAATGAGCTGCCTACTCAATAAGTATAGCTGATCAATTTATATATACATACAGTCAACAATTTCACGTACATGCAGTCACATCGACTAACAGTCATTATCAATAGCAACAACAAATATAAGCAGTAATACCTATTCACAAATATAAATCAAGCTATGACACAGTATTCAACATTATCATTTATTAGTTAAGGGCCCCACTTACTCTAATTGGTATACATCAGTCAATGGTTTCGCCGGCCATCATCATATCATATACAGCACAGGATACCCGTTGTGTGATATCCCCACACTCTTTTACTTCAGCTGTGTAGCAATATAGCACAGGACATCACAACAAACATGGTACCCCCACACCACCCCAGTGTGTAGCTAACAAGCACAGGATATTCCCTGCTGCCCCGGAATACCCCGGTACCCTACGCGCCATGGTACCTAGCTTAATTCACATATTTTTCATATCTCAATATCAATCACATTTTCATAAACCATTGACTGTGTTTCCAACTAGGTAAGCATCATCTTTTAATTCAATTCACGATCAACATTCTTTTCTTTATAATAATCACTTCCTCAACAACAACTCCCAATTTGATTTCATCAACAATCAATTATATGATTATCACATAATCATATCCCGCATATCTCTACATTACCATTACATACCACATAGTAACAATTTCACCAATATTCAAATAATCCACAACTAATTATGTAAACAATCAATATATGAAAGCCACGTATAATAATATAAATCCAAATCCACGTTCGCATCCAAGAAACCAATATATATAATATATACAATACTACACACACACATATATATATAAATCCAATTAGCTATACTTACCGTAAATCCCCAAAATACTTCGATTCGCGAGGGACTGCTCAACTCTCTATCTTGTCGTCACGTCCTATAATAAATTATAATACGTATAATCAATATATTTAATTTACCAAATAATTCATAAGAATTCACTTAATCAAACCCCTTATGTATTTATAACTATCATTTTTAATAACATTCGTAAATTATATTACCACTGAAACCTCCTTTCCCTAATTAATAACATAATAATTCTAAAATATAACATCCGAAGTATTTCTATGAATTTTCTGTCAATTTACCGTTGCTATACAATTTAATTAAGCAACAATACATAGAATTACATATTTGGTTAATCATTCCGATGGAATTGTGTAAATTAACTTTAAGAATAATTAAATCTAACAAATCTAATATTTTAATTACCCAACTATATCATTTTTATAGCAATTGTGATATTTAATTTGACACTAATATAAATAGCCAAAATCATAAAACACTCCGATTAAATAGTTCACCGCTCAATATAATCAATATTTAATAAACGGACTAAATAAATAATATAATTATATAAATTAATAGAAATTAAATTACAATTTTCGTACCTCTGTTTTTCCGAAATGTGTGTGTGCGTCGCTGTGTGTGTATGAATGTGTGTGTGTGAGTTTGTATTATGTGTGTGTGTGCATATTAATATGGAAGAGAGGCCCACCGCCTCATTCATTCTACACTCTCTCTCTCCCCTCAATTCTACAATATATTATTTATATATATAATATTATTATTTTATATATTTAATTAAACTTTTCTCAAAATACCCATTACGTCCTTTCTAATTTTCTAATTAATATAATTTGCTTTCAAATTATTACGAACTCCAATTTAATCCGTTCAAGTTTTATTATATCCCAAATTCAATCTATAATTTTATTTACTAATTACATCTAAATTTCTAATAATTACCAATTAGTCTCCCAATTACATACAAAATTCTACGGACGTCACAGTTTTGCACGGTTTTATTAAACAAAATTTGTTCCCCTTTTAAACTAACTTGTAATTGTTATTACGCTTAGCAAATTTACAACACAAATGCTTGGGTCTAGACCAATGTTTGGGTCAAGTTTCGTCGAATTCTGAGAACGTTAAAAATTTAGCTATTTTGCACGGTTTTATCAAAGGAAGCTTGTTTCGCTTTTATACTAACTTCTAGTTATTATTACGCTGAGCAAATATACAACACAAATGGATTGGTCTAAACCTGTCATTGGGTCAAGTTTCGTTGAATTCTGAGTACGTCCAAAACTTAGCTCTTTTGCACGGTTTTATTAAAACAAGTTTGTTTCCCTTTTATACTAACTTGTAGTTATTATTACGCTTAGAAAATTTAACACACAAACTCTTGGGTCAAGACCTACGTTTGGGTCAAGTTCCATCGAATTCTAAGAACGTTCAAAATTTAGCTATTTTGCACGGTTTTATTAAAGCAAGTTTGTTTCGCGTTTATACTAACTTCTAGTAGTTATTACGTTTAGCAAATTTACAACACAACTGGATCGGTCTAGACCTGCGATTGGGTAAAGTTTCGTTGAATTCTGAGAACGTCCAAAAGTTAGCTGTTTTGCACGTTTTATTAAAATAACTTTGTTTCCCTTTTATAGTAACTTGTAGTTATTATTACGCTTAGAAAATTTAACACACAAACTCTTGCGTCTAGACCAACGTTTGGGTCAAGTTTCGTCCAGTTCGTAGAATGCTCAAAAATTAGCTGTTTCGCACGGTTTTATTAAAACAAGTTTGTTTCCCTTTTATACTAACTTGTAGTTATTATTAAGCTTAGCAAATTTACAACACAAATGCTTGGGTTTAGACCAACGTTTGGGTCAAATTTCGTCGAATTCTGAAAATGTTCAAAATTTAGCTGTTTTGCACGATTTTATTAAAGCAAGTTTGTTTCGCTTTTATACTAACTTGTAGTTATTATTACGCTTAGCCAATTTACAACACAAATGGATGGGTCTAGACCTGCGATTGGGTCAAGTTTCGTTGAATTCTGAGAAAGTTCAAAAGTTAGCTGTTTTGATCGGTTTTATTAAAACAAGTTTGTTTCCCTTTTATACTAACTTGTAGTTATTATTACGCTTAGAAAATTTAACACACAAACTCTTGGGTGTAGACCTACGTTTGGGTCAAGTTTCGTCGAATTCTGAGAATGCTCAAAATTTAGCTGTTTTGCACGGTTTTATAAAAACAAGTTTATTTCCCTTTTAAACTAACTTGTAGTTATTATTACGCTAAGCAAATTTACAGCACAAATGGTTGGGTCTAGACCAACGTTTGGGTCAAGTTTCGTAGAATTCTGAGAACGTTCAAAATTTAGCGGTTTTGCAAGGTTTTATTAAACAAAGTTTGTTTCCCTTTTAAACTAACTTGTAATTATTATATGCTTAGCAAATTTACAACACAAATGCTTGGGTCTAGACCAACCTTTGGGTCATGTTTCGTCGAATTTTGAGAACGTTCAAAATTTAGCTATTTTGCACGGTTTTATTAAAGCAAGTTTGTTTCGCTTTTAGACTAACTTCTAGTTATTATTACGCTTAGCAAATTTACAACACAAATGGATGGGTCTAGTCCTGCGATTGGGTCAAGTTTCGTTATATTCAGAGAACGTCCAAAATTTAGCTGTTTTGCACGGTTTTATTAAAACAAGTTTGTTTCGCTTTTATAGTAACTTGTAGTTATTATTACGCTTAGAAAATTTAACACACAAACTCTTGGGTCTAGACCTACGTTTGGGTCAAGTTTCGTCCAATGCTGAGAATGCTCAAAAATTAGCTGTTTTTCATGGTTTTATTAAAACAAGTTTGTTTCCCTTTTATACTAACTTGTAGTTATTATTACGCTTAGCAAATTTGCAACACAAATGCTTGGGTCAAGACCAACGTTTGGGTCAAGTTTCGTCGATTTATGAGAACGTTCAAAATTTAGCTATTTTGCACGGTTTTATTAAAGCAAGTTTGTTTCCCTTTTATACTAACTTGTAGTTATTATTACGCTTAGCAAAATTACAACACAAATGAATGGGTCTAGACCTGCGATTGGATCAAGTTTCGTTGAATTCTGAGAACGTCCAAAAGTTAGCTCTTTTGCACGGTTTTATTAAAACAAGTTTGTTTCACTTTTAAACTAACTTGTGATTATTATTACGCTTAGCAAATTTTCAACACAAATGCTTGGGTCTAGACCAACGTTTGGGTCAAGTTTCGTCCAATTCTGAGAATGCTAAAAAATTAGCTGTTTTGCACGGTTTTATTAAAACAAGTTTGTTTTAAAATAAGTTTGTTTTATACTAACTTGTAGTTATTATTACGCTTAGTAAATTTAACACACAAACTCTTATGTCTAGACCTACGTTTGGGTCAAGTTTCGTCGAATTCTGAGAATGCTTAAATTTTAGTTTTTTTGTACGGTTTTATTAAAACAATTTTGTTTCCCTTTTATACTAACTTGTAGTTATTATAACGCTAAACAAATTTACAACACAAATGGATGGGTCTAGACCAACGTTTGGGTCAAGTTTCGTCGAATTCTGAGAACGTTCAAAATTTAGCGACTTTGCACGGTTTTATTAAAGTAAGTTTGTTTCCCTTTTATACTAACTTGTAGTTATTATTACGCTTAGCAAATTTACAACACAAATGGATGGGTCTAAACCTGCGATTGGGTCAAGTTTCGTTGAATTCTCAGAACGTTCAAAAGTTAGCTGTTTTGCATTGTTTTATTAAAACAAGTTTGTTTTCCTTTTATAGTAACTTGTAGTTATTATTACGTTTAGAAAATTTAACACACAAACTCTTGGGTCTAGACCTACGTTTGGGTCAAGTTTCGTCCAATGCTGAGAATGCTCAAAAATTAGCTGTTTTGCACGGTTTTATTAAAACAAGTTTGTTTCATTTTTATAATAACTTGTAGTTATTATTACGCTTAGCAAATTTGCAACACAAATGCTTGGGTCAAGACCAACGTTTGGGTCAAGTTTCGTCGATTTATGAGAACGTTCAAAATTTAGCTATTTTGCACGGTTTTATTAAAGCAAGTTTGTTTCCCTTTTATACTAACTTGTAGTTATTATTACGCTTAGCAAATTTTCAACACAAATGAATGGGTCTAGACCTGCGATTGGATCAAGTTTCATTGAATTCTGAGAACGTCCAAAAGTTAGCTCTTTTGCACGGTTTTATTAAAACAAGTTTGTTTCACTTTTAAACTAACTTGTGATTATTATTACGCTTAGCAAATTTTCAACACAAATGCTTGGGTCTAGACCAACGTTTGGGTGAAGTTTCGTCCAATTCTGAGAATGCTAAAAAATTAGCTGTTTAGCACGGTTTTATTAAAACAAGTTTGTTTTATGCTAACTTGTAGTTATTATTACGCTTAGTAAATTTAACACACAAACTCTTATGTCTAGATCTACGTTGGGTCAAGTTTCGTCGAATTCTGAGAAATGCTCAAATTTTAGTTTTTTTGCACGGTTTTATTAAAACAATTTTATTTCCCTTTTATACTAACTTGTAGTTATTATTACGCTAAACAAATTTACAACACAAATGGATGGGTCTAGACCAACGTTTGGATCAAGTTTTGTCGAATTCTGAGAATGTTCAAAATTTAGCCACTTTGCACGGTTTTATTAAAGCAAGTTTGTTTCCCTTTTATACTAACTTGTAGTTATTATTACGCTTAGCAAATTTACAACACAAATGGATGGGTCTAAACCTGCGATTGGGTCAAGTTTCGTTGAATTCTCAGAACATTCAAAAGTTAGCTGTTTTGCACGGTTTTATTAAAACAAGTTTGTTTCCCTTTTATACTAATTTGTAGTTATTATTACGCTTACAAAATTTAACACACAAACTCTTGGGTCTAGACCAACGTTTGGGTCAAGTTTCGTCCAATTCTGAGAATGCTAAAAAATTAGCTATTCTGCACGGTTTTATTAAAACAAGTTTGTTTCCTTTTTATACTAACTTGTAGTTATTATTACGTTTAGCAAATTTACAACACAAATGCTTGGGTCTAGACCAACGTTTGGGTCAAGTTTCGTCAAATCCTGAAAACGTTCAAAATTTAGCTGTTTTGCACGGTTTTATTAAACAAAGTTTGTTCCCCTTTTAAACTAACTTGTAATTGTTATTACGCTTAGCAAATTTACAACACAAATGCTTGGGTCTAGACCAATGTTTGGGTCAAGTTTCGTCGAATTCTGAGAACGTTAAAAATTTAGCTATTTTGCACGGTTTTATCAAAGCAAGCTTGTTTCGCTTTTATACTAACTTCTAGTTATTATTACGCTTAGCAAATATACAACACAAATGGATTGGTCTAAATCTGTCATTGGGTCAAGTTTCGTTGAATTCTGAGAATGTCCAAAACTTAGCTCTTTTGCACGGTTTTATTAAAACAAGTTTGTTTTCCTTTTATACTAACTTGTAGTTATTATTACGCTTAGAAAATTTAACACACAAACTCTTGGGTCAAGACCTACGTTTGGGTCAAGTTCCATCGAATTCTAAGAACGTTCAAAATTTAGCTAATTTGCACGGTTTTATTAAAGTAAGTTTGTTTCGCGTTTATACTAACTTCTATTAGTTATTACGTTTAGCAAATTTACAACACAACTGGATCGGTCTAGACCTGCGATTGGGTAAAGTTTCGTTGAATTCTGAGAACGTCCAAAAGTTAGCTGTTTTGCACGTTTAATTAAAATAACTTTGTTTCCCTTTTATAGTAACTTGTAGTTATTATTACGCTTAGAAAATTTAACACACAAACTCTTGCGTCTAGACCAACGTTTGGGTCCAGTTTCGTCCAGTTCGTAGAATGCTCAAAAATTCGCTGTTTTGCACGGTTTTGTTAAAACAAGTTTGTTTCCCTTTTATACTAACTTGTAGTTATTATTAAGCTTAGCAAATTTACAGCACAAATGCTTGGGTTTAGACCAACGTTTGGGTCAAATTTCGTCGAATTCTGAAAATGTTCAAAATTTAGCTGTTTTGCACGGTTTTATTAAAGCAAGTTTGTTTCGCTTTTATACTAACTTGTAGTTATTATTACGCTTAGCCAATTTACAACACAAATGGATGGGTCTAGACCTGCGATTGGGTCAAGTTTCGTTGAATTCTGAGAAAGTTCAAAAGTTAGCTGTTTTGATCGGTTTTATTAAAACAAGTTTGTTTCCCTTTTATACTAACTTGTAGTTATTATTACGCTTAGAAAATTTAACACACAAACTCATGGGTGTAGACCTACGTTTGGGTCAAGTTTCGTCGAATTCTGAGAATGCTCAAAATTTTGCTGTTTTGCACGATTTTATAAAAACAAGTTTATTTCCCTTTTATACTACCTTGTAGTTATTATTACGCTAAGCAAATTTACAGCACAAATGGTTGGGTCTAGACCAACGTTTGGGTCAAGTTTCGTAGAATTCTGAGAACGTTCAAAATTTAGCGGTTTTGCACGGTTTTATTAAACAAAGTTTGTTTCCCTTTTAAACTAACTTGTAATTATTATACGCTTAGCAAATTTACAACACAAATGCTTGGGTCTAGACCAACCTTTGGGTCATGTTTCGTCGAATTCTGAGAACGTTCAAAATTTAGCTATTTTGCACGGTTTTATTAAAGCAAGTTTGTTTCGCTTTTAGACTAACTTCTAGTTATTATTACGCTTAGCAAATTTACAACACAAATGGATGGGTCTAGTCCTGCGATTGGGTCAAGTTTCGTTATATTCAGAGAACGTCCAAAAGTTAGCTGTTTTGCACGGTTTTATTAAAACAAGTTTGTTTTCCTTTTATAGTAACTTGTAGTTATTATTACGCTTAGAAAATTTAACACACAAACTCTTGGGTCTAGACCTACGTTTGGGTCAAGTTTCGTCCAATGCTGAGGATGCTCAAAAATTAGCTTTTTTGCACGGTTTTACTAAAACAAGTTTGTTTCCCTTTTATACTAACTTGTAGTTATTATTACGCTTAACAAATTTGCAACAAAAATGCTTGGGTCAAGACCAACGTTTGGGTCAAGTTTCGTCGATTTATGAGAACGTTCAAAATTTAGTTATTTTGCACGATTTTATTAAAGCAAGTTTGTTTCCCTTTTATACTAACTTGTAGTTATTATTACGCTTAGTAAATTTACAACACAAATGAATGGGTCTAGACCTACGATTGGATCAAGTTTCGTTGAATTCTGAGAACGTCCAAAAGTTAGCTTTTTTGCACGGTTTTATTAAAACAAGTTTGTTTCACTTTTAAACTAACTTGTGATTATTATTACGCTTAGCAAAATTACAACACAAATGAATTGGTCTAGACCTGCGATTGGATCAAGTTTCGTTGAATTCTGAGAACGTCCAAAAGTTAGCTCTTTTGCACGGTTTTATTAAAACAAGTTTGTTTCACTTTTAAACTAACTTGTGATTATTATTACGCTTAGCAAATTTTCAACACAAATGCTTGGGTCTAGACCAACGTTTGGGTCAAGTTTCGTCCAATTCTGAGAATGCTAAAAAATTAGCTGTTTTGCACGGTTTTATTAAAACAAGTTTGTTTTAAAATAAGTTTGTTTTATACTAACTTGTAGTTATTATTACGCTTAGTAAATTTAACACACAAACTCTTATGTCTAGACCTACGTTTGGGTCAAGTTTCGTCGAATTCTGAGAATGCTTAAATTTTAGTTTTTTTGCACGGTTTTATTAAAACAATTTTGTTTCCCTTTTATACTAACTTGTAGTTATTATAACGCTAAACAAATTTACAACACAAATGGATGGGTCTAGACCAACGTTTGGGTCAAGTTTCGTCGAATTCTGAGAACGTTCAAAATTTAGCGACTTTGCACGGTTTTATTAAAGTAAGTTTGTTTCCCTTTTATACTAACTTGTAGTTATTATTACGCTTAGCAAATTTACAACACAAATGGATGGGTCTAAACCTGCGATTGGGTCAAGTTTCGTTGAATTCTCAGAACGTTCAAAAGTTAGCTGTTTTGCATTGTTTTATTAAAACAAGTTTGTTTTCCTTTTATAGTAACTTGTAGTTATTATTACGTTTAGAAAATTTAACACACAAACTCTTGGGTCTAGACCTACGTTTGGGTCAAGTTTCGTCCAATGCTGAGAATGCTCAAAAATTAGCTGTTTTGCACGGTTTTATTAAAACAAGTTTGTTTCATTTTTATAATAACTTGTAGTTATTATTACGCTTAGCAAATTTGCAACACAAATGCTTGGGTCAAGACCAACGTTTGGGTCAAGTTTCGTCGATTTATGAGAACGTTCAAAATTTAGCTATTTTGCACGGTTTTATTAAAGCAAGTTTGTTTCCCTTTTATACTAACTTGTAGTTATTATTACGCTTAGCAAATTTTCAACACAAATGAATGGGTCTAGACCTGCGATTGGATCAAGTTTCGTTGAATTCTGAGAACGTCCAAAAGTTAGCTCTTTTGCACGGTTTTATTAAAACAAGTTTGTTTCACTTTTAAACTAACTTGTGATTATTATTACGCTTAGCAAATTTTCAACACAAATGCTTGGGTCTAGACCAACGTTTGGGTGAAGTTTCGTCCAATTCTGAGAATGCTAAAAAATTAGCTGTTTAGCACGGTTTTATTAAAACAAGTTTGTTTTATGCTAACTTGTAGTTATTATTACGCTTAGTAAATTTAACACACAAACTCTTATGTCTAGATCTACGTTGGGTCAAGTTTCGTCGAATTCTGAGAAATGCTCAAATTTTAGTTTTTTTGCACGGTTTTATTAAAACAATTTTATTTCCCTTTTATACTAACTTGTAGTTATTATTACGCTAAACAAATTTACAACACAAATGGATGGGTCTAGACCAACGTTTGGATCAAGTTTTGTCGAATTCTGAGAATGTTCAAAATTTAGCCAATTTGCACGGTTTTATTAAAGCAAGTTTGTTTCCCTTTTATACTAACTTGTAGTTATTATTACGCTTAGCAAATTTACAACACAAATGGATGGGTCTAAACCTGCGATTGGGTCAAGTTTCGTTGAATTCTCAGAACATTCAAAAGTTAGCTGTTTTGCACGGTTTTATTAAAACAAGTTTGTTTCCCTTTTATACTAATTTGTAGTTATTATTACGCTTACAAAATTTAACACACAAACTCTTGGGTCTAGACCAACGTTTGGGTCAAGTTTCGTCCAATTCTGAGAATGCTAAAAAATTAGCTATTCTGCACGGTTTTATTAAAACAAGTTTGTTTCCTTTTTATACTAACTTGTAGTTATTATTACGTTTAGCAAATTTACAACACAAATGCTTGGGTCTAGACCAACGTTTGGGTCAAGTTTCGTCAAATCCTGAGAACGTTCAAAATTTAGCTGTTTTGCACGGTTTTATTAAACAAAGTTTGTTCCCCTTTTAAACTAACTTGTAATTGTTATTACGCTTAGCAAATTTACAACACAAATGCTTGGGTCTAGACCAATGTTTGGGTCAAGTTTCGTCGAATTCTGAGAACGTTAAAAATTTAGCTATTTTGCACGGTTTTATCAAAGCAAGCTTGTTTCGCTTTTATACTAACTTCTAGTTATTATTACGCTTAGCAAATATACAACACAAATGGATTGGTCTAAATCTGTCATTGGGTCAAGTTTCGTTGAATTCTGAGAACGTCCAAAACTTAGCTCTTTTGCACGGTTTTATTAAAACAAGTTTGTTTTCCTTTTATACTAACTTGTAGTTATTATTACGCTTAGAAAATTTAACACACAAACTCTTGGTTCAAGACCTACGTTTGGGTCAAGTTCCATCGAATTCTAAGAACGTTCAAAATTTAGCTAATTTGCACGGTTTTATTAAAGTAAGTTTGTTTCGCGTTTATACTAACTTCTATTAGTTATTACGTTTAGCAAATTTACAACACAACTGGATCGGTCTAGACCTGCGATTGGGTAAAGTTTCGTTGAATTCTGAGAACGTCCAAAAGTTAGCTGTTTTGCACGTTTTATTAAAATAACTTTGTTTCCCTTTTATAGTAACTTGTAGTTATTATTACGCTTAGAAAATTTAACACACAAACTCTTGCGTTTAGACCAACGTTTGGGTCCAGTTTCGTCCAGTTCGTAGAATGCTCAAAAATTCGCTGTTTTGCACGGTTTTGTTAAAACAAGTTTGTTTCCCTTTTATACTAACTTGTAGTTATTATTAAGCTTAGCAAATTTACAGCACAAATGCTTGGGTTTAGACCAACGTTTGGGTCAAATTTCGTCGAATTCTGAAAATGTTCAAAATTTAGCTGTTTTGCACGGTTTTATTAAAGCAAGTTTGTTTCGCTTTTATACTAACTTGTAGTTATTATTACGCTTAGCCAATTTACAACACAAATGGATGGGTCTAGACCTGCGATTGGGTCAAGTTTCGTTGAATTCTGAGAAAGTTCAAAAGTTAGCTGTTTTGATCGGTTTTATTAAAACAAGTTTGTTTCCCTTTTATACTAACTTGTAGTTATTATTACGCTTAGAAAATTTAACACACAAACTCATGGGTGTAGACCTACGTTTGGGTCAAGTTTCGTCGAATTCTGAGAATGCTCAAAATTTTGCTGTTTTGCACGGTTTTATAAAAACAAGTTTATTTCCCTTTTATACTAACTTGTAGTTATTATTACGCTTAGTAAATTTACAACACAAATGAATGGGTCTAGACCTACGATTGGATCAAGTTTCGTTGAATTCTGAGAACGTCCAAAAGTTAGCTTTTTTGCACGGTTTTATTAAAACAAGTTTGTTTCACTTTTAAACTAACTTGTGATTATTATTACGCTTAGCAAATTTTCAACACAAATGCTTGGGTCTAGACCAACCTTTGGGTCATGTTTCGTCGAATTCTGAGAACGTTCAAAATTTAGCTATTTTGCACGGTTTTATTAAAGCAAGTTTGTTTCGCTTTTAGACTAACTTCTAGTTATTATTACGCTTAGCAAATTTACAACACAAATGGATCGGTCTAGTCCTGCGATTGGGTCAAGTTTCGTTATATTCAGAGAACGTCCAAAAGTTAGCTGTTTTGCACGGTTTTATTAAAACAAGTTTGTTTTCCTTTTATAGTAACTTGTAGTTATTATTACGCTTAGAAAATTTAACACACAAACTCTTGGGTCTAGACCTACGTTTGGGTCAAGTTTCGTCCAATGCTGAGGATGCTCAAAAATTAGCTTTTTTGCACGGTTTTATTAAAACAAGTTTGTTTCCCTTTTATACTAACTTGTAGTTATTATTACGCTTAACAAATTTGCAACAAAAATGCTTGGGTCAAGACCAACGTTTGGGTCAAGTTTCGTCGATTTATGAGAACGTTCAAAATTTAGTTATTTTGCACGATTTTATTAAAGCAAGTTTGTTTCCCTTTTATACTAACTTGTAGTTATTATTACGCTTAGCAAATTTGCAACACAAATGCTTGGGTCAAGACCAACGTTTGGGTCAAGTTTCGTCGATTTATGAGAACGTTCAAAATTTAGCTATTTTGCACGGTTTTATTAAAGCAAGTTTGTTTCCCTTTTATACTAACTTGTAGTTATTATTACGCTTAGCAAAATTACAACACAAATGAATGGGTCTAGACCTGCGATTGGATCAAGTTTCGTTGAATTCTGAGAACGTCCAAAAGTTAGCTCTTTTGCACGGTTTTATTAAAACAAGTTTGTTTCACTTTTAAACTAACTTGTGATTATTATTACGCTTAGCAAATTTTCAACACAAATGCTTGGGTCTAGACCAACGTTTGGGTCAAGTTTCGTCCAATTCTGAGAATGCTAAAAAATTAGCTGTTTTGCACGGTTTTATTAAAACAAGTTTGTTTTAAAATAAGTTTGTTTTATACTAACTTGTAGTTATTATTACGCTTAGTAAATTTAACACACAAACTCTTATGTCTAGACCTACGTTTGGGTCAAGTTTCGTCGAATTCTGAGAATGCTTAAATTTTAGTTTTTTTGCACGGTTTTATTAAAACAATTTTGTTTCCCTTTTATACTAACTTGTAGTTATTATAACGCTAAACAAATTTACAACACAAATGGATGGGTCTAGACCAACGTTTGGGTCAAGTTTCGTCGAATTCTGAGAACGTTCAAAATTTAGCGACTTTGCACGGTTTTATTAAAGTAAGTTTGTTTCCCTTTTATACTAACTTGTAGTTATTATTACGCTTAGCAAATTTACAACACAAATGGATGGGTCTAAACCTGCGATTGGGTCAAGTTTCGTTGAATTCTCAGAACGTTCAAAAGTTAGCTGTTTTGCATTGTTTTATTAAAACAAGTTTGTTTTCCTTTTATAGTAACTTGTAGTTATTATTACGTTTAGAAAATTTAACACACAAACTCTTGGGTCTAGACCTACGTTTGGGTCAAGTTTCGTCCAATGCTGAGAATGCTCAAAAATTAGCTGTTTTGCACGGTTTTATTAAAACAAGTTTGTTTCATTTTTATAATAACTTGTAGTTATTATTACGCTTAGCAAATTTGCAACACAAATGCTTGGGTCAAGACCAACGTTTGGGTCAAGTTTCGTCGATTTATGAGAACGTTCAAAATTTAGCTATTTTGCACGGTTTTATTAAAGCAAGTTTGTTTCCCTTTTATACTAACTTGTAGTTATTATTACGCTTAGCAAATTTTCAACACAAATGAATGGGTCTAGACCTGCGATTGGATCAAGTTTCGTTGAATTCTGAGAACGTCCAAAAGTTAGCTCTTTTGCACGGTTTTATTAAAACAAGTTTGTTTCACTTTTAAACTAACTTGTGATTATTATTACGCTTAGCAAATTTTCAACACAAATGCTTGGGTCTAGACCAACGTTTGGGTGAAGTTTCGTCCAATTCTGAGAATGTTAAAAAATTAGCTGTTTAGCACGGTTTTATTAAAACAAGTTTGTTTTATGCTAACTTGTAGTTATTATTACGCTTAGTAAATTTAACACACAAACTCTTATGTCTAGATCTACGTTGGGTCAAGTTTCGTCGAATTCTGAGAAATGCTCAAATTTTAGTTTTTTTGCACGGTTTTATTAAAACAATTTTATTTCCCTTTTATACTAACTTGTAGTTATTATTACGCTAAACAAATTTACAACACAAATGGATGGGTCTAGACCAACGTTTGGATCAAGTTTTGTCGAATTCTGAGAATGTTCAAAATTTAGCCAATTTGCACGGTTTTATTAAAGCAAGTTTGTTTCCCTTTTATACTAACTTGTAGTTATTATTACGCTTAGCAAATTTACAACACAAATGGATGGGTCTAAACCTGCGATTGGGTCAAGTTTCGTTGAATTCTCAGAACATTCAAAAGTTAGCTGTTTTGCACGGTTTTATTAAAACAAGTTTGTTTCCCTTTTATACTAATTTGTAGTTATTATTACGCTTACAAAATTTAACACACAAACTCTTGGGTCTAGACCAACGTTTGGGTCAAGTTTCGTCCAATTCTGAGAATGCTAAAAAATTAGCTATTCTGCACGGTTTTATTAAAACAAGTTTGTTTCCTTTTTATACTAACTTGTAGTTATTATTACGTTTAGCAAATTTACAACACAAATGCTTGGGTCTAGACCAACGTTTGGGTCAAGTTTCGTCAAATCCTGAGAACGTTCAAAATTTAGCTGTTTTGCACGGTTTTATTAAACAAAGTTTGTTCCCCTTTTAAACTAACTTGTAATTGTTATTACGCTTAGCAAATTTACAACACAAATGCTTGGGTCTAGACCAATGTTTGGGTCAAGTTTCGTCGAATTCTGAGAACGTTAAAAATTTAGCTATTTTGCACGGTTTTATCAAAGCAAGCTTGTTTCGCTTTTATACTAACTTCTAGTTATTATTACGCTTAGCAAATATACAACACAAATGGATTGGTCTAAATCTGTCATTGGGTCAAGTTTCGTTGAATTCTGAGAACGTCCAAAACTTAGCTCTTTTGCACGGTTTAATTAAAACAAGTTTGTTTTCCTTTTATACTAACTTGTAGTTATTATTACGCTTAGAAAATTTAACACACAAACTCTTGGGTCAAGACCTACGTTTGGGTCAAGTTCCATCGAATTCTAAGAACGTTCAAAATTTAGCTAATTTGCACGGTTTTATTAAAGTAAGTTTGTTTCGCGTTTATACTAACTTCTATTAGTTATTACGTTTAGCAAATTTACAACACAACTGGATCGGTCTAGACCTGCGATTGGGTAAAGTTTCGTTGAATTCTGAGAACGTCCAAAAGTTAGCTGTTTTGCACGTTTTATTAAAATAACTTTGTTTCCCTTTTATAGTAACTTGTAGTTATTATTACGCTTAGAAAATTTAACACACAAACTCTTGCGTCTAGACCAACGTTTGGGTCCAGTTTCGTCCAGTTCGTAGAATGCTCAAAAATTCGCTGTTTTGCACGGTTTTGTTAAAACAAGTTTGTTTCCCTTTTATACTAACTTGTAGTTATTATTAAGCTTAGCAAATTTACAGCACAAATGCTTGGGTTTAGACCAACGTTTGGGTCAAATTTCGTCGAATTCTGAAAATGTTCAAAATTTAGCTGTTTTGCACGGTTTTATTAAAGCAAGTTTGTTTCGCTTTTATACTAACTTGTAGTTATTATTACGCTTAGCCAATTTACAACACAAATGGATGGGTCTAGACCTGCGATTGGGTCAAGTTTCGTTGAATTCTGAGAAAGTTCAAAAGTTAGCTGTTTTGATCGGTTTTATTAAAACAAGTTTGTTTCTCTTTTATACTAACTTGTAGTTATTATTACGCTTAGAAAATTTAACACACAAACTCATGGGTGTAGACCTACGTTTGGGTCAAGTTTCGTCGAATTCTGAGAATGCTCAAAATTTTGCTGTTTTGCACGGTTTTATAAAAACAAGTTTATTTCCCTTTTATACTAACTTGTAGTTATTATTACGCTTAGTAAATTTACAACACAAATGAATGGGTCTAGACCTACGATTGGATCAAGTTTCGTTGAATTCTGAGAACGTCCAAAAGTTAGCTTTTTTGCACGGTTTTATTAAAACAAGTTTGTTTCACTTTTAAACTAACTTGTGATTATTATTACGCTTAGCAAATTTTCAACACAAATGCTTGGGTCTAGACCAACCTTTGGGTCATGTTTCGTCGAATTCTGAGAACGTTCAAAATTTAGCTATTTTGCACGGTTTTATTAAAGCAAGTTTGTTTCGCTTTTAGACTAACTTCTAGTTATTATTACGCTTAGCAAATTTACAACACAAATGGATCGGTCTAGTCCTGCGATTGGGTCAAGTTTCGTTATATTCAGAGAACGTCCAAAAGTTAGCTGTTTTGCACGGTTTTATTAAAACAAGTTTGTTTTCCTTTTATAGTAACTTGTAGTTATTATTACGCTTAGAAAATTTAACACACAAACTCTTGGGTCTAGACCTACGTTTGGGTCAAGTTTCGTCCAATGCTGAGGATGCTCAAAAATTAGCTTTTTTGCACGGTTTTATTAAAACAAGTTTGTTTCCCTTTTATACTAACTTGTAGTTATTATTACGCTTAACAAATTTGCAACAAAAATGCTTGGGTCAAGACCAACGTTTGGGTCAAGTTTCGTCGATTTATGAGAACGTTCAAAATTTAGTTATTTTGCACGATTTTATTAAAGCAAGTTTGTTTCCCTTTTATACTAACTTGTAGTTATTATTACGCTTAGCAAATTTGCAACACAAATGCTTGGGTCAAGACCAACGTTTGGGTCAAGTTTCGTCGATTTATGAGAACGTTCAAAATTTAGCTATTTTGCACGGTTTTATTAAAGCAAGTTTGTTTCCCTTTTATACTAACTTGTAGTTATTATTACGCTTAGCAAAATTACAACACAAATGAATGGGTCTAGACCTGCGATTGGATCAAGTTTCGTTGAATTCTGAGAACGTCCAAAAGTTAGCTCTTTTGCACGGTTTTATTAAAACAAGTTTGTTTCACTTTTAAACTAACTTGTGATTATTATTACGCTTAGCAAATTTTCAACACAAATGCTTGGGTCTAGACCAACGTTTGGGTCAAGTTTCGTCCAATTCTGAGAATGCTAAAAAATTAGCTGTTTTGCACGGTTTTATTAAAACAAGTTTGTTTTAAAATAAGTTTGTTTTATACTAACTTGTAGTTATTATTACGCTTAGTAAATTTAACACACAAACTCTTATGTCTAGACCTACGTTTGGGTCAAGTTTCGTCGAATTCTGAGAATGCTTAAATTTTAGTTTTTTTGCACGGTTTTATTAAAACAATTTTGTTTCCCTTTTATACTAACTTGTAGTTATTATAACGCTAAACAAATTTACAACACAAATGGATGGGTCTAGACCAACGTTTGGGTCAAGTTTCGTCGAATTCTGAGAACGTTCAAAATTTAGCGACTTTGCACGGTTTTATTAAAGTAAGTTTGTTTCCCTTTTATACTAACTTGTAGTTATTATTACGCTTAGCAAATTTACAACACAAATGGATGGGTCTAAACCTGCGATTGGGTCAAGTTTCGTTGAATTCTCAGAACGTTCAAAAGTTAGCTGTTTTGCATTGTTTTATTAAAACAAGTTTGTTTTCCTTTTATAGTAACTTGTAGTTATTATTACGTTTAGAAAATTTAACACACAAACTCTTGGGTCTAGACCTACGTTTGGGTCAAGTTTCGTCCAATGCTGAGAATGCTCAAAAATTAGCTGTTTTGCACGGTTTTATTAAAACAAGTTTGTTTCATTTTTATAATAACTTGTAGTTATTATTACGCTTAGCAAATTTGCAACACAAATGCTTGGGTCAAGACCAACGTTTGGGTCAAGTTTCGTCGATTTATGAGAACGTTCAAAATTTAGCTATTTTGCACGGTTTTATTAAAGCAAGTTTGTTTCCCTTTTATACTAACTTGTAGTTATTATTACGCTTAGCAAATTTTCAACACAAATGAATGGGTCTAGACCTGCGATTGGATCAAGTTTCGTTGAATTCTGAGAACGTCCAAAAGTTAGCTCTTTTGCACGGTTTTATTAAAACAAGTTTGTTTCACTTTTAAACTAACTTGTGATTATTATTACGCTTAGCAAATTTTCAACACAAATGCTTGGGTCTAGACCAACGTTTGGGTGAAGTTTCGTCCAATTCTGAGAATGTTAAAAAATTAGCTGTTTAGCACGATTTTATTAAAACAAGTTTGTTTTATGCTAACTTGTAGTTATTATTACGCTTAGTAAATTTAACACACAAACTCTTATGTCTAGATCTACGTTGGGTCAAGTTTCGTCGAATTCTGAGAAATGCTCAAATTTTAGTTTTTTTGCACGGTTTTATTAAAACAATTTTATTTCCCTTTTATACTAACTTGTAGTTATTATTACGCTAAACAAATTTACAACACAAATGGATGGGTCTAGACCAACGTTTGGATCAAGTTTTGTCGAATTCTGAGAATGTTCAAAATTTAGCCACTTTGCACGGTTTTATTAAAGCAAGTTTGTTTCCCTTTTATACTAACTTGTAGTTATTATTACGCTTAGCAAATTTACAACACAAATGGATGGGTCTAAACCTGCGATTGGGTCAAGTTTCGTTGAATTCTCAGAACATTCAAAAGTTAGCTGTTTTGCACGGTTTTATTAAAACAAGTTTGTTTCCCTTTTATACTAATTTGTAGTTATTATTACGCTTACAAAATTTAACACACAAACTCTTGGGTCTAGACCAACGTTTGGGTCAAGTTTCGTCCAATTCTGAGAATGCTAAAAAATTAGCTATTTTGCACGGTTTTATTAAAACAAGTTTGTTTCCTTTTTATACTAACTTGTAGTTATTATTACGTTTAGCAAATTTACAACACAAATGCTTGGGTCTAGACCAACGTTTGGGTCAAGTTTCGTCAAATCCTGAGAACGTTCAAAATTTAGCTGTTTTGCACGGTTTTATTAAACAAAGTTTGTTCCCCTTTTAAACTAACTTGTAATTGTTATTACGCTTAGCAAATTTACAACACAAATGCTTGGGTCTAGACCAATGTTTGGGTCAAGTTTCGTCGAATTCTGAGAACGTTAAAAATTTAGCTATTTTGCACGGTTTTATCAAAGCAAGCTTGTTTCGCTTTTATACTAACTTCTAGTTATTATTACGCTTAGCAAATATACAACACAAATGGATTGGTCTAAATCTGTCATTGGGTCAAGTTTCGTTGAATTCTGAGAACGTCCAAAACTTAGCTCTTTTGCACGGTTTTATTAAAACAAGTTTGTTTTCCTTTTATACTAACTTGTAGTTATTATTACGCTTAGAAAATTTAACACACAAACTCTTGGGTCAAGACCTACGTTTGGGTCAAGTTCCATCGAATTCTAAGAACGTTCAAAATTTAGCTAATTTGCACGGTTTTATTAAAGTAAGTTTGTTTCGCGTTTATACTAACTTCTATTAGTTATTACGTTTAGCAAATTTACAACACAACTGGATCGGTCTAGACCTGCGATTGGGTAAAGTTTCGTTGAATTCTGAGAACGTCCAAAAGTTAGCTGTTTTGCACGTTTTATTAAAATAACTTTGTTTCCCTTTTATAGTAACTTGTAGTTATTATTACGCTTAGAAAATTTAACACACAAACTCTTGCGTCTAGACCAACGTTTGGGTCCAGTTTCGTCCAGTTCGTAGAATGCTCAAAAATTCGCTGTTTTGCACGGTTTTATTAAAACAAGTTTGTTTCCCTTTTATACTAACTTGTAGTTATTATTAAGCTTAGCAAATTTACAGCACAAATGCTTGGGTTTAGACCAACGTTTGGGTCAAATTTCGTCGAATTCTGAAAATGTTCAAAATTTAGCTGTTTTGCACGGTTTTATTAAAGCAAGTTTGTTTCGCTTTTATACTAACTTGTAGTTATTATTACGCTTAGCCAATTTACAACACAAATGGATGGGTCTAGACCTGCGATTGGGTCAAGTTTCGTTGAATTCTGAGAAAGTTCAAAAGTTAGCTGTTTTGATCGGTTTTATTAAAACAAGTTTGTTTCCCTTTTATACTAACTTGTAGTTATTATTACGCTTAGAAAATTTAACACACAAACTCATGGGTGTAGACCTACGTTTGGGTCATGTTTCGTCGAATTCTGAGAATGCTCAAAATTTTGCTGTTTTGCACGGTTTTATAAAAACAAGTTTATTTCCCTTTTATACTAACTTGTAGTTATTATTACGCTAAGCAAATTTACAGCACAAATGGTTGGGTCTAGACCAACGTTTGGGTCAAGTTTCGTAGAATTCTGAGAACGTTCAAAATTTAGCGGTTTTGCACGGTTTTATTAAACAAAGTTTGTTTCCCTTTTAAACTAACTTGTAATTATTATACGCTTAGCAAATTTACAACACAAATGCTTGGGTCTAGACCAACCTTTGGGTCATGTTTCGTCGAATTCTGAGAACGTTCAAAATTTAGCTATTTTGCACGGTTTTATTAAAGCAAGTTTGTTTCGCTTTTAGACTAACTTCTAGTTATTATTACGCTTAGCAAATTTACAACACAAATGGATGGGTCTAGTCCTGCGATTGGGTCAAGTTTCGTTATATTCAGAGAACGTCCAAAAGTTAGCTGTTTTGCACGGTTTTATTAAAACAAGTTTGTTTTACTTTTATAGTAACTTGTAGTTATTATTACGCTTAGAAAATTTAACACACAAACTCTTGGGTCTAGACCTACGTTTGGGTCAAGTTTCGTCCAATGCTGAGGATGCTCAAAAATTAGCTTTTTTGCACGGTTTTATTAAAACAAGTTTGTTTCCCTTTTATACTAACTTGTAGTTATTATTACGCTTAACAAATTTGCAACAAAAATGCTTGGGTCAAGACCAACGTTTGGGTCAAGTTTCGTCGATTTATGAGAACGTTCAAAATTTAGTTATTTTGCACGATTTTATTAAAGCAAGTTTGTTTCCCTTTTATACTAACTTGTAGTTATTATTACGCTTAGTAAATTTACAACACAAATGAATGGGTCTAGACCTACGATTGGATCAAGTTTCGTTGAATTCTGAGAACGTCCAAAAGTTAGCTTTTTTGCACGGTTTTATTAAAACAAGTTTGTTTCACTTTTAAACTAACTTGTGATTATTATTACGCTTAGCAAATTTTCAACACAAATGCTTGGGTCTAGACCAACGTTTGGGTCAAGTTTCGTCGATTTATGAGAACGTTCAAAATTTAGCTATTTTGCACGGTTTTATTAAAACAAGTTTGTTTCCCTTTTATACTAACTTGTAGTTATTATTACGCTTAGCAAATTTACAACACAAATGGATGGGTCTAAACCTGCGATTGGGTCAAGTTTCGTTGAATTCTCAGAACGTTCAAAAGTTAGCTGTTTTGCATGGTTTTATTAAAACAAGTTTGTTTCCCTTTTATAGTAACTTGTAGTTATTATTACGCTTAGAAAATTTAACACACAAACTCTTGGGTCTAGACCTACGTTTGGGTCAAGTTTCGTCCAATGCTGAGAATGCTCATAAATTAGCTGTTTTGCACGGTTTTATTAAAACAAGTTTGTTTCCCTTTTATACTAACTTGTAGTTATTATTACGCTTAGCAAATTTGCAACACAAATGCTTGGGTCAAGACCAACGTTTGGGTCAAGTTTCGTCGATTTATGAGAACGTTCAAAATTTAGCTATTTTGCACGGTTTTATTAAAGCAAGTTTGTTTCCCTTTTATACTAACTTGTAGTTATTATTACGCTTAGCAAAATTACAACACAAATGAATGGGTCTAGACCTGCGATTGGATCAAGTTTCGTTGAATTCTGAGAACGTCCAAAAGTTAGCTCTTTTGCACGGTTTTATTAAAACAAGTTTGTTTCACTTTTAAACTAACTTGTGATTATTATTACGCTTAGCAAATTTTCAACACAAATGCTTGGGTCTAGACCAACGTTTGGGTCAAGTTTCGTCCAATTCTGAGAATGCTAAAAAATTAGCTGTTTTGCACGGTTTTATTAAAACAAGTTTGTTTTAAAATAAGTTTGTTTTATACTAACTTGTAGTTATTATTACGCTTAGTAAATTTAACACACAAACTCTTATGTCTAGACCTACGTTTGGGTCAAGTTTCGTCGAATTCTGAGAATGCTTAAATTTTAGTTTTTTTGCACGGTTTTATTAAAACAATTTTGTTTCCCTTTTATACTAACTTGTAGTTATTATAACGCTAAACAAATTTACAACACAAATGGATGGGTCTAGACCAACGTTTGGGTCAAGTTTCGTCGAATTCTGAGAACGTTCAAAATTTAGCGACTTTGCACGGTTTTATTAAAGTAAGTTTGTTTCCCTTTTATACTAACTTGTAGTTATTATTACGCTTAGCAAATTTACAACACAAATGGATGGGTCTAAACCTGCGATTGGGTCAAGTTTCGTTGAATTCTCAGAACGTTCAAAAGTTAGCTGTTTTGCATTGTTTTATTAAAACAAGTTTGTTTTCCTTTTATAGTAACTTGTAGTTATTATTACGTTTAGAAAATTTAACACACAAACTCTTGGGTCTAGACCTACGTTTGGGTCAAGTTTCGTCCAATGCTGAGAATGCTCAAAAATTAGCTGTTTTGCACGGTTTTATTAAAACAAGTTTGTTTCATTTTTATAATAACTTGTAGTTATTATTACGCTTAGCAAATTTGCAACACAAATGCTTGGGTCAAGACCAACGTTTGGGTCAAGTTTCGTCGATTTATGAGAACGTTCAAAATTTAGCTATTTTGCACGGTTTTATTAAAGCAAGTTTGTTTCCCTTTTATACTAACTTGTAGTTATTATTACGCTTAGCAAATTTTCAACACAAATGAATGGGTCTAGACCTGCGATTGGATCAAGTTTCGTTGAATTCTGAGAACGTCCAAAAGTTAGCTCTTTTGCACGGTTTTATTAAAACAAGTTTGTTTCACTTTTAAACTAACTTGTGATTATTATTACGCTTAGCAAATTTTCAACACAAATGCTTGGGTCTAGACCAACGTTTGGGTGAAGTTTCGTCCAATTCTGAGAATGTTAAAAAATTAGCTGTTTAGCACGATTTTATTAAAACAAGTTTGTTTTATGCTAACTTGTAGTTATTATTACGCTTAGTAAATTTAACACACAAACTCTTATGTCTAGATCTACGTTGGGTCAAGTTTCGTCGAATTCTGAGAAATGCTCAAATTTTAGTTTTTTTGCACGGTTTTATTAAAACAATTTTATTTCCCTTTTATACTAACTTGTAGTTATTATTACGCTAAACAAATTTACAACACAAATGGATGGGTCTAGACCAACGTTTGGATCAAGTTTTGTCGAATTCTGAGAATGTTCAAAATTTAGCCACTTTGCACGGTTTTATTAAAGCAAGTTTGTTTCCCTTTTATACTAACTTGTAGTTATTATTACGCTTAGCAAATTTACAACACAAATGGATAGGTCTAAACCTGCGATTGGGTCAAGTTTCGTTGAATTCTCAGAACATTCAAAAGTTAGCTGTTTTGCACGGTTTTATTAAAACAAGTTTGTTTCCCTTTTATACTAATTTGTAGTTATTATTACGCTTACAAAATTTAACACACAAACTCTTGGGTCTAGACCAACGTTTGGGTCAAGTTTCGTCCAATTCTGAGAATGCTAAAAAATTAGCTATTTTGCACGGTTTTATTAAAACAAGTTTGTTTCCTTTTTATACTAACTTGTAGTTATTATTACGTTTAGCAAATTTACAACACAAATGCTTGGGTCTAGACCAACGTTTGGGTCAAGTTTCGTCAAATCCTGAGAACGTTCAAAATTTAGCTGTTTTGCACGGTTTTATTAAACAAAGTTTGTTCCCCTTTTAAACTAACTTGTAATTGTTATTACGCTTAGCAAATTTACAACACAAATGCTTGGGTCTAGACCAATGTTTGGGTCAAGTTTCGTCGAATTCTGAGAACGTTAAAAATTTAGCTATTTTGCACGGTTTTATCAAAGCAAGCTTGTTTCGCTTTTATACTAACTTCTAGTTATTATTACGCTTAGCAAATATACAACACAAATGGATTGGTCTAAATCTGTCATTGGGTCAAGTTTCGTTGAATTCTGAGAACGTCCAAAACTTAGCTCTTTTGCACGGTTTTATTAAAACAAGTTTGTTTTCCTTTTATACTAACTTGTAGTTATTATTACGCTTAGAAAATTTAACACACAAACTCTTGGGTCAAGACCTACGTTTGGGTCAAGTTCCATCGAATTCTAAGAACGTTCAAAATTTAGCTAATTTGCACGGTTTTATTAAAGTAAGTTTGTTTCGCGTTTATACTAACTTCTATTAGTTATTACGTTTAGCAAATTTACAACACAACTGGATCGGTCTAGACCTGCGATTGGGTAAAGTTTCGTTGAATTCTGAGAACGTCCAAAAGTTAGCTGTTTTGCACGTTTTATTAAAATAACTTTGTTTCCCTTTTATAGTAACTTGTAGTTATTATTACGCTTAGAAAATTTAACACACAAACTCTTGCGTCTAGACCAACGTTTGGGTCCAGTTTCGTCCAGTTCGTAGAATGCTCAAAAATTCGCTGTTTTGCACGGTTTTATTAAAACAAGTTTGTTTCCCTTTTATACTAACTTGTAGTTATTATTAAGCTTAGCAAATTTACAGCACAAATGCTTGGGTTTAGACCAACGTTTGGGTCAAATTTCGTCGAATTCTGAAAATGTTCAAAATTTAGCTGTTTTGCACGGTTTTATTAAAGCAAGTTTGTTTCGCTTTTATACTAACTTGTAGTTATTATTACGCTTAGCCAATTTACAACACAAATGGATGGGTCTAGACCTGCGATTGGGTCAAGTTTCGTTGAATTCTGAGAAAGTTCAAAAGTTAGCTGTTTTGATCGGTTTTATTAAAACAAGTTTGTTTCCCTTTTATACTAACTTGTAGTTATTATTACGCTTAGAAAATTTAACACACAAACTCATGGGTGTAGACCTACGTTTGGGTCAAGTTTCGTCGAATTCTGAGAATGCTCAAAATTTTGCTGTTTTGCACGGTTTTATAAAAACAAGTTTATTTCCCTTTTATACTAACTTGTAGTTATTATTACGCTAAGCAAATTTACAGCACAAATGGTTGGGTCTAGACCAACGTTTGGGTCAAGTTTCGTAGAATTCTGAGAACGTTCAAAATTTAGCGGTTTTGCACGGTTTTATTAAACAAAGTTTGTTTCCCTTTTAAACTAACTTGTAATTATTATACGCTTAGCAAATTTACAACACAAATGCTTGGGTCTAGACCAACCTTTGGGTCATGTTTCGTCGAATTCTGAGAACGTTCAAAATTTAGCTATTTTGCACGGTTTTATTAAAGCAAGTTTGTTTCGCTTTTAGACTAACTTCTAGTTATTATTACGCTTAGCAAATTTACAACACAAATGGATGGGTCTAGTCCTGCGATTGGGTCAAGTTTCGTTATATTCAGAGAACGTCCAAAAGTTAGCTGTTTTGCACGGTTTTATTAAAACAAGTTTGTTTTACTTTTATAGTAACTTGTAGTTATTATTACGCTTAGAAAATTTAACACACAAACTCTTGGGTCTAGACCTACGTTTGGGTCAAGTTTCGTCCAATGCTGAGGATGCTCAAAAATTAGCTTTTTTGCACGGTTTTATTAAAACAAGTTTGTTTCCCTTTTATACTAACTTGTAGTTATTATTACGCTTAACAAATTTGCAACAAAAATGCTTGGGTCAAGACCAACGTTTGGGTCAAGTTTCGTCGATTTATGAGAACGTTCAAAATTTAGTTATTTTGCACGATTTTATTAAAGCAAGTTTGTTTCCCTTTTATACTAACTTGTAGTTATTATTACGCTTAGTAAATTTACAACACAAATGAATGGGTCTAGACCTACGATTGGATCAAGTTTCGTTGAATTCTGAGAACGTCCAAAAGTTAGCTTTTTTGCACGGTTTTATTAAAACAAGTTTGTTTCACTTTTAAACTAACTTGTGATTATTATTACGCTTAGCAAATTTTCAACACAAATGCTTGGGTCTAGACCAACGTTTGGGTCAAGTTTCGTCGATTTATGAGAACGTTCAAAATTTAGCTATTTTGCACGGTTTTATTAAAACAAGTTTGTTTCCCTTTTATACTAACTTGTAGTTATTATTACGCTTAGCAAATTTACAACACAAATGGATGGGTCTAAACCTGCGATTGGGTCAAGTTTCGTTGAATTCTCAGAACGTTCAAAAGTTAGCTGTTTTGCATGGTTTTATTAAAACAAGTTTGTTTCCCTTTTATAGTAACTTGTAGTTATTATTACGCTTAGAAAATTTAACACACAAACTCTTGGGTCTAGACCTACGTTTGGGTCAAGTTTCGTCCAATGCTGAGAATGCTCATAAATTAGCTGTTTTGCACGGTTTTATTAAAACAAGTTTGTTTCCCTTTTATACTAACTTTTAGTTATTATTACGCTTAGCAAATTTGCAACACAAATGCTTGGGTCAAGACCAACGTTTGGATCAAGTTTCGTCGATTTATGAGAACGTTCAAAATTTAGCTATTTTGCACGGTTTTAATAAAGCAAGTTTGTTTCCCTTTTATACTAACTTGTAGTTATTATTACGCTTAGCAAATTTACAACCCAAATGAATGGGTCTATACCTGCGATTGGATCAAGTTTCGTTGAATTCTGAGAACGTCCAAAAGTTAGCTCTTTTGCACGGTTTTATTAAAACAAGATTGTTTCACTTTTAAACTAACTTGTGATTATTATTACGCTTAGCAAATTTTCAACACAAATGCTTGGGTCTAGACCAACGTTTGGGTCAAGTTTCGTCCAATTCTGATAATACTAAAAAATTAGTTGTTTTGCACGGTTTTATTAAAACAAGTTTGTTTTATACTAACTTATAGTTATTATTACGCTTAGTAAATTTAATACACAAACTCTTATGTCTAGATCTACGTTTAGGTCAAGTTTCGTCGAATTCTGAGAATGCTCAAATTTTAGTTTTTTTGCACGGTTTTATTAATACAATTTTGTTTCCCTTTTATACTAACTTGTAGTTATTATTACGCTAAACAAATTTACAACACAAATGGATGGGTCTAAACCAACGTTTGGGTCAAGTTTTGTCGAATTCTGAGAACGTTCAAAATTTAGCCACTTTGCACGGTTTTATTAAAGCAAGTTTGTTTCCCTTTTATACTAACTTGTAGTTATTATTACGCTTAGCAAATTTACAATACAAATGGATGGGTCTAAACCTGCGATTGGGTTAAGTTTCGTTGAATTCTCAGAACATTCAAAAGTTAGCTGTTTTGCACGGTTTTATTAAAACAAGTTTGTTTCCCTTTTATACTAATTTGTAGTTATTATTACGCTTACAAAATTTAACACACAAACTCTTGGGTCTAGACCAACGTTTGGGTCAAGTTTCGTCCAATTCTGAGAATGCTAAAAAATTAGCTATTTTGCACGGTTTTATTAAAACAAGTTTGTTTCCTTTTTATACTAACTTGTAGTTATTATTACGTTTAGCAAATTTACAACACAAATGCTTGGGTCTAGACCAACGTTTGGGTCAAGTTTCGTCAAATCCTGAGAACGTTCAAAATTTAGCTGTTTTGCACGGTTTTATTAAACAAAGTTTGTTCCCCTTTTAAACTAACTTGTAATTGTTATTACGCTTAGCAAATTTACAACACAAATGCTTGGGTCTAGACCAATGTTTGGGTCAAGTTTCGTCGAATTCTGAGAACGTTAAAAATTTAGCTATTTTGCACGGTTTTATCAAAGCAAGCTTGTTTCGCTTTTATACTAACTTCTAGTTATTATTACGCTTAGCAAATATACAACACAAATGGATTGGTCTAAATCTGTCATTGGGTCAAGTTTCGTTGAATTCTGAGAACGTCCAAAACTTAGCTCTTTTGCACGGTTTTATTAAAACAAGTTTGTTTTCCTTTTATACTAACTTGTAGTTATTATTACGCTTAGAAAATTTAACACACAAACTCTTGGGTCAAGACCTACGTTTGGGTCAAGTTCCATCGAATTCTAAGAACGTTCAAAATTTAGCTAATTTGCACGGTTTTATTAAAGTAAGTTTGTTTCGCGTTTATACTAACTTCTATTAGTTATTACGTTTAGCAAATTTACAACACAACTGGATCGGTCTAGACCTGCGATTGGGTAAAGTTTCGTTGAATTCTGAGAACGTCCAAAAGTTAGCTGTTTTGCACGTTTTATTAAAATAACTTTGTTTCCCTTTTATAGTAACTTGTAGTTATTATTACGCTTAGAAAATTTAACACACAAACTCTTGCGTCTAGACCAACGTTTGGGTCCAGTTTCGTCCAGTTCGTAGAATGCTCAAAAATTCGCTGTTTTGCACGGTTTTATTAAAACAAGTTTGTTTCCCTTTTATACTAACTTGTAGTTATTATTAAGCTTAGCAAATTTACAGCACAAATGCTTGGGTTTAGACCAACGTTTGGGTCAAATTTCGTCGAATTCTGAAAATGTTCAAAATTTAGCTGTTTTGCACGGTTTTATTGAAGCAAGTTTGTTTCGCTTTTATACTAACTTGTAGTTATTATTACGCTTAGCCAATTTACAACACAAATGGATGGGTCTAGACCTGCGATTGGGTCAAGTTTCGTTGAATTCTGAGAAAGTTCAAAAGTTAGCTGTTTTGATCGGTTTTATTAAAACAAGTTTGTTTCCCTTTTATACTAACTTGTAGTTATTATTACGCTTAGAAAATTTAACACACAAACTCATGGGTGTAGACCTACGTTTGGGTCAAGTTTCGTCGAATTCTGAGAATGCTCAAAATTTTGCTGTTTTGCACGGTTTTATAAAAACAAGTTTATTTCCCTTTTATACTAACTTGTAGTTATTATTACGCTAAGCAAATTTACAGCACAAATGGTTGGGTCTAGACCAACGTTTGGGTCAAGTTTCGTAGAATTCTGAGAACGTTCAAAATTTAGCGGTTTTGCACGGTTTTATTAAACAAAGTTTGTTTCCCTTTTAAACTAACTTGTAATTATTATACGCTTAGCAAATTTACAACACAAATGCTTGGGTCTAGACCAACCTTTGGGTCATGTTTCGTCGAATTCTGAGAACGTTCAAAATTTAGCTATTTTGCACGGTTTTATTAAAGCAAGTTTGTTTCGCTTTTAGACTAACTTCTAGTTATTATTACGCTTAGCAAATTTACAACACAAATGGATGGGTCTAGTCCTGCGATTGGGTCAAGTTTCGTTATATTCAGAGAACGTCCAAAAGTTAGCTGTTTTGCACGGTTTTATTAAAACAAGTTTGTTTTACTTTTATAGTAACTTGTAGTTATTATTACGCTTAGAAAATTTAACACACAAACTCTTGGGTCTAGACCTACGTTTGGGTCAAGTTTCGTCCAATGCTGAGGATGCTCAAAAATTAGCTTTTTTGCACGGTTTTATTAAAACAAGTTTGTTTCCCTTTTATACTAACTTGTAGTTATTATTACGCTTAACAAATTTGCAACAAAAATGCTTGGGTCAAGACCAACGTTTGGGTCAAGTTTCGTCGATTTATGAGAACGTTCAAAATTTAGTTATTTTGCACGATTTTATTAAAGCAAGTTTGTTTCCCTTTTATACTAACTTGTAGTTATTATTACGCTTAGTAAATTTACAACACAAATGAATGGGTCTAGACCTACGATTGGATCAAGTTTCGTTGAATTCTGAGAACGTCCAAAAGTTAGCTTTTTTGCACGGTTTTATTAAAACAAGTTTGTTTCACTTTTAAACTAACTTGTGATTATTATTACGCTTAGCAAATTTTCAACACAAATGCTTGGGTCTAGACCAACGTTTGGGTCAAGTTTCGTCGATTTATGAGAACGTTCAAAATTTAGCTATTTTGCACGGTTTTATTAAAACAAGTTTGTTTCCCTTTTATACTAACTTGTAGTTATTATTACGCTTAGCAAATTTACAACACAAATGGATGGGTCTAAACCTGCGATTGGGTCAAGTTTCGTTGAATTCTCAGAACGTTCAAAAGTTAGCTGTTTTGCATGGTTTTATTAAAACAAGTTTGTTTCCCTTTTATAGTAACTTGTAGTTATTATTACGCTTAGAAAATTTAACACACAAACTCTTGGGTCTAGACCTACGTTTGGGTCAAGTTTCGTCCAATGCTGAGAATGCTCATAAATTAGCTGTTTTGCACGGTTTTATTAAAACAAGTTTGTTTCCCTTTTATACTAACTTTTAGTTATTATTACGCTTAGCAAATTTGCAACACAAATGCTTGGGTCAAGACCAACGTTTGGATCAAGTTTCGTCGATTTATGAGAACGTTCAAAATTTAGCTATTTTGCACGGTTTTAATAAAGCAAGTTTGTTTCCCTTTTATACTAACTTGTAGTTATTATTACGCTTAGCAAATTTACAACCCAAATGAATGGGTCTATACCTGCGATTGGATCAAGTTTCGTTGAATTCTGAGAACGTCCAAAAGTTAGCTCTTTTGCACGGTTTTATTAAAACAAGATTGTTTCACTTTTAAACTAACTTGTGATTATTATTACGCTTAGCAAATTTTCAACACAAATGCTTGGGTCTAGACCAACGTTTGGGTCAAGTTTCGTCCAATTCTGATAATACTAAAAAATTAGTTGTTTTGCACGGTTTTATTAAAACAAGTTTGTTTTATACTAACTTATAGTTATTATTACGCTTAGTAAATTTAATACACAAACTCTTATGTCTAGATCTACGTTTAGGTCAAGTTTCGTCGAATTCTGAGAATGCTCAAATTTTAGTTTTTTTGCACGGTTTTATTAATACAATTTTGTTTCCCTTTTATACTAACTTGTAGTTATTATTACGCTAAACAAATTTACAACACAAATGGATGGGTCTAAACCAACGTTTGGGTCAAGTTTTGTCGAATTCTGAGAACGTTCAAAATTTAGCCACTTTGCACGGTTTTATTAAAGCAAGTTTGTTTCCCTTTTATACTAACTTGTAGTTATTATTACGCTTAGCAAATTTACAATACAAATGGATGGGTCTAAACCTGCGATTGGGTTAAGTTTCGTTGAATTATCAGAACATTCAAAAGTTAGCTGTTTTGCACGATTTTATTAAAACAAATTTGTTTCCCTTTTATACTAATTTGTAGTTATTATTACGCTTACAAAATTTAACACACAAACTCTTGGGTCTAGACCTACGTTTGGGTCAAGTTTCGTCCAATTCTGAGAATGCTAAAAAAATTAGCTATTTTGCACGGTTTTATTAAAACAAGTTTGTTTCCTTTTTATACTAACTTGTAGTTATTATTACGTTTAGCAAATTTACAACACAAATGCTTGGGTCTAGACCAACGTTTGGGTCAAGTTTCGTCAAATCCTAAGAACGTTCAAAATTTAGCTGTTTTGCACGGTTTTATTAAACAAAGTTTGTTCCCCTTTTAAACTAACTTGTAATTGTTATTACGCTTAGCAAATTTACAACACAAATGCTTGGGTCTAGACCAATGTTTGGGTCAAATTTCGTCGAATTCTGAGAACGTTAAAAATTTAGCTATTTTGCACGGTTTTATCAAAGCAAGCTTGTTTCGCTTTTATACTAACTTCTAGTTATTATTACGCTTAGCAAATATACAACACAAATGGATGGGTCTAAACCTGTGATTGGGTCAAGTTTCGTTGAATTCTGAGAACGTCCAAAACTTAGCTCTTTTGCACGGTTTTATTAAAACAAGTTTGTTTCCCTTTTATACTAACTTGTAGTTATTATTACGCTTAGAAAATTTAACACACAAACTCTTGGGTCTAGACCTACGTTTGGGTCAAGTTCCATCGAATTCTAAGAACGTTCAAAATTTAGCTATTTTGCACGGTTTTATTAAAGCAAGTTTATTTCGCGTTTATACTAACTTCTAGTAGTTATTACGCTTAGCAAATTTACAACACAACTGGATCGGTCTAGACCTGCGATTGGGTAAAGTTTCGTTGAATTCTGAGAACGTCCAAAAGTTAGCTGTTTTGCACGGTTTTATTAAAATAACTTTGTTTCCCTTTTATAGTAACTTGTAGTTATTATTACGCTTAGAAAATTTAACACACAAACTCTTGCGTCTAGACCAACGTTTGGGTCAAGTTTCGTCCAGTTCGTAGAATGCTAAAAAATTAGCTGTTTTGCACGGTTTTATTAAAACAAGTTTGTTTCCCTTTTATACTAACTTGTAGTTATTATTAAGCTTAGCAAATTTACAACACAAATGCTTGGGTTTAGACCAACGTTTGGGTCAAATTTCGTCGAATTCTGAAAATGTTCAAAATTTAGCTGTTTTGCACGGTTTTATTAAAGCAAGTTTGTTTCGCTTTTATACTAACTTGTAGTTATTATTACGCTTAGCCAATTTACAACACAAATGGATGGGTCTAGACCTGCGATTGGGTCAAGTTTCGTTGAATTCTGAGAAAGTTCAAAAGTTAGCTGTTTTGATCGGTTTTATTAAAACAAGTTTGTTTCCCTTTTATACTAACTTGTAGTTATTATTACGCTTAGAAAATTTAACACACAAACTCTTGGGTGTAGACCTACGTTTGGGTCAAGTTTCATCGAATTCTGAGAATGCTCAAAATTTAGCTGTTTTGCACGGTTTTATAAAAACAAGTTTGTTTTCCTTTTATACTAACTTGTAGTTATTATTACGCTAAGCAAATTTACAGCACAAATGGTTGGGTCTAGACCAACGTTTGGGTCAAGTTTCGTAGAATTCTGAGAACGTTCAAAATTTAGCGGTTTTGCACGGTTTTATTAAACAAAGTTTGTTTCCCTTTTAAACTAACTTGTAATTATTATACGCTTAGCAAATTTACAACACAAATGCTTGGGTCTAAACCAACCTTTGGGTCATGTTTCGTCGAATTCTGAGAACGTTCAAAATTTAGCTATTTTGCACGGTTTTATTAAAGCAAGTTTGTTTCGCTTTTAGACTAACTTCTAGTTATTATTACGCTTAGCAAATTTACAACACAAATGGATGGGTCTAGTCCTGCGATTGGGTCAAGTTTCGTTATATTCAGAGAACGTCCAAAAGTTAGTTGTTTTACACGGTTTTATTAAAACAAGTTTGTTTTCCTTTTATAGTAACTTGTAGTTATTATTACGTTTAGAAAATTTAACACACAAACTCTTGGGTCTAGACCTACGTTTGGGTCAAGTTTCGTCCAATGCTGAGAATGCTCAAAAATTAGCTTTTTTGCACGGTTTTATTAAAACAAGTTTGTTTCCCTTTTATACTAACTTGTAGTTATTATTACGCTAAACAAATTTGCAACACAAATGCTTGGGTCAAGACCAACGTTTGGGTCAAGTTTCGTCGATTTATGAGAACGTTCAAAATTTATTTATTTTGCACGGTTTTATTAAAGCAAGTTTGTTTCCCTTTTATACTAACTTGTAGTTATTATTACGCTTAGTAAATTTACAACACAAATGAATGGGTCTAGACCTACGATTGGATCAAGTTTCATTGAATTCTGAGAACGTCCAAAGTTAGCTTTTTTGCACGGTTTTATTAAAACAAGTTTGTTTCACTTTTAAACTAACTTGTGATTATTATTACGCTTAGCAAATTTTCAACACAAATGCTTGGGTCTAGACCAACGTTTGGGTCAAGTTTCGTCGATTTATGAGAACATTCAAAATTTAGCTATTTTGCACGGTTTTATTAAAGTAAGTTTGTTTCCCTTTTATACTAACTTGTAGTTATTATTACGCTTAGCAAATTTACAACACAAATGGATGGGTCTAAACCTGCGATTGGGTCAAGTTTCGTTGAATTCTCAGAACGTTCAAAAGTTAGCTGTTTTGCATGGTTTTATTCACACAAGTTTGTTTCCCTTTTATAGTAACTTGTAGTTATTATTACGCTTAGAAAATTTAACACACAAACTCTTGGGTCTAGACCTACGTTTGGGTCAAGTTTCGTCCAATGCTGAGAATGCTCAAAAATTAGCTGTTTTGCACGGTTATATTAAAACAAGTTTGTTTCCCTTTTATACTAACTTTTAGTTATTATTACGCTTAGCAAATTTGCAACACAAATGCTTGGGTCAAGACCAACGTTTGGATCAAGTTTCGTCGATTTATGAGAACGTTCAAAATTCAGCTATTTTGCACGGTTTTAATAAAGCAAGTTTGTTTCCCTTTTATACTAACTTGTAGTTATTATTACGCTTAGCAAATTTACAACACAAATGAATGGGTCTAGACCTGCGATTGGATCAAGTTTCGTTGAATTCTGAGAACGTCCAAAAGTTAGCTCTTTTGCACGGTTTTATTAAAACAAGTTTGTTTCACTTTTAAACTAACTTGTGATTATTATTACGCTTAGCAAATTTTCAACACAAATGCTTGGGTCTAGACCAACGTTTGGGTCAAGTTTCGTCCAATTCTGAGAATGCTAAAAAATTAGTTGTTTTGCACGGTTTTATTAAAACAAGTTTGTTTTATACTAACTTGTAGTTATTATTACGCTTAGTAAATTTAATACACAAACTCTTATGTCTAGATCTACGTTTAGGTCAAGTTTCGTCGAATTCTGAGAATGCTCAAATTTTAGTTTTTTTGCACGGTTTTATTAATACAATTTTGTTTCCCTTTTATACTAACTTGTAGTTATTATTACGCTAAACAAATTTACAACACAAATGGATGGGTCTAAACCAACGTTTGGGTCAAGTTTTGTCGAATTCTGAGAACGTTCAAAATTTAGCCACTTTGCACGGTTTTATTAAAGCAAGTTTGTTTCCCTTTTATACTAACTTGTAGTTATTATTACGCTTAGCAAATTTACAATACAAATGGATGGGTCTAAACCTACGATTGGGTCAAGTTTCGTTGAATTATCAAAACATTCAAAAGTTAGCTGTTTTGCACGATTTTATTAAAACAAGTTTGTTTCCCTTTTATACTAATTTGTAGTTATTATTACGCTTACAAAATTTAACACACAAACTCTTGGGTCTAGACCTACGTTTGGGTCAAGTTTCGTCCAATTCTGAGAATGCTAAAAAATTAGCTATTTTGCACGGTTTTATTAAAACAAGTTTGTTTCCTTTTTATACTAACTTGTAGTTATTATTACGTTTAGCAAATTTACAACACAAATGCTTGGGTCTAGACCAACGTTTGGGTCAAGTTTCGTCAAATCCTAAGAACGTTCAAAATTTAGCTGTTTTGCACGGTTTTATTAAACAAAGTTTGTTCCCCTTTTAAACTAACTTGTAATTGTTATTACGCTTAGCAAATTTACAACACAAATGCTTGGGTCTAGACCAATGTTTGGGTCAAGTTTCGTCGAATTCTGAGAACGTTAAAAATTTAGCTATTTTGCACGGTTTTATCAAAGCAAGCTTGTTTCGCTTTTATACTAACTTCTAGTTATTATTACGCTTAGCAAATATACAACACAAATGGATGGGTCTAAACCTGTGATTGGGTCAAGTTTCGTTGAATTCTGAGAACGTCCAAAACTTAGCTCTTTTGCACGGTTTTATTAAAACAAGTTTGTTTCCCTTTTATACTAACTTGTAGTTATTATTACGCCTTGAAAATTTAACACACAAACTCTTGGGTCTAGACCTACGTTTGGGTCAAGTTCCATCGAATTCTAATAACGTTCAAAATTTAGCTATTTTGCACGGTTTTATTAAAGCAAGTTTATTTCGCGTTTATACTAACTTCTAGTAGTTATTACGCTTGGCAAATTTACAACACAACTGGATCGGTCTAGACCTGCGATTGGGTAAAGTTTCGTTGAATTCTGAGAACGTCCAAAAGTTAGCTGTTTTGCACGGTTTTATTAAAATAACTTTGTTTCCCTTTTATAGTAACTTGTAGTTATTATTACGCTTAGAAAATTTAACACACAAACTCTTGCGTCTAGACCAACGTTTGGGTCAAGTTTCGTCCAGTTCGTAGAATGCTAAAAAATTAGCTGTTTTGCACGGTTTTATTAAAACAAGTTTGTTTTCCTTTTATACTAACTTGTAGTTATTATTAAGCTTAGCAAATTTACAACACAAATGCTTGGGTTTAGACCAACGTTTGGGTCAAATTTCGTCGAATTCTGAAAATGTTCAAAATTTAGCTGTTTTCCACGGTTTTATTAAAGCAAGTTTGTTTCGCTTTTATACTAACTTGTAGTTATTATTACGCTTAGCCAATTTACAACACAAATGGATGGGTCTAGACCTGCGATTGGGTCAAGTTTCGTTGAATTCTGAGAAAGTTCAAAAGTTAGCTGTTTTGATCGGTTTTATTAAAACAAGTTTGTTTCCCTTTTATACTAACTTGTAGTTATTATTACGCTTAGAAAATTTAACACACAAACTCTTGGGTGTAGACCTACGTTTGGGTCAAGTTTCGTCGAATTCTGAGAATGCTCAAAATTTAGCTGTTTTGCACGGTTTTATAAAAACAAGTTTGTTTCCCTTTTATACTAACTTGTAGTTATTATTACGCTAAGCAAATTTACAGCACAAATGGTTGGGTCTAGACCAACGTTTGGGTCAAATTTCGTAGAATTCTGAGAACGTTCAAAATTTAGCGGTTTTGCACGGTTTTATTAAACAAAGTTTGTTTCCCTTTTAAACTAACTTGTAATTATTATACGCTTAGCAAATTTACAACACAAATGCTTGGGTCTAGACCAACCTTTGGGTCATGTTTCGTCGAATTCTGAGAACGTTCAAAATTTAGCTATTTTGCACGGTTTTATTAAAGCAAGTTTGTTTCGCTTTTAGACTAACTTCTAGTTATTATTACGCTTAGCAAATTTACAACACAAATGGATGGGTCTAGTCCTGCGATTGGGTCAAGTTTCGTTATATTCAGAGAACGTCCAAAAGTTAGTTGTTTTACACGGTTTTATTAAAACAAGTTTGTTTTCCTTTTATAGTAACTTGTAGTTATTATTACGCTTAGAAAATTTAACACACAAACTCTTGGGTCTAGACCTACGTTTGGGTCAAGTTTCGTCCAATGCTGAGAATGCTCAAAAATTAGCTTTTTTGCACGGTTTTATTAAAACAAGTTTGTTTCCCTTTTATACTAACTTGTAGTTATTATTACGCTAAACAAATTTGCAACATAAATGCTTGGGTCAAGACCAACGTTTGGGTCAAGTTTCGTCGATTTATGAGAACGTTCAAAATTTATTTATTTTGCACGGTTTTATTAAAGCAAGTTTGTTTCCCTTTTATACTAACTTGTAGTTATTATTACGCTTAGTAAATTTACAACACAAATGAATGGGTCTAGACCTACGATTGGATCAAGTTTCATTGAATTCTGAGAACGTCCAAAGTTAGCTTTTTTGCACGGTTTTATTAAAACAAGTTTGTTTCACTTTTAAACTAACTTGTGATTATTATTACGCTTAGCAAATTTTCAACACAAATGCTTGGGTCTAGACCAACGTTTGGGTCAAGTTTCGTCGATTTATGAGAACATTCAAAATTTAGCTATTTTGCACGGTTTTATTAAAGCAAGTTTGTTTCCCTTTTATACTAACTTGTAGTTATTATTACGCTTAGCAAATTTACAACACAAATGGATGGGTCTAAACCTGCGATTGGGTCAAGTTTCGTTGAATTCTCAGAACGTTCAAAAGTTAGCTGTTTTGCATGGTTTTATTCACACAAGTTTGTTTCCCTTTTATAGTAACTTGTAGTTATTATTACGCTTAGAAAATTTAACACACAAACTCTTGGGTCTAGACCTACGTTTGGGTCAAGTTTCGTCCAATGCTGAGAATGCTCAAAAATTAGCTGTTTTGCACGGTTATATTAAAACAAGTTTGTTTCCCTTTTATACTAACTTTTAGTTATTATTACGCTTAGCAAATTTGCAACACAAATGCTTTGGTCAAGACCAACGTTTGGATCAAGTTTCGTCGATTTATGAGAACGTTCAAAATTTAGCTATTTTGCACGGTTTTAATAAAGCAAGTTTGTTTCCCTTTTATACTAACTTGTAGTTATTATTACGCTTAGCAAATTTACAACACAAATGAATGGGTCTAGACCTGCGATTGGATCAAGTTTCGTTGAATTCTGAGAACGTCCAAAAGTTAGCTCTTTTGCACGGTTTTATTAAAACAAGTTTGTTTCACTTTTAAACTAACTTGTGATTATTATTACGCTTAGCAAATTTTCAACACAAATGCTTGGGTCTAGACCAACGTTTGGGTCAAGTTTCGTCCAATTCTGAGAATGCTAAAAAATTAGTTGTTTTGCACGGTTTTGTTAAAACAAGTTTGTTTTATACTAACTTGTAGTTATTATTACGCTTAGTAAATTTAATACACAAACTCTTATGTCTAGATCTACGTTTAGGTCAAGTTTCATTGAATTCTGAGAATGCTCAAATTTTAGTTTTTTTGCACGGTTTTATTAATACAATTTTGTTTCCCTTTTATACTAACTTGTAGTTATTATTACGCTAAACAAATTTACAACACAAATGGATGGGTCTAAACCAACGTTTGGGTCAAGTTTTGTCGAATTCTGAGAACGTTCAAAATTTAGCCACTTTGCACGGTTTTATTAAAGCAAGTTTGTTTCCCTTTTATACTAACTTGTAGTTATTATTACGCTTAGCAAATTTACAATACAAATGGATGGGTCTAAACCTACGATTGGGTCAAGTTTCGTTGAATTATCAAAACATTCAAAAGTTAGCTGTTTTGCACGATTTTATTAAAACAAGTTTGTTTCCCTTTTATACTAATTTGTAGTTATTATTACGCTTACAAAATTTAACACACAAACTCTTGGGTCTAGACCTACGTTTGGGTCAAGTTTCGTCCAATTCTGAGAATGCTAAAAAATTAGCTATTTTGCACGATTTTATTAAAACAAGTTTGTTTCCTTTTTATACTAACTTGTAGTTATTATTACGTTTAGCAAATTTACAACACAAATGCTTGGGTCTAGACCAACGTTTGGGTCAAGTTTCGTCAAATCCTAAGAACGTTCAAAATTTAGCTGTTTTGCACGGTTTTATTAAACAAAGTTTGTTCCCCTTTTAAACTAACTTGTAATTGTTATTACGCTTAGCAAATTTACAACACAAATGCTTGGGTCTAGACCAATGTTTGGGTCAAGTTTCGTCGAATTCTGAGAACGTTAAAAATTTAGCTATTTTGCACGGTTTTATCAAAGCAAGCTTGTTTCGCTTTTATACTAACTTCTAGTTATTATTACGCTTAGCAAATATACAACACAAATGGATGGGTCTAAACCTGTGATTGGGTCAAGTTTCGTTGAATTCTGAGAACGTCCAAAACTTAGCTCTTTTGCACGGTTTTATTAAAACAAGTTTGTTTCCCTTTTATACTAACTTGTAGTTATTATTACGCCTTGAAAATTTAACACACAAACTCTTGGGTCTAGACCTACGTTTGGGTCAAGTTCCATCGAATTCTAATAACGTTCAAAATTTAGCTATTTTGCACGGTTTTATTAAAGCAAGTTTATTTCGCGTTTATACTAACTTCTAGTAGTTATTACGCTTGGCAAATTTACAACACAACTGGATCGGTCTAGACCTGCGATTGGGTAAAGTTTCGTTGAATTCTGAGAACGTCCAAAAGTTAGCTGTTTTGCACGGTTTTATTAAAATAACTTTGTTTCCCTTTTATAGTAACTTGTAGTTATTATTACGCTTAGAAAATTTAACACACAAACTCTTGCGTCTAGACCAACGTTTGGGTCAAGTTTCGTCCAGTTCGTAGAATGCTAAAAAATTAGCTGTTTTGCACGGTTTTATTAAAACAAGTTTGTTTCCCTTTTATACTAACTTGTAGTTATTATTAAGCTTAGCAATTTACAACACAAATGCTTGGGTTTAGACCAACGTTTGGGTCAAATTTCGTCGAATTCTGAAAATGTTCAAAATTTAGCTGTTTTGCACGGTTTTATTAAAGCAAGTTTGTTTCGCTTTTATACTAACTTGTAGTTATTATTACGCTTAGCCAATTTACAACACAAATGGATGGGTCTAGACCTGCGATTGGGTCAAGTTTCGTTGAATTCTGAGAAAGTTCAAAAGTTAGCTGTTTTGATCGGTTTTATTAAAACAAGTTTGTTTCCCTTTTATACTAACTTGTAGTTATTATTACGCTTAGAAAATTTAACACACAAACTCTTGGGTGTAGACCTATGTTTGGGTCAAGTTTCGTCGAATTCTGAGAATGCTCAAAATTTAGCTGTTTTGCACGGTTTTATAAAAACAAGTTTGTTTCCCTTTTATACTAACTTGTAGTTATTATTACGCTAAGCAAATTTACAGCACAAATGGTTGGGTCTAGACCAACGTTTGGGTCAAATTTCGTAGAATTCTGAGAACGTTCAAAATTTAGCGGTTTTGCACGGTTTTATTAAACAAAGTTTGTTTCCCTTTTAAACTAACTTGTAATTAATATACGCTTAGTAAATTTACAACACAAATGCTTGGGTCTAGACCAACGTTTGGGTCATGTTTCGTCGAATTCTGAGAACGTTGAAAATTTAGCTATTTTGCACGGTTTTATTAAAGCAAGTTTGTTTCGCTTTTATACTAACTTCTAGTTATTATTACGCTTAGCAAATTTCCAACACAAATGGATGGGTCTAGTCCTGCGATTGAGTCAAGTTTCGTTATATTCAGAGAACGTCCAAAAGTTAGCTGTTTTGCACAGTTTTATTAAAACAAGTTTGTTTACCTTTTATAGTAACTTGTAGTTATTATTGCGCTTAGAAAATTTAACACACAAACTCTTGGGTCTAGACCTACGTTTGGGTCAAGTTTCGTCCAATGCTGAGAATGCTAAAAAATTAGCAGTTTTGCACAGTTTTATTAAAACAAGTTTGTTTCCCTTTTATACTAACTTGTACTTATTATTACGCTTAGCAAATTTACAACACAAATGCTTGGGTCAAGACCAACGTTTGGGTCATGTTTCGTCGATTTATGAGAACGTTCAAAATTTAGCTATTTTGCACAGTTTTATTAAAGCAAGTTTGTTTCCCTTTTATACTAACTTGTAGTTATTATTACGCCTTGAAAATTTAACACACAAACTCTTGGGTCTAGACCTACGTTTGGGTCAAGTTCCATCGAATTCTAATAACGTTCAAAATTTAGCTATTTTGCACGGTTTTATTAAAGCAAGTTTATTTCGCGTTTATACTAACTTCTAGTAGTTATTACGCTTGGCAAATTTACAACACAACTGGATCGGTCTAGACCTGCGATTGGGTAAAGTTTCGTTGAATTCTGAGAACGTCCAAAAGTTAGCTGTTTTGCACGGTTTTATTAAAATAACTTTGTTTCCCTTTTATAGTAACTTGTAGTTATTATTACGCTTAGAAAATTTAACACACAAACTCTTGCGTCTAGACCAACGTTTGGGTCAAGTTTCGTCCAGTTCGTAGAATGCTAAAAAATTAGCTGTTTTGCACGGTTTTATTAAAACAAGTTTGTTTCCCTTTTATACTAACTTGTAGTTATTATTAAGCTTAGCAATTTACAACACAAATGCTTGGGTTTAGACCAACGTTTGGGTCAAATTTCGTCGAATTCTGAAAATGTTCAAAATTTAGCTGTTTTGCACGGTTTTATTAAAGCAAGTTTGTTTCGCTTTTATACTAACTTGTAGTTATTATTACGCTTAGCCAATTTACAACACAAATGGATGGGTCTAGACCTGCGATTGGGTCAAGTTTCGTTGAATTCTGAGAAAGTTCAAAAGTTAGCTGTTTTGATCGGTTTTATTAAAACAAGTTTGTTTCCCTTTTATACTAACTTGTAGTTATTATTACGCTTAGAAAATTTAACACACAAACTCTTGGGTGTAGACCTATGTTTGGGTCAAGTTTCGTCGAATTCTGAGAATGCTCAAAATTTAGCTGTTTTGCACGGTTTTATAAAAACAAGTTTGTTTCCCTTTTATACTAACTTGTAGTTATTATTACGCTAAGCAAATTTACAGCACAAATGGTTGGGTCTAGACCAACGTTTGGGTCAAATTTCGTAGAATTCTGAGAACGTTCAAAATTTAGCGGTTTTGCACGGTTTTATTAAACAAAGTTTGTTTCCCTTTTAAACTAACTTGTAATTAATATACGCTTAGTAAATTTACAACACAAATGCTTGGGTCTAGACCAACGTTTGGGTCATGTTTCGTCGAATTCTGAGAACGTTGAAAATTTAGCTATTTTGCACGGTTTTATTAAAGCAAGTTTGTTTCGCTTTTATACTAACTTCTAGTTATTATTACGCTTAGCAAATTTCCAACACAAATGGATGGGTCTAGTCCTGCGATTGGGTCAAGTTTCGTTATATTCAGAGAACGTCCAAAAGTTAGCTGTTTTGCACAGTTTTATTAAAACAAGTTTGTTTACCTTTTATAGTAACTTGTAGTTATTATTGCGCTTAGAAAATTTAACACACAAACTCTTGGGTCTAGACCTACGTTTGGGTCAAGTTTCGTCCAATGCTGAGAATGCTAAAAAATTAGCAGTTTTGCACAGTTTTATTAAAACAAGTTTGTTTCCCTTTTATACTAACTTGTACTTATTATTACGCTTAGCAAATTTACAACACAAATGCTTGGGTCAAGACCAACGTTTGGGTCATGTTTCGTCGATTTATGAGAACGTTCAAAATTTAGCTATTTTGCACAGTTTTATTAAAGCAAGTTTGTTTCCCTTTTATACTAACTTGTAGTTATTATTACGCTTACCAAATTTACAACACAAATGAATGGGTCTAGACCTGCGATTGGGTCAAGTTTCGTTGAATTCTGAGAACGTCCAAAAGTTAGCTCTTTTGCACAGTTTATTAAAACAAGTTTGTTTCACTTTTAAACTAACTTGTGATTATTATTACGCTTAGCAAATTTTCAACACAAATGCTTGGGTCTAGACCAACGTTTGGGTCAAGTTTCGTCCAATTCTGAGATTGCTCAAAAATTAGCTGTTTTCCACGGTTTTATTAAAACAAGTTTGTTTTATACTAACTTGTAGTTATTATTACGCTTAGTAAATTTAACACACAAACTCTTATGTCTAGATCTACGTTTGGGTCAAGTTTCGTCGAATTCTGAGAATGCTCAAATTTTAATTTTTTTGCACGGTTTTATTAATACAATTTTGTTTTCCTTTTATACTAACTTGTAGTTATTATTACGCTAAACAAATTTACAACACAAATGGATGGGTCTAAACCAATGTTTGGATCAAGTTTTGTCGAATTCTGAGAACGTTCAAAATTTAGCCACTTTGCACAGTTTTATTAAAGCAAGTTTGTTTCCCTTTTATACTAACTTGTAGTTATTATTACGCTTAGCAAATTTACAATATAAATGGATGGCTCTAAACCTGCGATTGGGTCAAGTTTCGTTGAATTCTCAGAACATTCAAAAGTTAGCTGTTTTGCACGATTTTATTAAAACAAGTTTGTTTCCCTTTTATACTAATTTGTAGTTATTATTACGCTTACAAAATTTAACACACAAACTCTTGGGTCTAGACCTACGTTTGGGTCAAGTTTCGTCCAATTCTGAGAATGCTCAAAATTTAGCTGTTTTGCACGGTTTTATAAAAACAAGTTTGTTTCCCTTTTATACTAACTTGTAGTTATTATTACGCTAAGCAAATTTACAGCACTAATGGTTGGGTCTAGACCAACGTTTGGGTCAAGTTTCGTAGAATTCTAAGAACGTTCAAAATTTATCGGTTTTGCACGGTTTTATTAAACAAAGTTTGTTTCCCTTTTAAACTAACTTGTAATTATTATACGCTTAGCAAATTTACAACCCAAATGCGTGGGTCTAGACCAACGTTTGGGTCATGTTTCGTCGAATTCTGAGAACGTTGAAAATTTAGCTATTTTGCACGGTTTTATTAAAGCAAGTTTGTTTCGCTTTTATACTAACTTCTAGTTATTATTACGCTTAGCAAATTTCCAACACAAATGGATGGGTCTAGTCCTGCGACTGGGTCAAGTTTCGTTATATTCAGAGAACGTCCAAAAGTTAGCTCTTTTGCACGGTTTTATTAAAACAAGTTTGTTTCACTTTTAAACTAACTTGTGATTATTATTACGCTTAGCAAATTTTCAACACAAATGCTTGGGTCTAGACCAACGTTTGGGTCAAGTTTCGTCCAATTTTGAGAATGCTCAAAAATTAGCTATTTTGCACGGTTTTATTAAAACAAGTTTGTTTTGTACTAACTTGTAGTTATTATTACGCTTAGTAAATTTAACACACAAACTCTTATGTCTAGACCTACGTTTGGGTCAAGTTTCCTTGAATTTTGAGAATGCTCAAATTTTAGTTTTTTTGCACGGTTTTATTAAAACAATTTTGTTTCCCTTTTATACTAGCAAATTTACAACACAAATGCTTGGGTCTAGACCAACGTTTGGGTCAAGTTTCGTCAAATCTTGAGAATGTTCAAAATTTAGCTGTTTTGCACGGTTTTATTAAACAAGGTTTGTTCCCCTTTTAAAATAACTTGTAATTGTTATTACGCTTAGCAAATTTACAACACAAATGCTTGGGTCTAGACCAATGTTTGGGTCAAGTTTCGTCGAATTCTGAGAACGTCCAAAAGTTAGCTCTTTTGCACGGTTTTATCAAAGCAAGCTTGTTTCGCTTTTATACTAACTTCTAGTTATTATTACGCTTAGCTAATATACAACACAAATGGATGGATCTAAACCTGTGATTGGGTGAAGTTTCGTTGAATTCTGAGAACGTCCAAAACTTAGCTCTTTTGCACGGTTTTATTAAAACAAGTTTGTTTCCCTTTTATACTAACTTGTAGTTATTATTACGCTTAGAAAATTTAACACACAAACTCTTGGGTCTAGACCTACGTTTGGGTCAAGTTCCATCGAATTCTGAGAACGTTCAAAATTTAGCTATTTTGCACGGTTTTATTAAAGCAAGTTTGTTTCGCGTTTATACTAACTTCTAGTAGTTATTACGCTTAGCAAATTTACAACACAACTGGATCGGTCTAGACCTGCGATTGGGTAAAGTTTCGTTGAATTCTGAGAACGTCCAAAAGTTAGCTGTTTTGCACGGTTTTATTAAAATAACTTTGTTTCCCTTTTATAGTAACTTGTAGTTATTATTACGCTTAGAAAATTTAACACACAAACTCTTGCGTCTAGACCAACGTTTGGGTCAAGTTTCGTCCAGTTCGTAGAATGCTCAAAAATTAGCTGTTCTGCACGGTTTTATTAAAACAAGTTTGTTTCCCTTTTATACTAACTTGTAGTTATTATTAAGCTTAGCAAATTTACAACACAAATGCTTGGGTCTAGACCAACGTTTGGGTCAAATTTCGTCGAATTCTGAAAATGTTCAAAATTTAGCTGTTTTGCACGGTTTTATTAAAGCAAGTTTGTTTCGCTTTTATACTAACTTGTAGTTATTATTACGCTTAGCCAATTTACAACACAAATGGATGGGTCTAGACCTGCGATTGGGTCAAGTTTCATTGAATTCTGAGAAAGTTCAAAAGTTAGTTGTTTTGATCGGTTTTATTAAAACAAATTTGTTTCCCTTTTATACTAACTTGTAGTTATTATTACACTTAGAAAATTTAACACACAAACTCTTGGGTGTAGACCTACGTTTGGGTCAAGTTTCCTCGAATTCTGAGAATGCTCAAAATTTAACTGTTTTGCACGATTTTATAAAAACAAGTTTGTTTCCCTTTTATACTAACTTGTAGTTATTATTACGCTAAGCAAATTTACAGCACAAATGGTTGGGTCTAGACCAACGTTTGGGTCAAGTTTCGTAGAATTCTGAGAACGTTCAAAATTTAGCGGTTTTGCACGGTTTTATTAAACAAAGTTTGTTTCCCTTTTAAACTAACTTGTAATTATTATACGCTTAGCAAATTTACAACACAAATGCTTGGGTCTAAACCAACGTTTGGGTCATGTTTCGTCGAATTCTGAGAACGTTGAAAATTTAGCTATTTTGCACGGTTTTATTAAAGCAAGTTTGTTTCGCTTTTATACTAACTTCTAGTTACACGCTTAGCAAATTTCCAACACAAATGGATGGGTCTAGTCCTGCGATTGGGTCAAGTTTCGTTATATTCAGAGAACGTCCAAAAGTTAGCTGTTTTGCACGGTTTTATTAAAACAAGTTTGTTTCCCTTTTATAGTAACTTGTAGTTATTATTGCGCTTAGAAAATTTAACACACAAACTCTTGGGTCTAGACCTACGTTTGGGTCAAGTTTCGTCCAATGCTGAGAATGCTAAAAAATTAGCAGTTTTGCACAGTTTTATTAAAACAAGTTTGTTTCCCTTTTATACTAACTTGTACTTATTATTACGCTTAGCAAATTTACAACACAAATGCTTGGGTCAAGACCAACGTTTGGGTCATGTTTCGTCGATTTATGAGAACGTTCAAAATTTAGCTATTTTGCACAGTTTTATTAAAGCAAGTTTGTTTCCCTTTTATACTAACTTGTAGTTATTATTACGCTTAGCAAATTTACAACACAAATGAATGGGTCTAGACCTGCGATTGGGTCAAGTTTCGTTGAATTCTGAGAACGTCCAAAAGTTAGCTCTTTTGCACAGTTTATTAAAACAAGTTTGTTTCACTTTTAAACTAACTTGTGATTATTATTACGCTTAGCAAATTTTCAACACAAATGCTTGGGTCTAGACCAACGTTTGGGTCAAGTTTCGTCCAATTCTGAGATTGCTCAAAAATTAGCTGTTTTCCACGGTTTTATTAAAACAAGTTTGTTTTGTACTAACTTGTAGTTATTATTACTCTTAGTAAATTTAACACACAAACTCTTATGTCTAGACCTACGTTTGGGTCAAGTTTCGTCGAATTCTAAGAATGCTCAAATTTTAGTTTTTTTGCACGGTTTTATTAAAATAATTTTGTTTCCCTTTTATACTAACTTGTAGTTATTATTACGCTAAACAAATTTACAACACAAATGGATGGGTCTAGACCAACGTTTGGGTCAAGTTTCGTCGAATTCTGAGAACGTTCAAAATTTAGCCACTTTGCACGGTTTTATTAAAGCTAGTTTGTTTCCCTTTTATACTAACTCGTAGTTATTATTACGCTTAGCAAATTTACAACACAAATGGATGGGTCTAAACCTGCGATTGGGTCAAGTTTCGTTGAATTCTCAGAACGTTCAATAGTTAGCTGTTTTGCACAGTTTTATTAAAACAAGTTTGTTTCCCTTTTATACTAACTTGTAGTTATTATTACGCTTACAAAATTTAACACACAAACTCTTGGGTCTAGACCAACGTTTGGGTCAAGTTTCGTCCAATTCTGAGAATGCTCAAAAATTAGCTATTTTGCACGGTTTTATTAAAACAAGTTTGTTTCCTTTTTATACTAACTTGTAGTTATTATTACGCTAAGCAAATTTACAGCACTAATGGTTGGGTCTAGACCAACGTTTGGGTCAAGTTTCGTAGAATTCTAAGAACGTTCAAAATTTATCGGTTTTGCACGGTTTTATTAAACAAAGTTTGTTTCCCTTTTAAACTAACTTGTAATTATTATACGCTTAGCAAATTTACAACCCAAATGCGTGGGTCTAGACCAACGTTTGGGTCATGTTTCGTCGAATTCTGAGAACGTTGAAAATTTAGCTATTTTGCACGGTTTTATTAAAGCAAGTTTGTTTCGCTTTTATACTAACTTCTAGTTATTATTACGCTTAGCAAATTTCCAACACAAATGGATGGGTCTAGTCCTGCGATTGGGTCAAGTTTCGTTATATTCAGAGAACGTCCAAAAGTTAGCTCTTTTGCACGGTTTTATTAAAACAAGTTTGTTTCACTTTTAAACTAACTTGTGATTATTATTACGCTTAGCAAATTTTCAACACAAATGCTTGGGTCTAGACCAACGTTTGGGTCAAGTTTCGTCCAATTTTGAGAATGCTCAAAAATTAGCTATTTTGCACGGTTTTATTAAAACAAGTTTGTTTTGTACTAACTTGTAGTTATTATTACGCTTAGTAAATTTAACACACAAACTCTTATGTCTAGACCTACGTTTGGGTCAAGTTTCCTTGAATTTTGAGAATGCTCAAATTTTAGTTTTTTTGCACGGTTTTATTAAAACAATTTTGTTTCCCTTTTATACTAGCAAATTTACAACACAAATGCTTGGATCTAGACCAACGTTTGGGTCAAGTTTCGTCAAATCTTGAGAATGTTCAAAATTTAGCTGTTTTGCACGGTTTTATTAAACAAGGTTTGTTCCCCTTTTAAAATAACTTGTAATTGTTATTACGCTTAGCAAATTTACAACACAAATGCTTGGGTCTAGACCAATGTTTGGGTCAAGTTTCGTCGAATTCTGAGAACGTCCAAAAGTTAGCTCTTTTGCACGGTTTTATCAAAGCAAGCTTGTTTCGCTTTTATACTAACTTCTAGTTATTATTACGCTTAGCTAATATACAACACAAATGGATGGATCTAAACCTGTGATTGGGTCAAGTTTCGTTGAATTCTGAGAACGTCCAAAACTTAGCTCTTTTGCACGGTTTTATTAAAACAAGTTTGTTTCCCTTTTATACTAACTTGTAGTTATTATTACGCTTAGAAAATTTAACACACAAACTCTTGGGTCTAGACCTACGTTTGGGTCAAGTTCCATCGAATTCTGAGAACGTTCAAAATTTAGCTATTTTGCACGGTTTTATTAAAGCAAGTTTGTTTCGCGTTTATACTAACTTCTAGTAGTTATTACGCTTAGCAAATTTACAACACAACTGGATCGGTCTAGACCTGCGATTGGGTAAAGTTTCGTTGAATTCTGAGAACGTCCAAAAGTTAGCTGTTTTGCACGGTTTTATTAAAATAACTTTGTTTCCCTTTTATAGTAACTTGTAGTTATTATTACGCTTAGAAAATTTAACACACAAACTCTTGCGTCTAGACCAACGTTTGGGTCAAGTTTCGTCCAGTTCGTAGAATGCTCAAAAATTAGCTGTTCTGCACGGTTTTATTAAAACAAGTTTGTTTCCCTTTTATACTAACTTGTAGTTATTATTAAGCTTAGCAAATTTACAACACAAATGCTTGGGTCTAGACCAACGTTTGGGTCAAATTTCGTCGAATTCTGAAAATGTTCAAAATTTAGCTGTTTTGCACGGTTTTATTAAAGCAAGTTTGTTTCGCTTTTATACTAACTTGTAGTTATTATTACGCTTAGCCAATTTACAACACAAATGGATGGGTCTAGACCTGCGATTGGGTCAAGTTTCATTGAATTCTGAGAAAGTTCAAAAGTTAGTTGTTTTGATCGGTTTTATTAAAACAAATTTGTTTCCCTTTTATACTAACTTGTAGTTATTATTACACTTAGAAAATTTAACACACAAACTCTTGGGTGTAGACCTACGTTTGGGTCAAGTTTCCTCGAATTCTGAGAATGCTCAAAATTTAACTGTTTTGCACGATTTTATAAAAACAAGTTTGTTTCCCTTTTATACTAACTTGTAGTTATTATTACGCTAAGCAAATTTACAGCACAAATGGTTGGGTCTAGACCAACGTTTGGGTCAAGTTTCGTAGAATTCTGAGAACGTTCAAAATTTAGCGGTTTTGCACGGTTTTATTAAACAAAGTTTGTTTCCCTTTTAAACTAACTTGTAATTATTATACGCTTAGCAAATTTACAACACAAATGCTTGGGTCTAAACCAACGTTTGGGTCATGTTTCGTCGAATTCTGAGAACGTTGAAAATTTAGCTATTTTGCACGGTTTTATTAAAGCAAGTTTGTTTCGCTTTTATACTAACTTCTAGTTACACGCTTAGCAAATTTCCAACACAAATGGATGGGTCTAGTCCTGCGATTGGGTCAAGTTTCGTTATATTCAGAGAACGTCCAAAAGTTAGCTGTTTTGCACGGTTTTATTAAAACAAGTTTGTTTCCCTTTTATAGTAACTTGTAGTTATTATTGCGCTTAGAAAATTTAACACACAAACTCTTGGGTCTAGACCTACGTTTGGGTCAAGTTTCGTCCAATGCTGAGAATGCTAAAAAATTAGCAGTTTTGCACAGTTTTATTAAAACAAGTTTGTTTCCCTTTTATACTAACTTGTACTTATTATTACGCTTAGCAAATTTACAACACAAATGCTTGGGTCAAGACCAACGTTTGGGTCATGTTTCGTCGATTTATGAGAACGTTCAAAATTTAGCTATTTTGCACAGTTTTATTAAAGCAAGTTTGTTTCCCTTTTATACTAACTTGTAGTTATTATTACGCTTAGCAAATTTACAACACAAATGAATGGGTCTAGACCTGCGATTGGGTCAAGTTTCGTTGAATTCTGAGAACGTCCAAAAGTTAGCTCTTTTGCACAGTTTATTAAAACAAGTTTGTTTCACTTTTAAACTAACTTGTGATTATTATTACGCTTAGCAAATTTTCAACACAAATGCTTGGGTCTAGACCAACGTTTGGGTCAAGTTTCGTCCAATTCTGAGATTGCTCAAAAATTAGCTGTTTTCCACGGTTTTATTAAAACAAGTTTGTTTTGTACTAACTTGTAGTTATTATTACTCTTAGTAAATTTAACACACAAACTCTTATGTCTAGACCTACGTTTGGGTCAAGTTTCGTCGAATTCTAAGAATGCTCAAATTTTAGTTTTTTTGCACGGTTTTATTAAAATAATTTTGTTTCCCTTTTATACTAACTTGTAGTTATTATTACGCTAAACAAATTTACAACACAAATGGATGGGTCTAGACCAACGTTTGGGTCAAGTTTCGTCGAATTCTGAGAACGTTCAAAATTTAGCCACTTTGCACGGTTTTATTAAAGCTAGTTTGTTTCCCTTTTATACTAACTCGTAGTTATTATTACGCTTAGCAAATTTACAACACAAATGGATGGGTCTAAACCTGCGATTGGGTCAAGTTTCGTTGAATTCTCAGAACGTTCAAAAGTTAGCTGTTTTGCACAGTTTTATTAAAACAAGTTTGTTTCCCTTTTATACTAACTTGTAGTTATTATTACGCTTACAAAATTTAACACACAAACTCTTGGGTCTAGACCAACGTTTGGGTCAAGTTTCGTCCAATTCTGAGAATGCTCAAAAATTAGCTATTTTGCACGGTTTTATTAAAACAAGTTTGTTTCCTTTTTATACTAACTTGTAGTTATTATTACGCTAAGCAAATTTACAGCACTAATGGTTGGGTCTAGACCAACGTTTGGGTCAAGTTTCGTAGAATTCTAAGAACGTTCAAAATTTATCGGTTTTGCACGGTTTTATTAAACAAAGTTTGTTTCCCTTTTAAACTAACTTGTAATTATTATACGCTTAGCAAATTTACAACCCAAATGCGTGGGTCTAGACCAACGTTTGGGTCATGTTTCGTCGAATTCTGAGAACGTTGAAAATTTAGCTATTTTGCACGGTTTTATTAAAGCAAGTTTGTTTCGCTTTTATACTAACTTCTAGTTATTATTACGCTTAGCAAATTTCCAACACAAATGGATGGGTCTAGTCCTGCGATTGGGTCAAGTTTCGTTATATTCAGAGAACGTCCAAAAGTTAGCTCTTTTGCACGGTTTTATTAAAACAAGTTTGTTTCACTTTTAAACTAACTTGTGATTATTATTACGCTTAGCAAATTTTCAACACAAATGCTTGGGTCTAGACCAACGTTTGGGTCAAGTTTCGTCCAATTTTGAGAATGCTCAAAAATTAGCTATTTTGCACGGTTTTATTAAAACAAGTTTGTTTTGTACTAACTTGTAGTTATTATTACGCTTAGTAAATTTAACACACAAACTCTTATGTCTAGACCTACGTTTGGGTCAAGTTTCCTTGAATTTTGAGAATGCTCAAATTTTAGTTTTTTTGCACGGTTTTATTAAAACAATTTTGTTTCCCTTTTATACTAGCAAATTTACAACACAAATGCTTGGATCTAGACCAACGTTTGGGTCAAGTTTCGTCAAATCTTGAGAATGTTCAAAATTTAGCTGTTTTGCACGGTTTTATTAAACAAGGTTTGTTCCCCTTTTAAAATAACTTGTAATTGTTATTACGCTTAGCAAATTTACAACACAAATGCTTGGGTCTAGACCAATGTTTGGGTCAAGTTTCGTCGAATTCTGAGAACGTCCAAAAGTTAGCTCTTTTGCACGGTTTTATCAAAGCAAGCTTGTTTCGCTTTTATACTAACTTCTAGTTATTATTACGCTTAGCTAATATACAACACAAATGGATGGATCTAAACCTGTGATTGGGTCAAGTTTCGTTGAATTCTGAGAACGTCCAAAACTTAGCTCTTTTGCACGGTTTTATTAAAACAAGTTTGTTTCCCTTTTATACTAACTTGTAGTTATTATTACGCTTAGAAAATTTAACACACAAACTCTTGGGTCTAGACCTACGTTTGGGTCAAGTTCCATCGAATTCTGAGAACGTTCAAAATTTAGCTATTTTGCACGGTTTTATTAAAGCAAGTTTGTTTCGCGTTTATACTAACTTCTAGTAGTTATTACGCTTAGAAAATTTACAACACAACTGGATCGGTCTAGACCTACGATTGGGTAAAGTTTCGTTGAATTCTGAGAACGTCCAAAAGTTAGCTGTTTTGCACGGTTTTATTAAAATAACTTTGTTTCCCTTTTATAGTAACTTGTAGTTATTATTACGCTTAGAAAATTTAACACACAAACTCTTGCGTCTAGACCAACGTTTGGGTCAAGTTTCGTCTAGTTCGTAGAATGCTCAAAAATTAGCTGTTCTGCACGGTTTTATTAAAACAAGTTTGTTTCCCTTTTATACTAACTTTTAGTTATTATTAAGCTTAGCAAATTTACAACACAAATGCTTGGGTCTAGACCAATGTTTGGGTCAAATTTCGTCGAATCTGAAAATGTTCAAAATTTAGCTCTTTTGCACGGTTTTATTAAAGCAAGTTTGTTTCGCTTTTATACTAACTTGTAGTTATTATTACGCTTAGCCAATTTACAACACAAATGGATGGGTCTAGACCTGCGATTGGGTCAAGTTTCATTGAATTCTGAGAAATTTCAAAACTTAGCTGTTTTGATCAATTTTATTAAAACAAGTTTGTTTCCCTTTTATACTAACACACAAACTCTTGGGTGTAGACCTACGTTTGGGTCAAGTTTCGTCGAATTCTGAGAATGCTCAAAATTTAGCTGTTTTGCACGGTTTTATAAAAACAAGTTTGTTTCCCTTTTATACTAACTTGTAGTTATTATTACACTAAGCAAATTTACAACACAAATGGTTGGGTCTAGACCAAAGTTTGGGTCAAGTTTCGTAGAATTCTGAGAACGTTCAAAATTTAGCGGTTTTGCACGGTTTTATTAAACAAAGTTTGTTTCCCTTTTAAACTAACTTGTAATTATTATACGCTTAGCAAATTTACAACACAAATGCTTGGGTCTAAACCAACGTTTGGGTCATGTTTCGTCGAATTCTTAGAACGTTGAAAATTTAGCTATTTTGCACGGTTTTATTAAAGCAAGTTTGTTTCGCTTTTATACTAACTTCTAGTTATTATTACGCTTAGCAAATTTCCAACACAAATGGATGGGTCTAGTCCTGCGATTGGGTCAAGTTTCGTTATATTCAGAGAACGTCCAAAAGTTAGCTGTTTTGCACGGTTTTATTAAAACAAGTTTGTTTCCCTTTTATAGTAACTTGTAGTTATTATTACGCTTAGAAAATTTAACACACAAACTCTTGGGTCTAGACCTACGTTTGGGTCAAGTTTCGTCCAATGCTGAGAATGCTAAAAAATTAGCTGGTTTGCACAGTTTTATTAAAACAATTTTGTTTCCCTTTTATACTAACTTGTAGTTATTATTATGCCAAGCAAATTTACAACACAAATGGATGGGTCTAGACCAACGTTTGGGTCAAGTTTCGTCGAATTCTGAGAACGTTCAAAATTTAGCCACTTTGCACGGTTTTATTAAAGCAAGTTTGTTTCCCTTTTATACTAAGTTGTAGTTATTATTACGCTTAGCAAATTTACAACACAAATGGATGGGTCTAAACCTGCGATTGGGTCAAGTTTCGTTGAATTCTCAGAACGTTCAAAAGTTAGCTGTTTTGCACGGTTTTATTAAAACAAGTTTGTTTCCCTTTTATGCTAACTTGTAGTTATTATTACGCTTACAAAATTTAACACACAAACTCTTGGGTCTAGACCAACGTTTGGGTCAAGTTTCGTCCAATTCTGAGAATGCTCAAAAATTAGCTATTTTGCACGGTTTTATTAAAACAAGTTTGTTTCATTTTTATACTAACTTGTAGTTATTATTACGTTTAGCAAATTTACAACACAAATGCTTGGGTCTAGACCAACGTTTGGGTCAAGTTTCGTCAAATCCTGAGAACGTTCAAAATTTAGCTGTTTTGCACGGTATTATTAAACAAAGTTTGTTTCCTTTTTATACTAACTTGTAGTTATTATTACGCTTAGAAAATTTAACACACAAACTCTTGGGTCTAGACCAACGTTTGGGTCAAGTTTGGTCCAATGCTGAGAATGCTAAAAAATTAGCTGTTTTGCATAGTTTTATTAAAACAAGTTTGTTTCCGTTTTATACTAACTTGTAGTTATTATTACGCTTTGCAAATTTACAACACAAATGCTTGGGTCAAGACCAACGTTTGGGTCATGTTTCGTCGATTTATGAGAATGTTCAAAATTTAGCTATTTTGCACGGTTTTATTAAAGCAAGTTTGTTTCCCTTTTATACTAACTCTTAGTTATTATTACGCTTAGCAAATTTACAATACAAATGAATGGGTCTAGACCTGCGATTGGGTCAAGTTTCGTTGAATTCTGAGAACGTCCAAAAGTTAGCTCTTTTGCACGGTTTTATTAAAACAAGTTTGTTTTACTTTTAAACTAACTTGTGATTATTATTACGCTTAGCAAATTTTCAACACAAATGCTTGGGTCTAGACCAACGTTTGGGTCAAGTTTCGTCCAATTTTGAGAATGCTCAAAAATTAGCTGTTTTGCACGGTTTTATTAAAACAAGTTTGTTTGGTACTAACTTGTCGTTATTATTACGCTTAGTAAATTTAACACACAAACTCTTATGTCTAGACCAACGTTTTGGTCAAGTTCCATCGAATTCAAAGAATGTTCAAAATTTAGCTATTTTGCACGGTTTTATTAAAGCAAGTTTGTTTCGCGTTTATACTAACTTCTAGTAGTTATTACGCTTAGCAAATTTACAACACAACTGGATCGGTCTAGACCTGCGATTGGGTAAAGTTTCGTTGAATTCTGAGAACGTCCAAAAGTTAGCTGTTTTGCACAGTTTTATTAAAATAACCTTGTTTCCCTTTTATAGTAACTTGTAGTTATTATTACGCTTAGAAAATTTAACACACAAACTCTTGCGTCTAGACCAACGTTTGGGTCAAGTTTCGTCCAGTTCGTAGAATGCTCAAAAATTAGCTGTTTTGCACGGTTTTATTAAAACAAGTTTGTTTCCCTTTTATACTAACTTGTAGTTATTATTAAGCTTAGCAAATTTACAACACAAATGCTTGGGTCTAGTCCAACGTTTGGGTCAAGTTTCGTAGAATTTTGAGAACGTTCAAAAGTTAGCTGTTTTGCACGGTTTTATTAAAACAAGATTGTTTCCCTTTTATACTAACTTGTAGTTATTATTACGCTTACAAAATTTAACACACAAACTCTTGGGTCTAGACCAACGTTTGGGTCAACTTTCGTCCAATTCTGAGAATGCTAAAAAATTAGCTATTTTGCACAGTTTTATTAAAACAAGTTTGTTTCCTTTTTATACTAACTTGTAGTTATTATTACGTTTAGCAAATTTACAACACAAATGCTTGGGTCTAGACCAACGTTTGGGTCAAGTTTCGTCAAATCCTGAGAACGTTCAAAATTTAGCTGTTTTGCACGGTTTTATTAAACAAAGTTTGTTTCCTTTTTATACTAACATGTAGTTATTATTACGCTTAGAAAATTTAACACACAAACTCTTGGGTCTAGACCAACGTTTGGGTCAAGTTTCGTCCAATGCTGAGAATGCTAAAAAATTAGCTGTTTTGCACAGTTTTATTAAAACAAGTTTGTTTCCCTTTTATACTAACTTGTAGTTATTATTACGCTTTGCAAATTTACAACACAAATGCTTGGGTCAAGACCAACGTTTGGGTCATGTTTCGTCGATTTATGAGAACGTTCAAAATTTAGCTATTTTGCACGGTTTTATTAAAGCAAGTTTGTTTCCCTTTTATACTAACTTGAAGTTATTATTACGCTTAGCAAATTTACAATACAAATGAATGGGTCTAGACCTGCGATTGGGTCAAGTTTCGTTGAATTCTGAGAACGTCCAAAAGTTAGCTCTTTTGCACGGTTTTATTGAAACAAGTTTGTTTCACTTTTAAACTAACTTGTGATTATTATTACGCTTAGCAAATTTTCAACACAAATGCTTGGGTCTAGACCAACGTTTGGGTCAAGTTTCGTCCAATGCTGAGAATGCTAAAAAATTAGCTGTTTTGCACGGTTTTATTAAAACAAGTTTGTTTTGTACTAACTTGTAGTTATTATTACGCTTAGTAAATTTAACACACAAACTCTTATGTCTAGACCAACGTTTTGGTCAAGTTCCATCGAATTCTAAGAACGTTCAAAATTTAGCTATTTTGCACGGTTTTATTAAAGCAAGTTTGTTTCGCGTTTATACTAACTTCTAGTAGTTATTACGCTTAGCAAATTTACAACACAACTGGATCGGTCTAGATCTGCGATTGGGTAAAGTTTCGTTTAATTCTGAGAACGTCCAAAAGTTAGCTGTTTTGCACGGTTTTATTAAAATAACTTTGTTTCCCTTTTATAGTAACTTGTAGTTATTATTACGCTTAGAAAATTTAAGACACAAACTCTTGCGTCTAGACCAACGTTTGGGTCAAGTTTCGTCCAGTTCGTAGAATGCTCAAAAATTAGCTGTTTTGCACGGTTTTATTAAAACAAGTTTGTTTCCCTTTTATACAAACTTGTAGTTATTATTAAACTTAGCAAATTTACAACACAAATGCTTGGGTCTAGTCCAACGTTTGGGTCAAATTTCGTCGAATTCTGAAAATGTTCAAAATTTAGCTGTTTTGCACGGTTTTATTAAAGCAAGTTTGTTTGGCTTTTATACTAACTTGTAGTTATTATTACGCTTAGCCAATTTAAAACACAAATGGATGGGTCTAGACCTGCGATTGGGTCAAGTTTCGTTGAATTCTGAGAAAGTTCAAAAGTTAGCTGTTTTGATCGTTTTTATTAAAACAAGTTTGTTTCCCTTTTATACTAACTTGTAGTTATCATTACGCTTAGAAAATTTAACACACAAACTCTTGGGTGTAGACCTACGTTTGGGTCAAGTTTCGTCGAATTCTGAGAATGCTCAAAATTTAGCTGTTTTGCACGGTTTTATAAAAACAAGTTTGTTTCCCTTTTATACTAACTTGTAGTTATTATTACGCTAAGCAAATTTACAGCATAAATGTTTGGGTCTAGACCAACGTTTGGGTGAAGTTTCGTAGAATTCTGAGAACGTTCAAAATTTAGCGGTTTTGCACGGTTTTATTAAACAAAGTTTGTTTCCCTTTTAAACTAACTTGTAATTATTATACGCTTAGCAAATTTACAACACAAATGGATGGGTCTAGACCAACGTTTGGGTCAAGTTTCGTCGAATTCTGAGAACGTTCAAAATTTAGCCACTTTGCACGGTTTTATTTAAGCAAGTTTGTTTCCCTTTTATACTAACTTGTAGTTATTATTACGCTTAGCAAATTTGCAACACAAATGGATGGGTCTAAACCTGCGATTGGGTCAAGTTTCGTTGAATTCTCAGAACGTTCAAAAGTTAGCTGTTTTGCACGGTTTTATTAAAACAAGTTTGTTTCCCTTTTATACTAACTTGAAGTTATTATTACGCTTACAAAATTTAACACACAAACTCTTGGGTCTAGACCAACGTTTGGGTCATGTTTCGTCCAATTCTGAGAATGCTAAAAAATTAGCTATTTTGCACGATTTTATTAAAACAAGTTTGTTTCATTTTTATACTAACTTGTAGTTATTATTACGCTTAGCAAATTTTCAACACAAATGCTTGGGTCTAGACCAACGTTTGGGTCAAGTTTCGTCCAATTTTGAGAATGCTCAAAAATTAGCTGTTTTGCACGGTTTTATTAAAACAAGTTTGTTTTGTACTAACTTGTAGTTATTATTACGCTTAGTAAATTTAACACACAAACTCTTATGTCTAGACCAACGTTTTGGTCAAGTTCCATCGAATTCTAAGAACGTTCAAAATTTAGCTATTTTGCACGGTTTTATTAAAGCAAGTTTGTTTCGCGTTTATACTAACTTCTAGTAGTTATTACGCTTAGCAAATTTGCAACACAACTGGATCGGTCTAGACCTACGATTGGGTAATGTTTCGTTGAATTCTGAGAACGTCCAAAAGTTAGCTGTTTTGCACGGTTTTATTAAAATAACTTTGTTTCCCTTTTATAGTAACTTGTAGTTATTATTACGCTTAGAAAATTTAAGACACAAACTCTTGCGTCTAGACCAACGTTTGGGTCAAGTTTCGTCCAGTTCGTAGAATGCTCAAAAATTAGCTGTTTTGCACGGTTTTATTAAAACAAGTTTGTTTCCCTTTTATACTAACTTGTAGTTATTATTAAGCTTAGCAAATTTACAACACAAATGCTTGGGTCTAGTCCAACGTTTGGGTCAAATTTCGTCGAATTCTGAAAATGTTCAAAATTTCGCTGTTTTGCACGGTTTTATTAAAGCAAGTTTGTTTCGCTTTTATACTAACTTGTAGTTATTATTACGCTTAGCCAATTTACAACACAAATGGATGGGTCTAGACCTGCGATTGGGTCAAGTTTCGTTGAATTCTGAAAAAGTTCAAAAGTTAGCTGTTTTGATCGGTTTTATTAAAACAAGTTTGTTTCCCTTTAATACTAACTTCTAGTTATTATTACGCTTAGAAAATTTAACACACAAACTCTTGAGTGTAGACCTACGTTTGGGTCAAGTTTCGTCGAATTCTGAGAATGCTCAAAATTTAGCTGTTTTGCACGGTTTTATAAAAACAAATTTGTTTCCCTTTTATACTAACTTGTAGTTATTATTACGCTAAGCAAATTTACAGCACAAATGGTTGGGTCTAGACCAACGTTTGGGTAAAGTTTCGTAGATTTCTGAGAACGTTCAAAATTTAGCGGTTTTGCACGGTTTTATTAAACAAAGTTTGTTTCCCTTTTAAACTAACTTGTAATTATTATACGATTAGCAAATTTACAACACAAATGGATGGGTCTAGACCAACGTTTGGGTCAAGTTTCGTCGAAGTCTGAGAACGTTCAAAATTTAGCCACTTTGCACGGTTTTATTAAAGCAAGTTTGTTTTCCTTTTATACTAACTTGTAGTTATTATTACGCTTAGCAAATTTACAACATAAATGGATGGGTCTAAACCTGCGATTGGGTCAAGTTTCGTTGAATTCTCAGAAACGTTCAAAAGTTAGCTGTTTTGCACGGTTTTATTAAAACAAGTTTGTTTCCCTTTTATACTAATTTGTAGTTATTAACGCTTACAAAATTTAACACAGAAACTCTTGGGTCTAGACCAACGTTTGGGTCAAGTTTCGTCCAATTCTGAGAATCCTCAAAAATTAGCTATTTTGCACGGTTTTATTAAAACAAGTTTGTTTTCTTTTTATACTGACTTGTAGTTATTATTACGTTTAGCAAATTTACAACACAAATGCTTGGGTCTAGACCAACGTTTGGGTCAAATTTCGTCAAATCCTGAGAACGTTCAAAATTTAGCTGTTTTGCACGGTTTTATTAAACAAAGTTTGTTTCCTTTTTATACTAACTTGTAGTTATTATTACGCTTAGAAAATTTAACACACAAACTCTTGGGTCTAGACCAACGTTTGGGTCAAGTTTCGTCCAATGCTGAGAATGCTAAAAAATTAGCTGTTTTGCACAGTTTTATTAAAACAAGTTTGTTTCCCTTTTATACTAACTTGTAGTTATTATTACGCTTAGCAAATTTACAACACAAATGTTTGGGTCAAGACCAACGTTTGGGTCATGTTTCGTCGATTTATGAGAACGTTCAAAATTTAGCTATTTTGCACGGTTTTATTAAAGCAAGTTTGTTTCCCTTTTATACTAACTTGTAGTTATTATTACGCTTAGCAAATTTACAATACAAATGAATGGGTCTAGACCTGCGATTGGGTCAAGTTTCGTTGAATTCTGAGAACGTCCAAAAGTTAGCTTTTTTGCACGGTTTTATTAAAACAAGTTTGTTTCACTTTTAAACTAACTTGTGATTATTATTACGCTTAGCAAATTTTCAACACAAATGCTTGGGTCTAGACCAACGTTTGGGTCAAGTTTCGTCCAATTTTGAGAATGCTAAAAAATAAGCTGTTTTGCACGGTTTTATTAAAACAAGTTTGTTTTGTACTAACTTGTAGTTATTATTACGCTTAGTAAATTTAACACACAAACTCTTATGTCTAGACCAACGTTTGGGTCAAGTTCCATCGAATTCTAAGAACGTTCAAAATTTAGCTATTTTGCACGGTTTTATTAAAGCAAGTTTGTTTCGCGTTTATACTAACTTCTAGTAGTTATTACGCTTAGCAAATTTACAACACAACTGGATCGGTGTAGTCCTGCGATTGAGTAAAGTTTCGTTGAATTCTGAGAACGTCCAAAAGTTAGCTGTTTTGCACGGTTTTATTAAAATAACTTTGTTTCCCTTTTATAGTAACTTGTAGTTATTATTGCGCTTAGAAAATTTAACACACAAACTCTTGCGTCTAGACCAACGTTTGGGTCAAGTTTCGTCCAGTTCGTAGAATGCACAAAAATTAGCTGTTTTGCACGGTTTTATTAAAACAAGTTTGTTTCCCTTTTATACTAACTTGTAGTTATTATTAAGCTTAGCAAATTTACAACACAAATGCTTGGGTCTAGTCCAACGTTTGGGTCAAATTTCGTCGAATTCTGAAAATGTTCAAAATTTAGCTGTTTTGCACGGTTTTATTAAAACAAGTTTGTTTCGCTTTTATACTAACTTGTAGTTATTATTACGCTTAGCCAATTTACAACACAAATGGATGGGTCTAGACCTGCGATTGGGTCATGTTTCGTCGATTTATGAGAACGTTCAAAATTTAGCTATTTTGCACGGTTTTATTAAAGCAAGTTTGTTTCCCTTTTATACTAACTTGATGTTATTATTACGCTTAGCAAATTTACAATACAAATGAATGGGTCTAGACCTGCGATTGGGTCAAGTTTCGTTGAATTCTGAGAACGTCCAAAAGTTAGCTCTTTTGCACGGTTTTATTAAAACAAGTTTGTTTCACTTTTAAACTAACTTGTGATTATTATTACGCTTAGCAAATTTTCAACACAAATGCTTGGGTCTAGACCAACGTTTGGGTCATGTTTCGTCCAATTTTGAGAATGCTCAAAAATTAGCTGTTTTGCACGGTTTTATTAAAACAAGTTTGTTTTGTACTAACTTGTAGTTATTATTACGCTTAGTAAATTTAACACACAAACTCTTATGTCTAGACCAACGTTTTGGTCAAGTTCCATCGAATTCTAAGAACGTTCAAAATTTAGCTATTTTGCACGGTTTTATTAAAGCAAGTTTGTTTCGCGTTTATACTAACTTCTAGTAGTTATTACGCTTAGCAAATTTACAACACAACTGGATCGGTCTAGACCTACGATTGGGTAAAGTTTCGTTGAATTCTGAGAACGTCCAAAAGTTAGCTGTTTTGCACGGTTTTATTAAAATAACTTTGTTTCCCTTTTATAGTAACTTGTAGTTATTATTACGCTTAGAAAATTTAAGACACAAACTCTTGCGTCTAGACCAACGTTTGGGTCAAGTTTCGTCCAGTTCGTAGAATGCTCAAAAATTAGCTGTTTTGCACGGTTTTATTAAAACAAGTTTGTTTCCCTTTTATACTAACTTGTAGTTATTATTAAGCTTAGCAAATTTACAACACAAATGCTTGGGTCTAGTCCAACGTTTGGGTCAAATTTCGTCGAATTCTGAAAATGTTCAAAATTTAGCTGTTTTGCACGGTTTTATTAAAGCAAGTTTGTTTCGCTTTTATACTAACTTGTAGTTATTATTACGCTTAGCCAATTTAAAACACAAATGGATGGGTCTAGACCTGCGATTGGGTCAAGTTTCGTTGAATTCTGAGAAAGTTCAAAAGTTAGCTGTTTTGATCGTTTTTATTAAAACAAGTTTGTTTCCCTTTTATACTAACTTGTAGTTATCATTACGCTTAGAAAATTTAACACACAAACTCTTGGGTGTAGACCTACGTTTGGGTCAAGTTTCGTCGAATTCTGAGAATGCTCAAAATTTAGCTGTTTTGCACGGTTTTATAAAAACAAGTTTGTTTCCCTTTTATACTAACTTGTAGTTATTATTACGCTAAGCAAATTTACAGCATAAATGTTTGGGTCTAGACCAACGTTTGGGTGAAGTTTCGTAGAATTCTGAGAACGTTCAAAATTTAGCGGTTTTGCACGGTTTTATTAAACAAAGTTTGTTTCCCTTTTAAACTAACTTGTAATTATTATACGCTTAGCAAATTTACAACACAAATGGATGGGTCTAGACCAACGTTTGGGTCAAGTTTCGTCGAATTCTGAGAACGTTCAAAATTTAGCCACTTTGCACGGTTTTATTTAAGCAAGTTTGTTTCCCTTTTATACTAACTTGTAGTTATTATTACGCTTAGCAAATTTGCAACACAAATGGATGGGTCTAAACCTGCGATTGGGTCAAGTTTCGTTGAATTCTCAGAACGTTCAAAAGTTAGCTGTTTTGCACGGTTTTATTAAAACAAGTTTGTTTCCCTTTTATACTAACTTGAAGTTATTATTACGCTTACAAAATTTAACACACAAACTCTTGGGTCTAGACCAACGTTTGGGTCATGTTTCGTCCAATTCTGAGAATGCTAAAAAATTAGCTATTTTGCACGATTTTATTAAAACAAGTTTGTTTCATTTTTATACTAACTTGTAGTTATTATTACGCTTAGCAAATTTTCAACACAAATGCTTGGGTCTAGACCAACGTTTGGGTCAAGTTTCGTCCAATTTTGAGAATGCTCAAAAATTAGCTGTTTTGCACGGTTTTATTAAAACAAGTTTGTTTTGTACTAACTTGTAGTTATTATTACGCTTAGTAAATTTAACACACAAACTCTTATGTCTAGACCAACGTTTTGGTCAAGTTCCATCGAATTCTAAGAACGTTCAAAATTTAGCTATTTTGCACGGTTTTATTAAAGCAAGTTTGTTTCGCGTTTATACTAACTTCTAGTAGTTATTACGCTTAGCAAATTTACAACACAACTGGATCGGTCTAGACCTACGATTGGGTAATGTTTCGTTGAATTCTGAGAACGTCCAAAAGTTAGCTGTTTTGCACGGTTTTATTAAAATAACTTTGTTTCCCTTTTATAGTAACTTGTAGTTATTATTACGCTTAGAAAATTTAAGACACAAACTCTTGCGTCTAGACCAACGTTTGGGTCAAGTTTCGTCCAGTTCGTAGAATGCTAAAAAATTAGCTGTTTTGCACGGTTTTATTAAAACAAGTTTGTTTCCCTTTTATACTAACTTGTAGTTATTATTAAGCTTAGCAAATTTACAACACAAATGCTTGGGTCTAGTCCAACGTTTGGGTCAAATTTCGTCGAATTCTGAAAATGTTCAAAATTTCGCTGTTTTGCACGGTTTTATTAAAGCAAGTTTGTTTCGCTTTTATACTAACTTGTAGTTATTATTACGCTAAGCAAATTTACAGCATAAATGTTTGGGTCTAGACCAACGTTTGGGTGAAGTTTCGTAGAATTCTGAGAACGTTCAAAATTTAGCGGTTTTGCACGGTTTTATTAAACAAAGTTTGTTTCCCTTTTAAACTAACTTGTAATTATTATACGCTTAGCAAATTTACAACACAAATGGATGGGTCTAGACCAACGTTTGGGTCAAGTTTCGTCGAATTCTGAGAACGTTCAAAATTTAGCCACTTTGCACGGTTTTATTTAAGCAAGTTTGTTTCCCTTTTATACTAACTTGTAGTTATTATTACGCTTAGCAAATTTGCAACACAAATGGATGGGTCTAAACCTGCGATTGGGTCAAGTTTCGTTGAATTCTCAGAACGTTCAAAAGTTAGCTGTTTTGCACGGTTTTATTAAAACAAGTTTGTTCCCTTTTATACTAACTTGAAGTTATTATTACGCTTACAAAATTTAACACACAAACTCTTGGGTCTAGACCAACGTTTGGGTCATGTTTCGTCCAATTATGAGAATGCTAAAAAATTAGCTATTTTGCACGATTTTATTAAAACAAGTTTGTTTCATTTTTATACTAACTTGTAGTTATTATTACGCTTAGCAAATTTTCAACACAAATGCTTGGGTCTAGACCAACGTTTGGGTCAAGTTTCGTCCAATTTTGAGAATGCTCAAAAATTAGCTGTTTTGCACGGTTTTATTAAAACAAGTTTGTTTTGTACTAACTTGTAGTTATTATTACGCTTAGTAAATTTAACACACAAACTCTTATGTCTAGACCAACGTTTTGGTCAAGTTCCATCGAATTCTAAGAACGTTCAAAATTTAGCTATTTTGCACGGTTTTATTAAAGCAAGTTTGTTTCGCGTTTATACTAACTTCTAGTAGTTATTACGCTTAGCAAATTTACAACACAACTGGATCGGTCTAGACCTACGATTGGGTAATGTTTCGTTGAATTCTGAGAACGTCCAAAAGTTAGCTGTTTTGCACGGTTTTATTAAAATAACTTTGTTTCCCTTTTATAGTAACTTGTAGTTATTATTACGCTTAGAAAATTTAAGACACAAACTCTTGCGTCTAGACCAACGTTTGGGTCAAGTTTCGTCCAGTTCGTAGAATGCTAAAAAATTAGCTGTTTTGCACGGTTTTATTAAAACAAGTTTGTTTCCCTTTTATACTAACTTGTAGTTATTATTAAGCTTAGCAAATTTACAACACAAATGCTTGGGTCTAGTCCAACGTTTGGGTCAAATTTCGTCGAATTCTGAAAATGTTCAAAATTTCGCTGTTTTGCACGGTTTTATTAAAGCAAGTTTGTTTCGCTTTTATACTAACTTGTAGTTATTATTACGCTTAGCCAATTTACAACACAAATGGATGGGTCTAGACCTGCGATTGGGTCAAGTTTCGTTGAATTCTGAAAAAGTTCAAAAGTTAGCTGTTTTGATCGGTTTTATTAAAACAAGTTTGTTTCCCTTTTATACTAACTTCTAGTTATTATTACGCTTAGAAAATTTAACACACAAACTCTTGAGTGTAGACCTACGTTTGGGTCAAGTTTCGTCGAATTCTGAGAATGCTCAAAATTTAGCTGTTTTGCACGGTTTTATAAAAACAAATTTGTTTCCCTTTTATACTAACTTGTAGTTATTATTACGCTAAGCAAATTTACAGCACAAATGGTTGGGTCTAGACCAACGTTTGGGTAAAGTTTCGTAGATTTCTGAGAACGTTCAAAATTTAGCGGTTTTGCACGGTTTTATTAAACAAAGTTTGTTTCCCTTTTAAACTAACTTGTAATTATTATACGATTAGCAAATTTACAACACAAATGGATGGGTCTAGACCAACGTTTGGGTCAACTTTCGTCGAATTCTGAGAACGTTCAAAATTTAGCCACTTTGCACGGTTTTATTTAAGCAAGTTTGTTTCCCTTTTATACTAACTTGTAGTTATTATTACGCTTAGCAAATTTACAACACAAATGGATGGGTCTAAACCTGCGATTGGGTCAAGTTTCGTTGAATTCTCAGAACGTTCAAAAGTTAGCTGTTTTGCACGGTTTTATTAAAACAAGTTTGTTTCCCTTTTATACTAACTTGTAGTTATTATTACGCTTACAAAATTTAACACACAAACTCTTGGATCTAGACCAACCTTTGGGTCAAGTTTCGTCCAATTCTGAGAATGCTCAAAAATTAGCTATTTTGCACGGTTTTATTAAAACAAGTTTGTTTCATTTTTATACTAATTTGTAGTTATTATTACGCTTAGCAAATTTACAACACAAATGCCTGGGTCAAGAATAACGTTTGGGTCATGTTTCGTCGATTTATGATAACATTCAAAATTTAGCTATTTTGTACGGTTTTGTTAAAGCAAGTTTGTTTCCCTTTTATACTAAGTTGTAGTTATTATTACGCTTAGCAAATTTACAACATAAATGAATGGGTCTAGACCTGCGATTGGGTCAAGTTTCGTTGAATTCTGAGAACGTCCAAAAGTTAGCTCTTTTGCACGGTTTATGAAAACAAGTTTGTTTCACTTTTAAACTAACTTGTGATTATTATTACGCTTAGCAAATTTTCAACACAAATGCTTGGGTCTAGACCAATGTTTGGGTCAAGTTTCGTCCAATTTTGAGAATGCTCAAAAATTAGCTATTTTGCACGGTTTTATTAAAACAAGTTTGTTTTGTACTAAATTGTAGTTATTATTACGCTTAGTAAATTTAACACACCAACTCTTATGTCTAGACCTACGTTTGGGTCAAGTTTCGTCGAATTATGAGAATTCTCAAATTTTAGTTTTTTTGCACGGTTTTATTAAAACAATTTTGTTTCCCTTTTATACTAACTTGTAGTTATTATTACGCTAAGCAAATTTAAAACACAAATGGATGGGTCTAGACCAACGTTTGGGTCAAGTTTCGTCGAAGTCTGAGAACGTTCAAAATTTAGCCACTTTGCACGGTTTTATTAAAGCAAGTTTGTTTTCCTTTTATACTAACTTGTAGTTATTATTACGCTTAGCAAATTTACAACATAAATGGATGGGTCTAAACCTGCGATTGGGTCAAGTTTCGTTGAATTCTCAGAAACGTTCAAAAGTTAGCTGTTTTGCACGGTTTTATTAAAACAAGTTTGTTTCCCTTTTATACTAATTTGTAGTTATTAACGCTTACAAAATTTAACACAGAAACTCTTGGGTCTAGACCAACGTTTGGGTCAAGTTTCGTCCAATTCTGAGAATCCTCAAAAATTAGCTATTTTGCACGGTTTTATTAAAACAAGTTTGTTTTCTTTTTATACTGACTTGTAGTTATTATTACGTTTAGCAAATTTACAACACAAATGCTTGGGTCTAGACCAACGTTTGGGTCAAATTTCGTCAAATCCTGAGAACGTTCAAAATTTAGCTGTTTTGCACGGTTTTATTAAACAAAGTTTGTTTCCTTTTTATACTAACTTGTAGTTATTATTACGCTTAGAAAATTTAACACACAAACTCTTGGGTCTAGACCAACGTTTGGGTCAAGTTTCGTCCAATGCTGAGAATGCTAAAAAATTAGCTGTTTTGCACAGTTTTATTAAAACAAGTTTGTTTCCCTTTTATACTAACTTGTAGTTATTATTACGCTTAGCAAATTTACAACACAAATGTTTGGGTCAAGACCAACGTTTGGGTCATGTTTCGTCGATTTATGAGAACGTTCAAAATTTAGCTATTTTGCACGGTTTTATTAAAGCAAGTTTGTTTCCCTTTTATACTAACTTGTAGTTATTATTACGCTTAGCAAATTTACAATACAAATGAATGGGTCTAGACCTGCGATTGTGTCAAGTTTCGTTGAATTCTGAGAACGTCCAAAAGTTAGCTTTTTTGCACGGTTTTATTAAAACAAGTTTGTTTCACTTTTAAACTAACTTGTGATTATTATTACGCTTAGCAAATTTTCAACACAAATGCTTGGGTCTAGACCAACGTTTGGGTCAAGTTTCGTCCAATTTTGAGAATGCTCAAAAATAAGCTGTTTTGCACGGTTTTATTAAAACAAGTTTGTTTTGTACTAACTTGTAGTTATTATTACGCTTAGTAAATTTAACACACAAACTCTTATGTCTAGACCAACGTTTGGGTCAAGTTCCATCGAATTCTAAGAACGTTCAAAATTTAGCTATTTTGCACGGTTTTATTAAAGCAAGTTTGTTTCGCGTTTATACTAACTTCTAGTAGTTATTACGCTTAGCAAATTTACAACACAACTGGATCGGTGTAGTCCTGCGATTGAGTAAAGTTTCGTTGAATTCTGAGAACGTCCAAAAGTTAGCTGTTTTGCACGGTTTTATTAAAATAACTTTGTTTCCCTTTTATAGTAACTTGTAGTTATTATTGCGCTTAGAAAATTTAACACACAAACTCTTGCGTCTAGACCAACGTTTGGGTCAAGTTTCGTCCAGTTCGTAGAATGCTCAAAAATTAGCTGTTTTGCACGGTTTTATTAAAACAAGTTTGTTTCCCTTTTATACTAACTTGTAGTTATTATTAAGCTTAGCAAATTTACAACACAAATGCTTGGGTCTAGTCCAACGTTTGGGTCAAATTTCGTCGAATTCTGAAAATGTTCAAAATTTAGCTGTTTTGCACGGTTTTATTAAAACAAGTTTGTTTCGCTTTTATACTAACTTGTAGTTATTATTACGCTTAGCCAATTTACAACACAAATGGATGGGTCTAGACCTGCGATTGGGTCATGTTTCGTCGATTTATGAGAACGTTCAAAATTTAGCTATTTTGCACGGTTTTATTAAAGCAAGTTTGTTTCCCTTTTATACTAACTTGAAGTTATTATTACGCTTAGCAAATTTACAATACAAATGAATGGGTCTAGACCTGCGATTGGGTCAAGTTTCGTTGAATTCTGAGAACGTCCAAAAGTTAGCTCTTTTGCACGGTTTTATTAAAACAAGTTTGTTTCACTTTTAAACTAACTTGTGATTATTATTACGCTTAGCAAATTTTCAACACAAATGCTTGGGTCTAGACCAACGTTTGGGTCATGTTTCGTCCAATTTTGAGAATGCTCAAAAATTAGCTGTTTTGCACGGTTTTATTAAAACAAGTTTGTTTTGTACAAACTTGTAGTTATTATTACGCTTAGTAAATTTAACACACAAACTCTTATGTCTAGACCAACGTTTTGGTCAAGTTCCATCGAATTCTAAGAACGTTCAAAATTTAGCTATTTTGCACGGTTTTATTAAAGCAAGTTTGTTTCGCGTTTATACTAACTTCTAGTAGTTATTACGCTTAGCAAATTTACAACACAACTGGATCGGTCTAGACCTGCGATTGGGTAAAGTTTCGTTGAATTCTGAGAACGTCCAAAAGTTAGCTGTTTTGCACGGTTTTATTAAAATAACTTTGTTTCCCTTTTATAGTAACTTGTAGTTATTATTACGCTTAGAAAATTTAAGACACAAACTCTTGCGTCTAGACCAACGTTTGGGTCAAGTTTCGTCCAGTTCGTAGAATGCTCAAAAATTAGCTGTTTTGCACGGTTTTATTAAAACAAGTTTGTTTCCCTTTTATACTAACTTGTAGTTATTATTAAGCTTAGCAAATTTACAACACAAATGCTTGGGTCTAGTCCAACGTTTGGGTCAAATTTCGTCGAATTCTGAAAATGTTCAAAATTTAGCTGTTTTGCACGGTTTTATTAAAGCAAGTTTGTTTCGCTTTTATACTAACTTGTAGTTATTATTACGCTTAGCCAATTTAAAACACAAATGGATGGGTCTAGACCTGCGATTGGGTCAAGTTCCGTTGAATTCTGAGAAAGTTCAAAAGTTAGCTGTTTTGATCGTTTTTATTAAAACAAGTTTGTTTCCCTTTTATACTAACTTCTAGTTATTATTACGCTTAGAAAATTTAACACACAAACTCTTGAGTGTAGACCTACGTTTGGGTCAAGTTTCGTCGAATTCTGAGAATGCTCAAAATTTAGCTGTTTTGCACGGTTTTATAAAAACAAATTTGTTTCCCTTTTATACTAACTTGTAGTTATTATTACGCTAAGCAAATTTACAGCACAAATGGTTGGGTCTAGACCAACGTTTGGGTAAAGTTTCGTAGATTTCTGAGAACTTTCAAAATTTAGCGGTTTTGCACTGTTTTATTAAACAAAGTTTGTTTCCCTTTTAAACTAACTTGTAATTATTATACGATTAGCAAATTTACAACACAAATGGATGGGTCTAGACCAACGTTTGGGTCAAGTTTCGTCGAATTCTGAGAACGTTCAAAATTTAGCCACTTTGCACGGTTTTATTTAAGCAAGTTTGTTTCCCTTTTATACTAACTTGTAGTTATTATTACGCTTAGCAAATTTACAACACAAATGGATGGGTCTAAACCTGCGATTGGGTCAAGTTTCGTTGAATTCTCAGAACGTTCAAAAGTTAGCTGTTTTGCACGGTTTTATTAAAACAAGTTTGTTTCCCTTTTATACTAACTTGTAGTTATTATTACGCTTACAAAATTTAACACACAAACTCTTGGATCTAGACCAACCTTTGGGTCAAGTTTCGTCCAATTCTGAGAATGCTCAAAAATTAGCAATTTTGCACGGTTTTATTAAAACAAGTTTGTTTCATTTTTATACTAACTTGTAGTTATTATTACGCTTAGCAAATTTACAACACAAATGCCTGGGTCAAGAATAACGTTTGGGTCATGTTTCGTCGATTTATGATAACATTCAAAATTTAGCTATTTTGTACGGTTTTGTTAAAGCAAGTTTGTTTCCCTTTTATACTAAGTTGTAGTTATTATTACGCTTAGCAAATTTACAACATAAATGAATGGGTCTAGACCTGCGATTGGGTCAAGTTTCGTTGAATTCTGAGAACGTCCAAAAGTTAGCTCTTTTGCACGGTTTATGAAAACAAGTTTGTTTCACTTTTAAACTAACTTGTGATTATTATTACGCTTAGCAAATTTTCAACACAAATGCTTGGGTCTAGACCAATGTTTGGGTCAAGTTTCGTCCAATTTTGAGAATGCTCAAAAATTAGCTATTTTGCACGGTTTTATTAAAACAAGTTTGTTTTGTACTAAATTGTAGTTATTATTACGCTTAGTAAATTTAACACACCAACTCTTATGTCTAGACCTACGTTTGGGTCAAGTTTCGTCGAATTATGAGAATTCTCAAATTTTAGTTTTTTTGCACGGTTTATTAAAACAATTTTGTTTCCCTTTTATACTAACTTGTAGTTATTATTACGCTAAGCAAATTTACAACACAAATGGATGGGTCTAGACCAACGTTTGGGTCAAGTTTCGTCGAATTCTGAGAACGTTCAAAATTTAGCCACTTTCCACGGTTTTATTAAAGCAAGTTTGTTTCCCTTTTATACTAACTTGTAGTTATTATTACGCTTAGCAAATTTACAACACAAATGGATGGGTCTAAACCTGCGATTGGGTCAAGTTTCGTTGAATTCTCAGAACGTTCAAAAGTTAGCTGTTTTGCACGGTTTATTAAAACAAGTTTGTTTCACTTTTAAACTAACTTGTGATTATTATTACGCTTAGCAAATTTTCAACACAAATGCTTAGGTCTAGACCAACGTTTGGGTCAAGTTTTGTCCAATTTTGAGAATGCTCAAAAATTAGCTGTTTTGCACGGTTTTATTAAAACAAGTTTGTTTTGTACTAACTTGTAGTTATTATTACGCTTAGTAAATTTAACACACAAACTCTTATGTCTAGACCTACGTTTGGGTCAAGTTTCGTCGAATTCTGAGAATTCTCAAATTTTAGTTTTTTTGCACGGTTTTATTAAAACAATTTTGTTTCCCTTTTATACTAACTTGTAGTTATTATTACGCTAAGCAAATTTACAACACAAATGGATGGGTCTAGACCAACGTTTGGGTCAAGTTTCGTCGAAGTCTGAGAACGTTCAAAATTTAGCCACTTTGCACGATTTTATTAAAGCAAGTTTGTTTTCCTTTTATACTAACTTGTAGTTATTATTACGCTTAGCAAATTTACAACATAAATGGATGGGTCTAAACCTGCGATTGGGTCAAGTTTCGTTGAATTCTCAGAAACGTTCAAAAGTTAGCTGTTTTGCACGGTTTTATTAAAACAAGTTTGTTTCCCTTTTATACTAATTTGTAGTTATTAACGCTTACAAAATTTAACACAGAAACTCTTGGGTCTAGACCAACGTTTGGGTCAAGTTTCGTCCAATTCTGAGAATCCTCAAAAATTAGCTATTTTGCACGGTTTTATTAAAACAAGTTTGTTTTCTTTTTATACTGACTTGTAGTTATTATTACGTTTAGCAAATTTACAACACAAATGCTTGGGTCTAGACCAATGTTTGGGTCAAATTTCGTCAAATCCTGAGAACGTTCAAAATTTAGCTGTTTTGCACGGTTTTATTAAACAAAGTTTGTTTCCTTTTTATACTAACTTGTAGTTATTATTACGCTTAGAAAATTTAACACACAAACTCTTGGGTCTAGACCAACGTTTGGGTCAAGTTTCGTCCAATGCTGAGAATGCTAAAAAATTAGCTGTTTTGCACAGTTTTATTAAAACAAGTTTGTTTCCCTTTTATACTAACTTGTAGTTAGTATTACGCTTAGCAAATTTACAACACAAATGTTTGGGTCAAGACCAACGTTTGGGTCATGTTTCGTCGATTTATGAGAACGTTCAAAATTTAGCTATTTTGCACGGTTTTATTAAAGCAAGTTTGTTTCCCTTTTATATTAACTTGTATTTATTATTACGCTTAGCAAATTTACAATACAAATGAATGGGTCTAGACCTGCGATTGGGTCAAGTTTCGTTGAATTCTGAGAACGTCCAAAAGTTAGCTTTTTTGCACGGTTTTATTAAAACAAGTTTGTTTCACTTTTAAACTAACTTGTGATTATTATTACGCTTAGCAAATTTTCAACACAAATGCTTGGGTCTAGACCAACGTTTGGGTCAAGTTTCGTCCAATTTTGAGAATGCTCAAAAATAAGCTGTTTTGCACGGTTTTATTAAAACAAGTTTGTTTTGTACTAACTTGTAGTTATTATTACGCTTAGTAAATTTAACACACAAACTCTTATGTCTAGACCAACGTTTGGGTCAAGTTCCATCGAATTCTAAGAACGTTCAAAATTTAGCTATTTTGCACGGTTTTATTAAAGCAAGTTTGTTTCGCGTTTATACTAACTTCTAGTAGTTATTACGCTTAGCAAATTTACAACACAACTGGATCGGTGTAGTCCTGCGATTGAGTAAAGTTTCGTTGAATTCTGAGAACGTCCAAAAGTTAGCTGTTTTGCACGGTTTTATTAAAATAACTTTGTTTCCCTTTTATAGTAACTTGTAGTTATTATTGCGCTTAGAAAATTTAACACACAAACTCTTGCGTCTAGACCAACGTTTGGGTCAAGTTTCGTCCAGTTCGTAGAATGCTCAAAAATTAGCTGTTTTGCACGGTTTTATTAAAACAAGTTTGTTTCCCTTTTATACTAACTTGTAGTTATTATTAAGCTTAGCAAATTTACAACACAAATGCTTGGGTCTAGTCCAACGTTTGGGTCAAATTTCGTCGAATTCTGAAAATGTTCAAAATTTAGCTGTTTTGCACGGTTTTATTAAAACAAGTTTGTTTCGCTTTTATACTAACTTGTAGTTATTATTACGCTTAGCCAATTTACAACACAAATGGATGGGTCTAGACCTGCGATTGGGTCAAGTTTCGTTGAATTCTGAGAAAGTTCAAAAGTTAGCTGTTTTGATCGTTTTTATTAAAACAAGTTTGTTTCCCTTTTATACTAACTTGTGGTTATTATTACGCTTAGAAAATTTAACACACAAACTCTTGGGTGTAGACCTACGTTTGGGTCAAGTTTCGTCGAATTCTGAGAATGCTCAAAATTTAGCTGTTTTGCACGGTTTTATAAAAACAAGTTTGTTTGCCTTTTATACTAACTTGTAGTTATTATTACGCTAAGCAAATTTACAGCACAAATGTTTGGGTCTAGACCAACGTTTGGGTCAAGTTTCGTAGAATTCTGAGAACGTTCAAAATTTAGCCGTTTTGTGTTGTAAATTTGTGTTGTAAATTTAACGTTCAAGCATTTGTGTTGTAAATTTGCTAAGCGTAATAATAACTACAAGTTAGTATAAAAGGGAAACAAACTTATTTTAATAAAACCGTGCAAAACAGCTAACTTTTGAAACTTCTCAGAACTCAACAAAAGTTGACCCAATCGTTGGTCTAGACCCATCCATTTGTGCTGTAAATTTGCTAAGCGTAATAATAACTACAAGTTAGTATAAAAGGGAAACAAACTTGCTTTAATAAAACTGTGCAAAACAGCTAACTTTTGAACGTTCTTAGAATTCAACGAACCTTGACCCAATCGCAGGTCCAAACCCATCCATTTGTAACGTAAATTTGCTAAGCGTAATAATAACTACAAGTTAGTATAAAAGCGAAACAAACTTGCTTTAATAAAATCGTGCAAAACAGCTAAATTTTGAACGTTTTCAGAATTTGACGAAACTTGACCAAAACGTTGGTCTAGACCCAAGCATTTGTGTTGTAAATTTGCTAAGCGTAATAATAACTACAAGTTAGTATAAAAGGAAAACAAACTTGTTTTTATAAAACCGTGCAAAACAGCTAAATTTTGAGCATTCTCAGAATTCGACGAAACTTGACCCAAACGTAGGTCTACACCCAAGAGTTTGTGTGTTAAATTTTCTAAGCGTAATAATAACTACAAGTTAGCATAAGAGGAAAACAAACTTTCTTTAATAAAACCGTATAAAACAGCTAACTTTCGAACATTCTCAGAATTCGAGAAACTTGACCCAAACATAGGTCTAGACCCATCCATTTGTGTTTAAATATGCTAAGCGTAATAATAACTACAAGTTAGTATAAAAGGGAAACAAACTTGCTTTAATAAAACCGTGCAAAATAGCTAAATTTTGAACGTTCTCAAAATTCGACGAAACTTTGACCCAATCATTGGTCTAGACCCAAGCATTTGTGTAGTAAATTTGCTAAGCGTAATAATAATTACAAGTTAGTTTAAAAGGGAAACAAACTTTGTTTAATAATACCGTGCAAAACAGCTAAATTTCGAACGTTTTCCGAATTCGGCGAAACTTGACCCAAACGTTGGTCTAGACCTAAGCATTTGTGTTGTAAATTTGCTAAGCGTAATAATAACTACAAGTTAGTATAAAAGGAAAACAAACTTGTTTTAATAAAACCGTGCAAAACAACTAAATTTTGAGCTTTCTCAGAATTCGACGAAACTTGACCCAAACATAGGTCTAGACCCAAGAGTTTGTGTGTTAAATTTTCTAAGCGTAATAATAACTACAAGTTGGTATAAAAGGGAAACAAACTTGTTTTAATAAAACCGTGCGAAACAGCTAACTTTTGAACGTTCTCAGAATTCAACGAAACTTGACCGAATTGCAGGTCCAAACCCATCCATTTGTATCGTAAATTTGCTAAGCGTAATAATAACTACAAGTTAGTATAAAAGCGAAACAAACTTGCTTTAATAAAATCGTACAAAACAGCTAAATTTTGAACATTTTCAGAATTTGACGAAACTTGACCAAAATGTTGGTCTAGACCCAAGCATTTGTGTTGTAAATTTGCTAAGCCTACTAATAACTACAAGTTAGCATAAAAGGAAAACAAACTTTCTTTAATAAAATCGTGCAAAACAGCTAAATTTTGAACGTTCTCAGAATTCGACGAAACCAGTCCCAAACGTTGGTCTAGTCCCAAGCATTAGTGTGGTAAATTTTCTAAACCTAATAATAACTACAAGTTAGTATAAAAGGGAAACAAACTTGTTTTAATAAACCGTGCAAAACAACTAAATTTTGAGCATATTCATAATTGGACGAAACTTGACCCAAACGTAGGTCTAGAACCAAGAGTTTGTGTGTAAAATTTTCTAAGCATAGTAATAACTACAAGTTAGTATAAAAGGGAAACAAACTTGTTTTAATAAACCGTGCAAAACTGCTAACTTTTGAACCTTCTCAGAATTCAACAAAAGTTGACCCAATCGTTGGTCTAGACCCATCCATTTGTGTTGTAAATTTGCTAAGCGTAATAATAAGTAAAACTCAGTATAAATGTGAAACAAACTTGCTTTAATAAAACCGTGCAAAACAACTAAATTTTGAACGTTCTCAGAATTCGACGAAACTTGACCCAAACGTTGGTCAAGACCCCAAGCATTTGTGTTGTAAATTTGCTAAGCGTAATAATAACTACAAGTTAGTATAAAAGGGAAACAAACTTGTTTTAATAAAACCGTGCAAAACAGCTAACTTTTGAAACTTCTCTGAATTCAACAAAAGTTGACCCAATCATTGGTCTAGACCCATCCATTTGTGTTGTAAATTTGCTAAGCGTAATAATAACTACAAGTTAGTATAAAAGGGAAACAAACTTGCTTTAATAAAACTGTGCAAAACAGCTAACTTTTTAACGTTCTCAGAATTCAACGAACCTTGACCCAATCGCAGGTCCAAACCCATCCATTTGTAACATAAATTTGCTAAGCGTAATAATAACTACAAGTTAGTATAAAAGCGAAACAAACTTGCTTTAATAAAATCGTGCAAAACAGCTAAATTTTGAACGTTTTCAGAATTTGGCGAAACTTGACCCAAACGTTGGTCTAGACCCAAGCATTTGTGTTGTAAATTTGCTAAGCGCACTAATAACTACAAGTTAGCATAAAAGGAAAACAAGCTTTCTTTAATAAAACTGTATAAAACCGCTAACTTTCGAACGTTCTCAGAATTCGAGAAACTTGACCCAATCGCAGGTCTAGACCCATCTATTTGTGTTGTAAATATGCTAAGCGTAATAATAACTGCAAGTTAGTATAAAAGGGAAACAAACTTGCTTTAATAAAACCGTGCAAAACAGATAAATTTTGAGCATTCTAAGAATTCGACTAAACTTGACCCAAACGTAGGTCTAGACCCAAGAATTTGTGTGTTAAATTTTCTAAGCGTAATAACAACTACAAGTTAGTATAAAAGGGAAACAAACTTGTTTTAATAAAATCGTGCAAAACAGTTAACATTTGAACGTTTTCAGAATTCGACGAAACTTGACCCAATCGTAGGTCTAGACACAAGCATTTTTGTTGTAAATTTACTAAGCGTAATAATAAGTAAAACTCAGTATAAATGTGAAACAAACTTGCTTTAATAAAACCGTGCAAAACAACTAAATTTTGAACGTTCTCAGAATTCGACGAAACTTGACCCAAACGTTGGTCTAGACCCCAAGCATTTGTGTTGTAAATTTGCTAAGCGTAATAATAACTACAAGTTAGTATAAAAGGGAAACAAACTTGTTTTAATAAAACCGTGCAAAACAGCTAACTTTTGAAACTTCTCAGAATTCAACAAAAGTTGACCCAATCGTTGGTCTAGATCCATCCATTTGTGTTGTAAATTTGCTAAGCGTAATAATAACTACAAGTTAGTATAAAAGGGAAACAAACTTGCTTTAATAAAACTGTGCAAAACAGCTAACTTTTGAACGTTCTCAGAATTCAACGAACCTTGACCCAATCGCAGGTCCAAACCCATCCATTTGTAACGTAAATTTGCTAAGCGTAATCATAACTACAAGTTAGTATAAAAGCGAACAAACTTGCTTTAATAAAATCGTGCAAAACAGCTAAATTTTGAACGTTTTCAGAATTTGACGAAACTTGACCAAAACGTTGGTCTAGACCCAAGCATTTGTGTTGTAAATTTGCTAAGCGTACTAATAACTACAAGTTAGCATAAAAGGAAAAACAAACTTTTTTTAATAAAACCGTATAAAATAGCTAACTTTCGAATATTCTCAGAATTCGAGAAACTTGACCCAAACATAGGTCTAGACCCATCCATTTGTTTGTTAAATATGCTAAGCGTAATACTAACTACAAGTTAGTATTAAAGGGAAACAAACTTGCTTTAATAAAACCGTGCAAAATAGCTAAATTTTGAACGTTCTCAAAATTCGACGAAACTTTGACCCAATCGTTGGTCTAGACCCAAGCATTTGTGTAGTAAATTTGCTAAGCGAAATAATAATTACAAGTTAGTTTAAAAGGGAAACAAACTTTGTTTAATAATACCGTGCACAACAGCTAAATTTCGAACGTTTTCAGAAATCGACGAAACTTGACCCAAACGTTGGTCTAGACCCAAGCATTTGTGTTGTAAATTTGCTAAGCGTAATAATAACTACAAGTTAGTATAAAAGGAAAACAAACTTGTTTTAATAAAACCGTGCAAAACAGCTAACTTTTGAAACTTCTCTGAATTCAACAAAAGTTGACCCAATCGTTGGTCTAGACCCATCCATTTGTGTTGTAAATTTGCTAAGCGTAATAATAACTACAAGTTAGTATAAAAGCGAAACAAACTTGCTTTAATAAAATCGTGCAAAACAGCTAAATTTTGAACGTTTTCAGAATTTGACGAAACTTGACCAAAACGTTGGTCTAGACCCAAGCATTTGTGTTATAAATTTGCTAAGCGTACTAATAACAACAAGTTAGCATAAAAGAAAAACAAACCTTCTTTAATAAAACCGTATAAAACAGCTAACTTTCGAACATTCTCAGAATTCGAGAAACTTGACCCAAACATAGGTCTAGACCCATCCATTTGTGTGTTAAATATGCTAAGCGTAATAATAACTACAAGTTAGTATAAAAGGGAAACAAACTTGCTTTAATAAAACCGTGCAAAATAGCTAAATTTTGAACGTTCTCAAAATTCGACGAAACTTTGACCCAATCGTTGGTCTAGACCCAAGCATTTGTGTAGTAAATTTGCTAAGCGTAATAATAATTACAAGTTAGTTTAAAAGGGAAATAAACTTTGTTTAATAATACCGTGCAAAACAGCTAAATTTTGAGCTTTCTCAGAATTCGACGAAACTTGACCCAAACATAGGTCTAGACCCAAGAGTTTGTGTGTTAAATTTTCTAAGCGTAATAATAACTACAAGTTGGTATAAAAGGGAAACAAACTTGTTTTAATAAAACCGTGCGAAACAGCTAACTTTTGAACGTTCTCAGAATCCAACGAAACTTGACCGAATCGCAGGTCCAAACCCATCCATTTGTATCGTAAATTTGCTAAGCGTAATAATAACTACAAGTTAGTATAAAAGCGAAACAAACTTGCTTTAATAAAATCGTACAAAACAGCTAAATTTTGAACATTTTCAGAATTTGACGAAACTTGACCAAAATGTTGGTCTAGACCCAAGCATTTGTGTTGTAAATTTGCTAAGCCTACTAATAACTACAAGTTAGCATAAAAGGAAAACAAACTTTCTTTAATAAAATCGTGCAAAACAGCTAAATTTTGAACGTTCTCAGAATTCGACGAAACCAGTCCCAAACGTTGGTCTAGTCCCAAGCATTAGTGTGGTAAATTTTCTAAACCTAATAATAACTACAAGTTAGTATAAAAGGGAAACAAACTTGCTTTAATAAAACCGTGCAAAACAGATAAATTTTGAGCATTCTCAGAATTCGACTAAACTTGACCCAAACGTAGGTCTAGACCCAAGAATTTGTGTGTTAAATTTTCTAAGCGTAATAACAACTACAAGTTAGTATAAAAGGGAAACAAACTTGTTTTAATAAAATCGTGCAAAACAGTTAACATTTGAACGTTTTCAGAATTCGACGAAACTTGACCCAATCGTAGGTCTAGACACAAGCATTTTTGTTGTAAATTTACTAAGCGTAATAATAAGTAAAACTCAGTATAAATGTGAAACAAACTTGCTTTAATAAAACCGTGCAAAACAACTAAATTTTGAACGTTCTCAGAATTCGACGAAACTTGACCTAAACGTTGGTCAAGACCCCAAGCATTTGTGTTGTAAATTTGCTAAGCGTAATAATAACTACAAGTTAGTATAAAAGGGAAACAAACTTGTTTTAATAAAACCATGCAAAACAGCTAACTTTTGAAACTTCTCAGAATTCAACAAAAGTCGACCCAATCGTTGGTCTAGACCCATCCATTTGTGTTGTAAATTTGCTAAGCGTAATAATAACTACAAGTTAGTATAAAAGGGAAACAAACTTGCTTTAATAAAACTGTGCAAAACAGCTAACTTTTGAACGTTCTCAGAATTCAACGAACCTTGACCCAATCGCAGGTCCAAACCCATCCATTTATAACGTAAATTTGCTAAGCGTAATCATAACTACAAGTTAGTATAAAAGCGAAACAAACTTGCTTTAATAAAATCGTGCAAAACAGCTAAATTTTGAACGTTTTCAGAATTTGACGAAACTTGACCAAAACGTTGGTCTAGACCCAAGCATTTGTGTTGTAAATTTGCTAAGCGTACTAATAACTACAAGTTAGCATAAAAGAAAAACAAACTTTTTTTAATAAAACCGTATAAAACAGCTAACTTTCGAACATTCTCAGAATTCGAGAAACTTGACCCAAACATAGGTCTAGACCCATCCATTTGTTTGTTAAATATGCTAAGCGTAATACTAACTACAAGGTAGTATAAAAGGGAAACAAACTTGCTTTAATAAAACCGTGCAAAATAGCTAAATTTTGAACGTTCTCAAAATTCGACGAAACTTTGACCCAATCGTTGGTCTAGACCCAAGCATTTGTGTAGTAAATTTGCTAAGCGTAATAATAATTACAAGTTAGTTTAAAAGGGAAACAAACTTTGTATAATAATACTGTGCACAACAGCTAAATTTCGAACGTTTTCAGAAATAGACGAAACTTGACCCAAACGTTGGTCTAGACCCAAGCATTTGTGTTGTAAATTTGCTAAGCGTAATAATAACTACAAGTTAGTATAAAAGGAAAACAAACTTGTTTTAATAAAACCGTGCAAAACAGCTAACTTTTGAAACTTCTCTGAATTCAACAAAAGTTGACCCAATCGTTGGTCTAGACCCAAGAGTTTGTGTGTTAAATTTTCTAAGCGTAATAATAACTACAAGTTGGTATAAAAGGGAAACAAACTTGTTTTAATAAAACCGTGCGAAACAGCTAACTTTTGAACGTTATCAGAATTCAACGAAACTTGACCGAATCGCAGGTCCAAACCCATCCATTTGTATCGTAAATTTGCTAAGCGTAATAATAACTACAAGTTAGTATAAAAGCGAAACAAACTTGCTTTAATAAAATCGTACAAAACAGCTAAATTTTGAACATTTTCAGAATTTGATGAAACTTGACCAAAATGTTGGTCTAGACCCAAGCATTTGTGTTGTAAATTTGCTAAGCCTACTAATAACTACAAGTTAGCATAAAAGGAAAACAATCTTTCTTTAATAAAATCGTGCAAAACAGCTAAATTTTGAACGTTCTCAGAATTCGACGAAACCAGTCCCAAACGTTGGTCTAGTCCCAAGCATTAGTGTGGTAAATTTTCTAAACCTAATAATAACTACAAGTTAGTATAAAAGGGAAACAAACTTGTTTTAATAAACCGTGCAAAACAACTAAATTTTGAGCATATTCATAATTGGACGAAACTTGACCCAAACGTAGGTCTAGAACCAAGAGTTTGTGTGTTAAATTTTCTAAGCATAGTAATAACTACAAGTTAGTATAAAAGGGAAACAAACTTGTTTTAATAAAACCGTGCAAAACAGCTAACTTTTGAACCTTCTCAGAATTCAACAAAAGTTGACCCAATCGTTGCTCTAGACCCATCCATTTGTATTGTAAATTTGCTAAGCGTAATAATAAGTAAAACTCAGTATAAATGTGAAAGAAACTTGCTTTAATAAAACCGTGCAAAACAACTAAATTTTGAACGTTCTCAAAATTCGACGAAACTTGACCCAAACGTTGGTCAAGACCCCAAGCATTTGTGTTCTAAATTTGCTAAGCGTAATAATAACTACAAGTTAGTATAAAAGGGAAACAAACTTGTTTTAATAAAACCGTGCAAAACAGCTAACTTTTGAAACTTCTCTGAATTCAACAAAAGTTGACCCAATCGTTGGTCTAGACCCATCCATTTGTGTTGTAAATTTGCTAAGCGTAATAATAACTACAAGTTAGTATAAAAGGTAAAACAAACTTGCTTTAATAAAACTGTGCAAAACAGCTAACTTTTGAACGTTCTCAGAATTCAACGAACCTTGACCCAATCACAGGTCCAAACCTATCCATTTGTAACGTAAATTTGCTAAGCGTAATAATAACTACAAGTTAGTATAAAAGCGAAACAAATTTGGTTTAATAAAATCGTGCAAAACAGCTAAATTTTGAACGTTTTCAGAATTTGGCGAAACTTGACCCAAACGTTGGTCTAGACCCAAGCATTTGTGTTGTAAATTTGCTAAGCGGACTAATAACTACAAGTTAGCATAAAAGGAAAACAAGCTTTCTTTAATAAAACTGTATAAAACCGCTAACTTTCGAACGTTCTCAGAATTCGAGAAACTTGACCCAATCGCAGGTCTAGACCCATCTATTTGTGTCGTAAATATGCTAAGCGTAATACTAACTACAAGTTAGTATTAAAGGGAAACAAACTTGCTTTAATAAAACCGTGCAAAATAGCTAAATTTTGAACGTTCTCAAAATTCGACGAAACTTTGACCCAATCGTTGGTCTAGACCCAAGCATTTGTGTAGTAAATTTGCTAAGCGAAATAATAATTACAAGTTAGTTTAAAAGGGAAACAAACTTTGTTTAATAATACCGTGCACAACAGCTAAATTTCGAACGTTTTCAGAAATCGACGAAACTTGACCCAAACGTTGGTCTAGACCCAAGCATTTGTGTTGTAAATTTGCTAAGCGTAATAATAACTACAAGTTAGTATAAAAGGAAAACAAACTTGTTTTAATAAAACCGTGCAAAACAGCTAACTTTTGAAACTTCTCTGAATTCAACAAAAGTTGACCCAATCGTTGGTCTAGACCCATCCATTTGTGTTGTAAATTTGCTAAGCGTAATAATAACTACAAGTTAGTATAAAAGCGAAACAAACTTGCTTTAATAAAATCGTGCAAAACAGCTAAATTTTGAACGTTTTCAGAATTTGACGAAACTTGACCAAAACGTTGGTCTAGACCCAAGCATTTGTGTTATAAATTTGCTAAGCGTACTAATAACAACAAGTTAGCATAAAAGAAAAACAAACCTTCTTTAATAAAACCGTATAAAACAGCTAACTTTCGAACATTCTCAGAATTCGAGAAACTTGACCCAAACATAGGTCTAGACCCATCCATTTGTGTGTTAAATATGCTAAGCGTAATAATAACTACAAGTTAGTATAAAAGGGAAACAAACTTGCTTTAATAAAACCGTGCAAAATAGCTAAATTTTGAACGTTCTCAAAATTCGACGAAACTTTGACCCAATCGTTGGTCTAGACCCAAGCATTTGTGTAGTAAATTTGCTAAGCGTAATAATAATTACAAGTTAGTTTAAAAGGGAAATAAACTTTGTTTAATAATACCGTGCAAAACAGCTAAATTTTGAGCTTTCTCAGAATTCGACGAAACTTGACCCAAACATAGGTCTAGACCCAAGAGTTTGTGTGTTAAATTTTCTAAGCGTAATAATAACTACAAGTTGGTATAAAAGGGAAACAAACTTGTTTTAATAAAACCGTGCGAAACAGCTAACTTTTGAACGTTCTCAGAATCCAACGAAACTTGACCGAATCGCAGGTCCAAACCCATCCATTTGTATCGTAAATTTGCTAAGCGTAATAATAACTACAAGTTAGTATAAAAGCGAAACAAACTTGCTTTAATAAAATCGTACAAAACAGCTAAATTTTGAACATTTTCAGAATTTGACGAAACTTGACCAAAATGTTGGTCTAGACCCAAGCATTTGTGTTGTAAATTTGCTAAGCCTACTAATAACTACAAGTTAGCATAAAAGGAAAACAAACTTTCTTTAATAAAATCGTGCAAAACAGCTAAATTTTGAACGTTCTCAGAATTCGACGAAACCAGTCCCAAACGTTGGTCTAGTCCCAAGCATTAGTGTGGTAAATTTTCTAAACCTAATAATAACTACAAGTTAGTATAAAAGGGAAACAAACTTGCTTTAATAAAACCGTGCAAAACAGATAAATTTTGAGCATTCTCAGAATTCGACTAAACTTGACCCAAACGTAGGTCTAGACCCAAGAATTTGTGTGTTAAATTTTCTAAGCGTAATAACAACTACAAGTTAGTATAAAAGGGAAACAAACTTGTTTTAATAAAATCGTGCAAAACAGTTAACATTTGAACGTTTTCAGAATTCGACGAAACTTGACCCAATCGTAGGTCTAGACACAAGCATTTTTGTTGTAAATTTACTAAGCGTAATAATAAGTAAAACTCAGTATAAATGTGAAACAAACTTGCTTTAATAAAACCGTGCAAAACAACTAAATTTTGAACGTTCTCAGAATTCGACGAAACTTGACCTAAACGTTGGTCAAGACCCCAAGCATTTGTGTTGTAAATTTGCTAAGCGTAATAATAACTACAAGTTAGTATAAAAGGGAAACAAACTTGTTTTAATAAAACCGTGCAAAACAGCTAACTTTTGAAACTTCTCAGAATTCAACAAAAGTCGACCCAATCGTTGGTCTAGACCCATCCATTTGTGTTGTAAATTTGCTAAGCGTAATAATAACTACAAGTTAGTATAAAAGGGAAACAAACTTGCTTTAATAAAACTGTGCAAAACAGCTAACTTTTGAACGTTCTCAGAATTCAACGAACCTTGACCCAATCGCAGGTCCAAACCCATCCATTTATAACGTAAATTTGCTAAGCGTAATCATAACTACAAGTTAGTATAAAAGCGAAACAAACTTGCTTTAATAAAATCGTGCAAAACAGCTAAATTTTGAACGTTTTCAGAATTTGACGAAACTTGACCAAAACGTTGGTCTAGACCCAAGCATTTGTGTTGTAAATTTGCTAAGCGTACTAATAACTACAAGTTAGCATAAAAGAAAAACAAACTTTTTTTAATAAAACCGTATAAAACAGCTAACTTTCGAACATTCTCAGAATTCGAGAAACTTGACCCAAACATAGGTCTAGACCCATCCATTTGTTTGTTAAATATGCTAAGCGTAATACTAACTACAAGGTAGTATAAAAGGGAAACAAACTTGCTTTAATAAAACCGTGCAAAATAGCTAAATTTTGAACGTTCTCAAAATTCGACGAAACTTTGACCCAATCGTTGGTCTAGACCCAAGCATTTGTGTAGTAAATTTGCTAAGCGTAATAATAATTACAAGTTAGTTTAAAAGGGAAACAAACTTTGTATAATAATACTGTGCACAACAGCTAAATTTCGAACGTTTTCAGAAATAGACGAAACTTGACCCAAACGTTGGTCTAGACCCAAGCATTTGTGTTGTAAATTTGCTAAGCGTAATAATAACTACAAGTTAGTATAAAAGGAAAACAAACTTGTTTTAATAAAACCGTGCAAAACAGCTAACTTTTGAAACTTCTCTGAATTCAACAAAAGTTGACCCAATCGTTGGTCTAGACCCAAGAGTTTGTGTGTTAAATTTTCTAAGCGTAATAATAACTACAAGTTGGTATAAAAGGGAAACAAACTTGTTTTAATAAAACCGTGCGAAACAGCTAACTTTTGAACGTTATCAGAATTCAACGAAACTTGACCGAATCGCAGGTCCAAACCCATCCATTTGTATCGTAAATTTGCTAAGCGTAATAATAACTACAAGTTAGTATAAAAGCGAAACAAACTTGCTTTAATAAAATCGTACAAAACAGCTAAATTTTGAACATTTTCAGAATTTGATGAAACTTGACCAAAATGTTGGTCTAGACCCAAGCATTTGTGTTGTAAATTTGCTAAGCCTACTAATAACTACAAGTTAGCATAAAAGGAAAACAATCTTTCTTTAATAAAATCGTGCAAAACAGCTAAATTTTGAACGTTCTCAGAATTCGACGAAACCAGTCCCAAACGTTGGTCTAGTCCCAAGCATTAGTGTGGTAAATTTTCTAAACCTAATAATAACTACAAGTTAGTATAAAAGGGAAACAAACTTGTTTTAATAAACCGTGCAAAACAACTAAATTTTGAGCATATTCATAATTGGACGAAACTTGACCCAAACGTAGGTCTAGAACCAAGAGTTTGTGTGTTAAATTTTCTAAGCATAGTAATAACTACAAGTTAGTATAAAAGGGAAACAAACTTGTTTTAATAAAACCGTGCAAAACAGCTAACTTTTGAACCTTCTCAGAATTCAACAAAAGTTGACCCAATCGTTGCTCTAGACCCATCCATTTGTATTGTAAATTTGCTAAGCGTAATAATAAGTAAAACTCAGTATAAATGTGAAAGAAACTTGCTTTAATAAAACCGTGCAAAACAACTAAATTTTGAACGTTCTCAAAATTCGACGAAACTTGACCCAAACGTTGGTCAAGACCCCAAGCATTTGTGTTCTAAATTTGCTAAGCGTAATAATAACTACAAGTTAGTATAAAAGGGAAACAAACTTGTTTTAATAAAACCGTGCAAAACAGCTAACTTTTGAAACTTCTCTGAATTCAACAAAAGTTGACCCAATCGTTGGTCTAGACCCATCCATTTGTGTTGTAAATTTGCTAAGCGTAATAATAACTACAAGTTAGTATAAAAGGTAAAACAAACTTGCTTTAATAAAACTGTGCAAAACAGCTAACTTTTGAACGTTCTCAGAATTCAACGAACCTTGACCCAATCACAGGTCCAAACCTATCCATTTGTAACGTAAATTTGCTAAGCGTAATAATAACTACAAGTTAGTATAAAAGCGAAACAAATTTGGTTTAATAAAATCGTGCAAAACAGCTAAATTTTGAACGTTTTCAGAATTTGGCGAAACTTGACCCAAACGTTGGTCTAGACCCAAGCATTTGTGTTGTAAATTTGCTAAGCGGACTAATAACTACAAGTTAGCATAAAAGGAAAACAAGCTTTCTTTAATAAAACTGTATAAAACCGCTAACTTTCGAACGTTCTCAGAATTCGAGAAACTTGACCCAATCGCAGGTCTAGACCCATCTATTTGTGTCGTAAATATGCTAAGCGTAATAATAACTGCAAGTTAGTATAAAAGGGAAACAAACTTGCTTTAATAAAACCGTGCAAAACAGATAAATTTTGAGCATTCTCAGAATTCGACTAAACTTGACCCAAACGTAGGTCTAGACCCAAGAATTTGTGTGTTAAATTTTCTAAGCGTAATAACAACTACAAGTTAGTATAAAAGGGAAACAAACTTGTTTTAATAAAATCGTGCAAAACAGTTAACATTTGAACGTTTTCAGAATTCGACGAAACTTGACCCAATCGTAGGTCTAGACACAAGCATTTTTGTTGTAAATTTACTAAGCGTAATAATAAGTAAAACTCAGTATAAATGTGAAACAAACTTGCTTTAATAAAACCGTGCAAAACAACTAAATTTTGAACGTTCTCAGAATTCGACGAAACTTGACCCAAACGTTGGTCAAGACCCCAAGCATTTGTGTTGTAAATTTGCTAAGCGTAATAATAACTACAAGTTAGTATAAAAGGGAAACAAACTTGTTTTAATAAAACCGTGCAAAACAGCTAACTTTTGAAACTTCTCAGAATTCAACAAAAGTTGACCCAATCGTTGGACTAGACCCATCCATTTGTGTTGTAAATTTGCTAAGCGTAATAATAACTACAAGTTAGTATAAAAGGGAAACAAACTTGCTTTAATAAAACTGTGCAAAACAGCTAACTTTTGAACGTTCTCAGAATTCAACGAACCTTGACCCAATCGCATGTCCAAACCCATCCATTTGTAACGTAAATTTGCTAAGCGTAATCATAACTACAAGTTAGTATAAAAGCGAAACAAACTTGCTTTAATAAAATCGTGCAAAACAGCTAAATTTTGAACGTTTTCAGAATTTGACGAAACTTGACCAAAACGTTGGTCTAGACCCAAGCATTTGTTTTGTAAATTTGCTAAGCGTACTAATAACTACAAGTTAGCATAAAAGGAAAACAAACTTTTTTTAATAAAACCGTATAAAACAGCTAACTTTCGAACATTCTCAGAATTCGAGAAACTTGACCCAAACATAGGTCTAGACCCATCCATTTGTGTGTTAAATATGCTAAGCGTAATAATAACTACAAGTTAGTATAAAAGGGAAACAAACTTGCTTTAATAAAACCGTGCAAAATAGCAAAATTTTGAACGTTCTCAAAATTTGACGAAACTTTGACCCAATCGTTGGTCTAGACCCAAGCATTTGTGTAGTAAATTTGCTAAGCGTAATAATAATTACAAGTTAGTTTAAAAGGGAAACAAACTTTGTTTAATAATACCGTGCAAAACAGCTAAATTTCGAACGTTTTCAGAATTCGACGAAACTTGACCCAAACGTTGGTCTAGACCCAAGCATTTGTGTTGTAAATTTGCTAAGCGTAATAATAACTAAAAGTTAGTATAAAAGGAAAACAAACTTGTTTTAATAAAACCGTGCAAAACAGCTAAATTTTGAGCTTTCTCAGAATTCGACGAAACTTGACCCAAACATAGGTCTAGACCCAAGAGTTTGTGTGTTAAATTTTCTAAGCGTAATAATACCTACAAGTTGGTATAAAAGGGAAACAAACTTGTTTTAATAAAACCGTGCGAAACAGCTAACTTTTGAACGTTATCAAAATTCAGCGAAACTTGACCGAATCGCAGGTCCAAACCCATCCATTTGTATCGTAAATTTGCTAAGCGTAATAATAACTACAAGTTAGTATAAAAGCGAAACAAACTTGCTTTAATAAAATCGTACAAAACAGCTAAATTTTGAACATTTTCAGAATTTGACGAAACTTGACCAAAATGTTGGTCTAGACCCAAGCATTTGTGTTGTAAATTTGCTAAGCCTACTAATAACTACAAGTTAGCAGAAAAGGAAAACAAACTTTCTTTAATAAAATCGTGCAAAACAGCTAAATTTTGAACGTTCTCAGAATTCGACGAAACCAGTCCCAAACGTTGGTCTAGTCCCAAGCATTAGTGTGGTAAATTTTCTAAACCTAATAATAACTACAAGTTAGTATAAAAGGGAAACAAACTTGTTTTAATAAAACGTGCAAAACAACTAAATTTTGAGCATATTCATAATTGGACGAAACTTGACCCAAACGTAGGTCTAGAACCAAGAGTTTGTGTGTTAAATTTTCTAAGCATAGTAATAACTACAAGTTAGTATAAAAGGGAAACAAACTTGTTTTAATAAAACCGTGCAAAACAGCTAACTTTTGAACCTTCTCAGAATTCAACAAAAGTTGACCCAATCGTTGGTCTAGACCCATCCATTTGTGTTGTAAATTTGCTAAGCGTAATAATAAGTAAAACTCAGTATAAATGTGAAACAAACTTGCTTTAATAAAACCGTGCAAAACAACTAAATTTTGAACGTTCTCAGAATTCGACGAAACTTGACCCAAACGTTGGTCAAGACCCCAAGCATTTGTGTTGCAAATTTGCTAAGCGTAATAATAACTACAAGTTAGTATAAAAGGGAAACAAACTTGTTTTAATAAAACCGTGCAAAACAGCTAACTTTTGAAACTTCTCTGAATTCAACAAAAGTTGACCCAATAGTTGGTCTAGACCCATCCATTTGTGTTGTAAATTTGCTAAGCGTAATAATAACTACAAGTTAGTATAAAAGGGAAACAAACTTGCTTTAATAAAACTGTGCAAAACAGCTAACTTTTGAACGTTCTCAGAATTCAATGAACCTTGACCCAATCGCAGGTCCAAACCCATCCATTTGTAACGTAAATTTGCTAAGCGTAATAATAACTACAAGTTAGTATAAAAGCGAAACAAACTTGCTTTAATAAAATCGTGCAAAACAGCTAAATTTTGAACGTTTTCAGAATTTGACGAAACTTGACCAAAACGTTGGTCTAAACCCAAGCATTTGTGTTGTAAATTTGCTAAGCGTACTAATAACTACAAGTTAGCATAAAAGGAAAACAAACTTTCTTTAATAAAACCGTATAAAACAGCTAAGTTTCGAACATTCTCAGAATTCGAGAAACTTGACCCAAACATAGGTCTAGACCCATCCATTTGTGTGTTAAATATGCTAAGCGTAATAATAACTACAAGTTAGTATAAAAGGGAAACAAACTTGCTTTAATAAAACCGTGCAAAATAGCTAAATTTTGAACGTTCTCAAAATTCGACGAAACTTTGACCCAATCGTTGGTCTAGACCCAAGCATTTGTGTAGTAAATTTGCTAAGCGTAATAATAATTACAAGTTAGTTTAAAAGGAAAACAAACTTTGTTTAATAATACCGTGCAAAACAGCTAAATTTCGAACGTTTTCAGAATTCGACGAAACTTGACCCAAACGTTGGTCACCCAAGCATTTGTGTTGTAAATTTGCTAAGCGTAATAATAACTACAAGTTAGTATAAAAGGAAAACAAACTTGTTTTAATAAAACCGTGCAAAACAGCTAAATTTTGAGCTTTCTCAGAATTCGACGAAACTTGACCCAAACATAGGTCTAGACCCAAGAGTTTGTGTGTTAAATTTTCTAAGCATAATAATACCTACAAGTTGGTATAAAAGGGAAACAAACTTGTTTTAATAAAACCGTGCGAAACAGCTAACTTTTGAACGTTATCAGAATTCAGCGAAACTTGACCGAATCGCAGGTCCAAACCCATCCATTTGTATCGTAAATTTGCTAAGCGTAATAATAACTACAAGTTAGTATAAAAGCGAAACAAACTTGCTTTAATAAAATCGTACAAAACAGCTAAATTTTGAACATTTTCAGAATTTGACGAAACTTGACCAAAATGTTGGTCTAGACCCAAGCATTTGTGTTGTAAATTTGCTAAGCCTACTAATAACTACAAGTTAGCATAAAAGGAAAACAAACTTTCTTTAATAAAATCGTGCAAAACAGCTAAATTTTGAACGTTCTCAGAATTCGACGAAACCAGTCCCAAACGTTGGTCTAGTCCCAAGCATTAGTGTGGTAAATTTTCTAAACCTAATAATAACTACAAGTTAGTATAAAAGGGAAACAAACTTGTTTTAATAAACCGTGCAAAACAACTAAATTTTGAGCATATTCATAATTGGACGAAACTTGACCCAAACGTAGGTCTAGAACCAAGAGTTTGTGTGTTGAATTTTTCTAAGCATAGTAATAACTACAAGTTAGTATAAAAGGGAAACAAACTTGTTTTAATAAAACCGTGCAAAACAGCTAACTTTTGAACCTTCTCAGAATTCAACAAAAGTTGACCCAATCGTTGGTCTAGACCCATCCATTTGTGTTGTAAATTTGCTAAGCGTAATAATAAGTAAAACTCAGTATAAATGTGAAACAAACTTGCTTTAATAAAACCGTGCAAAACAACTAAATTTTGAACGTTCTCAGAATTCGACGAAACTTGACCCAAACGTTGGTCAAGACCCCAAGCATTTGTGTTGCAAATTTGCTAAGCGTAATAATAACTACAAGTTAGTATAAAAGGGAAACAAACTTGTTTTAATAAAACCGTGCAAAACAACTAACTTTTGAAACTTCTCTGAATTCAACAAAAGTTGACCCAATCGTTGGTCTAGACCCATCCATTTGTGTTGTAAATTTGCTAAGCGTAATAATAACTACAAGTTAGTATAAAAGGGAAACAAACTTGCTTTAATAAAACTGTGCAAAACAGCTAACTTTTGAACGTTCTCAGAATTCAACGAACCTTGACCCAATCGCAGGTCCAAACCCATCCATTTGTAACGTAAATTTGCTAAGCGTAATAATAACTACAAGTTAGTATAAAAGCGAAACAAACTTGCTTTAATAAAATCGTGCAAAACAGCTAAATTTTGAACGTTTTCAGAATTTGACGAAACTTGACCAAAACGTTGGTCTAGACCCAAGCATTTGTGTTGTAAATTTGCTAAGCGTACTAATAACTACAAGTTAGCATAAAAGGAAAACAAACTTTCTTTAATAAAACCGTATAAAACAGCTAAGTTTCGAACATTCTCAGAATTCGAGAAACTTGACCCAAACATAGGTCTAGACCCATCCATTTGTGTGTTAAATATGCTAAGCGTAATAATAACTACAAGTTAGTATAAAAGGGAAACAAACTTGCTTTAATAAAACCGTGCAAAATAGCTAAATTTTGAACGTTCTCAAAATTCGACGAAACTTTGACCCAATCGTTGGTCTAGACCCAAGCATTTGTGTAGTAAATTTGCTAAGCGTAATAATAATTACAAGTTAGTTTAAAAGGAAAACAAACTTTGTTTAATAATACCGTGCAAAACAGCTAAATTTCGAACGTTTTCAGAATTCGACGAAACTTGACCCAAACGTTGGTCACCCAAGCATTTGTGTTGTAAATTTGCTAAGCGTAATAATAACTACAAGTTAGTATAAAAGGAAAACAAACTTGTTTTAATAAAACCGTGCAAAACAGCTAAATTTTGAGCTTTCTCAGAATTCGACGAAACTTGACCCAAACATAGGTCTAGACCCAAGAGTTTGTGTGTTAAATTTTCTAAGCATAATAATACCTACAAGTTGGTATAAAAGGGAAACAAACTTGTTTTAATAAAACCGTGCGAAACAGCTAACTTTTGAACGTTATCAGAATTCAGCGAAACTTGACCGAATCGCAGGTCCAAACCCATCCATTTGTATCGTAAATTTGCTAAGCGTAATAATAACTACAAGTTAGTATAAAAGCGAAACAAACTTGCTTTAATAAAATCGTACAAAACAGCTAAATTTTGAACATTTTCAGAATTTGACGAAACTTGACCAAAATGTTGGTCTAGACCCAAGCATTTGTGTTGTAAATTTGCTAAGCCTACTAATAACTACAAGTTAGCATAAAAGGAAAACAAACTTTCTTTAATAAAATCGTGCAAAACAGCTAAATTTTGAACGTTCTCAGAATTCGACGAAACCAGTCCCAAACGTTGGTCTAGTCCCAAGCATTAGTGTGGTAAATTTTCTAAACCTAATAATAACTACAAGTTAGTATAAAAGGGAAACAAACTTGTTTTAATAAACCGTGCAAAACAACTAAATTTTGAGCATATTCATAATTGGACGAAACTTGACCCAAACGTAGGTCTAGAACCAAGAGTTTGTGTGTTGAATTTTTCTAAGCATAGTAATAACTACAAGTTAGTATAAAAGGGAAACAAACTTGTTTTAATAAAACCGTGCAAAACAGCTAACTTTTGAACCTTCTCAGAATTCAACAAAAGTTGACCCAATCGTTGGTCTAGACCCATCCATTTGTGTTGTAAATTTGCTAAGCGTAATAATAAGTAAAACTCAGTATAAATGTGAAACAAACTTGCTTTAATAAAACCGTGCAAAACAACTAAATTTTGAACGTTCTCAGAATTCGACGAAACTTGACCCAAACGTTGGTCAAGACCCCAAGCATTTGTGTTGCAAATTTGCTAAGCGTAATAATAACTACAAGTTAGTATAAAAGGGAAACAAACTTGTTTTAATAAAACCGTGCAAAACAGCTAACTTTTGAAACTTCTCTGAATTCAACAAAAGTTGACCCAATCGTTGGTCTAGACCCATCCATTTGTGTTGTAAATTTGCTAAGCGTAATAATAACTACAAGTTAGTATAAAAGGGAAACAAACTTGCTTTAATAAAACTGTGCAAAACAGCTAACTTTTGAACGTTCTCAGAATTCAACGAACCTTGACCCAATCGCAGGTCCAAACCCATCCATTTGTAACGTAAATTTGCTAAGCGTAATAATAACTACAAGTTAGTATAAAAGCGAAACAAACTTGCTTTAATAAAATCGTGCAAAACAGCTAAATTTTGAACGTTTTCAGAATTTGACGAAACTTGACCAAAACGTTGGTCTAGACCCAAGCATTTGTGTTGTAAATTTGCTAAGCGTACTAATAACTACAAGTTAGCATAAAAGGAAAACAAACTTTCTTTAATAAAACCGTATAAAACAGCTAAGTTTCGAACATTCTCAGAATTCGAGAAACTTGACCCAAACATAGGTCTAGACCCATCCATTTGTGTGTTAAATATGCTAAGCGTAATAATAACTACAAGTTAGTATAAAAGGGAAACAAACTTGCTTTAATAAAACCGTGCAAAATAGCTAAATTTTGAACGTTCTCAAAATTCGACGAAACTTTGACCCAATCGTTGGTCTAGACCCAAGCATTTGTGTAGTAAATTTGCTAAGCGTAATAATAATTACAAGTTAGTTTAAAAGGAAAACAAACTTTGTTTAATAATACCGTGCAAAACAGCTAAATTTTGAACGTTTTCAGAATTCGACGAAACTTGACCCAAACGTTGGTCTAGACCCAAGCATTTGTGTTGTAAATTTGCTAAGCGTAATAATAACTACAAGTTAGTATAAAAGGAAAACAAACTTGTTTTAATAAAACCGTGCAAAACAGCTAAATTTTGAGCTTTCTCAGAATTCGACGAAACTTGACCCAAACATAGGTCTAGACCCAAGAGTTTGTGTTTTAAATTTTCTAAGCGTAATAATAACTACAAGTTGGTATAAAAGGAAAACAAACTTGTTTTAATAAAACCGTGCGAAACAGCTAACTTTTTAACGTTCTCATAATTAAACGAAACTTGACCCAATTGCAGGTCCAGACCCATCCATTTGTGTTGTAAATTTGCTAAGGGTAATACTAACTACAAGTTAGTATAAAAGCGAAACAAACTTGCTTTATTAAAATCGTGCAAAACAGCTAAATTTTGAACGTTTTCAGAATTTGACGAAACTTGACCCAAACGTTGGTCTAGACCCAAGCATTTGTGTTGTAAATTTGCTAAGCGCACTAATAACTATAAGTTAGCATAAAAGGAAAACAAGCTTTCTTCAATAAAACCGTATAAAACCGCTAACTTTCGAACGTTCTCAGAATTCGAGAAACTTGACCCAATCGCAGGTCTAGACCCATCCATTTGTGTTTTAAATATGCTAAGCGTAATAATAACTGCAAGTTAGTATAAAAGGGAAACAAACTTGCTTTAATAAAACTGTGCAAAACAGATAAATTTTGAGCATTCTCAGAATTCGACTAAACTTGATCCAAACGTAGGTCTAGACCCAAGAATTTGTGTGTTAAATTTTCTAAGCGTAATAACAACTACAAGTTAGTATAAAAGGGAAACAAACTTGTTTTAATAAAATCGTGCAAAACAGTTAACATTTGAACGTTTTCAGAATTCGACGAAACTTGACCCAATCGTAGGTCTAGACACAAGCATTTTTGTTGTAAATTTACTAAGCGTAATAATAAGTAAAACTCAGTATAAATGTGAAACAAACTTGCTTTAATAAAACCGTGCAAAACAACTAAATTTTGAACGTTCTCAGAATTCGACGAAACTTGACCCAAACGTTGGTCAAGACCCCAAGCATTTGTGTTGTAAATTTGCTAAACGTAATAATAACTACAAGTTAGTATACAAGGGAAACAAACTTGTTTTAATAAAACCGTGCAGAACAGCTAAATTTTGAGCATTTTAAGAATTCGACGAAACTTGATCCAAATGTAGGTCTAGACCCAAGAATTTGTGTGTTAAATTTCGTAAGTGTAATAATAACTACAAGTTAATATAAAATGGAAACAAACTTGTTTTAATAAAATCGTGTAAAACAGCTAACTTATGAACGTTCTCAGAATTTGACGAAACTTGACCCAATCGCAGGTCTAGACCCAAGCATTTGTGTTGTAAATTTGCTAATCGTAATAATAACTACAAGTTAGTATAAAAGAAAAAACAAACTTGTTTTAATAAAACCGTGCAAACCAACCAACTTTTGAACATTCTTAGAATTCGGCGAAACTTGACCCAATCGCAGGTCTAGTCCCAAGCATTTGTGTTGTAAATTTGCTAATCGTAATAGTAACTACAAGTTAGTATAAAAGGGAAACAAACTTGATTTAATAAAACCGTGCAAAACAACTGAATTTTGAACGGTCTCAGAATTCGAGGATACTTGACCAAACCGTTGGTCTAGACCCAAGCATTTGTGTTGGAATTTTCTTTTTTCTTTTTTCGGTAAATGATAAATTTCATTAATGAAAAATTTGCTAAGCGTAACAACAATTACAAGTTATAATAAAAGGGAAACAAACTTGTTTTAATAAAACCGTCCAAAATAGCTAACTTTTGAACGTTCTCAGAATTCAACGAAACTTGACCGAATCGCAGGTCCAAACCCATCCATTTGTATCGTAAATTTGCTAAGCGTAATAATAACTACAAATTAGTATAAAAGCGAAACAAACTTGCTTTAATAAAATCGTGCAAAACAGCTAAATTTTGAACGTTTTCAGAATTTGATGAAACTTGACCAAAACGTTGGTCTAGACCCAAGCATTTGTGTTGTAAATTTGCTAAGCGTACTAATAACTACAAGTTAGCATAAAAGGAAAACAAACTTTCTTTAATAAAACCGTGCAAAACAGCTAAATTTTGAACGTTCTCAGAATTCGACGAAACCAGTCCCAAATGTTGGTCTAGTCCCAAGCTAATGTGGTAAATTTTCTAAACCTAATAATAACTACAAGTTAGTATAAAAGGGAAACAAACTTGTTTTAATAAACCGTGCAAAACAACTAAATTTTGAGCATATTCATAATTGGACGAAACTTGACCCAAACGTAGGTCTAGAACCAAGAGTTTGTGTGTTAAATTTTCTAAGCGTAGTAATAACTACAAGTTAGTATAAAAGGGAAACAAACTTGTTTTAATAAAACCGTGCAAAACAGCTAACTTTTGAACGTTCTCAGAATTCAACAAAAGTTGACCCAATCGTTGGTCTAGACCCATCCATTTGTGTTGTAAATTTGCTAAGCGTAATAATAACTACAAGTTAGTATAAAAGGGAAACAAACTTGCTTTAATAAAACCGTGCAAACCAGCTAACTTTTGAACGTTCTCAGAATTCAACGAACCTTGACCCAATCGCAGGTCCAAACCCATCCATTTGTATCGTAAATTTGCTAAGCGTAATAATAACTACAAGTTAGTATAAAAGCGAAACAAACTTTCTTTAATAAAATCGTGCAAAACAGCTAAATTTTGAACGTTTTCAGAATTTGACGAAACTTGACCAAAACGTTGGTCTAGACCCAAGCATTTGTGTTGTAAATTTGCTAAGCGTACTAATAACTACAAGTTAGCATAAAAGGAAAACAATCTTTCTTTAATAAAACCGTATAAAACAGCTAACTTTCGAACATTCTCAGATCTCGAGAAACTAGACCCAAACATAGGTCTAGACCCATCCATTTGTGTGTTAAATATGCTAAGCGTAATAATAACTACAAGTTAGTATATAAAAGGGAAACAAACTTGCTTTAATAAAACCGTGCAAAATACCTAAATTTTGAACGTTCTCAAAATTCGACGAAACTTGACCCAGTCGTTGGTCTAGACCCAAGCATTTGTGTAGTAAATTTGCTAAGCGTAATAATAATTACAAGTTAGTTTAAAAGGGAAACAAACTTTGTTTAATAATACCGTGCAAAACAGCTAAATTTCGAACGTTTTCAGAATTCGACGAAACTTGACCCAAACGTTTGTCTAAACCCAAGCATTTGTGTTGTAAATTTGCTAAGCGTAATAATAACTACAAGTTAGTATAAAAGGAAAACAAACTTGCTTTAATAAAACCGTGCAAAACAGCTAAATTTTGAACGTTCTCAGAATTCGACGAAACCAGTCCCAAACGTTGGTCTAGTCCCAAGCATTAGTGTGGTAAATTTTCTAAACGTAATAATAACTACAAGTTAGTATAAAAGGGAAACAAACTTGTTTTAATAAACCGTGCAAAACAGCTAAATTTTTAGCATTCTCATAATTGGACGAAACTTGACCCAAACGTATGTCTAGACCCAAGAGTTTGTGTGTTAAATTTTCTAAGCGTAGTAATAACTATAATTTAGTATAAAAGGGAAACAAACTTGTTTTAATAAAATCGTGCAAAACAGCTAACTTTTGAACGTTCTCAGAGTTCAACAAAAGTTGACCCAATCGTTGGTCTAGACCCATCCATTTGTGTTGTAAATTTGCTAAGCATAATAATAACTACAAGTTAGTATAAAAGGGAAACAAACTTGTTTTAATAAAACCGTGCAAAACAGCTAAATTTTGAAGGTTCTCAGAATTCAACGAAACTTGACCCAATCGCAGGTCCAGACTCATCCATTTGTATCGTAAATTTGCTAAGCGTAGTAATAACTACAAGTTAGTATAAAAGCGAAACAAACTTGCTTTAATAAAATCGTGCAAAACAGCTAAATTTTGAACGTTTTCAGAATTTGACGAAACTTGACCCAAACGTTGGTCTAGACCCAAGCATTTGTGTTGTAAATTTGCTAAGCGTACTAATAACTACAAGTTAGCATAAAAGGAAAACAATCTTTCTTTAATAAAACCGTATGAAACAGCTAACTTTCGAACGTTCTCAGAATTCGAGAAACTTGACCCAATCGGAGGTCTAAACCCATCCATTTGTGTTGTAAATATGCTAAGCGTAATAATAATTACAAGTTAGTATAAAAGGGAAACAAACTTGCTTTAATAAAACCGTGCAAAATAGCTAAATTTTGAACGTTCTCAAAATTCGACGAAACTTGACCCAAACGTTGGTCTAGACTCAAGCATTTGTGTAGTAAATTTGCTAAGCGTAATAATAATTACAAGTTAGTTTAAAAAGGAAACAAACTTTGTTTAATAAAACCGTGCAAAACAGCTAAATTTCGAACATTTTCAGAATTCGACGAAACTTGACCCGAACGTTGGTCTAGACCCAAGCATTTGTGTTGTAAATTTGCTAAGCGTAATAATAACTGCAAGTTAGTATAAAAGGGAAACAAACTTGTTTTAATAAAACCGTGCAAAACAGCTAAATTTTGAGCATTCTCAGAATTCGACGAAACTTGACCCAAACATAGGTCTAGACCCAAGAGTTTGTGTGTTAAATTTTCTAAGCGTAATAATAACTATAAGTTAGTATAAAAGGGAAACAAACTTGTTTTATTAAAACCGTGCGAAACAACTAACTTTTTAACGTTCTCATAATTCAACGAAACTTGACCCAATTGCAGGTACAGACCCATCCATTTGTGTTGTAAATTTGCTAAGGGTAATACTAACTACAAGTTAGTATAAAAGCGAAACAAACTTGCTTTAATAAAACCCTGCAAAACATCTAAATTTTGAACGTTCTCAGAATTCGACGAAACCAGTCCCAAACGTTGGTCTAGTCCCAAGCATTAGTGTGGCAAATTTTCTAAACGTAATAATAACTACAAGTTAGTATAAAAGGGAAACAAACTTGTTTTAATAAACCGTGCAAAACAGCTAAATTTTGAGCATTCTCATAATTGGACGAAACTTGACCCAAACGTAGGTCTAGACCCAAGAGTTTGTGTGTTAAATTTTCTAAGCGTAGTAATAACTACAAGTTAGTATAAAAGGGAAACAAACTTGTTTTAATCAAACCGTGCAAAACAGCTAACTTTTGAACGTTCTCAGAATTCAACAAAAGTTGACCCAATCGTTGGTCTAGACCCATCCATCTGTGTTGTAAATTTGCTAAGCGTAATAATAACTACAAGTTAGTATAAAAGGGAAACAAACTTGCTTTAATAAAACTGTGCAAAACAGCTAACTTTTGAACGTTCTCAGAATTCAACGAACCTTGACCCAATCGCAGGTCCAAACCCATCCATTTGTAACGTAAATTTGCTAAGCGTAATCATAACTACAAGTTAGTATAAAAGCGAAACAAACTTGCTTTAATAAAATCGTGCAAAACAGCTAAATTTTGAACGTTTTTAGAATTTGACGAAACTTGACCAAAACGTTGGTCTAGACCCAAGCATTTGTGTTGTAAATTTGCTAAGCGTACTAATAACTACAAGTTAGCATAAAAGGAAAACAAACTTTTTTTAATAAAACCGTATAAAACAGCTAACTTTCGAACATTCTCAGAATTCGAGAAACTTGACCCAAACATAGGTCTAGACCCATCCATTTGTGTGTTAAATATGCTAAGCGTAATAATAACTACAAGTTAGTATAAAAGGGAAACAAACTTGCTTTAATAAAACCGTGCAAAATAGCTAAATTTTGAACGTTCTCAAAATTCGACGAAACTTTGACCCAATCGTTGGTCTAGACCCAAGCATTTGTGTAGTAAATTTGCTAAGCGTAATAATAATTACAAGTTAGTTTAAAAGGGAAACAAACTTTGTTTAATAATACCGTGCAAAACAGCTAAATTTCGAACGTTTTCAGAATTCGACGAAACTTGACCCAAACGTTGGTCTAGACCCAAGCATTTGTGTTGTAAATTTGCTAAGCGTAATAATAACTACAAGTTAGTATAAAAGGAAAACAAACTTGTTTTAATAAAACCGTGCAAAACAGCTAAATTTTGAGCTTTCTCAGAATTCGACGAAACTTGACCCAAACATAGGTCTAGACCCAAGAGTTTGTGTGTTAAATTTTCTAAGCGTAATAATACCTACAAGTTGGTATAAAAGGGAAACAAACTTGTTTTAATAAAACCGTGCGAAACAGCTAACTTTTGAACGTTATCAGAATTCAGCGAAACTTGACCGAATCGCAGGTCCAAACCCATCCATTTGTATCGTAAATTTGCTAAGCGTAATAATAACTACAAGTTAGTATAAAAGCGAAACAAACTTGCTTTAATAAAATCGTACAAAACAGCTAAATTTTGAACATTTTCAGAATTTGACGAAACTTGACCAAAATGTTGGTCTAGACCCAAGCATTTGTGTTGTAAATTTGCTAAGCCTACTACTAACTACAAGTTAGCATAAAAGGAAAACAAACTTTCTTTAATAAAATCGTGCAAAACAGCTAAATTTTGAACGTTCTCAGAATTCGACGAAACCAGTCCCAAACGTTGGTCTAGTCCCAAGCATTAGTGTGGTAAATTTTCTAAACCTAATAATAACTACAAGTTAGTATAAAAGGGAAACAAACTTGTTTTAATAAACCGTGCAAAACAACTAAATTTTGAGCATATTCATAATTGGACGAAACTTGACCCAAACGTAGGTCTAGAACCAAGAGTTTGTGTGTTAAATTTTCTAAGCATAGTAATAACTACAAGTTAGTATAAAAGGGAAACAAATTTGTTTTAATAAAACCGTGCAAAACAGCTAAATTTTGAACCTTCTCAGAATTCAACAAAAGTTGACCCAATCGTTGGTCTAGACCCATCCATTTGTGTTGTAAATTTGCTAAGCGTAATAATAAGTAAAACTCAGTATAAATGTGAAACAAACTTGCTTTAATAAAACCGTGCAAAACAACTAAATTTTGAACATTCTCAGAATTCGACGAAACTTGACCCAAACGTTGGTCAAGACCCCAAGCATTTGTGTTGCAAATTTGCTAAGCGTAATAATAACTACAAGTTAGTATAAAAGGGAAACAAACTTGTTTTAATAAAACCGTGCAAAACAGCTAACTTTTGAAACTTCTCTGAATTCAACAAAAGTTGACCCAATCGTTGGTCTAAACCCATCCATTTGTGTTGTAAATTTGCTAAGCGTAATAATAACTACAAGTTAGTATAAAAGGGAAACAAACTTGCTTTAATAAAACTGTGCAAAACAGCTAACTTTTGAACGTTCTCAGAATTCAACGAACCTTGACCCAATCGCAGGTCCAAACCCATCCATTTGTAACGTAAATTTGCTAAGCGTAATAATAACTACAAGTTAGTATAAAAGCGAAACAAACTTGCTTTAATAAAATCGTGCAAAACAGCTAAATTTTGAACGTTTTCAGAATTTGACGAAACTTGACTAAAACGTTGGTCTAGACCCAAGCATTTGTGTTGTAAATTTGCTAAGCGTACTAATAACTACAAGTTAGCATAAAAGGAAAACAAACTTTCTTTAATAAAGCCGTATAAAACAGCTAAGTTTCGAACATTCTCAGAATTCGAGAAACTTGACCCAAACATAGGTCTAGACCCATCCATTTGTGTGTTAAATATGCTAAGCGTAATAATAACTACAAGTTAGTATAAAAGGGAAACAAACTTGTTTTAATAAAACCGTGCAAAATAGCTAAATTTTGAACGTTCTCAAAATTCGACGAAACTTTGACCCAATCGTTGGTCTAGACCCAAGCATTTGTGTAGTAAATTTGCTAAGCGTAATAATAATTACAAGTTAGTTTAAAAGGAAAACAAACTTTGTTTAATAATACCGTGTAAAACAGCTAAATTTCGAACGTTTTCAGAATTCGACGAAACTTGACCCAAACGTTGGTCTAGACCCAAGCATTTGTGTTGTAAATTTGCTAAGCGTAATAATAACTACAAGTTAGTATAAAAGGAAAACAAACTTGTTTTAATAAAACCGTGCAAAACAGCTAAATTTTGAGCTTTCTCAGAATTCGACGAAACTTGACCCAAACATAGGTCTAGACCCAAGAGTTTGTGTGTTAAATTTTCTAAGCGTAATAATAACTACAAGTTGGTATAAAAGGAAAACAAACTTGTTTTAATAAAACCGTGCGAAACAGCTAACTTTTTAACGTTCTCATAATTCAACGAAACTTGACCCAATTGCAGGTCCAGACCCATCCATTTGTGTTGTAAATTTGCTAAGGGTAATACTAACTACAAGTTAGTATAAAAGCGAAACAAACTTGCTTTATTAAAATCGTGCAAAACAGCTAAATTTTGAACGTTTTCAGAATTTGACGAAACTTGACCCAAACGTTGGTCTAGACCCAAGCATTTGTGTTGTAAATTTGCTAAGCGCACTAATAACTACAAGTTAGCATAAAAGGAAAACAAGCTTTCTTCAATAAAACCGTATAAAACCGCTAACTTTCGAACGTTCTCAGAATTCGAGAAACTTGACCCAATCGCAGGTCTAGACCCATCCATTTGTGTTGTAAATATGCTAAGCGTAATAATAACTGCAAGTTAGTATAAAAGGGAAACAAACTTGCTTTAATAAAACTGTGCAAAACAGATAAATTTTGAGCATTCTCAGAATTCGACTAAACTTGATCCAAACGTAGGTCTAGACCCAAGAATTTGTGTGTTAAATTTTCTAAGCGTAATAACAACTACAAGTTAGTATAAAAGGGAAACAAACTTGTTTTAATAAAATCGTGCAAAACAGTTAACATTTGAACGTTTTCAGAATTCGACGAAACTTGACCCAATCGTAGGTCTAGACACAAGCATTTTTGTTGTAAATTTACTAAGCGTAATAATAAGTAAAACTCAGTATAAATGTGAAACAAACTTGCTTTAATAAAACCGTGCAAAACAACTAAATTTTGAACGTTCTCAGAATTCGACGAAACTTGACCCAAACGTTGGTCAAGACCCCAAGCATTTGTGTTGTAAATTTGCTAAACGTAATAATAACTACAAGTTAGTATAAAAGGGAAACAAACTTGTTTTAATAAAACCGTGCAGAACAGCTAAATTTTGAGCATTTTAAGAATTCGACGAAACTTGATCCAAATGTAGGTCTAGACCCAAGAATTTGTGTGTTAAATTTCGTAAGTATAATAATAACTACAAGTTAATATAAAATGGAAACAAACTTGTTTTAATAAAATCGTGTAAAACAGCTAACTTATGAACGTTCTCAGAATTTGACGAAACTTGACCCAATCGCAGGTCTAGACCCAAGCATTTGTGTTGTAAATTTGCTAATCGTAATAATAACTACAAGTTAGTATAAAAGAAAAAACAAACTTGTTTTAATAAAACCGTGCAAACCAACCAACTTTTGAACATTCTTAGAATTCGACGAAACTTGACCCAATCGCAGGTCTAGTCCCAAGCATTTGTGTTGTAAATTTGCTAATCGTAATAGTAACTACAAGTTAGTATAAAAAGGGAAACAAACTTGATTTAATAAAACCGTGCAAAACAACTGATTTTTGAACGGTCTCAGAATTCGAGGATACTTGACCAAACCGTTGGTCTAGACCCAAGCATTTGTGTTGGAATTTTTTTTTTCTTTTTTCGGTAAATGGTAAATTTCATTAATGAAAAATTTGCTAAGCGTAACAACAATTACAAGTTATAATAAAAGGGAAACAAACTTGTTTTAATAAAACCGTGCAAAATAGCTAACTTTTGAACGTTCTCAGAATTCAACGAAACTTGACCGAATCGCAGGTCCAAACCCATCCATTTGTATCGTAAATTTGCTAAGCGTAATAATAACTACAAGTTAGTATAAAAGCGAAACAAACTTGCTTTAATAAAATCGTGCAAAACAGCTAAATTTTGAACGTTTTCAGAATTTGATGAAACTTGACCAAAACGTTGGTCTAGACCCAAGCATTTGTGTTGTAAATTTGCTAAGCGTACTAATAACTACAAGTTAGCATAAAAGGAAAACAAACTTTCTTTAATAAAACCGTGCAAAACAGCTAAATTTTGAACGTTCTCAGAATTCGACGAAACCAGTCCCAAATGTTGGTCTAGTCCCAAGCATTAGTGTGGTAAATTTTCTAAACCTAATAATAACTACAAGTTAGTATAAAAGGGAAACAAACTTGTTTTAATAAACCGTGCAAAACAACTAAATTTTGAGCATATTCATAATTGGACGAAACTTGACCCAAACGTAGGTCTAGAACCAAGAGTTTGTGTGTTAAATTTTCTAAGCGTAGTAATAACTACAAGTTAGTATAAAAGGGAAACAAACTTGTTTTAATAAAACCGTGCAAAACAGCTAACTTTTGAACGTTCTCAGAATTCAACAAAAGTTGACCCAATCGTTGGTCTAGACCCATCCATTTGTGTTGTAAATTTGCTAAGCGTAATAATAACTACAAGTTAGTATAAAAGGGAAACAAACTTGCTTTAATAAAACCGTGCAAAACAGCTAACTTTTGAACGTTCTCAGAATTCTACGAACCTTGACCCAATCGCAGGTCCAAACCCATCCATTTGTATCGTAAATTTGTTAAGCGTAATAATAACTACGAGTTAGTATAAAAGCGAAACAAACTTTCTTTAATAAAATCGTGCAAAACAGCTAAATTTTGAACGTTTTCAGAATTTGACGAAACTTGACCAAAACGTTGGTCTAGACCCAAGCATTTGTGTTGTAAATTTGCTAAGCGTACTAATAACTACAAGTTAGCATAAAAGGAAAACAATCTTTCTTTAATAAAACCGTAAAAACAGCTAACTTTCGAACATTCTCAGATCTCGAGAAACTAGACCCAAACATAGGTCTAGACCCATCCATTTGTGTGTTAAATATGCTAAGCGTAATAATAACTACAAGTTAGTATAAAAGGGAAAACTTTAATAAAACCGTGCAAAATACCTAAATTTTGAACGTTCTCAAAATTCGACGAAACTTGACCCAGTCGTTGGTCTAGACTCAAGCATTTGTCTAGTAAATTTGCTAAGCGTAATAATAATTACAAGTTAGTTTAAAAGGGAAACAAACTTTGTTTAATAATACCGTGCAAAACAGCTAAATTTCGAACGTTTTCAGAATTCGACGAAACTTGACCCAAACGTTTGTCTAAACCCAAGCATTTGTGTTGTAAATTTGCTAAGCGTAATAATAACTACAAGTTAGTATAAAAGGAAAACAAACTTGTTTTAATAAAACCGTGGAAAACAGCTAAATTTTGAGCTTTCTCAGAATTCGACGAAACTTGGCCCAAACATAGGTCTAGACCCAAGAGTTTGTATGTTAAATTTTCTAAGCGTAATAATAACTACAAGTTGGTATAAAAGGGAAACAAACTTGTTTTAATAAAACCGTGCGAAACAGCTAACTTTTTAACGTTCTCATAATTCAACGAAACTTGACCCAATTGCAGGTCCAGACCCATCCATTTGTGATGTAAATTTGCTAAGGGTAATACTAACTACAAGTTAGTATAAAAGCGAAACAAACTTGCTTTAATAAAATCGTGCAAAACAGCTAAATTTTGAACGTTTTCAAAATTCGACGAAACTTGACCCAAACATTGGTCTAGACCCAAGCATTTGTGTTGTAAATTTGCTAAGCGTACTAATAACTACAAGTTAGCATAAAAGGAAAACAAACTTTCTTTAATAAAATCGTATAAAATAGCTAACTTTCGAACGTTATCAGAATTCGAGAAACTTGACCCAATCGCAGGTCTAGACCCATCCATTTGTGTTGTAAATATGCTAAGCGTAATAATAACTACAAGTTAGTATAAAAGGAAAACAAACTTGCTTTAATAAAACCGTGCAAAATAGCTAAATTTTGAACGATCTCAAAATTCGACGAAACTTGACTCATACGTTGGTCTAGACCCAAGCATTTGTGTAGTAAATTTGCTAAGCGTAATAATAACTACAAGTTAGCATAAAAGGGAAACAAACTTGCTTTAATAAAACCGTGCAAAACAGCTAAATTTTAAACGTTCTCAGAATTCGACGAAACCAGTCCCAAACGTTGGTCTAGTCCCAAGCATTAGTGTGGTAAATTTTCTAAACGTAATAATAACTACAAGTTAGTATAAAAGGGAAACAAACTTGTTTTAATAAACCGTGCAAAACAGCTAAATTTTTAGCATTCTCATAATTGGACGAAACTTGACCCAAACGTATGTCTAGACCCAAGAGTTTGTGTGTTAAATTTTCTAAGCGTAGTAATAACTATAATTTAGTATAAAAGGGAAACAAACTTGTTTTAATAAAATCGTGCAAAACAGCTAACTTTTGAACGTTCTCAGAGTTCAACAAAAGTTGACCCAATCGTTGGTCTAGACCCATCCATTTGTGTTGTAAATTTGCTAAGCATAATAATAACTACAAGTTAGTATAAAAGGGAAACAAACTTGTTTTAATAAAACCGTGCAAAACAGCTAAATTTTGAAGGTTCTCAGAATTCAACGAAACTTGACCCAATCGCAGGTCCAGACTCATCCATTTGTATCGTAAATTTGCTAAGCGTAGTAATAACTACAAGTTAGTATAAAAGCGAAACAAACTTGCTTTAATAAAATCGTGCAAAACAGCTAAATTTTGAACGTTTTCAGAATTTGACGAAACTTGACCCAAACGTTGGTCTAGACCCAAGCATTTGTGTTGTAAATTTACTAAGCGTACTAATAACTACAAGTTAGCATAAAAGGAAAACAAACTTTCTTTAATAAAACCGTATGAAACAGCTAACTTTCGAACGTTCTCAGAATTCGAGAAACTTGACCCAATCGCAGGTCTAAACCCATCCATTTGTGTTGTAAATATGCTAAGCGTAATAATAATTACAAGTTAGTATAAAAGGGAAACAAACTTGCTTTAATAAAACCGTGCAAAATAGCTAAATTTTGAACGTTCTCAAAATTCGACGAAACTTGACCCAAACGTTGGTCTAGACTCAAGCATTTGTGTAGTAAATTTGCTAAGCGTAATAATAACTACAAGTTAGTTTAAAAGGGAAACAAACTTTGTTTAATAAAACCGTGCAAAACAGCTAAATTTCGAACATTTTCAGAATTCGACGAAACTTGACCCGAACGTTGGTCTAGACCCAAGCATTTGTGTTGTAAATTTGCTAAGCGTAATAATAACTACAAGTTAGTATAAAAGGGAAACAAACTTGTTTTAATAAAACCGTGCAAAACAGCTAAATTTTGAGCATTCTCAGAATTCGACGAAACTTGACCCAAACATAGGTCTAGACCCAAGAGTTTGTGTGTTAAATTTTCTAAGCGTAATAATAACTACAAGTTAGTATAAAAGGGAAACAAACTTGTTTTAATAAAACCGTGCGAAACAGCTAACTTTTTAACGTTCTCATAATTCAACGAAACTTGACCCAATTGCCGGTACAGACCCATCCATTTGTGTTGTAAATTTGCTAAGGGTAATACTAACTACAAGTTAGTATAAAAGCGAAACAAACTTGCTTTAATAAAACCGTGCAAAACATCTAAATTTTGAACGTTCTCAGAATTCGACGAAACCAGTCCCAAACGTTGGTCTAGTCCCAAGCATTAGTGTGGTAAATTTTCTAAACGTAATAATAACTACAAGTTAGTATAAAAGGGAAACAAACTTGTTTTAATAAACCGTGCAAAACAGCTAAATTTTGAGCATTCTCATAATTGGACGAAACTTGACCCAAACGTAGGTCTAGACCCAAGAGTTTGTGTGTTAAATTTTCTAAGCGTAGTAATAACTACAAGTTAGTATAAAAGGGAAACAAACTTGTTTTAATCAAACCGTGCAAAACAGCTAACTTTTGAACGTTCTCAGAATTCAACAAAAGTTGACCCAATCGTTGGTCTAGACCCATCCATCTGTGTTGTAAATTTGCTAAGCGTAATAATAACTACAAGTTAGTATAAAAGGGAAACAAACTTGCTTTAATAAAACCGTGCAAAACAGCTAACTTTTGAACGTTCTCAAAATTCAACGAAACTTGACCCAATCGCAGGTCCAAACCCATCCATTTGTAACATAAATTTGCTAAGCGTAATAATAACTACAAGTTAGTATAAAAGGAAAACAAACTTGCTTTAATAAAACCGTGCAAAATAGCTAAATTTTGAACGATCTCAAAATTCGACGAAACTTGACCCATACGTTGGTCTAGACCCAAGCATTTGTGTAGTAAATTTGCTAAGCGTAATAATAACTACAAGTTAGCATAAAACGGAAACAAACTTGCTTTAATAAAACCGTGCAAAACATTTAAATTTTGAACGTTCTCAGAATTCGACGAAACCAGTCCCAAACGTTGGTCTAGTCCCAAGCATTAGTGTGGTAAATTTTCTAAACGTAATAATAACTACAAGTTAGTATAAAAGGGAAACAAACTTGTTTTAATAAACCGTGCAAAACAGCTAAATTTTGAGCATTCTCATAATTGGACGAAACTTGACCCAAACGTAGGTCTAGACCCAAGAGTTTGTGTGTTAAATTTTCTAAGCGTAGTAATAACGACAAGTTAGTATAAAAGGGAAACAAACTTGTTTTAATAAAACCGTGCAAAACAGCTAACTTTTGAACGTTCTAAGAATTCAACAAAAAGTTGACCCAATCGCAGGTCCAAACCCATCCATTTGTATCGTAAATTTGCTAAGCGTAATAATAACTACAAGTTAGTATAAAAGGGAAACAAACTTGCTTTAATAAAACCGTGCAAAACAGCTAACTTTTGAACGTTCTCAAAATTCAACGAAACTTGACCCAATCGCAGGTCCAAACCCATCCATTTGTAACATAAATTTGCTAAGCGTAATAATAACTACAAGTTAGTATAAAAGGAAAACAAACTTGCTTTAATAAAACCGTGCAAAATAGCTAAATTTTGAACGATCTCAAAATTCGACGAAACTTGACCCATACGTTGGTCTAGACCCAAGCATTTGTGTAGTAAATTTGCTAAGCGTAATAATAACTACAAGTTAGCATAAAACGGAAACAAACTTGCTTTAATAAAACCGTGCAAAACATTTAAATTTTGAACGTTCTCAGAATTCGACGAAACCAGTCCCAAACGTTGGTCTAGTCCCAAGCATTAGTGTGGTAAATTTTCTAAACGTAATAATAACTACAAGTTAGTATAAAAGGGAAACAAACTTGTTTTAATAAACCGTGCAAAACAGCTAAATTTTGAGCATTCTCATAATTGGACGAAACTTGACCCAAACGTAGGTCTAGACCCAAGAGTTTGTGTGTTAAATTTTCTAAGCGTAGTAATAACGACAAGTTAGTATAAAAGGGAAACAAACTTGTTTTAATAAAACCGTGCAAAACAGCTAACTTTTGAACGTTCTAAGAATTCAACAAAAAGTTGACCCAATCGCAGGTCCAAACCCATCCATTTGTATCGTAAATTTGCTAAGCGTAATAATAACTACAAGTTAGTATAAAAGGGAAACAAACTTGCTTTAATAAAACCTTGCAAAACAGCTAACTTTTGAACGTTCTCAGAATTCAACGAAACTTGACCCAATCGCAGGTCCAAACCCATCCATTTGTATCGTAAATTTACTAAGCGTAATAATAACTACAAGTTAGTATAAAAGCGAAACAAACTTGTTTTAATAAAATCGTGCAAAACAGCTAAATTTTGAACGTTTTCAGAATTTGACGAAACTTGACCAAAACGTTGGTCTAGACCCAAGCATTTGTGTTGTAAATTTGCTAAGCGTACTAATAACTACAACTTAGCATAAAAGGAAAACAAACTTTCTTTAATAAAACCGTATAAAACAGCTAACTTTTGAACATTCTCAGAATTCGAGAAACTTGACCCAATCGCAGGTCTAGACCCATCCATTTGTGTTGTAAATATGCTAAGCGTAATAATAACTACAAGTTAGTATAAAAGGAAAACAAAATTGCTTTAATAAAACCGTGCAAAATAGCTAAATTTTGAACGTTCTCAAAATTCGACGAAACTTGACCCAAACGTTGGTCTAGACCCAAGCATTTGTGTAGTAAATTTCCTAAGCGTAATAATAATTATAAGTTAGTTTAAAAGGGAAACCAACTTGGTTTAATAAAACCGTCCAAAACAGCTAAATTTTGAACGTTTTCAGAATTCGACGAAACTTGACCCAAACATAGGTCTAGACCCAAGAGTTTGTGTGTTAAATTTTCTAAGCGTAATAATAACTACAAGTTGGTATAAAAGGGAAACAAACTTGTTTTAATAAAACCGTGCGAAACAGCTAACTTTTTAACGTTCTCATAATTCAACGAAACTTGACCCAATTGCCGGTCCAGACCCATCCATTTGTGTTGTAAATTTGCTAAGGGTAATACTAACTACAAGTTAGTATAAAAGCGAAACAAACTTGCTTTAATAAAACCGTGCAAAATAGCTAAATTTTGAACGTTCTCAGAATTCGACGAAACCAGTCCCAAACGTTGGTCTAGTCCCAAGCATTAGTGTGGTAAATTTTCTAAACGTAATAATAACTACAAGTTAGTATAAAAGGGAAACAAACTTGTTTTAATAAACCGTGCAAAACAGCTAAATTTTGAGTATTTTGTTAATTGGACGAAATTTGACCCAAACGTAGGTCTAGACCCAAGAGTTTGTGTGTTAATTTTTCTAAGCGTAGTAATAACTACAAGTTAGTATAAAAGGGAAACAAACTTGTTTTAATCAAACCGTGCAAAACAGCTAACTTTTGAACGTTCTCAGAATTCAACAAAAGTTGACCCAATCGTTGGTCTAGACCCATCCATCTGTGTTGTAAATTTGCTAAGCGTAATAATAACTACAAGTTAGTATAAAAGGGAAACAAACTTGCTTTAATAAAACCGTGCAAAACAGCTAACTTTTGAACGTTCTCAAAATTCAACGAAACTTGACCCAATCGCAGGTCCAAACCCATCCATTTGTATCATAAATTTGCTAAGCGTAATACTAACTACAAGTTAGTATAAAAGGAAAACAATCTTGCTTTAATAAAACCGTGCAAAATAGCTAAATTTTGAACGATCTCAAAATTCGACGAAACTTGACCCATACGTTGGTCTAGACCCAAGCATTTGTGTAGTAAATTTGCTAAGCGTAATAATAACTACAAGTTAGCATAAAACGGAAACAAACTTGCTTTAATAAAACCGTGCAAAACAGTTAAATTTTGAACGTTCTCAGAATTCGACGAAACCAGTCCCAAACGTTGGTCTAGTCCCAAGCATTAGTGTGGTAAATTTTCTAAACATAATAATAACTACAAGTTAGTATAAAAGGGAAACAAACTTGTTTTAATAAACCGTGCAAAACAGCTAAATTTTGAGCATTCTCATAATTGGACGAAACTTGACCCAAACGTAGGTCTAGACCCAAGAGTTTGTGTGTTAAATTTTCTAAGCGTAGTAATAACTACAAGTTAGTATAAAAGGGAAACAAACTTGTTTAAATAAATCGTGCAAAACAGCTAACTTCTGAACGTTCTAAGAATTCAACAAAAAGTTGTCCCAATCGTTGGTCTAGACCCATCCATTTGTGTTGTAAATTTGCTAAGCGTAATAATAACTACAAGTTAGTATAAAAGGGAAACAAACTTGCTTTAATAAAACCGTGCAAAACAGCTAACTTTTGAACGTTCTCAGAATTCAACGAAACTTGACCCAATCGCAGGTCCAAACCCATCCATTTGTATCGTAAATTTGCTAAGCGTAATAATAACTACAAGTTAGTATAAAAGCGAAACAAACTTGTTTTAATAAAATCGTGCAAAACAGCTAAATTTTGAACGTTTTCAGAATTTGACGAAACTTGACCAAAACGTTGGTCTAGACCCAAGCATTTGTGTTGTAAATTTGCTAAGCGTACTAATAACTACAAGTTAGCATAAAAGGAAAACAAACTTTCTTTAATAAAACCGTATAAAACAGCTAACTTTCGAACATTCTCAGAATTCGAGAAACTTGACCCAATCGTAGGTCTAGACCCATCCATTTGTGTTGTAAATATGCTAAGCGTAGTAATAACTACAAGTTAGTATAAAAGGAAAACAAACTGGCTTTAATAAAACCGTGCAAAATAGCTAAATTTTGAACGTTCTCAAAATTCGACGAATTTGACCCAAACGTTGGTCTAGACCCAAGCATTTGTGTAGTAAATTTGCTAAGCGTAATAATAATTACAAGTTAGTTTAAAAGGGAAACAAACTTTGTTTAATAAAACCGTCCAAAACAGCTAAATTTCGAACGTTTTCAGAATTCGACGAAACTTGACCCAAACATAGGTCTAGACCCAAGAGTTTGTGTGTTAAATTTTCTAAGCGTAATAATAACTACAAGTTGGTATAAAAGGGAAACAAACTTGTTTTAATAAAACCGTGCGAAACAGCTAACTTTTTAACGTTCTCATAATTCAACGAAACTTGACCCAATTGCAGGTCCAGACCCATCCATTTGTGTTGTAAATTTGCTAAGGGTAATACTAACTACAAGTTAGTATAAAAGCGAAACAAACTTGCTTTAATAAAATCGTGCAAAACAGCTAAATTTTGAACGTTTTCAGAATTCGACGAAACTTGACCCAAACATTGGTCTAGACCCAAGCATTTGTGTTGTAAATTTGCTAAGCGCACTAATAACTACAAGTTAGCATAAAAGGAAAGCAAACTTGCTTTAATAAAACCGTGCAAAATAGCTAAATTTTGAACGTTCTCAAAATTCGACGAAACTTGACCCAAACGTTGGTCTAGACCCAAGCATTTGTGTAGTAAATTTGCTAAGCGTAATAATAATTACAAGTGAGTTTAAAAGGGAAACAAACTTTGTTTAATAAAACCGTCCAAAACAGCTAAATTTCGAACGTTTTCAGAATTCGACGAAACTTGACCCAAACATAGGTCTAGACCCAAGAGTTTGTGTGTTAATTTTTCTAAGCGTAATAATAACTACAAGTTGGTATAAAAGGGAAACAAACTTGTTTTAATAAAACCGTGCGAAACAGCTAACTTTTTAACGTTCTCATAATTCAACGAAACTTGACCCAATTGCCGGTCCAGACCCATCCATTTGTGTTGTAAATTTGATAAGTGTAATACTAACTACAAGTTAGTATAAAAGCGAAACAAACTTGCTTTAATAAAACCGTGCAAAATAGCTAAATTTTGAACGTTCTCAGAATTCGACGAAACCAGTCCCAAACGTTGGTCTAGTCCCAAGCATTAGTGTGGTAAATTTTCTAAACGTAATAATAACTACAAGTTAGTATAAAAGGGAAAAAAACTTGTTTTAATAAACCGTGCAAAACAGCTAAATTTTGAGCATTCTGTTAATTTGAACGTTCTCAGAATCGAACAAAAGTTGACCCAATCGTTGGTCTAGACCCATCCATCTAACAACTACAAGTTAGCATAAAAGGAAAACAAACTTTCTTTGATAAAACCGTATAAAACAGCTAACTTTCGAACGTTCTCAAAATTCAAGAAACTTGACCCAATCGCAGGTCTAGACCCATCCATTTGTGTTGTAAATATGCTAAGCGTAATAATAACTACAAGTTAGTATAAAAGGGAAACATAGTTGCTTTAATAAAACCGTGCAAAATATCTTAATTTTGAACGTTCTCAAAATTCGACGAAACTTGACCAAAACGTTGGTCTAGACCCAAGCATTTGTGTAGTAAATTTGCTAAGCGTAATAATAATTACAAGTTAGTTTAAAAGGGACACAAACTTTGTTTAATAAAACCGTGCAAAACAGCTAAATTTCGGACGTTTTCAGAATTCGATGAAACTTGACCCAAACGTTGGTCTAGACCCAAGCATTTGTGTTGTAAATTTGCTAAGCGTAATAATAACTACAAGTTAGTATAAAAGGGAAACAAACTTGTTTTAATAAAACCGTGCGAAACAGCTAACTTTTTAACGTTCTCATAATTCAACGAAACTTGACCCAATTGTAGGTCCAGACCCATCCATTTGTGTTGTAAATTTGCTAAGGGTAATACTAACTACAAGTTAGTATAAGAGCGAAACAAACTTGCTTTAATAAAATCGTGCAAAATAGCTAAATTTTGAACGTTTTCAGAATTCGACGAAACTTGACACAAACATTGGTCTAGACCCAAGCATTTGTGTTGTAAATTTGCTAAGCGCACTAATAACTACAAGTTAGCATAAAAGGAAAGCAAACTTGCTTTAATAAAACCGTGCAAAATAGCTAAATTTTGAACGTTCTCAAAATTCGACGAAACTTGACCCAAACGTTGGTCTAGACCCAAGCATTTGTGTAGTAAATTTGCTAAGCGTAATAATAATTACAAGTGAGTTTAAAAGGGAAACAAACTTTGTTTAATAAAACCGTCCAAAACAGCTAAATTTCGAACGTTTTCAGAATTCGACGAAACTTGACCCAAACATAGGTCTAGACCCAAGAGTTTGTGTGTTAAATTTTCTAAGCGTAATAATAACTACAAGTTGGTATAAAAGGGAAACAAACTTGTTTTAATAAAACCGTGCGAAACAGCTAACTTTTTAACGTTCTCATAATTCAACGAAACTTGACCCAATTGCAGGTCCAGACCCATCCATTTGTGTTGTAAATTTGCTAAGGGTAATACTAACTACAAGTTAGTATAAAAGCGAAACAAACTTGCTTTAATAAAATCGTGCAAAACAGCTAAATTTTGAACGTTTTCAGAATTCGACGAAACTTGACCCAAACATTGGTCTAGACCCAAGCATTTGTGTTGTAAATTTGCTAAGCGCACTAATAACTACAAGTTAGCATAAAAGGAAAGCAAACTTGCTTTAATAAAACCGTGCAAAATAGCTAAATTTTGAACGTTCTCAAAATTCGACGAAACTTGACCCAAACGTTGGTCTAGACCCAAGCATTTGTGTAGTAAATTTGCTAAGCGTAATAATAATTACAAGTGAGTTTAAAAGGGAAACAAACTTTGTTTAATAAAACCGTCCAAAACAGCTAAATTTCGAACGTTTTCAGAATTCGACGAAACTTGACCCAAACATAGGTCTAGACCCAAGAGTTTGTGTGTTAATTTTTCTAAGCGTAATAATAACTACAAGTTGGTATAAAAGGGAAACAAACTTGTTTTAATAAAACCGTGCGAAACAGCTAACTTTTTAACGTTCTCATAATTCAACGAAACTTGACCCAATTGCCGGTCCAGACCCATCCATTTGTGTTGTAAATTTGATAAGTGTAATACTAACTACAAGTTAGTATAAAAGCGAAACAAACTTGCTTTAATAAAACCGTGCAAAATAGCTAAATTTTGAACGTTCTCAGAATTCGACGAAACCAGTCCCAAACGTTGGTCTAGTCCCAAGCATTAGTGTGGTAAATTTTCTAAACGTAATAATAACTACAAGTTAGTATAAAAGGGAAAAAAACTTGTTTTAATAAACCGTGCAAAACAGCTAAATTTTGAGCATTCTGTTAATTTGAACGTTCTCAGAATCGAACAAAAGTTGACCCAATCGTTGGTCTAGACCCATCCATCTAACAACTACAAGTTAGCATAAAAGGAAAACAAACTTTCTTTGATAAAACCGTATAAAACAGCTAACTTTCGAACGTTCTCAAAATTCAAGAAACTTGACCCAATCGCAGGTCTAGACCCATCCATTTGTGTTGTAAATATGCTAAGCGTAATAATAACTACAAGTTAGTATAAAAGGGAAACATAGTTGCTTTAATAAAACCGTGCAAAATATCTTAATTTTGAACGTTCTCAAAATTCGACGAAACTTGACCAAAACGTTGGTCTAGACCCAAGCATTTGTGTAGTAAATTTGCTAAGCGTAATAATAATTACAAGTTAGTTTAAAAGGGACACAAACTTTGTTTAATAAAACCGTGCAAAACAGCTAAATTTCGGACGTTTTCAGAATTCGATGAAACTTGACCCAAACGTTGGTCTAGACCCAAGCATTTGTGTTGTAAATTTGCTAAGCGTAATAATAACTACAAGTTAGTATAAAAGGGAAACAAACTTGTTTTAATAAAACCGTGCGAAACAGCTAACTTTTTAACGTTCTCATAATTCAACGAAACTTGACCCAATTGTAGGTCCAGACCCATCCATTTGTGTTGTAAATTTGCTAAGGGTAATACTAACTACAAGTTAGTATAAGAGCGAAACAAACTTGCTTTAATAAAATCGTGCAAAATAGCTAAATTTTGAACGTTTTCAGAATTCGACGAAACTTGACACAAACATTGGTCTAGACCCAAGCATTTGTGTTGTAAATTTGCTAAGCGCACTAATAACTACAAGTTAGCATAAAAGGAAAACAAACTAGCTTTAATAAAACCGTGCAAAATAGCTAAATTTTGAACGTTTTCAAAATTCGACGAAACTTGACCCAAACGTTGGTCTAGACCCAAGCATTTGTGTAGTAAATTTGCTAAGCGTAATAATAATTACAAGTTAGTTTAAAAGGGAAACAAACTTTGTTTAATAAAACCGTCCAAAACAGCTAAATTTCGAACGTTTTCAGAATTCGACGAAACTTGACCCAAACGTTGGTCTAGACCCAAGCATTTGTGTTGTAAATTTGCTAAGCGTAATAATAACTACAAGTTAGTATAAAATGGAAACAAACTTGTTTTAATAAAACCATGCGAAACAGCTAACTTTTTAACGTTCTCATAATTCACCGAAACTTGACCCAATTGCAAGTCCAGACCCATCCATTTGTGTTGTAAATTTGCTAAGGTTAATACTAACTACAAGTTAGTATAAAAGTGAAACAAACTTGCTTTAATAAAATCGTGCAAAATAGCTAAATTTTGAACGTTTTCAGAATTTGACGAAACTTCACCCAAACGTTGGTCTAGACCCAAGCATTTGTGTTGTAAATTTGCTAAGTGCACTAATAACTACAAGTTAGCATAAAAGGAAAATAAACTTTCTTTGATAAAACCGTATAAAACAGCTAACTTTCGAATGTTCTCAAAATTCGAGAAACTTGACCCAATCGCAGGTCTAGACCCATCAATTTATGTTGTAAATATGCTAAGCGTAATAATAACTAAAAGTTAGTATAAAAGGGAAACATACTTGCTTTAATAAAACCGTGCAAAATATCTCAATTTTGAACGTTCTCAAAATTCGACGAAACTTGACCCAAACGTTGGTCTAGACCCAAGCATTTGTGTAGTAAATTTGCTAAGCGTAATAATAATTACAAGTTAGTTTAAAAGGGACACAAACTTTGTTTAATAAAACCGTGCAAAACAACTAAATTTCGAACGTTTTCAGAATTCGACGAAACTTGACCCAAACGTTGGTCTAGATCCAAGCATTTGTGTTGTAAATTTGCTAAGCGTAATAATAACTACAAGTTAGTATAAAAGGGAAACAAACTTGTTTTAATAAAACCGTGCGAAACAGCTAACTTTTTAACGTTCTCATAATTCAATGAAACTTGACCCAATTGCAGGTCCAGACCCATCCATTTGTATCATAAATTTGCTAAGCGTAATAATAACTACAAGTTAGTATATAAGGAAAATAAACTTACTTTAATAAAACCGTGCAAAATAGCTAAATTTTGAACGATCTCAAAATTCGACGAAACTTGACCCATACGTTGGTCTAGACCCAAGCATTTGTGTAGTAAATTTGCTAAGCGTAATAATAACTACAAGTTAGCATAAAACGGAAACAAACTTGCTTTAATAAAACCGTGCAAAACATTTAAATTTTGAACATTCTCAGAATTCGACGAAACCAGTCACAAACGTTGGTCTAGTCCCAAGGATTAGTGTGGTAAATTTTCTAAACGTAATAATAACACAAGTTAGTATAAAAGGGAAACAAACTTGTTTTAATAAACCGTGCAAAACAGCTAAATTTTGAGCATTCTCATAATTGGACGAAACTTGACCCAAACGTAGGTCTAGACCCAAGAGTTTGTGTGTTAAATTTTCTAAGCGTAGTAATAACTACAAGTTAGTATAAAAGGGAAACAAACTTGTTTTAATAAACCGTGCAAAACAGCTAACTTTTGAACGTTCTAAGAATTCAACAAAACGTTGTCCCAATCGTTGGTCTAGACCCATCCATTTGTGTTGTAAATTTGCTAAGCGTAATAATAACTACAAGTTAGTATAAAAGGGAAACAAACTTGCTTTAATAAAACCGTGCAAAACAGCTAACTTTTGAACGTTCTCAGAATTCAACGAAACTTGACCCAATCGCAGGTCCAAACCCATCCATTTGTATCATAAATTTGCTAAGCGTAATAATAACTAAAAGTTAGTATAAAAGGGAAACATACTTGCTTTAATAAAACCGTGCAAAATATCTCAATTTTGAACGTTCTCAAAATTCGACGAAACTTGACCCAAACGTTGGTCTAGACCCAAGCATTTGTGTAGTAAATTTGCTAAGCGTAATAATAATTACAAGTTAGTTTAAAAGGGACACAAACTTTGTTTAATAAAACCGTGCAAAACAACTAAATTTCGAACGTTTTCAGAATTCGACGAAACTTGACCCAAACGTTGGTCTAGATCCAAGCATTTGTGTTGTAAATTTGCTAAGCGTAATAATAACTACAAGTTAGTATAAAAGGGAAACAAACTTGTTTTAATAAACCGTGCAAAACAGCTGAATTTTGAGCATTCTCATAATTGGACGAAACTTGACCCAAACGTAGGTCTAGACCCAAGAGTTTGTGTGTTAAATTTTCTAAGCGTAGTAATAACTACAAGTTAGTATAAAAGGGAAACAAACTTGTTTTAATAAACCGTGCAAAACAGCTAACTTTTGAACGTTCTAAGAATTCAACAAAACGTTGTCCCAATCGTTGGTCTAGACCCATCCATTTGTGTTGTAAATTTGTTAAGCGTAATAATAACTACAAGTTAGTATAAAAGGGAAACAAACTTACTTTAATAAAACCGTGCAAAACAGCTAACTTTTGAACGTTCTCATAATTCAACGAAACTTGACCCAATTGCAAGTCCAGACCCATCCATTTGTGTTGTAAATTTGCTAAGGGTAATACTAACTACAAGTTAGTATAAAAGCGAAACAAACTTGCTTTAATAAAATCGTGCAAAACAGCTAAATTTTGAACGTTTTCAGAATTCGACGAAACTTGACCCAAACATTGGTCTAGACCCAAGCATTTGTGTTGTAAATTTGCTAAGCGCACTAATAACTACAAGTTAGCATAAAAGGAAAACAAACTTGCTTTAATAAAACCGTGCAAAATAGCTAAATTTTGAACGTTTTCAAAATTCGACGAAACTTGACCCAAACGTTGGTCTAGACCCAAGCATTTGTGTAGTAAATTTGCTAAGCGTAATAATAATTACAAGTGAGTTTAAAAGGGAAACAAACTTTGTTTAATAAAACCGTCCAAAACAGCTAAATTTCGAACGTTTTCAGAATTCGACGAAACTTGACCCAAACATAGGTCTAGACCCAAGAGTTTGTGTGTTAAATTTTCTAAGCGTAATAATAAATACAAGTTAGTATAAAATGGAAACAAACTTGTTTTAATAAAACCATGCGAAACATCTAACTTTTTAACGTTCTCATAATTCAGCGAAACTTGACCCAATTGCAAGTTCAGACCCATCCATTTGTGTTGTAAATTTGCTAAGGTTAATACTAACTACAAGTTAGTATAAAAGTGAAACAAACTTGCTTTAATAAAATCGTGCAAAACAGCTAAATTTTGAATGTTTTCAGAATTTGACGAAACTTGACCCCAACGTTGGTCTAGACCCAAGCATTTGTGTTGTAAATTTGCTAAGTGCACTAATAACTACAAGTTAGCATAAAAGGAAAACAAACTTTCTTTGATAAAACCGTATAAAACAGCTAACTTTCGAACGTTCTCAAAATTCAAGAAACTTGACCCAATCGCAGGTCTAGACCCATCCATTTGTGTTGTAAATATGCTAAGCGTAATAATAACTACAAGTTAGTATAAAAGGGAAACATAGTTGCTTTAATAAAACCGTGCAAAATATCTCAATTTTGAACGTTCTCAAAATTCGACGAAACTTGACCCAAACGTTGGTCTAGACCCAAGCATTTGTGTAGTAAATTTGCTAAGCGTAATAATAATTACAAGTTAGTTTAAAAGGGACACAAACTTTGTTTAATAAAACCGTGCAAAACAGCTAAATTTCGGACGTTTTCAGAATTCGATGAAACTTGACCCAAACGTTGGTCTAGACCCAAGCATTTGTGTTGTAAATTTGCTAAGCGTAATAATAACTACAAGTTAGTATAAAAGGGAAACAAACTTGTTTTAATAAAACCGTGCGAAACAGCTAACTTTTTAACGTTCTCATAATTCAACGAAACTTGACCCAATTGTAGGTCCAGACCCATCCATTTGTGTTGTAAATTTGCTAAGGGTAATACTAACTACAAGTTAGTATAAGAGCGAAACAAACTTGCTTTAATAAAATCGTGCAAAACAGCTAAATTTTGAACGTTTTCAGAATTCGACGAAACTTGACCCAAACATTGGTCTAGACCCAAGCATTTGTGTTGTAAATTTGCTAAGCGCACTAATAACTACAAGTTAGCATAAAAGGAAAACAAACTAGCTTTAATAAAACCGTGCAAAATAGCTAAATTTTGAACGTTCTCAAAATTCGACGAAACTTGACCCAAACGTTGGTCTAGACCCAAGCATTTGTGTAGTAAATTTGCTAAGCGTAATAATAATTACAAGTTAGTTTAAAAGGGAAACAAACTTTGTTTAATAAAACCGTCCAAAACAGCTAAATTTCGAACGTTTTCAGAATTCGACGAAACTTGACCCAAACGTTGGTCTAGACCCAAGCATTTGTGTTGTAAATTTGCTAAGCGTAATAATAACTACAAGTTAGTATAAAATGGAAACAAACTTGTTTTAATAAAACCATGCGAAACAGCTAACTTTTTAACGTTCTCATAATTCAACGAAACTTGACCCAATTGCAAGTCCAGACCCATCCATTTGTGTTGTAAATTTGCTAAGGTTAATACTAACTACAAGTTAGTATAAAAGTGAAACAAACTTGCTTTAATAAAATCGTGCAAAACAGCTAAATTTTGAACGTTTTCAGAATTTGACGAAACTTGACCCAAACGTTGGTCTAGACCCAAGCATTTGTGTTGTAAATTTGCTAAGTGCACTAATAACTACAAGTTAGCATAAAAGGAAAATAAACTTTCTTTGATAAAACCGTATAAAACAGCTAACTTTCGAATGTTCTCAAAATTCGAGAAACTTGACCCAATCGCAGGAGTAGACCCATCAATTTGTGTTGTAAATATGCTAAGCGTAATAATAACTAAAAGTTAGTATAAAAGGGAAACATACTTGCTTTAATAAAACCGTGCAAAATATCTCAATTTTGAACGTTCTCAAAATTCGACGAAACTTGACCCAAACGTTGGTCTAGACCCAAGCATTTGTGTAGTAAATTTGCTAAGCGTAATAATAATTACAAGTTAGTTTAAAAGGGACACAAACTTTGTTTAATAAAACCGTGCAAAACAACTAAATTTCGAACGTTTTCAGAATTCGACGAAACTTGACCCAAACGTTGGTCTAGATCCAAGCATTTGTGTTGTAAATTTGCTAAGCGTAATAATAACTACAAGTTAGTATAAAAGGGAAACAAACTTGTTTTAATAAAACCGTGCGAAACAGCTAACTTTTTAACGTTCTCATAATTCAATGAAACTTGACCCAATTGCAGGTCCAGACCCATCCATTTGTATCATAAATTTGCTAAGCGTAATAATAACTACAAGTTAGTATATAAGGAAAATAAACTTACTTTAATAAAACCGTGCAAAATAGCTAAATTTTGAACGATCTCAAAATTCGACGAAACTTGACCCATACGTTGGTCTAGACCCAAGCATTTGTGTAGTAAATTTGCTAAGCGTAATAATAACTACAAGTTAGCATAAAACGGAAACAAACTTGCTTTAATAAAACCGTGCAAAACATTTAAATTTTGAACATTCTCAGAATTCGACGAAACCAGTCACAAACGTTGGTCTAGTCCCAAGGATTAGTGTGGTAAATTTTCTAAACGTAATAATAACTACAAGTTAGTATAAAAGGGAAACAAACTTGTTTTAATAAACCGTGCAAAACAGCTAAATTTTGAGCATTCTCATAATTGGACGAAACTTGACCCAAACGTAGGTCTAAACCCAAGAGTTTGTGTGTTAAATTTTCTAAGCGTAGTAATAACTACAAGTTAGTATAAAAGGGAAACAAACTTGTTTTAATAAACCGTGCAAAACAGCTAACTTTTGAACGTTCTAAGAATTCAACAAAACGTTGTCCCAATCGTTGGTCTGGACCCATCCATTTGTGTTGTAAATTTGCTAAGCGTAATAATAACTACAAGTTAGTATAAAAGGGAAACAAACTTGCTTTAATAAAACCGTGCAAAACAGCTAACTTTTGAACGTTCTCAGAATTCAACGAAACTTGACCCAATCGCAGGTCCAAACCCATCCATTTGTATCATAAATTTGCTAAGCGTAATAATAACTACAAGTTAGTATAAAAGGAAAACAAACTTGCTTTAATAAAACCGTGCAAAATAGCTAAATTTTGAACGATCTCAAAATTCGACGAAACTTGACCCATACGTTGGTCTAGACCCAAGCATTTGTGTAGTATATTTGCTAAGCGTAATAATAACTACAAGTTAGCATAAAACGGAAACAAACTTGCTTTAATAAAACCGTGCAAAACAGTTAAATTTTGAACGTTCTCAGAATTCGACGAAACCAGTCCCAAACGTTGGTCTAGTCCCAAGCATTAGTGTGGTAAATTTTCTAAACGTAATTATAACTACAAGTTAGTATAAAAGGGAAACAAACTTGTTTTAATAAACCGTGCAAAACAGCTGAATTTTGAGCATTCTCATAATTGGACGAAACTTGACCCAAACGTAGGTCTAGACCCAAGAGTTTGTGTGTTAAATTTTCTAAGCGTAGTAATAACTACAAGTTAGTATAAAAGGGAAACAAACTTGTTTTAATAAACCGTGCAAAACAGCTAACTTTTGAACGTTCTAAGAATTCAACAAAACGTTGTCCCAATCGTTGGTCTAGACCCATCCATTTGTGTTGTAAATTTGTTAAGCGTAATAATAACTACAAGTTAGTATAAAAGGGAAACAAACTTACTTTAATAAAACCGTGCAAAACAGCTAACTTTTGAACGTTCTCATAATTCAACGAAACTTGACCCAATTGCAAGTCCAGACCCATCCATTTGTGTTGTAAATTTGCTAAGGGTAATACTAACTACAAGTTAGTATAAAAGCGAAACAAACTTGCTTTAATAAAATCGTGCAAAACAGCTAAATTTTGAACGTTTTCAGAATTCGACGAAACTTGACCCAAACATTGGTCTAGACCCAAGCATTTGTGTTGTAAATTTGCTAAGCGCACTAATAACTACAAGTTAGCATAAAAGGAAAACAAACTTGCTTTAATAAAACCGTGCAAAATAGCTAAATTTTGAACGTTTTCAAAATTCGACGAAACTTGACCCAAACGTTGGTCTAGACCCAAGCATTTGTGTAGTAAATTTGCTAAGCGTAATAATAATTACAAGTGAGTTTAAAAGGGAAACAAACTTTGTTTAATAAAACCGTCCAAAACAGCTAAATTTCGAACGTTTTCAGAATTCGACGAAACTTGACCCAAACATAGGTCTAGACCCAAGAGTTTGTGTGTTAAATTTTCTAAGCGTAATAATAAATACAAGTTAGTATAAAATGGAAACAAACTTGTTTTAATAAAACCATGCGAAACATCTAACTTTTTAACGTTCTCATAATTCAGCGAAACTTGACCCAATTGCAAGTTCAGACCCATCCATTTGTGTTGTAAATTTGCTAAGGTTAATACTAACTACAAGTTAGTATAAAAGTGAAACAAACTTGCTTTAATAAAATCGTGCAAAACAGCTAAATTTTGAATGTTTTCAGAATTTGACGAAACTTGACCCCAACGTTGGTCTAGACCCAAGCATTTGTGTTGTAAATTTGCTAAGTGCACTAATAACTACAAGTTAGCATAAAAGGAAAACAAACTTTCTTTGATAAAACCGTATAAAACAGCTAACTTTCGAACGTTCTCAAAATTCAAGAAACTTGACCCAATCGCAGGTCTAGACCCATCCATTTGTGTTGTAAATATGCTAAGCGTAATAATAACTACAAGTTAGTATAAAAGGGAAACATAGTTGCTTTAATAAAACCGTGCAAAATATCTTAATTTTGAACGTTCTCAAAATTCGACGAAACTTGACCCAAACGTTGGTCTAGACCCAAGCATTTGTGTAGTAAATTTGCTAAGCGTAATAATAATTACAAGTTAGTTTAAAAGGGACACAAACTTTGTTTAATAAAACCGTGCAAAACAGCTAAATTTCGGACGTTTTCAGAATTCGATGAAACTTGACCCAAACGTTGGTCTAGACCCAAGCATTTGTGTTGTAAATTTGCTAAGCGTAATAATAACTACAAGTTAGTATAAAAGGGAAACAAACTTGTTTTAATAAAACCATGCGAAACATCAAACTTTTTAACGTTCTCATAATTCAGCGAAACTTGACCCAATTGCAAGTTCAGACCCATCCATTTGTGTTGTAAATTTGCTAAGGTTAATACTAACTACAAGTTAGTATAAAAGTGAAACAAACTTGCTTTAATAAAATCGTGCAAAACAGCTAAATTTTGAATGTTTTCAGAATTTGACGAAACTTGACCCCAACGTTGGTCTAGACCCAAGCATTTGTGTTGTAAATTTGCTAAGTGCACTAATAACTACAAGTTAGCATAAAAGGAAAACAAACTTTCTTTGATAAAACCGTATAAAACAGCTAACTTTCGAACGTTCTCAAAATTCAAGAAACTTGACCCAATCGCAGGTCTAGACCCATCCATTTGTGTTGTAAATATGCTAAGCGTAATAATAACTACAAGTTAGTATAAAAGGGAAACATAGTTGCTTTAATAAAACCGTGCAAAATATCTCAATTTTGAACGTTCTCAAAATTCGACGAAACTTGACCCAAACGTTGGTCTAGACCCAAGCATTTGTGTAGTAAATTTGCTAAGCGTAATAATAATTACAAGTTAGTTTAAAAGGGACACAAACTTTGTTTAATAAAACCGTGCAAAACAGCTAAATTTCGGACGTTTTCAGAATTCGATGAAACTTGACCCAAACGTTGGTCTAGACCCAAGCATTTGTGTTGTAAATTTGCTAAGCGTAATAATAACTACAAGTTAGTATAAAAGGGAAACAAACTTGTTTTAATAAAACCGTGCGAAACAGCTAAGTTTTTAACGTTCTCATAATTCAACGAAACTTGACCCAATTGTAGGTCCAGACCCATCCATTTGTGTTGTAAATTTGCTAAGGGTAATACTAACTACAAGTTAGTATAAGAGCGAAACAAACTTGCTTTAATAAAATCGTGCAAAACAGCTAAATTTTGAACGTTTTCAGAATTCGACGAAACTTGACCCAAACATTGGTCTAGACCCAAGCATTTGTGTTGTAAATTTGCTAAGCGCACTAATAACTACAAGTTAGCATAAAAGGAAAACAAACTAGCTTTAATAAAACCGTGCAAAATAGCTAAATTTTGAACGTTCTCAAAATTCGACGAAACTTGACCCAAACGTTGGTCTAGACCCAAGCATTTGTGTAGTAAATTTGCTAAGCGTAATAATAATTACAAGTTAGTTTAAAAGGGAAACAAACTTTGTTTAATAAAACCGTCCAAAACAGCTAAATTTCGAACGTTTTCAGAATTCGACGAAACTTGACCCAAACGTTGGTCTAGACCCAAGCATTTGTGTTGTAAATTTGCTAAGCGTAATAATAACTACAAGTTAGTATAAAATGGAAACAAACTTGTTTTAATAAAACCATGCGAAACAGCTAACTTTTTAACGTTCTCATAATTCAACGAAACTTGACCCAATTGCAAGTCCAGACCCATCCATTTGTGTTGTAAATTTGCTAAGGTTAATACTAACTACAAGTTAGTATAAAAGTGAAACAAACTTGCTTTAATAAAATCGTGCAAAACAGCTAAATTTTGAACGTTTTCAGAATTTGACGAAACTTGTCCCAAACGTTGGTCTAGACCCAAGCATTTGTGTTGTAAATTTGCTAAGTGCACTAATAACTACAAGTTAGCATAAAAGGAAAATAAACTTTCTTTGATAAAACCGTATAAAACAGCTAACTTTCGAATGTTCTCAAAATTCGAGAAACTTGACCCAATCGCAGGTCTAGACCCATCAATTTGTGTTGTAAATATGCTAAGCGTAATAATAACTAAAAGTTAGTATAAAAGGGAAACATACTTGCTTTAATAAAACCGTGCAAAATATCTCAATTTTGAACGTTCTCAAAATTCGACGAAACTTGACCCAAACGTTGGTCTAGACCCAAGCATTTGTGTAGTAAATTTGCTAAGCGTAATAATAATTACAAGTTAGTTTAAAAGGGACACAAACTTTGTTTAATAAAACCGTGCAAAACAACTAAATTTCGAACGTTTTCAGAATTCGACGAAACTTGACCCAAACGTTGGTCTAGATCCAAGCATTTGTGTTGTAAATTTGCTAAGCGTAATAATAACTACAAGTTAGTATAAAAGGGAAACAAACTTGTTTTAATAAAACCGTGCGAAACAGCTAACTTTTTAACGTTCTCATAATTCAATGAAACTTGACCCAATTGCAGGTCCAGACCCATCCATTTGTATCATAAATTTGCTAAGCGTAATAATAACTACAAGTTAGTATATAAGGAAAATAAACTTACTTTAATAAAACCGTGCAAAATAGCTAAATTTTGAACGATCTCAAAATTCGACGAAACTTGACCCATACGTTGGTCTAGACCCAAGCATTTGTGTAGTAAATTTGCTAAGCGTAATAATAACTACAAGTTAGCATAAAACGGAAACAAACTTGCTTTAATAAAACCGTGCAAAACATTTAAATTTTGAACATTCTCAGAATTCGACGAAACCAGTCACAAACGTTGGTCTAGTCCCAAGGATTAGTGTGGTAAATTTTCTAAACGTAATAATAACTACAAGTTAGTATAAAAGGGAAACAAACTTGTTTTAATAAACCGTGCAAAACAGCTAAATTTTGAGCATTCTCATAATTGGACGAAACATGACCCAAACGTAGGTCTAGACCCAAGAGTTTGTGTGTTAAATTTTCTAAGCGTAGTAATAACTACAAGTTAGTATAAAAGGGAAACAAACTTGTTTTAATAAACCGTGCAAAACTGCTAACTTTTGAACGTTCTAAGAATTCAACAAAATGTTGTCCCAATCGTTGGTCTGGACCCATCCATTTGTGTTGTAAATTTGCTAAGCGTAATAATAACTACAAGTTAGTATAAAAGGGAAACAAACTTGCTTTAATAAAACCGTGCAAAACAGCTAACTTTTGAACGTTCTCAGAATTCAACGAAACTTGACCCAATCGCAGGTCCAAACCCATCCATTTGTATCATAAATTTGCTAAGCGTAATAATAACTACAAGTTAGTATAAAAGGAAAACAAACTTGCTTTAATAAAACCGTGCAAAATAGCTAAATTTTGAACGATCTCAAAATTCGACGAAACTTGACCCATACGTTGGTCTAGACCCAAGCATTTGTGTAGTATATTTGCTAAGCGTAATAATAACTACAAGTTAGCATAAAACGGAAACAAACTTGCTTTAATAAAACCGTGCAAAACAGTTAAATTTTGAACGTTCTCAGAATTCGACGAAACCAGTCCCAAACGTTGGTCTAGTCCCAAGCATTAGTGTGGTAAATTTTCTAAACGTAATTATAACTACAAGTTAGTATAAAAGGGAAACAAACTTGTTTTAATAAACCGTGCAAAACAGCTGAATTTTGAGCATTCTCATAATTGGACGAAACTTGACCCAAACGTAGGTCTAGACCCAAGAGTTTGTGTGTTAAATTTTCTAAGCGTAGTAATAACTACAAGTTAGTATAAAAGGGAAACAAACTTGTTTTAATAAACCGTGCAAAACAGCTAACTTTTGAACGTTCTAAGAATTCAACAAAACGTTGTCCCAATCGTTGGTCTAGACCCATCCATTTGTGTTGTAAATTTGTTAAGCGTAATAATAACTACAAGTTAGTATAAAAGGGAAACAAACTTACTTTAATAAAACCGTGCAAAACAGCTAACTTTTGAACGTTCTCATAATTCAACGAAACTTGACCCAATTGCAAGTCCAGACCCATCCATTTGTGTTGTAAATTTGCTAAGGGTAATACTAACTACAAGTTAGTATAAAAGCGAAACAAACGTGCTTTAATAAAATCGTGCAAAACAGCTAAATTTTGAACGTTTTCAGAATTCGACGAAACTTGACCCAAACATTGGTCTAGACCCAAGCATTTGTGTTGTAAATTTGCTAAGCGCACTAATAACTACAAGTTAGCATAATAGGAAAACAAACTTGCTTTAATAAAACCGTGCAAAATAGCTAAATTTTGAACGTTTTCAAAATTCAACGAAACTTGACCCAAACGTTGGTCTAGACCCAAGCATTTGTGTAGTAAATTTGCTAAGCGTAATAATAATTACAAGTGAGTTTAAAATCGAAACAAACTTTGTTTAATAAAACCGTCCAAAACAGCTAAATTTCGAACGTTTTCAGAATTCGACGAAACTTGACCCAAACATAGGTCTAGACCCAAGAGTTTGTGTGTTAAATTTTCTAAGCGTAATAATAAATACAAGTTAGTATAAAATGGAAACAAACTTGTTTTAATAAAACCATGCGAAACATCTAACTTTTTAACGTTCTCATAATTCAGCGAAACTTGACCCAATTGCAAGTTCAGACCCATCCATTTGTGTTGTAAATTTGCTGAGGTTAATACTAACTACAAGTTAGTTTAAAAGTGAAACAAACTTGCTTTAATAAAATCGTGCAAAACAGCTAAATTTTGAACGTTTTCAGAATTTGACGAAACTTGACCCAAACGTTGGTCTAGACCCAAGCATTTGTGTTGTAAATTTGCTAAGTGCACTAATAACTACAAGTTAGCATAAAAGGAAAACAAACTTTCTTTGATAAAACCGTATAAAACAGCTAACTTTCGAACGTTCTCAAAATTCAAGAAACTTGACCCAATCGCAGGTCTAGACCCATCCATTTGTGTTGTAAATATGCTAAGCGTAATAATAACTACAAGTTAGTATAAAAGGGAAACATAGTTGCTTTAATAAAACCGTGCAAAATATCTCAATTTTGAACGTTCTCAAAATTCGACGAAACTTGACCCAAACGTTGGTCTAGACCCAAGCATTTGTGTAGTAAATTTGCTAAGCGTAATAATAATTACAAGTTAGTTTAAAAGGGACACAAACTTTGTTTAATAAAATCGTGCAAAACAGCTAAATTTCGGACGTTTTCAGAATTCGATGAAACTTGACCCAAACGTTGGTCTAGACCCAAGCATTTGTGTTGTAAATTTGCTAAGCGTAATAATAACTACAAGTTAGTATAAAAGGGAAACAAACTTGTTTTAATAAAACCGTGCGAAACAGCTAACTTTTTAACGTTCTCATAATTCAACGAAACTTGACCCAATTGTAGGTCCAAACCCATCCATTTGTGTTGTAAATTTGCTAAGGGTAATACTAACTACAAGTTAGTATAAGAGCGAAACAAACTTGCTTTAATAAAATCGTGCAAAACAGCTAAATTTTGAACGTTTTGAGAATTCGACGAAACTTGACCCAAACATTGGTCTAGACCCAAGCATTTGTGTTGTAAATTTGCTAAGCGCACTAATAACTACAAGTTAGCATAAAAGGAAAACAAACTAGCTTTAATAAAACCGTGCAAAATAGCTAAATTTTGAACGTTCTCAAAATTCGACGAAACTTGACCCAAACGTTGGTCTAGACCCAAGCATTTGTGTAGTAAATTTGCTAAGCGTAATAATAATTACAAGTTAGTTTAAAAGGGAAACAAACTTTGTTTAATAAAACCGTCCAAAACAGCTAAATTTCGAACGTTTTCAGAATTCGACGAAACTTGACCCAAACGTTGGTCTAGACCCAAGCATTTGTGTTGTAAATTTGCTAAGCGTAATAATAACTACAAGTTAGTATAAAATGGAAACAAACTTGTTTTAATAAAACCATGCGAAACAGCTAACTTTTTAACGTTCTCATAATTCAACGAAACTTGACCCAATTGCAAGTCCAGACCCATCCATTTGTGTTGTAAATTTGCTAAGGTTAATACTAACTACAAGTTAGTATAAAAGTGAAACAAACTTGCTTTAATAAAATCGTGCAAAACAGCTAAATTTTGAACGTTTTCAGAATTTGACGAAACTTGACCCAAACGTTGGTCTAGACCCAAGCATTTGTGTTGTAAATTTGCTAAGTGCACTAATAACTACAAGTTAGCATAAAAGGAAAATAAACTTTCTTTGATAAAACCGTATAAAACAGCTAACTTTCGAATGTTCTCAAAATTCGAGAAACTTGACCCAATCGCAGGTCTAGACCCATCAATTTGTGTTGTAAATATGCTAAGCGTAATAATAACTAAAAGTTAGTATAAAAGGGAAACATACTTGCTTTAATAAAACCGTGCAAAATATCTCAATTTTGAACGTTCTCAAAATTCGACGAAACTTGACCCAAACGTTGGTCTAGACCCAAGCATTTGTGTAGTAAATTTGCTAAGCGTAATAATAATTACAAGTTAGTTTAAAAGGGACACAAACTTTGTTTAATAAAACTGTGCAAAACAACTAAATTTCGAACGTTTTCAGAATTCGACGAAACTTGACCCAAACGTTGGTCTAGATCCAAGCATTTGTGTTGTAAATTTGCTAAGCGTAATAATAACTACAAGTTAGTATAAAAGGGAAACAAACTTGTTTTAATAAAACCGTGCGAAACAGCTAACTTTTTAACGTTCTCATAATTCAATGAAACTTGACCCAATTGCAGGTCCAGACCCATCCATTTGTATCATAAATTTGCTAAGCGTAATAATAACTACAAGTTAGTATATAAGGAAAATAAACTTACTTTAATAAAACCGTGCAAAATAGCTAAATTTTGAACGATCTCAAAATTCGACGAAACTTGACCCATACGTTGGTCTAGACCCAAGCATTTGTGTAGTAAATTTGCTAAGCGTAATAATAACTACAAGTTAGCATAAAACGGAAACAAACTTGCTTTAATAAAACCGTGCAAAACATTTAAATTTTGAACATTCTCAGAATTCGACGAAACCAGTCACAAACGTTGGTCTAGTCCCAAGGATTAGTGTGGTAAATTTTCTAAACGTAATAATAACTACAAGTTAGTATAAAAGGGAAACAAACTTGTTTTAATAAACCGTGCAAAACAGCTAAATTTTGAGCATTCTAAGAATTCAACAAAACGTTGTCCCAATCGTTGGTCTAGACCCATCCATTTGTGTTGTAAATTTGCTAAGCGTAATAATAACTACAAGTTAGTATAAAAGGGAAACAAACTTGCTTCAATAAAACCGTGCAAAACAGCTAACTTTTGAACGTTCTAAGAATTCAACAAAACGTTGTCCCAATCGTTGGTCTAGACCCATCCATTTGTGTTGTAAATTTGTTAAGCGTAATAATAACTACAAGTAGTATAAAAGGGAAACAAACTTACTTTAATAAAACCGTGCAAAACAGCTAACTTTTGAACGTTCTCATAATTGAACGAAACTTGACCCAATTGCAAGTCCAGACCCATCCATTTGTGTTGTAAATTTGCTAAGGGTAATACTAACTTCAAGTTAGTATAAAAGCGAAACAAACTTGCTTCAATAAAATCGTGCAAAACAGCTAAATTTTGAACGTTTTCAGAATTCGACGAAACTTGACCCAAACATTGGTCTAGACCCAAGCATTTGTGTTGTAAATTTGCTAAGCGCACTAATAACTACAAGTTAGCATAAAAGGAAAACAAACTTGCTTTAATAAAACCGTGCAAAATAGTTAAATTTTGAACGTTTTCAAAATTCGACGAAACTTGACCCAAACGTTGGTCTAGACCCAAGCATTTGTGTAGTAAATTTGCTAAGCGTAATAATAATTACAAGTGAGTTTAAAAGGGAAACAAACTTTGTTTAATAAAACCGTCCAAAACAGCTAAATTTCGAACGTTTTCAGAATTCGACGAAACTTGACCCAAACATAGGTCTAGACCCAAGAGTTTGTGTGTTAAATTTTCTAAGCGTAATAATAAATACAAGTTAGTATAAAATGGAAATAAACTTGTTTTAATAAAACCATGCGAAACATCTAACTTTTTAACGTTCTCATAATTCAACGAAACTTGACCCAATTGCAAGTTCAGACCCATCCATTTGTGTTGTAAATTTGCTGAGGTTAATACTAACTACAAGTTAGTATAAAAGTGAAACAAACTTGCTTTAATAAAATCGTGCAAAACAGCTAAATTTTGAACGTTTTCAGAATTTGACGAAACTTGACCCAAACGTTGGTCTAGACCCAAGCATTTGTGTTGTAAATTTGCTAAGTGCACTAATAACTACAAGTTAGCATAAAAGGAAAACAAACTTTCTTTGATAAAACCGTATAAAACAGCTAACTTTCGAACGTTCTCAAAATTCAAGAAACTTGACCCAATCGCAGGTCTAGACCCATCCATTTGTGTTGTAAATATGCTAAGCGTAATAATAACTACAAGTTAGTATAAAAGGGAAACATAGTTGCTTTAATAAAACCGTGCAAAATATCTCAATTTTGAACGTTCTCAAAATTCGACGAAACTTGACCCAAACGTTGGTCTAGACCCAAGCATTTGTGTAGTAAATTTGCTAAGCGTAATAATAATTACAAGTTAGTTTAAAAGGGACACAAATTTTGTTTAATAAAACCGTGCAAAACAGCTAAATTTCGGACGTTTTCAGAATTCGATGAAACTTGACCCAAACGTTGGTCTAGACCCAAGCATTTGTGTTGTAAATTTGCTAAGCGTAATAATAACTACAAGTTAGTATAAAAGGGAAACAAACTTGTTTTAATAAAACCGTGCGAAACAGCTAACTTTTTAACGTTCTCATAATTCAACGAAACTTGACCCAATTGTAGGTCCAGACCCATCCATTTGTGTTGTAAATTTGCTAAGGGTAATACTAACTACAAGTTAGTATAAGAGCGAAACAAACTTGCTTTAATAAAATCGTGCAAAACAGCTAAATTTTGAACGTTTTCAGAATTCGACGAAACTTGACCCAAACATTGGTCTAGACCCAAGCATTTGTGTTGTAAATTTGCTAAGCGCACTAATAACTACAAGTTAGCATAAAAGGAAAACAAACTAGCTTTAATAAAACCGTGCAAAATAGCTAAATTTTGAACGTTCTCAAAATTCGACGAAACTTGACCCAAACGTTGGTCTAGACCCAAGCATTTGTGTAGTAAATTTGCTAAACGTAATAATAATTACAAGTTAGTTTAAAAGGGAAACAAACTTTGTTTAATAAAACCGTCCAAAACAGCTAAATTTCGAACGTTTTCAGAATTCGACGAAACTTGACCCAAACGTTGGTCTAGACCCAAGCATTTGTGTTGTAAATTTGCTAAGCGTAATAATAACTACAAGTTAGTATAAAATGGAAACAAACTTGTTTTAATAAAACCATGCGAAACAGCTAACTTTTTAACGTTCTCATAATTCAACGAAACTTGACCCAATTGCAAGTCCAGACCCATCCATTTGTGTTGTAAATTTGTTAAGGTTAATACTAACTACAAGTTAGTATAAAAGTGAAACAAACTTGCTTTAATAAAATCGTGCAAAACAGCTAAATTTTGAACGTTTTCAGAATTTGACGAAACTTGACCCAAACGTTGGTCTAGACCCAAGCATTTGTGTTGTAAATTTGCTAAGTGCACTAATAACTACAAGTTAGCATAAAAGGAAAATAAACTTTCTTTGATAAAACCGTATAAAACAGCTAACTTTCGAATGTTCTCAAAATTCGAGAAACTTGACCCAATCGCAGGTCTAGACCCATCAATTTGTGTTGTAAATATGCTAAGCGTAATAATAACTAAAAGTTAGTATAAAAGGGAAACATACTTGCTTTAATAAAACCGTGCAAAATATCTCAATTTTGAACGTTCTCAAAATTCGACGAAACTTGACGCAAACGTTGGTCTAGACCCAAGCATTTGTGTAGTAAATTTGCTAAGCGTAATAATAATTACAAGTTAGTTTAAAAGGGACACAAACTTTGTTTAATAAAACCGTGCAAAACAACTAAATTTCGAACGTTTTCAGAATTCGACGAAACTTGACCCAAACGTTGGTCTAGATCCAAGCATTTGTGTTGTAAATTTGCTAAGCGTAATAATAACTACAAGTTAGTATAAAAGGGAAACAAACTTGTTTTAATAAAACCGTGCGAAACAGCTAACTTTTTAACGTTCTCATAATTCAATGAAACTTGACCCAATTGCAGGTCCAGACCCATCCATTTGTATCATAAATTTGCTAAGCGTAATAATAACTACAAGTTAGTATATAAGGAAAATAAACTTACTTTAATAAAACCGTGCAAAATAGCTAAATTTTGAACGATCTCAAAATTCGACGAAACTTGACCCATACGTTGGTCTAGACCCAAGCATTTGTGTAGTAAATTTGCTAAGCGTAATAATAACTACAAGTTAGCATAAAACGGAAACAAACTTGCTTTAATAAAACCGTGCAAAACATTTAAATTTTGAACATTCTCAGAATTCGACGAAACCAGTCACAAACGTTGGTCTAGTCCCAAGGATTAGTGTGGTAAATTTTCTAAACGTAATAATAACTACAAGTTAGTATAAAAGGGAAACAAACTTGTTTTAATAAACCGTGCAAAACAGCTAAATTTTGAGCATTCTAAGAATTCAACAAAACGTTGTCCCAATCGTTGGTCTAGACCCATCCATTTGTGTTGTAAATTTGATAAGCGTAATAATAACTACAAGTTAGTATAAAAGGGAAACAAACTTGCTTCAATAAAACCGTGCAAAACAGCTAACTTTTGAACGTTCTCAGAATTCAACGAAACTTGACCCAATCGCAGGTCCAAACCCATCCATTTGTATCATAAATTTGCTAAGCGTAATAATAACTACAAGTTAGTATAAAAGGAAAACAAACTTGCTTTAATAAAACCGTGCAAAATAGATAAATTTTGAACGATCTCAAAATTCGACGAAACTTGACCCATACGTTGGTCTAGACCCAAGCATTTGTGTAGTATATTTGCTAAGCGTAATAATAACTACAAGTTAGCATAAAACGGAAACAAACTTGCTTTAATAAAACCGTGCAAAACAGTTAAATTTTGAACGTTCTCAGAATTCGACGAAACCAGTCCCAAACGTTGGTCTAGTCCCAAGCATTAGTGTGCTAAATTTTCTAAACGTAATTATAACTACAAGTTAGTATAAAAGGGAAACAAACTTGTTTTAATAAACCGTGCAAAACAGCTGAATTTTGAGCATTCTCATAATTGGACGAAACTTGACCCAAACGTAGGTCTAGACCCAAGAGTTTGTGTGTTAAATTTTCTAAGCGTAGTAATAACTACAAGTTAGTATAAAAGGGAAACAAACTTGTTTTAATAAACCGTGCAAAACAGCTAACTTTTGAACGTTCTAAGAATTCAACAAAACGTTGTCCCAATCGTTGGTCTAGACCCATCCATTTGTGTTGTAAATTTGTTAAGCGTAATAATAACTACAAGTTAGTATAAAAGGGAAACAAACTTACTTTAATAAAACCGTGCAAAACAGCTAACTTTTGAACGTTCTCATAATTGAACGAAACTTGACCCAATTGCAAGTCCAGACCCATCCATTTGTGTTGTAAATTTGCTAAGGGTAATACTAACTACAAGTTAGTATAAAAGCGAAACAAACTTGCTTTAATAAAATCGTGCAAAACAGCTAAATTTTGAACGTTTTCAGAATTCGACGAAACTTGACCCAAACATTGGTCTAGACCCAAGCATTTGTGTTGTAAATTTGCTAAGCGCACTAATAACTACAAGTTAGCATAAAAGGAAAACAAACTTGCTTTAATAAAACCGTGCAAAATAGTTAAATTTTGAACGTTTTCAAAATTCGACGAAACTTGACCCAAACGTTGGTCTAGACCCAAGCATTTGTGTAGTAAATTTGCTAAGCGTAATAATAATTACAAGTGAGTTTAAAAGGGAAACAAACTTTGTTTAATAAAACCGTCCAAAACAGCTAAATTTCGAACGTTTTCAGAATTCGACGAAACTTGACCCAAACATAGGTCTAGACCCAAGAGTTTGTGTGTTAAATTTTCTAAGCGTAATAATAAATACAAGTTAGTATAAAATGGAAATAAACTTGTTTTAATAAAACCATGCGAAACATCTAACTTTTTAACGTTCTCATAATTCAACGAAACTTGACCCAATTGCAAGTTCAGACCCATCCATTTGTGTTGTAAATTTGCTGAGGTTAATACTAACTACAAGTTAGTATAAAAGTGAAACAAACTTGCTTTAATAAAATCGTGCAAAACAGCTAAATTTTGAACGTTTTCAGAATTTGACGAAACTTGACCCAAACGTTGGTCTAGACCCAAGCATTTGTGTTGTAAATTTGCTAAGTGCACTAATAACTACAAGTTAGCATAAAAGGAAAACAAACTTTCTTTGATAAAACCGTATAAAACAGCTAACTTTCGAACGTTCTCAAAATTCAAGAAACTTGACCCAATCGCAGGTCTAGACCCATCCATTTGTGTTGTAAATATGCTAAGCGTAATAATAACTACAAGTTAGTATAAAAGGGAAACATAGTTGCTTTAATAAAACCGTGCAAAATATCTCAATTTTGAACGTTCTCAAAATTCGACGAAACTTGACCCAAACGTTGGTCTAGACCCAAGCATTTGTGTAGTAAATTTGCTAAGCGTAATAATAATTACAAGTTAGTTTAAAAGGGACACAAACTTTGTTTAATAAAACCGTGCAAAACAGCTAAATTTCGGACGTTTTCAGAATTCGATGAAACTTGACCCAAACGTTGGTCTAGACCCAAGCATTTGTGTTGTAAATTTGCTAAGCGTAATAATAACTACAAGTTGGTATAAAAGGGAAACAAACTTGTTTTAATAAAACCGTGCGAAACAGCTAACTTTTTAACGTTCTCATAATTCAACGAAACTTGACCCAATTGTAGGTCCAGACCCATCCATTTGTGTTGTAAATTTGCTAAGGGTAATACTAACTACAAGTTAGTATAAGAGCGAAACAAACTTGCTTTAATAAAATCGTGCAAAACAGCTAAATTTTGAACGTTTTCAGAATTCGACGAAACTTGACCCAAACATTGGTCTAGACCCAAGCATTTGTGTTGTAAATTTGCTAAGCGCACTAATAACTACAAGTTAGCATAAAAGGAAAACAAACTAGCTTTAATAAAACCGTGCAAAATAGCTAAATTTTGAACGTTCTCAAAATTCGACGAAACTTGACCCAAACGTTGGTCTAGACCCAAGCATTTGTGTAGTAAATTTGCTAAGCGTAATAATAATTACAAGTTAGTTTAAAAGGGAAACAAACTTTGTTTAATAAAACCGTCCAAAACAGCTAAATTTCGAACGTTTTCAGAATTCGACGAAACTTGACCCAAACGTTGGTCTAGACCCAAGCATTTGTGTTGTAAATTTGCTAAGCGTAATAATAACTACAAGTTAGTATAAAATGGAAACAAACTTGTTTTAATAAAACCATGCGAAACAGCTAACTTTTTAACGTTCTCATAATTCAACGAAACTTGACCCAATTGCAAGTCCAGACCCATCCATTTGTGTTGTAAATTTGCTAAGGTTAATACTAACTACAAGTTAGTATAAAAGTGAAACAAACTTGCTTTAATAAAATCGTGCAAAACAGCTAAATTTTGAACGTTTTCAGAATTTGACGAAACTTGACCCAAACGTTGGTCTAGACCCAAGCATTTGTGTTGTAAATTTGCTAAGTGCACTAATAACTACAAGTTAGCATAAAAGGAAAATAAACTTTCTTTGATAAAACCGTATAAAACAGCTAACTTTCGAATGTTCTCAAAATTCGAGAAACTTGACCCAATCGCAGGTCTAGACCCATCAATTTGTGTTGTAAATATGCTAAGCGTAATAATAACTAAAAGTTAGTATAGAAGGGAAACATACTTGCTTTAATAAAACCGTGCAAAATATCTCAATTTTGAACGTTCTCAAAATTCGACGAAACTTGACCTAAACGTTGGTCTAGACCCAAGCATTTGTGTAGTAAATTTGCTAAGCGTAATAATAATTACAAGTTAGTTTAAAAGGGACACAAACTTTGTTTAATAAAACCGTGCAAAACAACTAAATTTCGAACGTTTTCAGAATTCGATGAAACTTGACCCAAACGTTGGTCTAGATCCAAGCATTTGTGTTGTAAATTTGCTAAGCGTAATAATAACTACAAGTTAGTATAAAAGGGAAACAAACTTGTTTTAATAAAACCGTGCGAAACAGCTAACTTTTTAACGTTCTCATAATTCAATGAAACTTGACCCAATTGCAGGTCCAGACCCATCCATTTGTATCATAAATTTGCTAAGCGTAATAATAACTACAAGTTAGTATATAAGGAAAATAAACTTACTTTAATAAAACCGTGCAAAATAGCTAAATTTTGAACGATCTCAAAATTCGACGAAACTTGACCCATACGTTGGTCTAGACCCAAGCATTTGTGTAGTAAATTTGCTAAGCGTAATAATAACTACAAGTTAGCATAAAACGGAAACAAACTTGCTTTAATAAAACCGTGCAAAACATTTAAATTTTGAACATTCTCAGAATTCGACGAAACCAGTCCCAAACGTTGGTCTAGTCCCAAGGATTAGTGTGGTAAATTTTCTAAACGTAATAATAACTACAAGTTAGTATAAAAGGGAAACAAACTTGTTTTAATAAACCGTGCAAAACAGCTAAATTTTGAGCATTCTCATAATTGGACGAAACTTGACCCAAACGTAGGTCTAGACCCAAGAGTTTGTGTGTTAAATTTTCTAAGCGTAGTAATAACTACAAGTTAGTATAAAAGGGAAACAAACTTGTTTTAATAAACCGTGCAAAACAGCTAACTTTTGAACGTTCTAAGAATTCAACAAAACGTTGTCCCAATCGTTGGTCTAGACCCATCCATTTGTGTTGTAAATTTGCTAAGCGTAATAATAACTACAAGTTAGTATAAAAGGGAAACAAACTTGTTTTAATAAACCGTGCAAAACAGCTAACTTTTGAACGTTCTAAGAATTCAACAAAACGTTGTCCCAATCGTTGGTCTAGACCCATCCATTTGTGTTGTAAATTTGTTAAGCGTAATAATAACTACAAGTTAGTATAAAAGGGAAACAAACTTACTTTAATAAAACCGTGCAAAACAGCTAACTTTTGAACGTTCTCATAATTGAACGAAACTTGACCCAATTGCAAGTCCAGACCCATCCATTTGTGTTGTAAATTTGCTAAGGGTAATACTAACTACAAGTTAGTATAAAAGCGAAACAAACTTGCTTTAATAAAATCGTGCAAAACAGCTAAATTTTGAACGTTTTCAGAATTCGACGAAACTTGACCCAAACATTGGTCTAGACCCAAGCATTTGTGTTGTAAATTTGCTAAGCGCACTAATAACTACAAGTTAGCATAAAAGGAAAACAAACTTGCTTTAATAAAACCGTGCAAAATAGTTAAATTTTGAACGTTTTCAAAATTCGACGAAACTTGACCCAAACGTTGGTCTAGACCCAAGCATTTGTGTAGTAAATTTGCTAAGCGTAATAATAATTACAAGTGAGTTTAAAAGGGAAACAAACTTTGTTTAATAAAACCGTCCAAAACAGCTAAATTTCGAACGTTTTCAGAATTCGACGAAACTTGACCCAAACATAGGTCTAGACCCAAGAGTTTGTGTGTTAAATTTTCTAAGCGTAATAATAAATACAAGTTAGTATAAAATGGAAATAAACTTGTTTTAATAAAACCATGCGAAACATCTAACTTTTTAACGTTCTCATAATTCAACGAAACTTGACCCAATTGCAAGTTCAGACCCATCCATTTGTGTTGTAAATTTGCTGAGGTTAATACTAACTACAAGTTAGTATAAAAGTGAAACAAACTTGCTTTAATAAAATCGTGCAAAACAGCTAAATTTTGAACGTTTTCAGAATTTGACGAAACTTGACCCAAACGTTGGTCTAGACCCAAGCATTTGTGTTGTAAATTTGCTAAGTGCACTAATAACTACAAGTTAGCATAAAAGGAAAACAAACTTTCTTTGATAAAACCGTATAAAACAGCTAACTTTCGAACGTTCTCAAAATTCAAGAAACTTGACCCAATCGCAGGTCTAGACCCATCCATTTGTGTTGTAAATATGCTAAGCGTAATAATAACTACAAGTTAGTATAAAAGGGAAACATAGTTGCTTTAATAAAACTGTGCAAAATATCTCAATTTTGAACGTTCTCAAAATTCGACGAAACTTGACCCAAACGTTGGTCTAGACCCAAGCATTTGTGTAGTAAATTTGCTAAGCGTAATAATAATTACAAGTTAGTTTAAAAGGGATACAAACTTTGTTTAATAAAACCGTGCAAAACAGCTAAATATCGGACGTTTTCAGAATTCGATGAAACTTGACCCAAACGTTGGTCTAGACCCAAGCATTTGTGTTGTAAATTTGCTAAGCGTAATAATAACTACAAGTTAGTATAAAAGGGAAACAAACTTGTTTTAATAAAACCGTGCGAAACAGCTAACTTTTTAACGTTCTCATAATTCAACGAAACTTGACCCAATTGTAGGTCCAGACCCATCCATTTGTGTTGTAAATTTGCTAAGGGTAATACTAACTACAAGTTAGTATAAGAGCGAAACAAACTTGCTTTAATAAAATCGTGCAAAACAGCTAAATTTTGAACGTTTTCAGAATTCGACGAAACTTGACCCAAACATTGGTCTAGACCCAAGCATTTGTGTTGTAAATTTGCTAAGCGCACTAATAACTACAAGTTAGCATAAAAGGAAAACAAACTAGCTTTAATAAAACCGTGCAAAATAGCTAAATTTTGAACGTTCTCAAAATTCGACGAAACTTGACCCAAACGTTGGTCTAGACCCAAGCATTTGTGTAGTAAATTTGCTAAGCGTAATAATAATTACAAGTTAGTTTAAAAGGGAAACAAACTTTGTTTAATAAAACCGTCCAAAACAGCTAAATTTCGAACGTTTTCAGAATTCGACGAAACTTGACCCAAACGTTGGTCTAGACCCAAGCATTTGTGTTGTAAATTTGCTAAGCGTAATAATAAGTACAAGTTAGTATAAAATGGAAACAAACTTGTTTTAATAAAACCATGCGAAACAGCTAACTTTTTAACGTTCTCATAATTCAACGAAACTTGACCCAATTGCAAGTCCAGACCCATCCATTTGTGTTGTAAATTTGCTAAGGTTAATACTAACTACAAGTTAGTATAAAAGTGAAACAAACTTGCTTTAATAAAATCGTGCAAAACAGCTAAATTTTGAACGTTTTCAGAATTTGACGAAACTTGACCCAAACGTTGGTCTAGACCCAAGCATTTGTGTTGTAAATTTGCTAAGTGCACTAATAACTACAAGTTAGCATAAAAGGAAAATAAACTTTCTTTGATAAAACCGTATAAAACAGCTAACTTTCGAATGTTCTCAAAATTCGAGAAACTTGACCCAATCGCAGGTCTAGACCCATCAATTTGTGTTGTAAATATGCTAAGCGTAATAATAACTAAAAGTTAGTATAAAAGGGAAACATACTTGCTTTAATAAAACCGTGCAAAATATCTCAATTTTGAACGTTCTCAAAATTCGACGAAACTTGACCCAAACGTTGGTCTAGACCCAAGCATTTGTGTAGTAAATTTGCTAAGCGTAATAATAATTACAAGTTAGTTTAAAAGGGACACAAACTTTGTTTAATAAAACCGTGCAAAACAACTAAATTTCGAACGTTTTCAGAATTCGACGAAACTTGACCCAAACGTTGGTCTAGATCCAAGCATTTGTGTTGTAAATTTGCTAAGCGTAATAATAACTACAAGTTAGTATAAAAGGGAAACAAACTTGTTTTAATAAAACCGTGCGAAACAGCTAACTTTTTAACGTTCTCATAATTCAATGAAACTTGACCCAATTGCAGGTCCAGACCCATCCATTTGTATCATAAATTGGCTAAGCGTAATAATAACTACAAGTTAGTATATAAGGAAAATAAACTTACTTTAATAAAACCGTGCAAAATAGCTAAATTTTGAACGATCTCAAAATTCGACGAAACTTGACCCATACGTTGGTCTAGACCCAAGCATTTGTGTAGTAAATTTGCTAAGCGTAATAATAACTACAAGTTAGCATAAAACGGAAACAAACTTGCTTTAATAAAACCGTGCAAAACATTTAAATTTTGAACATTCTCAGAATTCGACGAAACCAGTCCCAAACGTTGGTCTAGTCCCAAGGATTAGTGTGGTAAATTTTCTAAACGTAATAATAACTTCAAGTTAGTATATAAGGGAAACAAACTTGTTTTAATAAACCGTGCAAAACAGCTAAATTTTGAGCATTCTCATAATTGGACGAAACTTGACCCAAACGTAGGTCTAGACCCAAGAGTTTGTGTGTTAAATTTTCTAAGCGTAGTAATAACTACAAGTTAGTATAAAAGGGAAACAAACTTGTTTTAATAAACCGTGCAAAACAGCTAACTTTTGAACGTTCTAAGAATTCAACAAAACGTTGTCCCAATCGTTGGTCTAGACCCATCCATTTGTGTTGTAAATTTGCTAAGCGTAATAATAACTACAAGTTAGTATAAAAGGGAAACAAACTTGCTTTAATAAAACCGTGCAAAACAGCTAACTTTTGAACGTTCTCAGAATTCAACGAAACTTGACCCAATCGCAGGTCCAAACCCATCCATTTGTATCATAAATTTGCTAAGCGTAATAATAACTACAAGTTAGTATAAAAGGAAAACAAACTTGCTTTAATAAAACCGTGCAAAATAGCTAAATTTTGAACGATCTCAAAATTCGACGTAACTTGACCCATACGTTGGTCTAGACCCAAGCATTTGTGTAGTATATTTTCTAAGCGTAATAATAACAACAAGTTAGCATAAAACGGAAACAAACTTGCTTTAATAAAACCGTGCAAAACAGTTAAATTTTGAACGTTCTCAGAATTCGACGAAACCAGTCCCAAACGTTGGTCTAGTCCCAAGCATTAGTGTGGTAAATTTTCTAAACGTAATTATAACTAAAAGTTAGTATAAAAGGGAAACAAACTTGTTTTAATAAACCGTGCAAAACAGCTGAATTTTGAGCATTCTCATAATTGGACGAAACTTGACCCAAACGTAGGTCTAGACCGAAGAGTTTGTGTGTTAAATTTTCTAAGCGTAGTAATAACTACAAGTTAGTATAAAAGGGAAACAAACTTGTTTTAATAAACCGTGCAAAACAGCTAACTTTTGAACGTTCTAAGAATTCAACAAAACGTTGTCCCAATCGTTGGTCTAGACCCATCCATTTGTGTTGTAAATTTGTTAAGCGTAATAATAACTACAAGTTAGTATAAAAGGGAAACAAACTTACTTTAATAAAACCGTGCAAAACAGCTAACTTTTGAACGTTCTCATAATTCAACGAAACTTGACCCAATTGCAAGTCCAGACCCATCCATTTGTGTTGTAAATTTGCTAAGGGTAATACTAACTACAAGTTAGTATAAAAGCGAAACAAACTTACTTTAATAAAATCGTGCAAAACAGCTAAATTTTGAACGTTTTCAAAATTCGACGAAACTTGACCCAAACATTGGTCTAGACCCAAGCATTTGTGTTGTAAATTTGCTAAGCGCACTAATAACTACAAGTTAGCATAAAAGGAAAACAAACTTGCTTTAATAAAACCGTGCAAAATAGCTAAATTTTGAACGTTTTCAAAATTCGACGAAACTTGACCCAAACGTTGGTCTAGACCCAAGCATTTGTGTAGTAAATTTGCTAAGCGTAATAATAATTACAAGTGAGTTTAAAAGGGAAACAAACTTTGTTTAATAAAACCGTCCAAAACAGCTAAATTTCGAACGTTTTCAGAATTCGACGAAACTTGACCCAAACATAGGTCTAGACCCAAGAGTTTGTGTGTTAAATTTTCTAAGCGTAATAATAAATACAAGTTAGTATAAAATGGAAACAAACTTGTTTTAATAAAACCATGCGAAACATCTAACTTTTTAACGTTCTCATAATTCAGCGAAACTTGACCCAATTGCAAGTTCAGACCCATCCATTTGTGTTGTAAATTTGCTAAGGTTAATACTAACTACAAGTTAGTATAAAAGTGAAACAAACTTGCTTTAATAAAATCGTGCAAAACAGCTAAATTTTGAATGTTTTCAGAATTTGACGAAACTTGACCCCAACGTTGGTCTAGACCCAAGCATTTGTGTTGTAAATTTGCTAAGTGCACTAATAACTACAAGTTAGCATAAAAGGAAAACAAACTTTCTTTGATAAAACCGTATAAAACAGCTAACTTTCGAATGTTCTCAAAATTCAAGAAACTTGACCCAATCGCAGGTCTAGACCCATCAATTTGTGTTGTAAATATGCTAAGCGTAATAATAACTACAAGTTAGTATAAAAGGGAAACATAGTTGCTTTAATAAAACCGTGCAAAATATCTCAATTTTGAACGTTCTCAAAATTCGACGAAACTTGACCCAAACGTTGGTCTAGACCCAAGCATTTGTGTAGTAAATTTGCTAAGCGTAATAATAATTACAAGTTAGTTTAAAAGGGACACAAACTTTGTTTAATAAAACCGTGCAAAACAGCTAAATTTCGGACGTTTTCAGAATTCGATGAAACTTGACCCAAACGTTGGTCTAGACCCAAGCATTTGTGTTGTAAATTTGCTAAGCGTAATAATAACTACAAGTTAGTATAAAAGGGAAACAAACTTGTTTTAATAAAACCGTGCGAAACAGCTAACTTTTTAACGTTCTCATAATTCAACGAAACTTGACCCAATTGTAGGTCCAGACCCATCCATTTGTGTTGTAAATTTGCTAAGGGTAATACTAACTAGAAGTTAGTATAAGAGCGAAACAAACTTGCTTTAATAAAATCGTGCAAAACAGCTAAATTTTGAACGTTTTCAGAATTTGACGAAACTTGACCCAAACGTTGGTCTAGACCCAAGCATTTGTGTTGTAAATTTGCTAAGTGCACTAATAACTACAAGTTAGCATAAAAGGAAAATAAATTTTCTTTGATAAAACCGTATAAAACAGCTAACTTTCGAATGTTCTCAAAATTCGAGAAACTTGACCCAATCGCAGGTCTAGACCCATCAATTTGTGTTGTAAATATGCTAAGCGTAATAATAACTAAAAGTTAGTATAAAAGGGAAACATACTTGCTTTAATAAAACCGTGCAAAATATCTCAATTTTGAACGTTCTCAAAATTCGACGAAACTTGACCCAAACGTTGGTCTAGACCCAAGCATTTGTGTAGTAAATTTGCTAAGCGTAATAATAATTACAAGTTAGTTTAAAAGGGACACAAACTTTGTTTAATAAAACCGTGCAAAACAGCTAAATTTCGGACGTTTTCAGAATTCGATGAAACTTGACCCAAACGTTGGTCTAGACCCAAGCATTTGTGTTGTAAATTTGCTAAGCGTAATAATAACTACAAGTTAGTATAAAAGGGAAACAAACTTGTTTTAATAAAACCGTGCGAAACAGCTAACTTTTTAACGTTCTCATAATTCAACGAAACTTGACCCAATTGCAAGTCCAGACCCATCCATTTGTGTTGTAAATTTGCTAAGGTTAATACTAACTACAAGTTAGTATAAAAGTGAAACAAACTTGCTTTAATAAAATCGTGCAAAACAGCTAAATTTTGAACGTTTTCAGAATTTGACGAAACTTGACCCAAACGTTGGTCTAGACCCAAGCATTTGTGTTGTAAATTTGCTAAGGGCACTAATAACTACAAGTTAGCATAAAAGGAAAATAAACTTTCTTTGATAAAACCGTATAAAACAGCTAACTTTCGAATGTTCTCAAAATTCGAGAAACTTGACCCAATCGCAGGTCTAGACCCATCAATTTGTGTTGTAAATATGCTAAGCGTAATAATAACTAAAAGTTAGTATAAAAGGGAAACATACTTGCTTTAATAAAACCGTGCAAAATATCTCAATTTTGAACGTTCTCAAAATTCGACGAAACTTGACCCAAACGTTGGTCTAGACCCAAGCATTTGTGTAGTAAATTTGCTAAGCGTAATAATAATTACAAGTTAGTTTAAAAGGGACACACACTTCGTTTAATAAAACCGTGCAAAACAACTAAATTTCGAACGTTTTCAGAATTCGACGAAACTTGACCCAAACGTTGGTCTAGACCCAAGCATTTGTGTTGTAAATTTGCTAAGCGTAATAATAACTACAAGTTAGTATAAAAGGAAAACAAACTTGTTTTAATAAAACCGTGCGAAACAGCTAACTTTTTAACGTTCTCATAATTCAATGAAACTTGACCCAATTGCAGGTCCAGACCCATCCATTTGTATCATAAATTTGCTAAGCGTAATAATAACTACAAGTTAGTATAAAAGGAAAATAAACTTACTTTAATAAAACCGTGCAAAATAGCTAAATTTTGAACGATCTCAAAATTCGACGAAACTTGACCCATACGTTGGTCTAGACCCAAGCATTTGTGTAGTAAATTTGCTAAGCGTAATAATAACTACAAGTTAGCATAAAACGGAAACAAACTTGCTTTAATAAAACCGTGCAAAACAGTTAAATTTTGAACGTTCTAAGAATTCGACGAAACCAGTCCCAAACGTTGGTCTAGTCCCAAGCATTAGTGTGGTAAATTTTCTAAACGTAATTATAACTACAAGTTAGTATAAAAGGGAAACAAACTTGTTTTAATAAACCGTGCAAAACAGCTGAATTTTGAGCATTCTCATAATTGGACGAAACTTGACCCAAACGTAGGTCTAGACCCAAGAGTTTGTGTGTTAAATTTTCTAAGCGTAGTAATAACTACAAGTTAGTATAAAAGGGAAACAAACTTGTTTTAATAAACCGTGCAAAACAGCTAACTTTTGAACGTTCTAAGAATTCAACAAAACGTTGTCCCAATCGTTGGTCTAGACCCATCCATTTGTGTTGTAAATTTGTTAAGCGTAATAATAACTACAAGTTAGTATAAAAGGGAAACAAACTTACTTTAATAAAACCGTGCAAAACAGCTAACTTTTGAACATTCTCAGAATTCAACGAAACTTGACCCAATCGCAGGTCCAAACCCATCCATTTGTATCGTAAATTTGCTAAGCGTAATAATAACTACAAGTTAGTATAAAAGCGAAACAAACTTGTTTTAATAAAATCGTGCAAAACAGCTAAATTTTGAACGTTTTCAGAATTTGACGAAACTTGACCAAAACGTTGGTCTAGACCCAAGCATTTGTGTTGTAAATTTGCTAAGCGTACTAATAACTACAAGTTAGCATAAAAGGAAAACAAACTTTCTTTAATAAAACCGTATAAAACAGCTAACTTTCGAATATTCTCAGAATTCGAGAAACTTGACCCAATCGCAGGTCTAGACCCATCCATTTGTGTTGTAAATATGCTAAGCGTAATAATAACTACAAGTTAGTATAAAAGGAAAACCAACTTGCTTTAATAAAACCGTGCAAAATAGCTAAATTTTGAACGTTCTCAAAATTCGACGAAACTTGACCCAAACGTTGGTCTAGACCCAAGCATTTGTGTAGTAAATTTGCTAAGGGTAATAATAATTACAAGTTAGCTTAAAAGGGAAACAAACTTTGTTTAATAAAACCGTCCAAAACAGCTAAATTTCGAACGTTTTCAGAATTCGACGAAACTTGACCCAAACATAGGTCTAGACCCAAGAGTTTGTGTGTTAAATTTTCTAAGCGTAATAATAACTACAAGTTGGTATAAAAGGGAAACAATCTTCTTTTAATAAAACCGTGCGAAACAGCTAACTTTTTAACGTTCTCATAATTCAACGAAACTTGACCCAATTGCAGGTCCAGACCCATCCATTTGTGTTGTAAATTTGCTAAGGGTAATACTAACTACAAGTTAGTATAAAAGTGAAACAATCTTGCTTTAATAAAATCGTGCAAAACAGCTAAATTTTGAACGTTTTCAGAATTTGACGAAACTTGACCCAAATGTTGGTCTAGGCCCAAGCATTTGTGTTGTAAATTTGCTAAGTGCACTAATAACTACAAGTTAGCATAAAAGGAAAATAAACTTTCTTTGATAAAACCGTATAAAACAGCTAACTTTCGAATGTTCTCAAAATTCGAGAAACTTGACCCAATCGCAGGTCTAGACCCATCAATTTGTGTTGTAAATATGCTAAGCGTAATAATAACTAAAAGTTAGTATAAAAGGGAAACATACTTGCTTTAATAAAACCGTGCAAAATATCTCAATTTTGAACGTTCTCAAAATTCGACGAAACTTGACCCAAACGTTGGTCTAGACCCAAGCATTTGTGTAGTAAATTTGCTAAGCGTAATAATAATTACAAGTTAGTTTAAAAGGGACACAAACTTTGTTTAATAAAATCGTGCAAAACAACTAAATTTCGAACGTTTTCAGAATTCGACGAAACTTGACCCAAACGTTGGTCTAGACCCAAGCATTTGTGTTGTAAATTTGCTAAGCGTAATAATAACTACAAGTTAGTATAAAAGGGAAACAAACTTGTTTTAATAAAACCGTGCGAAACAGCTAACTTTTTAACGTTCTCATAATTCAATGAAACTTGACCCAATTGCAGGTCCAGACCCATCCATTTGTATCATAAATTTGCTAAGCGTAATAATAACTACAAGTTAGTATAAAAGGAAAATAAACTTACTTTAATAAAACCGTGCAAAATAGCTAAATTTTGAACGATCTCAAAATTCGACGAAACTTGACCCATACGTTGGTCTAGACCCAAGCATTTGTGTAGTAAATTTGCTAAGCGTAATAATAACTACAAGTTAACATAAAACGGAAACAAACTTGCTTTAATAAAACCGTGCAAAACAGTTAAATTTTGAACGTTCTCAGAATTCGACGAAACCAGTCCCAAACGTTGGTCTAGTCCCAAGCATTAGTGTGGTAAATTTTCTAAACGTAATTATAACTACAAGTTAGTATAAAAGGGAAACAAACTTGTTTTAATAAACCGTGCAAAACAGCTGAATTTTGAGCATTCTCATAATTGGACGAAACTTGACCCAAACGTAGGTCTAGACCCAAGAGTTTGTGTGTTAAATTTTCTAAGCGTAGTAATAACTACAAGTTAGTATAAAAGGGAAACAAACTTGTTTTAATAAACCGTGCAAAATAGCTAACTTTTGAACGTTCTAAGAATTCAACAAAACGTTGTCCCAATCGTTTGTCTAGACCCATCCATTTGTGTTGTAAATTTGCTAAGCGTAATAATAACTACAAGTTAGTATAAAAGGGAAACAAACTTGCTTTAATAAAACCGTGCAAAACAGCTAACTTTTGAACGTTCTCAGAATTCAACGAAACTTGACCCAATCGCAGGTCCAAACCCATCCATTTGTATCATAAATTTGCTAAGCGTAATAATAACTACAAGTTAGTATAAAAGGAAAACAAACTTGCTTTAATAAAACCGTGCAAAATAGCTAAATTTTGAACGATCTCAAAATTCGACGAAACTTGACCCATACGTTGGTCTAGACCCAAGCATTTGTGTAGTATATTTGCTAAGCGTAATAATAACTACAAGTTAGCATAAAACGGAAACAAACTTGCTTTAATAAAACCGTGCAAAACAGTTAAATTTTGAACGTTCTCAGAATTCGACGAAACCAGTCCCAAACGTTGGTCTAGTCCCAAGCATTAGTGTGGTAAATTTTCTAAACGTAATTATAACTACAAGTTAGTATAAAAGGGAAACAAACTTGTTTTAATAAACCGTGCAAAACAGCTGAATTTTGAGCATTCTCATAATTGGACGAAACTTGACCCAAACGTAGGTCTAGACCCAAGAGTTTGTGTGTTAAATTTTCTAAGCGTAGTAATAACTACAAGTTAGTATAAAAGGGAAACAAACTTGTTTTAATAAACCGTGCAAAACAGCTAACTTTTGAACGTTCTAAGAATTCAACAAAACGTTGTCCCAATCGTTGGTCTAGACCCATCCATTTGTGTTGTAAATTTGTTAAGCGTAATAATAACTACAAGTTAGTATAAAAGGGAAACAAACTTACTTTAATAAAACCGTGCAAAACAGCTAACTTTTGAACATTCTCAGAATTCAACGAAACTTGACCCAATCGCAGGTCCAAACCCATCCATTTGTATCGTAAATTTGCTAAGCGTAATAATAACTACAAGTTAGTATAAAAGCGAAACAAACTTGTTTTAATAAAATCGTGCAAAACAGCTAAATTTTGAACGTTTTCAGAATTTGACGAAACTTGACCAAAACGTTGGTCTAGACCCAAGCATTTGTGTTGTAAATTTGCTAAGCGTACTAATAACTACAAGTTAGCATAAAAGGAAAACAAACTTTCTTTAATAAAACCGTATAAAACAGCTAACTTTCGAATATTCTCAGAATTCGAGAAACTTGACCCAATCGCAGGTCTAGACCCATCCATTTGTGTTGTAAATATGCTAAGCGTAATAATAACTACAAGTTAGTATAAAAGGAAAACCAACTTGCTTTAATAAAACCGTGCAAAATAGCTAAATTTTGAACGTTCTCAAAATTCGACGAAACTTGACCCAAACGTTGGTCTAGACCCAAGCATTTGTGTAGTAAATTTGCTAAGGGTAATAATAATTACAAGTTAGCTTAAAAGGGAAACAAACTTTGTTTAATAAAACCGTCCAAAACAGCTAAATTTCGAACGTTTTCAGAATTCGACGAAACTTGACCCAAACATAGGTCTAGACCCAAGAGTTTGTGTGTTAAATTTTCTAAGCGTAATAATAACTACAAGTTGGTATAAAAGGGAAACAATCTTCTTTTAATAAAACCGTGCGAAACAGCTAACTTTTTAACGTTCTCATAATTCAACGAAACTTGACCCAATTGCAGGTCCAGACCCATCCATTTGTGTTGTAAATTTGCTAAGGGTAATACTAACTACAAGTTAGTATAAAAGTGAAACAATCTTGCTTTAATAAAATCGTGCAAAACAGCTAAATTTTGAACGTTTTCAGAATTTGACGAAACTTGACCCAAATGTTGGTCTAGGCCCAAGCATTTGTGTTGTAAATTTGCTAAGTGCACTAATAACTACAAGTTAGCATAAAAGGAAAATAAACTTTCTTTGATAAAACCGTATAAAACAGCTAACTTTCGAATGTTCTCAAAATTCGAGAAACTTGACCCAATCGCAGGTCTAGACCCATCAATTTGTGTTGTAAATATGCTAAGCGTAATAATAACTAAAAGTTAGTATAAAAGGGAAACATACTTGCTTTAATAAAACCGTGCAAAATATCTCAATTTTGAACGTTCTCAAAATTCGACGAAACTTGACCCAAACGTTGGTCTAGACCCAAGCATTTGTGTAGTAAATTTGCTAAGCGTAATAATAATTACAAGTTAGTTTAAAAGGGACACAAACTTTGTTTAATAAAATCGTGCAAAACAACTAAATTTCGAACGTTTTCAGAATTCGACGAAACTTGACCCAAACGTTGGTCTAGACCCAAGCATTTGTGTTGTAAATTTGCTAAGCGTAATAATAACTACAAGTTAGTATAAAAGGGAAACAAACTTGTTTTAATAAAACCGTGCGAAACAGCTAACTTTTTAACGTTCTCATAATTCAATGAAACTTGACCCAATTGCAGGTCCAGACCCATCCATTTGTATCATAAATTTGCTAAGCGTAATAATAACTACAAGTTAGTATAAAAGGAAAATAAACTTACTTTAATAAAACCGTGCAAAATAGCTAAATTTTGAACGATCTCAAAATTCGACGAAACTTGACCCATACGTTGGTCTAGACCCAAGCATTTGTGTAGTAAATTTGCTAAGCGTAATAATAACTACAAGTTAACATAAAACGGAAACAAACTTGCTTTAATAAAACCGTGCAAAACAGTTAAATTTTGAACGTTCTCAGAATTCGACGAAACCAGTCCCAAACGTTGGTCTAGTCCCAAGCATTAGTGTGGTAAATTTTCTAAACGTAATTATAACTACAAGTTAGTATAAAAGGGAAACAAACTTGTTTTAATAAACCGTGCAAAACAGCTGAATTTTGAGCATTCTCATAATTGGACGAAACTTGACCCAAACGTAGGTCTAGACCCAAGAGTTTGTGTGTTAAATTTTCTAAGCGTAGTAATAACTACAAGTTAGTATAAAAGGGAAACAAACTTGTTTTAATAAACCGTGCAAAATAGCTAACTTTTGAACGTTCTAAGAATTCAACAAAACGTTGTCCCAATCGTTTGTCTAGACCCATCCATTTGTGTTGTAAATTTGCTAAGCGTAATAATAACTACAAGTTAGTATAAAAGGGAAACAAACTTGCTTTAATAAAACCGTGCAAAACAGCTAACTTTTGAACGTTCTCAGAATTCAACGAAACTTGACCCAATCGCAGGTCCAAACCCATCCATTTGTATCATAAATTTGCTAAGCGTAATAATAACTACAAGTTAGTATAAAAGGAAAACAAACTTGCTTTAATAAAACCGTGCAAAATAGCTAAATTTTGAACGATCTCAAAATTCGACGAAACTTGACCCATACGTTGGTCTAGACCCAAGCATTTGTGTAGTATATTTGCTAAGCGTAATAATAACTACAAGTTAGCATAAAACGGAAACAAACTTGCTTTAATAAAACCGTGCAAAACAGTTAAATTTTGAACGTTCTCAGAATTCGACGAAACCAGTCCCAAACGTTGGTCTAGTCCCAAGCATTAGTGTGGTAAATTTTCTAAACGTAATTATAACTACAAGTTAGTATAAAAGGGAAACAAACTTGTTTTAATAAACCGTGCAAAACAGCTGAATTTTGAGCATTCTCATAATTGGACGAAACTTGACCCAAACGTAGGTCTAGACCCAAGAGTTTGTGTGTTAAATTTTCTAAGCGTAGTAATAACTACAAGTTAGTATAAAAGGGAAACAAACTTGTTTTAATAAACCGTGCAAAACAGCTAACTTTTGAACGTTCTAAGAATTCAACAAAACGTTGTCCCAATCGTTGGTCTAGACCCATCCATTTGTGTTGTAAATTTGTTAAGCGTAATAATAACTACAAGTTAGTATAAAAGGGAAACAAACTTACTTTAATAAAACCGTGCAAAACAGCTAACTTTTGAACATTCTCAGAATTCAACGAAACTTGACCCAATCGCAGGTCCAAACCCATCCATTTGTATCGTAAATTTGCTAAGCGTAATAATAACTACAAGTTAGTATAAAAGCGAAACAAACTTGTTTTAATAAAATCGTGCAAAACAGCTAAATTTTGAACGTTTTCAGAATTTGACGAAACTTGACCAAAACGTTGGTCTAGACCCAAGCATTTGTGTTGTAAATTTGCTAAGCGTACTAATAACTACAAGTTAGCATAAAAGGAAAACAAACTTTCTTTAATAAAACCGTATAAAACAGCTAACTTTCGAATATTCTCAGAATTCGAGAAACTTGACCCAATCGCAGGTCTAGACCCATCCATTTGTGTTGTAAATATGCTAAGCGTAATAATAACTACAAGTTAGTATAAAAGGAAAACCAACTTGCTTTAATAAAACCGTGCAAAATAGCTAAATTTTGAACGTTCTCAAAATTCGACGAAACTTGACCCAAACGTTGGTCTAGACCCAAGCATTTGTGTAGTAAATTTGCTAAGGGTAATAATAATTACAAGTTAGCTTAAAAGGGAAACAAACTTTGTTTAATAAAACCGTCCAAAACAGCTAAATTTCGAACGTTTTCAGAATTCGACGAAACTTGACCCAAACATAGGTCTAGACCCAAGAGTTTGTGTGTTAAATTTTCTAAGCGTAATAATAACTACAAGTTGGTATAAAAGGGAAACAATCTTCTTTTAATAAAACCGTGCGAAACAGCTAACTTTTTAACGTTCTCATAATTCAACGAAACTTGACCCAATTGCAGGTCCAGACCCATCCATTTGTGTTGTAAATTTGCTAAGGGTAATACTAACTACAAGTTAGTATAAAAGTGAAACAATCTTGCTTTAATAAAATCGTGCAAAACAGCTAAATTTTGAACGTTTTCAGAATTTGACGAAACTTGACCCAAATGTTGGTCTAGGCCCAAGCATTTGTGTTGTAAATTTGCTAAGTGCACTAATAACTACAAGTTAGCATAAAAGGAAAATAAACTTTCTTTGATAAAACCGTATAAAACAGCTAACTTTCGAATGTTCTCAAAATTCGAGAAACTTGACCCAATCGCAGGTCTAGACCCATCAATTTGTGTTGTAAATATGCTAAGCGTAATAATAACTAAAAGTTAGTATAAAAGGGAAACATACTTGCTTTAATAAAACCGTGCAAAATATCTCAATTTTGAACGTTCTCAAAATTCGACGAAACTTGACCCAAACGTTGGTCTAGACCCAAGCATTTGTGTAGTAAATTTGCTAAGCGTAATAATAATTACAAGTTAGTTTAAAAGGGACACAAACTTTGTTTAATAAAATCGTGCAAAACAACTAAATTTCGAACGTTTTCAGAATTCGACGAAACTTGACCCAAACGTTGGTCTAGACCCAAGCATTTGTGTTGTAAATTTGCTAAGCGTAATAATAACTACAAGTTAGTATAAAAGGGAAACAAACTTGTTTTAATAAAACCGTGCGAAACAGCTAACTTTTTAACGTTCTCATAATTCAATGAAACTTGACCCAATTGCAGGTCCAGACCCATCCATTTGTATCATAAATTTGCTAAGCGTAATAATAACTACAAGTTAGTATAAAAGGAAAATAAACTTACTTTAATAAAACCGTGCAAAATAGCTAAATTTTGAACGATCTCAAAATTCGACGAAACTTGACCCATACGTTGGTCTAGACCCAAGCATTTGTGTAGTAAATTTGCTAAGCGTAATAATAACTACAAGTTAACATAAAACGGAAACAAACTTGCTTTAATAAAACCGTGCAAAACAGTTAAATTTTGAACGTTCTCAGAATTCGACGAAACCAGTCCCAAACGTTGGTCTAGTCCCAAGCATTAGTGTGGTAAATTTTCTAAACGTAATTATAACTACAAGTTAGTATAAAAGGGAAACAAACTTGTTTTAATAAACCGTGCAAAACAGCTGAATTTTGAGCATTCTCATAATTGGACGAAACTTGACCCAAACGTAGGTTTAGACCCAAGAGTTTGTGTGTTAAATTTTCTAAGCGTAGTAATAACTACAAGTTAGTATAAAAGGGAAACAAACTTGTTTTAATAAACCGTGCAAAATAGCTAACTTTTGAACGTTCTAAGAATTCAACAAAACGTTGTCCCAATCGTTTGTCTAGACCCATCCATTTGTGTTGTAAATTTGCTAAGCGTAATAATAACTACAAGTTAGTATAAAAGGGAAACAAACTTGCTTTAATAAAACCGTGCAAAACAGCTAACTTTTGAACGTTCTCAGAATTCAACGAAACTTGACCCAATCGCAGGTCCAAACCCATCCATTTGTATCATAAATTTGCTAAGCGTAATAATAACTACAAGTTAGTATAAAAGGAAAACAAACTTGCTTTAATAAAACCGTGCAAAATAGCTAAATTTTGAACGATCTCAAAATTCGACGAAACTTGACCCATACGTTGGTCTAGACCCAAGCATTTGTGTAGTATATTTGCTAAGCGTAATAATAACTACAAGTTAGCATAAAACGGAAACAAACTTGCTTTAATAAAACCGTGCAAAACAGTTAAATTTTGAACGTTCTCAGAATTCGACGAAACCAGTCCCAAACGTTGGTCTAGTCCCAAGCATTAGTGTGGTAAATTTTCTAAACGTAATTATAACTACAAGTTAGTATAAAAGGGAAACAAACTTGTTTTAATAAACCGTGCAAAACAGCTGAATTTTGAGCATTCTCATAATTGGACGAAACTTGACCCAAACGTAGGTCTAGACCCAAGAGTTTGTGTGTTAAATTTTCTAAGCGTAGTAATAACTACAAGTTAGTATAAAAGGGAAACAAACTTGTTTTAATAAACCGTGCAAAACAGCTAACTTTTGAACGTTCTAAGAATTCAACAAAACGTTGTCCCAATCGTTGGTCTAGACCCATCCATTTGTGTTGTAAATTTGTTAAGCGTAATAATAACTACAAGTTAGTATAAAAGGGAAACAAACTTACTTTAATAAAACCGTGCAAAACAGCTAACTTTTGAACATTCTCAGAATTCAACGAAACTTGACCCAATCGCAGGTCCAAACCCATCCATTTGTATCGTAAATTTGCTAAGCGTAATAATAACTACAAGTTAGTATAAAAGCGAAACAAACTTGTTTTAATAAAATCGTGCAAAACAGCTAAATTTTGAACGTTTTCAGAATTTGACGAAACTTGACCAAAACGTTGGTCTAGACCCAAGCATTTGTGTTGTAAATTTGCTAAGCGTACTAATAACTACAAGTTAGCATAAAAGGAAAACAAACTTTCTTTAATAAAACCGTATAAAACAGCTAACTTTCGAATATTCTCAGAATTCGAGAAACTTGACCCAATCGCAGGTCTAGACCCATCCATTTGTGTTGTAAATATGCTAAGCGTAATAATAACTACAAGTTAGTATAAAAGGAAAACCAACTTGCTTTAATAAAACCGTGCAAAATAGATAAATTTTGAACGTTCTCAAAATTCGACGAAACTTGACCCAAACGTTGGTCTAGACCCAAGCATTTGTGTAGTAAATTTGCTAAGGGTAATAATAATTACAAGTTAGTTTAAAAGGGAAACAAACTTTGTTTAATAAAACCGTCCAAAACAGCTAAATTTCGAACGTTTTCAGAATTCGACGAAACTTGACCCAAACATAGGTCTAGACCCAAGAGTTTGTGTGTTAAATTTTCTAAGCGTAATAATAACTACAAGTTGGTATAAAAGGGAAACAATCTTGTTTTAATAAAACCGTGCGAAACAGCTAACTTTTTAACGTTCTCATAATTCAACGAAACTTGACCCAATTGCAGGTCCAGACCCATCCATTTGTGTTGTAAATTTGCTAAGGGTAATACTAACTACAAGTTAGTATAAAAGTGAAACAATCTTGCTTTAATAAAATCGTGCAAAACAGCTAAATTTTGAACGTTTTCAGAATTTGACGAAACTTGACCCAAACGTAGGTCTAGACCCAAGCATTTGTGTTGTAAATTTGCTAAGCGCACTAATAACTACAAGTTAGCATAAATGGAAAACAAACTTTCTTTGATAAAACCGTATAAAACAGCTAACTTTCTAACGTTCTCAAAATTCGAGAAACTTGACCCAATCGCAGGTCTAGACCCATCCATTTGTGTTGTAAATATGCTAAGCGTAATAATAACTACAAGTTAGTATAAAAGGGAAACAAACATGCTTTAATAAAACCGTGCAAAATATCTAAATTTTGAACGTTCTCAAAATTCGACGAAACTTGACCCAAACGTTGGTCTAGACCCAAGCATTTGTGTAGTAAATTTGCTAAGCGTAATAATAATTACAAGTTAGTTTAAAAGGGACACAAACTTTGTTTAATAAAACCGTTCAAAACAGCTAAATTTCGGACGTTTTCAGAATTCGACGAAACGTGACCCAAACGTTGGTCTAGACCCAAGCATTTGTGTTGTAAATTTGCTAAGCGTAATAATAACTACAAGTTAGTATAAAAGGGAAACAAACTTGTTTTAATAAAACCGTGCGAAACAGCTAACTTTTTAACGTTCTCATAATTCAACGAAACTTGACCCAATTGCAGGTCCAGACCCATCCATTTGTGTTGTAAATTTGCTAAGGGTAATACTAACTACAAGTTAGTATAAAAGCGAAACAAACTTGCTTTAATAAAATCGTGCAAAACAGCTAAATTTTGAACGTTTTCAGAATTCGACGAAACTTGACCCAAACATTGGTCTAGACCCAAGCATTTGTGTTGTAAATTTGCTAAGCGCACTAATAACTACAAGTTAGCATAAAAGGAAAACAAACTTTCTTTAATAAAACCGTATAAAACAGCTAACTTTCGAATATTCTCAGAATTCGAGAAACTTGACCCAATCGCAGGTCTAGACCCATCCATTTGTGTTGTAAATATGCTAAGCGTAATAATAACTACAAGTTAGTATAAAAGGAAAACCAACTTGCTTTAATAAAACCGTGCAAAATAGATAAATTTTGAACGTTCTCAAAATTCGACGAAACTTGACCCAAACGTTGGTCTAGACCCAAGCATTTGTGTAGTAAATTTGCTAAGGGTAATAATAATTACAAGTTAGTTTAAAAGGGAAACAAACTTTGTTTAATAAAACCGTCCAAAACAGCTAAATTTCGAACGTTTTCAGAATTCGACGAAACTTGACCCAAACATAGGTCTAGACCCAAGAGTTTGTGTGTTAAATTTTCTAAGCGTAATAATAACTACAAGTTGGTATAAAAGGGAAACAATCTTGTTTTAATAAAACCGTGCGAAACAGCTAACTTTTTAACGTTCTCATAATTCAACGAAACTTGACCCAATTGCAGGTCCAGACCCATCCATTTGTGTTGTAAATTTGCTAAGGGTAATACTAACTACAAGTTAGTATAAAAGTGAAACAATCTTGCTTTAATAAAATCGTGCAAAACAGCTAAATTTTGAACGTTTTCAGAATTTGACGAAACTTGACCCAAACGTAGGTCTAGACCCAAGCATTTGTGTTGTAAATTTGCTAAGCGCACTAATAACTACAAGTTAGCATAAATGGAAAACAAACTTTCTTTGATAAAACCGTATAAAACAGCTAACTTTCTAACGTTCTCAAAATTCGAGAAACTTGACCCAATCGCAGGTCTAGACCCATCCATTTGTGTTGTAAATATGCTAAGCGTAATAATAACTACAAGTTAGTATAAAAGGGAAACAAACATGCTTTAATAAAACCGTGCAAAATATCTAAATTTTGAACGTTCTCAAAATTCGACGAAACTTGACCCAAACGTTGGTCTAGACCCAAGCATTTGTGTAGTAAATTTGCTAAGCGTAATAATAATTACAAGTTAGTTTAAAAGGGACACAAACTTTGTTTAATAAAACCGTTCAAAACAGCTAAATTTCGGACGTTTTCAGAATTCGACGAAACGTGACCCAAACGTTGGTCTAGACCCAAGCATTTGTGTTGTAAATTTGCTAAGCGTAATAATAACTACAAGTTAGTATAAAAGGGAAACAAACTTGTTTTAATAAAACCGTGCGAAACAGCTAACTTTTTAACGTTCTCATAATTCAACGAAACTTGACCCAATTGCAGGTCCAGACCCATCCATTTGTGTTGTAAATTTGCTAAGGGTAATACTAACTACAAGTTAGTATAAAAGCGAAACAAACTTGCTTTAATAAAATCGTGCAAAACAGCTAAATTTTGAACGTTTTCAGAATTCGACGAAACTTGACCCAAACATTGGTCTAGACCCAAGCATTTGTGTTGTAAATTTGCTAAGCGCACTAATAACTACAAGTTAGCATAAAAGGAAAACAAACTTGCTTTAATAAAACCGTGCAAAATAGCTAAATTTTGAACGTTCTCAAAATTCGACGAAACTTGACCCAAACGTTGGTCTAGACCCAAGCATTTGTGTAGTAAATTTGCTAAGCGTAATAATAATTACAAGTTAGTTTAAAAGGGAAACAAACTTTGTTTAATAAAACCGTCCAAAACAGCTAAATTTCGAACGTTTTCAGAATTCGACGAAACTTGACCCAAACATAGGTCTAGACCCAAGAGTTTGTGTGTTAAATTTTCTAAGCGTAATAATAAGTACAAGTTAGTATAAAATGGAAACAAACTTGTTTTAATAAACCATGCGAAACAGCTAACTTTTTAACGTTCTCATAATTCAACGAAACTTGACCCAATTGCAAGTCCAGACCCATCCATTTGTGTTGTAAATTTGCTAAGGTTAATACTAACTACAAGTTAGTTTAAAAGTGAAACAAACTTGCTTTAATAAAATCGTGCAAAACAGCTAAATTTTGAACGTTTTCAGAATTTGACGAAACTTGACCCAAACGTTGGTCTAGACCCAAGCATTTGTGTTGTAAATTTGCTAAGTGCACTAATAACTACAAGTTAGCATAAAAGGAAAACAAACTTTCTTTGATAAAACCGTATAAAACAGCTAACTTTCGAACGTTCTCAAAATTCGAGAAACTTGACCCAATCGCAGGTCTAGACCCATCCATTTGTGTTGTAAATATGCTAAGCGTAATAATAACTACAAGTTAGTATAAAAGGGAAACATACTTGCTTTAATAAAACCGTGCAAAATATCTCAATTTTGAACGTTCTCAAAATTCGACGAAACTTGACCCAAACGTTGGTCTAGACCCAAGCACTTGTGTAGTAAATTTGCTAAGCGTAATAATAATTACAAGTTAGTTTAAAAGGGACACAAACTTTGTTTAATAAAACCGTGCAAAACAGATAAATTTCGGACGTTTTCAGAATTCGACGAAACTTGACCCAAACGTTGGTCTAGACCCAAGCATTTGTGTTGTAAATTTGCTAAGCGTAATAATCACTACAAGTTAGTATAAAAGGGAAACAAACTTGTTTTAATAAAACCGTGCGAAACAGCTAACTTTTTAACGTTCTCATAATTCAACGAAACTTGACCAAATTGCAGGTCCAGAGTCATCCATTTGTGTTGTAAATTTGCTAAGGGTAATACTAACTACAAGTTAGTATAAAAGCGAAACAAACTTGCTTTAATAAAATCGTGCAAAACAGCTAAATTTTGAACGTTTTCAGAATTCGACGAAACTTGACCCAAACATTGGTCTAGACCCAAGCATTTGTGTTGTAAATTTGCTAAGCGCACTAATAACTACCAGTTAGCATAAAAGGAAAACAAACTAGCTTTAATAAAACCGTGCAAAATAGCTAAATTTTGGACGTTCTCAAAATTCGACGAAACTTGACCCAAACGTTGGTCTAGACCCAAGCATTTGTGTAGTAAATTTGCTAAGCGTAATAATAATTACAAGTTAGTTTAAAAGGGAAACAAACTTTGTTTAATAAAACCGTCCAAAACAGCTAAATTTCGAACGTTTTCAGAATTCGACGAAACTTGACCCAAACATAGGTCTAGACCCAAGAGTTTGTGTGTTAAATTTTCTAAGCGTAATAATAACTACAAGTTAGTATAAAATGGAAACAAACTTGTTTTAATAAAACCAAGCGAAACAGCTAACTTTTTAACGTTCTCATAATTCAACGAAACTTGACCCAATTGCAAGTCCAGACCCATCCATTTGTGTTGTAAATTTGCTAAGGTTAATACTAACTACAAGTTAGTATAAATGTGAAACAAACTTGCTTTAATAAAATCGTGCAAAACAGCTAAATTTTGAACGTTTTCAGAATTTGACGAAACTTGACCCAAACGTTGGTCTAGACCCAAGCATTTGTGTTGTAAATTTGCTAAGGGCACTAATAACTACAAGTTAGCATAAAAGGAAAATAAACTTTCTTTGATAAAACCGTATAAAACAGCTAACTTTCGAACGTTCTCAAAATTCGAGAAACTTGACCCAATCGCAGGTCTAGACCCATCCATTTGTGTTGTAAATATGCTAAGCGTAATAATAACTAAAAGTTAGTATAAAAGGGAAACATACTTGCTTTAATAAAACCGTGCAAAATATCTCAATTTTGAACGTTCTCAAAATTCGACGAAACTTGACCCAAACGTTGGTCTAGACCCAAGCATTTGTGTAGTAAATTTGCTAAGCGTAATAATAATTACAAGTTAGTTTAAAAGGGACACAAACTTTGTTTAATAAAACCGTGCAAAACAACTAAATTTCGAACGTTTTCAGAATTCGACGAAACTTGACCCAAACGTTGGTCTAGACCCAAGCATTTGTGTTGTAAATTTGCTAAGCGTAATAATAACTACAAGTTAGTATAAAAGGGAAACAAACTTGTTTTAATAAAACCGTGCGAAACAGCTAACTTTTTAACGTTCTCATAATTCAATGAAACTTGACCCTATTGCAGGTCCAGACCCATCCATTTGTGTTGTAAATTTGCTAAGGGTAATACTAACTACAAGTTAGTATAAAAGCGAAACAAACTTGCTTTAATAAAATCGTGCAAAACAGCTAAATTTTGAACGTTTTCAGAATTTGACGAAACTTGACCAAAACGTTGGTCTAGACCCAAGCATTTGTATTGTAAATTTGCTAAGCGTACTACTAACTAAAAGTTAGCATAAAAGGAAAACAAACTTTCTTTAATAAAACCGTATAAAACAGCTAACTTTCGAACGTTCTCAGAATTCGAGAAACTTGACCCAATCGCAGGTCTAGACCCATCCATTTGTGTTGTAAATATGCTAAGCGTAATAATAACTACAAATTAGTATAAAAGGGAAACAAACTTGCTTTAATAAAACCGTGCAAAATAGCTAAATTTTGAACGTTCTCAAACTTCGACGAAACTTGACCCAAACGTTGGTCTAGATCCAAGCATTTGTGTAGTAAATTTGCTAAGCGTAATAATAATTACAAGTTAGTTTAAAAGGGAAACAAACTTTGTTTAATAAAACCGTCCAAAACAGCTAAATTTCGAACGTTTTCAAAATTCGACGAAACTTGACCCAAACATAGGTCTAGACCCAAGAGTTTGTGTGTTAAATTTTCTAAGCGTAATAATAACTACAAGTTAGTATAAAATGGAAACAAACTTGTTTTAATAAAACCATGCGAAACAGCTAACTTTTTAACGTTCTCATAATTCAACGAAACTTGACCCAATTGCAAGTCCAGACCCATCCATTTGTGTTGTAAATTTGCTAAGGTTAATACTAACTACAAGTTAGTATAAAAGTGAAACAAACTTGCTTTAATAAAATCGTGTAAAACAGCTAAATTTTGAACGTTTTCAGAATTTGACGAAACTTGACCCAAACGTTGGTCTAGACCCAAGCATTTGTGTTGTAAATTTGCTAAGTGCACTAATAACTACAAGTTAGCATAAAAGGAAAACAAACTTTCTTTGATAAAACCGTGTAAAACAGCTAACTTTCGAACGTTCTCAAAATTCGAGAAACTTGACCCAATCGCAGGTCTAGACCCATCCATTTGTGTTGTAAATATGCTAAGCGTAATAATAACTACAAGTTAGTATAAAAGGGAAACATACTTGCTTTAATAAAACCGTGCAAAATATCTCAATTTTGAACGTTCTCAAAATTCGACGAAACTTGACCCAAACGTTGGTCTAGACCCAAGCATTTGTGTAGTAAATTTGCTAAGCGTAATAATAATTACAAGTTAGTTTAAAAGGGACACAAACTTTGTTTAATAAAACCGTGCAAAACAACTAAATTTCGAACGTTTTCAGAATTCGACGAAACTTGACCCAAACGTTGGTCTAGACCCAAGCATTTGTGTTGTAAATTTGCTAAGCGTAATAATAACTACAAGTTAGTATAAAAGGAAAACAAACTTGTTTTAATAAAACCGTGCGAAACAGCTAACTTTTTAACGTTCTCATAATTCAACGAAACTTGACCCAATCGCAGGTCCAGACCCATCCATTTGTATCATAAATTTGCTAAGCGTAATAATAACTACAAGTTAGTATAAAAGGAAAACAAACTTACTTTAATAAAACCGTGCAAAATAGCTAAATTTTGAACGATCTCAAAATTCGACGAAACTTGACCCATACGTTGGTCTAGACCCAAGCATTTGTGTAGTAAATTTGCTAAGCGTAATAATAACTACAAGTTAGCATAAAACGGAAACAAACTTGCTTTAATAAAACCGTGCAAAACAGTTAAATTTTGAACGTTCTAAGAATTCGACGAAACCAGTCCCAAACGTTGGTCTAGTCCCAAGCATTAGTGTGGTAAATTTTCTAAACGTAATTATAACTACAAGTTAGTATAAAAGGGAAACAAACTTGTTTTAATAAACCGTGCAAAACAGCTGAATTTTGAGCATTCTCATAATTGGACGAAACTTGACCCAAACGTAGGTCTAGACCCAAGAGTTTGTGTGTTAAATTTTCTAAGCGTAGTAATAACTACAAGTTAGTATAAAAGGGAAACAAACTTGTTTTAATAAACCGTGCAAAACAGCTAACTTTTGAACGTTCTAAGAATTCAACAAAACGTTGTCCCAATCGTTGGTCTAGACCCATCCATTTGTGTTGTAAATTTGTTAAGCGTAATAATAACTACAAGTTAGTATAAAAGGGAAACAAACTTACTTTAATAAAACCGTGCAAAACAGCTAACTTTTGAACATTCTCAGAATTCAACGAAACTTGACCCAATCGCAGGTCCAAACCCATCCATTTGTATCGTAAATTTGCTAAGCGTAATAATAACTACAAGTTAGTATAAAAGCGAAACAAACTTGTTTTAATAAAATCGTGCAAAACAGCTAAATTTTGAACGTTTTCAGAATTTGACGAAACTTGACCAAAACGTTGGTCTAGACCCAAGCATTTGTGTTGTAAATTTGCTAAGCGTACTAATAACTACAAGTTAGCATAAAAGGAAAACAAACTTTCTTTAATAAAACCGTATAAAACAGCTAACTTTCGAATATTCTCAGAATTCGAGAAACTTGACCCAATCGCAGGTCTAGACCCATCCATTTGTGTTGTAAATATGCTAAGCGTAATAATAACTACAAGTTAGTATAAAAGGAAAACCAACTTGCTTTAATAAAACCGTGCAAAATAGCTAAATTTTGAACGTTCTCAAAATTCGACGAAACTTGACCCAAACGTTGGTCTAGACCCAAGCATTTGTGTAGTAAATTTGCTAAGGGTAATAATAATTACAAGTTAGTTTAAAAGGGAAACAAACTTTGTTTAATAAAACCGTCCAAAACAGCTAAATTTCGAACGTTTTCAGAATTCGACGAAACTTGACCCAAACATAGGTCTAGACCCAAGAGTTTGTGTGTTAAATTTTCTAAGCGTAATAATAACTACAAGTTGGTATAAAAGGGAAACAATCTTCTTTTAATAAAACCGTGCGAAACAGCTAACTTTTTAACGTTCTCATAATTCAACGAAACTTGACCCAATTGCAGGTCCAGACCCATCCATTTGTGTTGTAAATTTGCTAAGGGTAATACTAACTACAAGTTAGTATAAAAGTAAAACAATCTTGCTTTAATAAAATCGTGCAAAACAGCTAAATTTTGAACGTTTTCAGAATTTGACGAAACTTGACCCAAACGTTGGTCTAGGCCCAAGCATTTGTGTTGTAAATTTGCTAAGTGCACTAATAACTACAAGTTAGCATAAAAGGAAAATAAACTTTCTTTGATAAAACCGTATAGAACAGCTAACTTTCGAATGTTCTCAAAATTCGAGAAACTTGACCCAATCGCAGGTCTAGACCCATCAATTTGTGTTGTAAATATGCTAAGCGTAATAATAACTAAAAGTTAGTATAAAAGGGAAACATACTTGCTTTAATAAAACCGTGCAAAATATCTCAATTTTGAACGTTCTCAAAATTCGACGAAACTTGACCCAAACGTTGGTCTAGACCCAAGCATTTGTGTAGTAAATTTGCTAAGCGTAATAATAATTACAAGTTAGTTTAAAAGGGACACAAACTTTGTTTAATAAAATCGTGCAAAACAACTAAATTTCGAACGTTTTCAGAATTCGACGAAACTTGACCCAAACGTTGGTCTAGACCCAAGCATTTGTGTTGTAAATTTGCTAAGCGTAATAATAACTACAAGTTAGTATAAAAGGGAAACAAACTTGTTTTAATAAAACCGTGCGAAACAGCTAACTTTTTAACGTTCTCATAATTCAATGAAACTTGACCCAATTGCAGGTCCAGACCCATCCATTTGTATCATAAATTTGCTAAGCGTAATAATAACTACAAGTTAGTATAAAAGGAAAATAAACTTACTTTAATAAAACCGTGCAAAATAGCTAAATTTTGAACGATCTCAAAATTCGACGAAACTTGACCCATACGTTGGTCTAGACCCAAGCATTTGTGTAGTAAATTTGCTAAGCGTAATAATAACTACAAGTTAGCATAAAACGGAAACAAACTTGCTTTAATAAAACCGTGCAAAACAGTTAAATTTTGAACGTTCTCAGAATTCGACGAAACCAGTCCCAAACGTTGGTCTAGTCCCAAGCATTAGTGTTGTAAATTTTCTAAACGTAATTATAACTACAAGTTAGTATAAAAGGGAAACAAACTTGTTTTAATAAACCGTGCAAAACAGCTGAATTTTGAGCATTCTCATAATTGGACGAAACTTGACCCAAACGTAGGTCTAGACCCAAGAGTTTGTGTGTTAAATTTTCTAAGCGTAGTAATAACTACAAGTTAGTATAAAAGGGAAACAAACTTGTTTTAATAAACCGTGCAAAATAGCTAACTTTTAAACGTTCTAAGAATTCAACAAAACGTTGTCCCAATCGTTTGTCTAGACCCATCCATTTGTGTTGTAAATTTGCTAAGCGTAATAATAACTACAAGTTAGTATAAAAGGGAAACAAACTTGCTTTAATAAAACCGTGCAAAACAGCTAACTTTTGAACGTTCTCAGAATTCAACGAAACTTGACCCAATCGCAGGTCCAAACCCATCCATTTGTATCATAAATTTGCTAAGCGTAATAATAACTACAAGTTAGTATAAAAGGAAAACAAACTTGCTTTAATAAAACCGTGCAAAATAGCTAAATTTTGAACGATCTCAAAATTCGACGAAACTTGACCCATACGTTGGTCTAGACCCAAGCATTTGTGTAGTATATTTGCTAAGCGTAATAATAACTACAAGTTAGCATAAAACGGAAACAAACTTGCTTTAATAAAACCGTGCAAAACAGTTAAATTTTGAACGTTCTCAGAATTCGACGAAACCAGTCCCAAACGTTGGTCTAGTCCCAAGCATTAGTGTGGTAAATTTTCTAAACGTAATTATAACTACAAGTTAGTATAAAAGGGAAACAAACTTGTTTTAATAAACCGTGCAAAACAGCTGAATTTTGAGCATTCTCATAATTGGACGAAACTTGACCCAAACGTAGGTCTAGACCCAAGAGTTTGTGTGTTAAATTTTCTAAGCGTAGTAATAACTACAAGTTAGTATAAAAGGGAAACAAACTTGTTTTAATAAACCGTGCAAAACAGCTAACTTTTGAACGTTCTAAGAATTCAACAAAACGTTGTCCCAATCGTTGGTCTAGACCCATCCATTTGTGTTGTAAATTTGTTAAGCGTAATAATAACTACAAGTTAGTATAAAAGGGAAACAAACTTACTTTAATAAAACCGTGCAAAACAGCTAACTTTTGAACATTCTCAGAATTCAACGAAACTTGACCCAATCGCAGGTCCAAACCCATCCATTTGTATCGTAAATTTGCTAAGCGTAATAATAACTACAAGTTAGTATAAAAGCGAAACAAACTTGTTTTAATAAAGTCGTGCAAAACAGCTAAATTTTGAACGTTTTCAGAATTTGACGAAACTTGACCAAAACGTTGGTCTAGACCCAAGCATTTGTGTTGTAAATTTGCTAAGCGTACTAATAACTACAAGTTAGCATAAAAGGAAAACAAACTTTCTTTAATAAAACCGTATAAAACAGCTAACTTTCGAATATTCTCAGAATTCGAGAAACTTGACCCAATCGCAGGTCTAGACCCATCCATTTGTGTTGTAAATATGCTAAGCGTAATAATAACTACAAGTTAGTATAAAAGGAAAACCAACTTGCTTTAATAAAACCGTGCAAAATACATAAATTTTGAACGTTCTCAAAATTCGACGAAACTTGACCCAAACGTTGGTCTAGACCCAAGCATTTGTGTAGTAAATTTGCTAAGGGTAATAATAATTACAAGTTAGTTTAAAAGGGAAACAAACTTTGTTTAATAAAACCGTCCAAAACAGCTAAATTTCGAACGTTTTCAGAATTCGACGAAACTTGACCCAAACATAGGTCTAGACCCAAGAGTTTGTGTGTTAAATTTTCTAAGCGTAATAATAACTACAAGTTGGTATAAAAGGGAAACAATCTTGTTTTAATAAAACCGTGCGAAACAGCTAACTTTTTAACGTTCTCATAATTCAACGAAACTTGACCCAATTGCAGGTCCAGACCCATCCATTTGTGTTGTAAATTTGCTAAGGGTAATACTAACTACAAGTTAGTATAAAAGTGAAACAATCTTGCTTTAATAAAATCGTGCAAAACAGCTAAATTTTGAACGTTTTCAGAATTTGACGAAACTTGACCCAAACGTAGGTCTAGACCCAAGCATTTGTGTTGTAAATTTGCTAAGCGCACTAATAACTACAAGTTAGCATAAATGGAAAACAAACTTTCTTTGATAAAACCGTATAAAACAGCTAACTTTCTAACGTTCTCAAAATTCGAGAAACTTGACCCAATCGCAGGTCTAGACCCATCCATTTGTGTTGTAAATATGCTAAGCGTAATAATAACTACAAGTTAGTATAAAAGGGAAACAAACATGCTTTAATAAAACCGTGCAAAATATCTAAATTTTGAACGTTCTCAAAATTCGACGAAACTTGACCCAAACGTTGGTCTAGACCCAAGCATTTGTGTAGTAAATTTGCTAAGCGTAATAATAATTACAAGTTAGTTTAAAAGGGACACAAACTTTGTTTAATAAAACCGTTCAAAACAGCTAAATTTCGGACGTTTTCAGAATTCGACGAAACGTGACCCAAACGTTGGTCTAGACCCAAGCATTTGTGTTGTAAATTTGCTAAGCGTAATAATAACTACAAGTTAGTATAAAAGGGAAACAAACTTGTTTTAATAAAACCGTGCGAAACAGCTAACTTTTTAACGTTCTCATAATTCAACGAAACTTGACCCAATTGCAGGTCCAGACCCATCCATTTGTGTTGTAAATTTGCTAAGGGTAATACTAACTACAAGTTAGTATAAAAGCGAAACAAACTTGCTTTAATAAAATCGTGCAAAACAGCTAAATTTTGAACGTTTTCAGAATTCGACGAAACTTGACCCAAACATTGGTCTAGACCCAAGCATTTGTGTTGTAAATTTGCTAAGCGCACTAATAACTACAAGTTAGCATAAAAGGAAAACAAACTTGCTTTAATAAAACCGTGCAAAATAGCTAAATTTTGAACGTTCTCAAAATTCGACGAAACTTGACCCAAACGTTGGTCTAGACCCAAGCATTTGTGTAGTAAATTTGCTAAGCGTAATAATAATTACAAGTTAGTTTAAAAGGGAAACAAACTTTGTTTAATAAAACCGTCCAAAACAGCTAAATTTCGAACGTTTTCAGAATTCGACGAAACTTGACCCAAACATAGGTCTAGACCCAAGAGTTTGTGTGTTAAATTTTCTAAGCGTAATAATAAGTACAAGTTAGTATAAAATGGAAACAAACTTGTTTTAATAAACCATGCGAAACAGCTAACTTTTTAACGTTCTCATAATTCAACGAAACTTGACCCAATTGCAAGTCCAGACCCATCCATTTGTGTTGTAAATTTGCTAAGGTTAATACTAACTACAAGTTAGTTTAAAAGTGAAACAAACTTGCTTTAATAAAATCGTGCAAAACAGCTAAATTTTGAACGTTTTCAGAATTTGACGAAACTTGACCCAAACGTTGGTCTAGACCCAAGCATTTGTGTTGTAAATTTGCTAAGTGCACTAATAACTACAAGTTAGCATAAAAGGAAAACAAACTTTCTTTGATAAAACCGTATAAAACAGCTAACTTTCGAACGTTCTCAAAATTCGAGAAACTTGACCCAATCGCAGGTCTAGACCCATCCATTTGTGTTGTAAATATGCTAAGTGTAATAATAACTACAAGTTAGTATAAAAGGGAAACATACTTGCTTTAATAAAACCGTGCAAAATATCTCAATTTTGAACGTTCTCAAAATTCGACGAAACTTGACCCAAACGTTGGTCTAGACCCAAGCATTTGTGTAGTAAATTTGCTAAGCGTAATAATAATTACAAGTTAGTTTAAAAGGGACACAAACTTTGTTTAATAAAACCGTGCAAAACAGATAAATTTCGGACGTTTTCAGAATTCGACGAAACTTGACCCAAACGTTGGTCTAGACCCAAGCATTTGTGTTGTAAATTTGCTAAGCGTAATAATCACTACAAGTTAGTATAAAAGGGAAACAAACTTGTTTTAATAAAACCGTGCGAAACAGCTAACTTTTTAACGTTCTCATAATTCAACGAAACTTGACCAAATTGCAGGTCCAGAGCCATCCATTTGTGTTGTAAATTTGCTAAGGGTAATACTAACTACAAGTTAGTATAAAAGCGAAACAAACTTGCTTTAATAAAATCGTGCAAAACAGCTAAATTTTGAACGTTTTCAGAATTCGACGAAACTTGACCCAAACATTGGTCTAGACCCAAGCATTTGTGTTGTAAATTTGCTAAGCGCACTAATAACTACCAGTTAGCATAAAAGGAAAACAAACTAGCTTTAATAAAACCGTGCAAAATAGCTAAATTTTGGACGTTCTCAAAATTCGACGAAACTTGACCCAAACGTTGGTCTAGACCCAAGCATTTGTGTAGTAAATTTGCTAAGCGTAATAATAATTACAAGTTAGTTTAAAAGGGAAACAAACTTTGTTTAATAAAACCGTCCAAAACAGCTAAATTTCGAACGTTTTCAGAATTCGACGAAACTTGACCCAAACATAGGTCTAGACCCAAGAGTTTGTGTGTTAAATTTTCTAAGCGTAATAATAACTACAAGTTAGTATAAAATGGAAACAAACTTGTTTTAATAAAACCAAGCGAAACAGCTAACTTTTTAACGTTCTCATAATTCAACGAAACTTGACCCAATTGCAAGTCCAGACCCATCCATTTGTGTTGTAAATTTGCTAAGGTTAATACTAACTACAAGTTAGTATAAATGTGAAACAAACTTGCTTTAATAAAATCGTGCAAAACAGCTAAATTTTGAACGTTTTCAGAATTTGACGAAACTTGACCCAAACGTTGGTCTAGACCCAAGCATTTGTGTTGTAAATTTGCTAAGGGCACTAATAACTACAAGTTAGCATAAAAGGAAAATAAACTTTCTTTGATAAAACCGTATAAAACAGCTAACTTTCGAACGTTCTCAAAATTCGAGAAACTTGACCCAATCGCAGTTCTAGACCCATCCATTTGTGTTGTAAATATGCTAAGCGTAATAATAACTAAAAGTTAGTATAAAAGGGAAACATACTTGCTTTAATAAAACCGTGCAAAATATCTCAATTTTGAACGTTCTCAAAATTCGACGAAACTTGACCCAAACGTTGGTCTAGACCCAAGCATTTGTGTAGTAAATTTGCTAAGCGTAATAATAATTACAAGTTAGTTTAAAAGGGACACAAACTTTGTTTAATAAAACCGTGCAAAACAACTAAATTTCGAACGTTTTCAGAATTCGACGAAACTTGACCCAAACGTTGGTCTAGACCCAAGCATTTGTGTTGTAAATTTGCTAAGCGTAATAATAACTACAAGTTAGTATAAAAGGGAAACAAACTTGTTTTAATAAAACCGTGCGAAACAGCTAACTTTTTAACGTTCTCATAATTCAATGAAACTTGACCCTATTGCAGGTCCAGACCCATCCATTTGTGTTGTAAATTTGCTAAGGGTAATACTAACTACAAGTTAGTATAAAAGCGAAACAAACTTGCTTTAATAAAATCGTGCAAAACAGCTAAATTTTGAACGTTTTCAGAATTTGACGAAACTTGACCAAAACGTTGGTCTAGACCCAAGCATTTGTATTGTAAATTTGCTAAGCGTACTACTAACTAAAAGTTAGCATAAAAGGAAAACAAACTTTCTTTAATAAAACCGTATAAAACAGCTAACTTTCGAACGTTCTCAGAATTCGAGAAACTTGACCCAATCGCAGGTCTAGACCCATCCATTTGTGTTGTAAATATGCTAAGCGTAATAATAACTACAAGTTAGTATAAAAGGGAAACAAACTTGCTTTAATAAAACCGTGCAAAATAGCTAAATTTTGAACGTTCTCAAACTTCGACGAAACTTGACCCAAACGTTGGTCTAGATCCAAGCATTTGTGTAGTAAATTTGCTAAGCGTAATAATAATTACAAGTTAGTTTAAAAGGGAAACAAACTTTGTTTAATAAAACCGTCCAAAACAGCTAAATTTCGAACGTTTTCAAAATTCGACGAAACTTGACCCAAACATAGGTCTAGACCCAAGAGTTTGTGTGTTAAATTTTCTAAGCGTAATAATAACTACAAGTTAGTATAAAATGGAAACAAACTTGTTTTAATAAAACCATGCGAAACAGCTAACTTTTTAACGTTCTCATAATTCAACGAAACTTGACCCAATTGCAAGTCCAGACCCATCCATTTGTGTTGTAAATTTGCTAAGGTTAATACTAACTACAAGTTAGTATAAAAGTGAAACAAACTTGCTTTAATAAAATCGTGTAAAACAGTTAAATTTTGAACGTTTTCAGAATTTGACGAAACTTGACCCAAACGTTGGTCTAGACCCAAGCATTTGTGTTGTAAATTTGCTAAGTGCACTAATAACTACAAGTTAGCATAAAAGGAAAACAAACTTTCTTTGATAAAACCGTGTAAAACAGCTAACTTTCGAACGTTCTCAAAATTCGAGAAACTTGACCCAATCGCAGGTCTAGACCCATCCATTTGTGTTGTAAATATGCTAAGCGTAATAATAACTACAAGTTAGTATAAAAGGGAAACATACTTGCTTTAATAAAATCGTGCAAAATATCTCAATTTTGAACGTTCTCAAAATTCGACGAAACTTGACCCAAACGTTGGTCTAGACCCAAGCATTTGTGTAGTAAATTTGCTAAGCGTAATAATAATTACAAGTTAGTTTAAAAGGGACACAAACTTTGTTTAATAAAACCGTGCAAAACAACTAAATTTCGAACGTTTTCAGAATTCGACGAAACTTGACCCAAACGTTGGTCTAGACCCAAGCATTTGTGTTGTAAATTTGCTAAGCGTAATAATAACTACAAGTTAGTATAAAAGGGAAACAAACTTGTTTTAATAAAACCGTGCGAAACAGCTAACTTTTTAACGTTCTCATAATTCAATGAAACTTGACCCAATTGCAGGTCCAGACCCATCCATTTGTGTTGTAAATTTGCTAAGGGTAATACTAACTACAAGTTAGTATAAAAGCGAAACAAACTTGCTTTAATAAAATCGTGCAAAACAGCTAAATTTTGAACGTTTTCAGAATTCGACGAAACTTGACCCAAACATTGGTTAGACCCAAGCATTTATGTTGTAAATTTGCTAAGCGTATTAATAACTACAAGTTAGCATAAAAGGAAAACAAACTTTCTTTAATAAAACCGTATAAAACAGCTAACTTTCGAACGTTCTCAGAATTCGAGAAACTTGACCCAATCGCAGGTCTAGACCCATCCATTTGTGTTGTAAATATATTAAGCGTAGTAATAACTACAAGTTAGTATAAAAGGGAAACAAACTTGCTTTAATAAAACCGTGCAAAATAGCTAAATTTTGAACGTTCTCAAAATTCGACGAAACTTGAACCAAACATTGGTCTAGACCCAACCATTTGTGTTGTAAATTTGCTAAGCGTAATAATATTTACAAGTTAGTTTAAAAGGGAAACAAACTTTGTTTAATAAAACTGTGCAAAACAGCTAAATTTCGAACGTTTTCAGAATTCGACGAAACTTGACCCAAACGTTGGTCTAGACCCAAGCATTTGTGTTGTAAATTTCCTAAGCGTAATAATAACTACAAGTTAGTATAAAATGGAAACAAACTTGTTTTAATAAAACCATGCGAAACAGCTAACTTTTTAACGTTCTCATAATACAACGAAACTTGACCCAATTGCAAGTCCAGACCCATCCATTTGTGTTGTAAATTTGCTAAGGTTAATACTAACTACAAGTTAGTATAAAAGTGAAACAAACTTGCTTTAATAAAATCGTGCAAAACAGCTAAATTTTGAACGTTTTCAGAATTTGACGAAACTTGACCGAAACTTTGGTCTAGACCCAAGTATTTGTGTTGTAAATTTGCTAAGTGCACTAATAACTACAAGTTAGCATAAAAGGAAAACAAACTTTCTTTGATAAAACCGTATAAAACAGCTAACTTTCGAACGTTCTCAAAATTCGAGAAACTTGACCCAATCGCAGGTCTAGACCCATCCATTTGTGTTGTAAATATGCTAAGCGTAATAATAACTACAAGTTAGTATAAAAGGGAAACATACTTGCTTTAATAAAACCGTGCAAAATATCTCAATTTTGAACGTTCTCAAAATTCGACGAAACTTGACCCAAACGTTGGTCTAGACCCAAGGTATTTGTGTTGTAAATTTGCTAAGCGTAATAATAATTACAAGTTAGTTTAAAAGGGACACAAACGTTGTTTAATAAAACCGTGCAAAACAACTAAATTTCGAACGTTTTCAGAATTCGACGAAACTTGACCCAAACGTTGGTCTAGACCCAAGCATTTGTGTTGTAAATTTGCTAAGCGTAATAATAACTACAAGTTAGTATAAAAGGGAAACAAACTTGTTTTAATAAAACCGTGCGAAACAGCTAACTTTTTAACGTTCTCATAATTCAACGAAACTTGACCCAATCGCAGGTCCAGACCCATCCATTTGTGTTGTAAATTTGCTAAGGGTAATACTAACTACAAGTTAGTATAAAAGCGAAACAAACTTGCTTTAATAAAATCGTGCAAAACAGCTAAATTTTGAACGTTTTCAGAATTCGACGAAACTTGACCCAAACATTGGTCTAGACCCAAGCATTTGAGTTGTAAATTTGCTAAGCGTACTAGTAACTACAAGTTAGCATAAAAGGAAAACAAACTTTTTTTAATAAAATCGTATAAAACAGCTAACTTTCGAACGTTCTCAGAATTCGAGAAACTTGACCCAATCGCAGGTCTAGACCCATCCATTTGTGTTGTAAATATGCTAAGCGTAATAATAACTACAAGTTAGTATAAAAGGGAAACAAACTTGCTTTAATAAAACCGTGCAAAATAGCTAAATTTTGAACATTCTCAGAATTCGACGAAACTTGACCCAAACATTGGTCTAGACCCAAGTGTTTGTGTGTTAAATTTTCTAAGCGTAATAATAACTACAAGTTAGTATAAAAGGGAAACAAACTTGTTTTAATAAAACCGTGCGAAACAGCTAACTTTTTAACGTTCTCATAATTCAACGAAACATGACCCTATTGCAGGTACAGACCCATCCATTTGTGTTGTAAATTTGCTAAGGGTAATACTAACTACAAGTTAGTTTAAACCGAAACATACTTGCTTTAATAAAATCGTGCAAAACAGCTAAATTTTGAACGTTTTCAGAATTCGACGAAATTTGACCCAAAAGTTGGTCTAGACCCAAGCATTTGTGTTGTAAATTTGCTAAGCGTAATAACAATTACAAGTTAGTTTAAAAGGGGAACAAACTTTGTTTAATAAAACCGTGCAAAACAGCTAAATTTTGAACGTTCTCAGGATTTGACGAAACTTGACCCAAACGTTGGTCTAGACCCAAGCATTTGTGTTGTGAATTTGCTAAACATAATAATAACTACAAGTTAGTATAAAAGGGAAACAAACTTGCTTTAATAAAACCGTGCAAAACAGCTAACTTTTGAACGTTCTCAGAATTCAATGAAACTTGACCTAATCGCAGGTCCAAACCCATCCATTTGTATCGTAAATTTGCTAAGCGTAATAATAACTACAAGTTAGTATAAAAGCGAAACAAACTTGTTTTAATAAAATCGTGCAAAACAGCTAAATTTTGAACGTTTTCAGAATTTGACGAAACTTGACCAAAACGTTGGTCTAGACCCAAGCATTTGTATTGTAAATTTGCTAAGCGTACTACTAACTACAAGTTAGCATAAAAGGAAAATAAACTTTCTTTAATAAAATCGTATAAAACAGCTAACTTTCGAACATTCTCAGAATTCGAGAAACTTGACCCAATCGCAGGTCTAGACCCATCCATTTGTGTATTAAATATGCTAAGCGTAATAATAACTACAAGTTAGTATAAAAGGGAAACAAACTTGCTTTAATAAAACCGTGCAAAACAGCTAAATTTTGAATGTTCTCAAAATTCGACGAAACTTGACCCAAACGTTGGTCTAGACCCAAGCATTTGTGTAGTAAATTTGCTAAGCGTAATAATAATTACAAGTTAGTTTAAAAGGGACACAAACTTTGTTTAATAAAACCGTGCAAAACAGCTAAATTTAGGACGTTTTCAGAATTCGACGGAACTTGACCCAAACGTTGGTCTAGACCCAAGCATTTGTGTTGTAAATTTGCTAAGCGTAATAATAACTACAAGTTACTATAAAAGGGAAACAAACTTGTTTTAATAAAACCGTGCGAAACAGCTAACTTTTTAACGTTCTCATAATTCAACGAAACTTGACCCAATTGCAGGTCCAGACCCATCCATTTGTGTTGTAAATTTGCTAAGGGTAATACTAACTACAAGTTAGTATAAAAGCGAAACAAACTTGCTTTAATAAAATCGTGCAAAACAACTAAATTTTGAACGTTTTCAGAATTCGACGAAACTTGACCCAAACATTGGTCTAGACCCAAGCATTTGTGTTGTAAATTTGCTAAGCGTACTATTAACTACAAGTTAGCATAAAAGGAAAACAAACTTTCTTTAATAAAACCGTATAAAACAGCTAACTTTCGAACGTTCTCAGAATTCGAGAAACTTGACCCAATCGCAGGTCTAAACCCATCCATTTGTGTTGTAAATATGCTAAGCGTAATAATAACTACAAGTTAGTATAAAGGGGAAACAAACTTGCTTTAATAAAACCGTGCAAAATAGCTAAATTTTGAACGTTCTCAAAATTCGACGAAACTTGACCCAAACGTTGGTCTAGACCCAAGCATTTGTGTAGTAAATTTGCTAAGCGTAATAATAATTACAAGTTAGTTTAAAAGGGAAACAAACTTTGTTTAATAAAACCGTGCAAAACTGCTAAATTTCGAACGTTTTCAGAATTCGACGAAACTTGACCCAAACGTTGGTCTAGACCCAAGCATTTGTGTTGTAAATTTCCTAAGCGTAATAATAACTACAAGTTAGTATAAAATGGAAACAAACTTGTTTTAATAAAACCATGCGAAACAGCTAACTTTTTAACGTTCTCATAATTCAACGAAACTTGACCCAATTGCAAGTCCAGACCCATCCATTTGTGTTGTAAATTTGCTAAGGTTAATACTAACTACAAGTTAGTATAAAAGTGAAACAAACTTGTTTTAATAAAATCGTGCAAAATAGCTAAATTTTGAACGTTTTCAGAATTTGACGAAACTTGACCCAAACGTTGGTCTAGACCCAAGCATTTGTGTTGTAAATTTGCTAAGCGCACTAATAACTACAAGTTAGCATAAAAGGAAAACAAACTTTCTTTGATAAAACCGTATAAAACAGCTAACTTTCGAACGTTCTCAAAATTCGAGAAACTTGACCCAATCGCAGGTCTAGACCCATCCATTTGTGTTGTAAATATGCTAAGCGTAATAATAACTACAAGTTAGTATAAAAGGGAAACATACTTGCTTTAATAAAACCGTGCAAAATATCTCAATTTTGAACGTTCTCAAAATTCGACGAAACTTGACCCAAACGTTGGTCTAGACCCAAGCATTTGTGTTGTAAATTTGCTAAGCGTAATAATAATTACAAGTTAGTTTAAAAGGGAAACAAACGTTGTTTAGTAAAACCGTGCAAAACAGCTAAATTTCGAACGTTTTCAGAATTCGACGAAACTTGACCCAAACGTTGGTTTAGACCCAAGCATTTGTGTTGTAAATTTTCTAAGTGTAATAATAACTACAAGTTAGTATAAAATGGAAACAAACTTGTTTTAATAAAACCATGCGAAACAGCTAACTTTTTAACGTTCTCATAATTCAACGAAACTTGACCCAATTGCAAGTCCAGACCCATCCATTTGTGTTGTAAATTTGCTAAGGTTAATACTAACTACAAGTTAGTATAAAAGTGAAACAAACTTGCTTTAATAAAATCGTGCAAAATAGCTATATTTTGAACGTTTTCAGAATTTGACGAAACTTGACCCAAACGTTGGTCTAGACCCAAGCATTTGTGTTGTAAATTTGCTAAGCGCACTAATAACTACAAGTTAGCATAAAAGGAAAACAAACTTTCTTTGATAAAACCGTATAAAACAGCTAACTTTCGAACGTTCTCAAAATTCGAGAAACTTGACCCAATCGCAGGTCTAGACCCATCCATTTGTGTTGTAAATATGCTAAGCGTAATAATAACTACAAGTTAGTATAAAAGGGAAACATACTTGCTTTAATAAAACCGTGCAAAATATCTCAATTTTGAACCTTCTCAAAATTCGATGAAACTTGACCCAAACGTTGGTCTAGACCCAAGCATTTGTGTTGTAAATTTGCTAAGCGTAATAATAATTACAAGTTAGTTTAAAAGGGAAACAAACGTTGTTTAATAAAACCGTGCAAAACAGCTAAATTTCGAACGTTTTCAGAATTCGACGAAACTTGACCCAAACGTTGGTCTAGACCCAAGCATTTGTGTTGTAAATTTTCTAAGCGTAATAATAACTACAAGTTCGTATAAAATGGAAACAAACTTGTTTTAATAAAACCATGCGAAACAGCTAACTTTTTAACGTTCTCATAATTCAACGAAACTTGACCCAATTGCAAGTCCAGACCCATCCATTTGTGTTGTAAATTTGCTAAGGTTAATACTAACTACAAGTTAGTATAAAAGTGAAACAAACTTGTTTTAATAAAATCGTGTACAACAGCTAAATTTTGAACGTTTTCAGAATTTGACGAAACTTGACCCAAACGTTGGTCTAGACCCAAGCATTTGTGTTGTAAATTTGCTAAGCGCACTAATAACTACAAGTTAGCATATAAGGAAAACAAACTTTCTTTGATAAAACCGTATAAAACAGCTAACTTTCGAACGTTCTCAAAATTCGAGAAACTTGACCCAATCGCAGGTCTAGACCCATCCATTTGTGTTGTAAATATGCTAAGCGTAATAATAACTACAAGTTAGTATAAAAGGGAAACATACTTGCTTTAATAAAACCGTGCAAAATATATCAATTTTGAACGTTCTCAAAATTCGACGAAACTTGACCCAAACGTTGGTCTAGACCCAAGCATTTGTGTAGTAAATTTGCTAAGCGTAATAATAATTACAAGTTAGTTTAAAAGGGACACAAACTTTGTTTAATAAAACCGTGCAAAACAGCTAAATTTCGGACGTTTTCAGAATTCGATGAAACTTGACCCAAACGTTGGTCTAGACCCAAGCATTTGTGTTGTAAATTTGCTAAGCGTAATAATAACTACAAGTTAGTATAAAAGGGAAACAAACTTGTTTTAATAAAACCGTGCGAAACAGCTAACTTTTTAACGTTCTCATAATTCAACGAAACTTGACCCAATTGTAGGTCCAGACCCATCCATTTGTGTTGTAAATTTGCTAAGGGTAATACTAACTACAAGTTAGTATAAGAGCGAAACAAACTTGCTTTAATAAAATCGTGCAAAATATCTCAATTTTGAACGTTCTCAAAATTCGATGAAACTTGACCCAAACGTTGGTCTAGACCCAAGCATTTGTGTTGTAAATTTGCTAAGCGTAATAATAATTACAAGTTAGTTTAAAAGGGAAACAAACGTTGTTTAACAAAACCGTGCAAAACAGCTAAATTTCGAACGTTTTCAGAATTCGACGAAACTTGACCCAAACGTTGGTCTAGACCCAAGCATTTGTGTTGTAAATTTTCTTAGCGTAATAATAACTACAAGTTAGTATAAAATGGAAACAAACTTGTTTTAATAAAACCATGCGAAACAGCTAACTTTTTAACGTTCTCATAATTCAACGAAACTTGACCCAATTGCAAGTCCAGACCCATCCATTTGTGTTGTAAATTTGCTAAGGTTAATACTAACTACAAGTTAGTATAAAAGTGAAACAAACTTGCTTTAATAAAATAGTGCAAAATAGCTATATTTTGAACGTTTTCAGAATTTGACGAAATTTGACCCAAACGTTGGTCTAGACCCAAGCATTTGTGTTGTAAATTTGCTAAGCGCGCTAATAACTTTAAGTTAGCATAAAAGGAAAACAAACATTCTTTGATAAAACCATATAAAACAGCTAACTTTCGAACGCTCTCAAAATTCGAGAAACTTGACCCAATCGCAGGTCTAGACCCATCCATTTGTGTTGTAAATATGCTAAGCGTAATAATAACTACAAGTTAGTGTAAAAGGGAAACATACTTGCTTTAATAAAACCGTGCAAAATATCTCAATTTTGAACGTTCTCAAAATTCGACGAAACTTGACCCAAACGTTGGTCTAGACCCAAGCATTTGTGTAGTAAATTTGCTAAGCGTAATAATAATTACAAGTTAGTTTAAAAGAGACACAAACTTTGTTTAATAAAACCGTGCAAAACAACTAAATTTCGAACGTTTTCAGAATTCGACGAAACTTGACCCAAACGTTGGTCTAGACCCAAGCATTTGTGTTGTAAATTTGCTAAGCGTAATAATAACCACAAGTTAGTATAAAAGGGAAACAAACTTGTTTTAATAAAACCGTGCGAAACAACTAACTTTTTAACGTTCTCATAATTCAACGAAACTTGACCCAATTGCAGGTCCAGACCCATCCATTTGTGTTGTAAATTTGCTAAGGGTAATACTAACTACAAGTTAGTATAAAAGCGAAACAAACTTGCTTTAATAAAATCGTGCAAAACAGCTAAATTTTGAACGTTTTCAGAATTCGACGAAACTTGACCCAAACGTTGGTCTAGACCCAAGCATTTGTGTTGTAAATTTGCTAAGCGCACTAATAACTACAAGTTAGCATAAAAGGAAAACAAACTTTCTTTGATAAAACCGTATAAAACAGCTAACTTTCGAACGTTCTCAAAATTCGAGAAACTTGACCCAATCGCAGGTCTAGACCCATCCATTTGTGTTGTAAATATGCTAAGCGTAATAATAACTACAAGTTAGTATAAAAGGGAAACATACTTGCTTTAATAAAACCGTGCAAAATATCTCAATTTTGAACGTTCTCAAAATTCGACGAAACTTGACTCAAACGTTGGTCTAGACCCAAGCATTTGTGTAGTAAATTTGCTAAGCGTAATAATAATTACAAGTTAGTTTAAAAGGGAAACAAACGTTGTTTAACAAAACCGTGCAAAACAGCTAAATTTCGAACGTTTTCAGAATTCGACGAAACTTGACCCAAACGTTGGTCTAGACCCAAGCATTTGTGTTGTAAATTTTCTTAGCGTAATAATAACCACAAGTTAGTATAAAATGGAAACAAACTTGTTTTAATAAAACCATGCGAAACAGCTAACTTTTTAACGTTCTCATAATTCAACGAAACTTGACCCAATTGCAAGTCCAGACCCATCCATTTGTGTTGTAAATTTGCTAAGGTTAATACTAACTACAAGTTAGTATAAAAGTGAAACAAACTTGCTTTAATAAAATAGTGCAAAATAGCTATATTTTGAACGTTTTCAGAATTTGACGAAATTTGACCCAAACGTTGGTCTAGACCCAAGCATTTGTGTTGTAAATTTGCTAAGCGCGCTAATAACTTTAAGTTAGCATAAAAGGAAAACAAACTTTCTTTGATAAAACCATATAAAACAGCTAACTTTCGAACGTTCTCAAAATTCGAGAAACTTGACCCAATCGCAGGTCTAGACCCATCCATTTGTGTTGTAAATATGCTAAGCGTAATAATAACTACAAGTTAGTGTAAAAGGGAAACATACTTGCTTTAATAAAACCGTGCAAAATATCTCAATTTTGAACGTTCTCAAAATTCGACGAAACTTGACCCAAACGTTGGTCTAGACCCAAGCATTTGTGTAGTAAATTTGCTAAGCGTAATAATAATTACAAGTTAGTTTAAAAGAGACACAAACATTGTTTAATAAAACCGTGCAAAACAACTAAATTTCGAACGTTTTCAGAATTCGACGAAACTTGACCCAAACGTTGGTCTAGACCCAAGCATTTGTGTTGTAAATTTGCTAAGCGTAATAATAACCACAAGTTAGTATAAAAGGGAAACAAACTTGTTTTAATAAAACCGTGCGAAACAACTAACTTTTTAACGTTCTCATAATTCAACGAAACTTGACCCAATTGCAGGTCCAGACCCATCCATTTGTGTTGTAAATTTGCTAAGGGTAATACTAACTACAAGTTAGTATAAAAGCGAAACAAACTTGCTTTAATAAAATCGTGCAAAACAGCTAAATTTTGAACGTTTTCAGAATTCGACGAAACTTGACCCAAACGTTGGTCTAGACCCAAGCATTTGTGTTGTAAATTTGCTAAGCGCACTAATAACTACAAGTTAGCATAAAAGGAAAACAAACTTTCTTTGATAAAACCGTATAAAACAGCTAACTTTCGAACGTTCTCAAAATTCGAGAAACTTGACCCAATCGCAGGTCTAGACCCATCCATTTGTGTTGTAAATATGCTAAGCGTAATAATAACTACAAGTTAGTATAAAAGGGAAACATACTTGCTTTAATAAAACCGTGCAAAATATCTCAATTTTGAACGTTCTCAAAATTCGACGAAACTTGACCCAAACGTTGGTCTAGACCCAAGCATTTGTGTTGTAAATTTGCTAAGCGTAATAATAATTACAAGTTAGTTTAAAAGGGAAACAAACTTTGTTTAATAAAACCGTGCAAAACTGCTAAATTTCGAACGTTTTCAGAATTCGACGAAACTTGACCCAAACGTTGGTCTAGACCCAAGCATTTGTGTTGTAAATTTCCTAAGCGTAATAAAAACTACAAGTTAGTATAAAATGGAAACAAACTTGTTTTAATAAAACCATGCGAAACAGCTAACTTTTTAACGTTCTCATAATTCAACGAAACTTGACCCAATTGCAAGTCCAGACCCATCCATTTGTGTTGTAAATTTGCTAAGGTTAATACTAACTACAAGTTAGTATAAAAGTGAAACATACTTGCTTTAATAAAATAGTGCAAAATAGCTATATTTTGAACGTTTTCAGAATTTGACGAAACTTGACCCAAACGTTGGTCTAGACCCAAGCATTTGTGTTGTAAATTTGCTAAGCGCACTAATAACTTTAAGTTAGCATAAAAGGAAAACAAACTTTCTTTGATAAAACCGTATAAAACAGCTAACTTTCGAACGTTCTCAAAATTCGAGAAACTTGACCCAATCGCAGGTCTAGACCCATCCATTTGTGTTGTAAATATGCTAAGCGTAATAATAACTACAAGTTAGTATAAAAGGGAAACATACTTGCTTTAATAAAACCGTACAAAATATCTCAATTTTGAACGTTCTCAAAATTCGACGAAACTTGACCCAAACGTTGGTCTAGACCCAAGCATTTGTGTTGTAAATTTGCTAAGCGTAATAATAATTACAAGTTAGTTTAAAATGGAAACAAACTTGTTTTAATAAAACCATGCGAAACAGCTAACTTTTTAACGTTCTCACAATTCAACGAAACTTGACCCAATTGCAAGTCCAGACCCATCCATTTGTGTTGTAAATTTGCTAAGGTTAATACTAACTACAAGTTAGTATAAAAGTGAAACAAACTTGCTTTAATAAAATCGTGCAAAATAGCTATATTTTGAACGTTTTCAGAATTTGACGAAACTTGACCCAAACGTTGGTCTAGACCCAAGCATTTGTGTTGTAAATTTGCTAAGCGTAATAATAACTACAAGTTAGTATAAAAGGGAAATAAACTTGTTTTAATAAAACCGTGCGAAACAGCTAACTTTTTAACGTTCTCATAATTCAACGAAACTTGACCCAATTGCAGGTCCAGACCCATCCATTTGTGTTGTAAATTTGCTAAGGGTAATACTAACTACAAGTTAGTATAAAAGCGAAACAAACTTGCTTTAATAAAATCGTGCAAAACAACTAAATTTTGAACGTTTTCAGAATTTGACGAAACTTGACCCAAACGTTGGTCTAGACCCAAGCATTTGTGTTGTAAATTTGCTAAGCGCACTAATAACTACAAGTTAGCATAAAAGGAAAACAAACTTTCTTTAATAAAACCGTATAAAACAGCTAACTTTCGAACGTTCTCAAAATTCGAGAAACTTGACCCAATCGCAGGTCTAGACCCATCCATTTGTGTTGTAAATATGCTAAGCGTAATAATAACTACAAGTTAGTATAAAAGGGAAACATACTTGCTTTAATAAAACCGTGCAAAATATCTCAATTTTGAACGTTCTCAAAATTCGACGAAACTTGACCCAAACGTTGGTCTAGACCCAAGCATTTGTGTTGTAAATTTGCTAAGCGTAATAATAACCACAAGTTAGTATAAAAGGGAAACAAACTTGTTTTAATAAAACCGTGCGAAACAGCTAACTTTTTAACGTTCTCATAATTCAACGAAACTTGACCCAATTGCAGGTCCAGACCCATCCATTTGTGTTGTAAATTTGCTAAGGGTAATACTAACTACAAGTTAGTATAAAAGCGAAACAAACTTGCTTTAATAAAATCGTGCAAAACAACTAAATTTTGAACGTTTTCAGAATTTGACGAAACTTGACCCAAACGTTGGTCTAGACCCAAGCATTTGTGTTGTAAATTTGCTAAGCGCACTAATAACTACAAGTTAGCATAAAAGGAAAACAAACTTTCTTTAATAAAACCGTATAAAACAGCTAACTTTCGAACGTTCTCAAAATTCGAGAAACTTGACCCAATCGCAGGTCTAGACCCATCCATTTGTGTTGTAAATATGCTAAGCGTAATAATAACTACAAGTTAGTATAAAAGGGAAACATACTTGCTTTAATAAAACCGTGCAAAATATCTCAATTTTGAACGTTCTCAAAATTCGACGAAACTTGACCCAAACGTTGGTCTAGACCCAAGCATTTGTGTTGTAAATTTGTTAAGCGTAATAATAATTACAAGTTAGTTTAAAAGGGAAACAAACGTTGTTTAATAAAACCGTGCAAAACAGCTAAATTTCGAACATTTTCAGAATTCGACGAAACTTGACCCAAACGTTGGTCTAGACCCAAGCATTTGTGTTGTAAATTTGCTAAGCGTAATAATAACTACAAGTTAGTATAAAATGGAAACAAACTTGTTTTAATAAAACCATGCGAAACAACTAACTTTTTAACGTTCTCATAATTCAAAGAAACTTGACCCAATTGCAAGTCCAGACCCATCCATTTGTGTTGTAAATTTGCTAAGGTTAATACTAACTACAAGTTAGTATAAAAGTGAAACAAACTTGCTTTAATAAAATCGTGCAAAACAGCTAAATTTTGAACGTTTTCAGAATTTGACGAAACTTGACCCAAACGTTGGTCTAGACCCAAGCATTTGTGTTGTAAATTTGCTAAGCGCACTAATAACTACAAGTTAGCATAAAAGAAAAACAAACTTTCTTTGATAAAACTGTATAAAACAGCTAACTTTCGAACGTTCTCAAAATTCGAGAAACTTGACCCAATCGCAGGTCTAGACCCATCCATTTGTGTTGTAAATATGCTAAGCGTAATAATAACTAAAAGTTAGTATAAAAGGGAAACATACTTGCTTTAATAAAACCGTTCAAAATATCTCAATTTTGAACGTTCTCAAAATTCGACGAAACTTGACCCAAACGTTGGTCTAGACCCAAGCATTTGTGTAGTAAATTTGCTAAGCGTAATAATAATTACAAGTTAGTTTAAAAGGGACACAAACTTTGTTTAATAAAACCGTGGAAAACAACTAAATTTCGAACGTTTTCAGAATTCGACGAAACTTGACCCATACGTTGGTGTAGACCCAAGCATTTGTGTTGTTAATTTTCTAAGCGTAATAATAACTACAAGTTAGTATAAAAGGGAAACAAACTTGTTTTAATAAAACCGTGCGAAACAGCTAACTTTTTAACGTTCTCATAATTCAACGAAACTTGACCCAATTGCAGGTCCAGACCCATCCATTTGTGTTGTAAATTTGCTAAGGGTAATACTAACTACAAGTTAGTATAAAAGCGAAACAAACTTGCTTTAATAAAATCGTGCAAAACAGCTAAATTTTGAACGTTTTCAGAATTCGACGAAACTTGACCCAAACATTGGTCTAGACCCAAGCATTTGTGTTGTAAATTTGCTAAGCGTACTAATAACTACAAGTTAGCATAAAAGAAAAACAAACTTTCTTTAATAAAACCGTATAAAAAAGCTAACTTTCGAACGTTCTCAGAATTCGAGAAACTTGACCCAATCGCAGGACTAGACCCATCCATTTGTGTTGTAAATATGCTAAGCGTAATAATAACTACAAGTTAGTATAAAAGGGAAACAAACTTGCTTTAATAAAACCGTGCAAAATAGCTAAATTTTGAACGTTCTCAAAATTCGACGAAACTTGACCCAAACGTTGGTCTAGACCCAAGCATTTGTGTTGTCAATTTGCTAAGCGTAATAATAATTACAAGTTAGTTTAAAAGGGAAACAAACTTTGTTTAATAAAACCGGGCAAAACAGCTAAATTTCGAACGTTTTCAGAATTCGACGAAACTTGACCCAAACGTTGGTCTAGACCCAAGCATTTGTGTTGTAAATTTCCTAAGCGTAATAATAACTACAAGTTAGTATAAAATGGAAACAAACTTGTTTTAATAAAAACCATGCGAAACAGCTAACTTTTTAACGTTCTCATAATTCAACGAAACTTGACCCAATTGCATGTCCAGACCCATCCATTTGTGTTGTAAATTTGCTAAGGTTAATACTAACTACAAGTTAGTATAAAAGTGAAACAAACTTGCTTTAATAAAATCGTGCAAAACAGCTAAATTTTGAACGTTTTCAGAATTTGACGAAACTTGACCCAAACGTTGGTCTAGACCCAAGCATTTGTGTTGTAAATTTGCTAAGCGCACTAATAACTACAAGTTAGCATAAAAGAAAAACAAACTTTCTTTAATAAAACCGTATAAAAAAGCTAACTTTCGAACGTTCTCAGAATTCGGAAACTTGACCCAATCGCAAAGACTAGACCCATCCATTTGTGTTGTAAATATGCTAAGCGTAATAATAACTACAAGATAGTATAAAAGGGAAACAAACTTGCTTTAATAAAACCGTGCAAAATAGCTAAATTTTGAACGTTCTCAAAATTCGACGAAACTTGACCCAAACGTTGGTCTAGACCCAAGCATTTGTGTTGTCAATTTGCTAAGCGTAATAATAATTACAAGTTAGTTTAAAAGGGAAACAAACTTTGTTTAATAAAACCGGGCAAAACAGCTAAATTTCGAACGTTTTCAGAATTCGACGAAACTTGACCCAAACGTTGGTCTAGACCCAAGCATTTGTGTTGTAAATTTCCTAAGCGTAATAATAACTACAAGTTAGTATAAAATGGAAACAAACTTGTTTTAATAAAACCATGCGAAACAGCTAACTTTTTAACGTTCTCATAATTCAACGAAACTTGACCCAATTGCATGTCCAGACCCATCCATTTGTGTTGTAAATTTGCTAAGGTTAATACTAACTACAAGTTAGTATAAAAGTGAAACAAACTTGCTTTAATAAAATCGTGCAAAACAGCTAAATTTTGAACGTTTTCAGAATTTGACGAAACTTGACCCAAACGTTGGTCTAGACCCAAGCATTTGTGTTGTAAATTTGCTAAGCGCACTAATAACTACAAGTTAGCATAAAAGGAAAACAAACTTTCTTTAATAAAACCGTATAAAATAGCTAACTTTCGAACGTTCTCAAAATTCGAGAAACTTGACCCAATCGCAGGTCTAGACCCATCCATTTGTGTTGTAAATATGCTAAGCGTAATAATAACTACAAGTTAGTATATAAGGGAAACATACTTGCTTTAATAAAACCGTGCAAAATATCTCAATTTTGAACATTCTCAAAATTCGACGAAACTTGACCCAAACGTTGGTCTAGACCCAAGCATTTGTGTAGTAAATTTGCTAAGCGTAATAATAATTACAAGTTAGTTTAAAAGGGACATAAACTTTATTTAATAAAACCGTGCAAAACAACTAAATTTCGAACGTTTTCACAATTCGACGAAACTTGACCCAAACGTTGGTCTAGACCCAAGCATTTGTGTTGTAAATTTGCTAAGCGTAATAATAACTACAAGTTAGTATAAAAGGGAAACAAACTTGTTTTAATAAAACCGTGCGAAACAGCTAACTTTTTAACGTTCTCATAATTCAACGAAACTTGACCCAATTGCAGGTCCAGACCCATCCATTTGTGTTGTAAATTTGCTAAGGGTAATACTAACTACAAGTTAGTATAATGCGAAACAAACTTGCTTTAATAAAATCGTGCAAAACAGCTAAAATTTGAACGTTTTCAGAATTCGACGAAACTTGACCCAAACATTGGTCTAGACCCAAGCATTTGAGTTGTAAATTTGCTAAGCGTACTAATAACTACAAGTTAGCATAAAAGGAAAACAAACTTTCTTTAATAAAATCGTATAAAACAGCTAACTTTCGAACGTTCTCAGAATTCGAGAAACTTGACCCAATCGCAGGTCTAGACTCATCCATTTGTGTTGTATATATGCTAAACGTAATAATAACTACAAGTTAGTATAAAAGGGAAAACAAACTTGCTTTAATAAAACCGTGCAAAATAGCTAAATTTTGAACGTTCTCAAAATTCGACGAAACTTGACCCAAACGTTGGTCTAGACCCAAGCATTTGTGTTGTAAATTTGCTAAGCGTAATAATAATTACAAGTTAGTTTAAAAGGGAAACAAACTTTGTTTAATAAAACCGTGCAAAACAGCTAAATTTCGAACGTTTTCAGAATTCGACGAAACTTGACCCAAACGTTGGTCTAGACCCAAGCATTTGTGTTGTAAATTTCCTAAGCGTAATAATAACTACAAGTTAGTATAAAATGGAAACAAACTTGTTTTAATAAAACCATGCGAAACAGCTAACTTTTTAACGTTCTCATAATTCAACGAAACTTGACCCAATTGCAAGTCCAGATCCCATCCATTTGTGTTGTAAATTTTCTAAGGTTAATACTAACTACAAGTTAGTATAAAACCGAAACAAACTTGCTTTAATAAAATCGTGCAAAACAGCTAAATTTTGAACGTTCTCAGAATTCGACGAAACCAGTCCCAAACGTTGGTCTAGTCCCAAGCATTTGTGTGGTAAATTTTCTAAACCTAATAATAACTACAAGTTAGTATAAAAGGGAAACAAACTTGTTTTAATAAACCGTGCAAAACAGCTAAATTTTGACCATTCTCATAATTGGACGAAACTTGACCCAAACGTAGGTCTAGACCCAAGAGTTTGTGTGTTAAATTTTCTAAGCGTAGTAATAACTACAAGTTAGTATAAAAGCGAAACAAACTTGCTTTAATAAAACCGTGAAAAATAGCTAAATTTTGAACATTTTCAGAATTCGACGAAATTTGACCCAAACGTTGGTCTAGACCCAAGCATTTGTGTTGTAAATTTTCTAAGCGTAATAACAATTACAAGTTAGTTTATAAGGGGAACAAACTTTGTGTAATAAAACCGTGCAAAACAGATAAATTTTGAACGTTCTCAGGATTTGACGAAACTTGACCCAAACGTTGGTCTAGACCCAAGCATTTGTGTTGTAAATTTGCTAAACGTAATAATAACTACAAGTTAGTATAAAAGGGAAACAAACTTGCTTTAATAAAACCGTGCAAAACAGCTAACTTTTGAACGTTCTCAGAATTCAACGAAACTTGACCCAATCGCAGGTCCAAACCCATCCATTTGTATCGTAAATTTGCTAAGCGTAATAATAACTACAAGTTAGTATAAAAGCGAAACAAACTTGTTTTAATAAAATCGTGCAAAATAGCTAAATTTTTGAACGTTTTCAGAATTCGACGAAACTTGACCCAAACATTGGTTAGACCCAAGCATTTATGTTGTAAATTTGCTAAGCGTATTAATAACTACAAGTTAGCATAAAAGGAAAAACAAACTTTCTTTAATAAAACCGTATAAAACAGCTAACTTTCGAACGTTCTCAGAATTCGAGAAACTTGACCCAATCGCAGGTCTAGACCCATCCATTTGTGTTGTAAATATATTAAGCGTAGTAATAACTACAAGTTAGTATAAAAGGGAAACAAACTTGCTTTAATTAAACCGTGCAAAATAGCTAAATTTTGAACGTTCTCAAAATTCGACGAAACTTGACCCAAACATTGGTCTAGACCCAACCATTTGTGTTGTAAATTTGCTAAGCGTAATAATATTTACAAGTTAGTTTAAAAGGGAAACAAACTTTGTTTAATAAAACTGTGCAAAACAGCTAAATTTCGAACGTTTTCAGAATTCGACGAAACTTGACCCAAACGTTGGTCTAGACCCAAGCATTTGTGTTGTAAATTTCCTAAGCGTAATAATAACTACAAGTTAGTATAAAATGGAAACAAACTTGTTTTAATAAAACCATGCGAAACAGCTAACTTTTTAACGTTCTCATAATTCAACGAAACTTGACCCAATTGCAAGTCCAGACCCATCCATTTGTGTTGTAAATTTGCTAAGGTTAATACTAACTACAAGTTAGTATAAAAGCGAAACAAACTTGCTTTAATAAAATCGTGCAAAACAACTAAATTTTGAACGTTTTCAGAATTCGACGAAACTTGACCCAAACATTGGTCTAGACCCAAGCATTTGTGTTGTAAATTTGCTAAGCGTACTATTAACTACAAGTTAGCATAAAAGGAAAACAAACTTTCTTTAATAAAACCGTATAAAACAGCTAACTTTCGAACGTTCTCAGAATTCGAGAAACTTGACCCAATCGCAGGTCTAAACCCATCCATTTGTGTTGTAAATATGCTAAGCGTAATAATAACTACAAGTTAGTATAAAAGGGAAAGAAACTTGCTTTAATAAAACCGTGCAAAATAGCTAAATTTTGAACGTTCTCAAAATTCGACGAAACTTGACCCAAACGTTGGTCTAGACCCAAGCATTTGTGTAGTAAATTTGCTAAGCGTAATAATAATTACAAGTTAGTTTAAAAGGGAAACAAACTTTGTTTAATAAAACCGTGCAAAACTGCTAAATTTCGAACGTTTTCAGAATTCGACGAAACTTGACCCAAACGTTGGTCTAGACCCAAGCATTTGTGTTGTAAATTTCCTAAGCGTAATAATAACTACAAGTTAGTATAAAATGGAAACAAACTTGTTTTAATAAAACCATGCGAAACAGCTAACTTTTTAACGTTCTCATAATTCAACGAAACTTGACCCAATTGCAAGTCCAGACCCATCCATTTGTGTTGTAAATTTGCTAAGGTTAATACTAACTACAAGTTAGTATAAAAGTGAAACAAACTTGTTTTAATAAAATCGTGCAAAATAGCTAAATTTTGAACGTTTTCAGAATTTGACGAAACTTGACCCAAACGTTGGTCTAGACCCAAGCATTTGTGTTGTAAATTTGCTAAGCGCACTAATAACTACAAGTTAGCATAAAAGGAAAACAAACTTTCTTTGATAAAACCGTATAAAACAGCTAACTTTCGAACGTTCTGAAAATTCGAGAAACTTGACCCAATCGCAGGTCTAGACCCATCCATTTGTGTTGTAAATATGCTAAGCGTAATAATAACTACAAGTTAGTATAAAAGGGAAACATACTTGCTTTAATAAAACCGTGCAAAATATCTCAATTTTGAACGTTCTCAAAATTCGACGAAACTTGACCCAAACGTTGGTCTAGACCCAAGGTATTTGTGTTGTAAATTTGCTAAGCGTAATAATAATTACAAGTTAGTTTAAAAGGGACACAAACGTTGTTTAATAAAACCGTGCAAAACAACTAAATTTCGAACGTTTTCAGAATTCGACGAAACTTAACCCAAACGTTGGTCTAGACCCAAGCATTTGTGTTGTAAATTTGCTAAGCGTAATAATAACTACAAGTTAGTATAAAAGGGAAACAAACTTGTTTTAATAAAACCGTGCGAAACAACTAACTTTTTAACGTTCTCATAATTCAACGAAACTTGACCCAATTGCAGGTCCAGACCCATCCATTTGTGTTGTAAATTTGCTAAGGGTAATACTAACTACAAGTTAGTATAAAAGCGAAACAAACTTGCTTTAATAAAATCGTGCAAAACAGCTAAATTTTGAACGTTTCCAGAATTCGACGAAACTTGACCCAAACATTGGTCTAGACCCAAGCATTTGAGTTGTAAATTTGCTAAGCGTACTAGTAACTACAAGTTAGCATAAAAGGAAAACAAACTTTTTTTAATAAAATCGTATAAAACAGCTAACTTTCGAACGTTCTCAGAATTCGGGAAACTTGACCCAATCGCAGGTCTAGACCCATCCATTTGTGTTGTAAATATGCTAAGCGTAATAATAACTACAAGTTAGTATAAAAGGGAAACAAACTTGCTTTAATAAAACCGTGCAAAATAGCTAAATTTTGAACGTTCTCAGAATTCGACGAAACTTGACCCAAACGTTGGTCTAGACCCAAGCATTTGTGTTGTATATTTCCTAAGCGTAATAATAACTACAAGTTAGTATAAAATGGAAACAAACTTGTTTTAATAAAACCGTGCAAAACAGCTAAATTTTGAACGTTCTCAGAATTCGACGAAACTTGACCCAAACATTGGTCTAGACCCAAGTGTTTGTGTGTTAAATTTTCTAAGCGTAATAATAACTACAAGTTAGTATAAAAGGAAAACAAACTTGTTTTAATAAAACCGTGCGAAACAGCTAACTTTTTAACGTTCTCATAATTCAACGAAACATGACCCAATTGCAGGTACAGACCCATCCATTTGTGTTGTAAATTTGCTAAGGGTAATACTAACTACAAGTTAGTATAAACCGAAACATACTTGCTTTAATAAAATCGTGCAAAACAGCTAAATTTTGAACGTTTTCAGAATTCGACGAAATTTGACCCAAACGTTGGTCTAGACCCAAGCATTTGTGTTGTAAATTTGCTAAGCGTAATAACAATTACAAGTTAGTTTAAAAGGGGAACAAACTTTGTTTAATAAAACCGTGCAAAACAGCTAAATTTTGAACGTTCTCAGGATTTGACGAAACTTGACCCAAACGTTGGTCTAGACCCAAGCATTTGTGTTGTGAATTTGCTAAACATAATAATAACTACAAGTTAGTATAAAAGGGAAACAAACTTGCTTTAATAAAACCGTGCAAAACAGCTAACTTTTGAACGTTCTCAGAATTCAATGAAACTTGACCCAATCGCAGGTCCAAACCCATCCATTTGTATCGTAAATTTGCTAAGCGTAATAATAACTACAAGTTAGTATAAAAGCGAAACAAACTTGTTTTAATAAAATCGTGCAAAACAGCTAAATTTTGAACGTTTTCAGAATTTGACGAAACTTGACCAAAACGTTGGTCTAGACCCAAGCATTTGTATTGTAAATTTGCTAAGCGTACTACTAACTACAAGTTAGCATAAAAGGAAAACAAACTTTCTTTAATAAAATCATATAAAACAGCTAACTTTCGAACATTCTCAGAATTCGAGAAACTTGACCCAATCGCAGGTCTAGACCCATCCATTTGTGTATTAAATATGCTAAGCGTAATAATAACTACAAGTTAGTATAAAAGGGAAACAAACTTGCTTTAATAAAACCGTGCAAAACAGCTAAATTTTGAATGTTCTCAAAATTCGACGAAACTTGACCCAAACGTTGGTCTAGACCCAAGCATTTGTGTAGTAAATTTGCTAAGCGTAATAATAATTACAAGTTAGTTTAAAAGGGACACAAACTTTGTTTAATAAAACCGTGCAAAACAGCTAAATTTAGGACGTTTTCAGAATTCGACGAAACTTGACCCAAACGTTGGTCTAGACCCAAGCATTTGTGTTGTAAATTTGCTAAGCGTAATAATAACTACAAGTTACTATAAAAGGGAAACAAACTTGTTTTAATAAAACCGTGCGAAACAGCTAACTTTTTAACGTTCTCATAATTCAACGAAACTTGACCCAATTGCAGGTCCAGACCCATCCATTTGTGTTGTAAATTTGCTAAGGGTAATACTAACTACAAGTTAGTATAAAAGCGAAACAAACTTGCTTTAATAAAATCGTGCAAAACAACTAAATTTTGAACGTTTTCAGAATTCGACGAAACTTGACCCAAACATTGGTCTAGACCCAAGCATTTGTGTTGTAAATTTGCTAAGCGTACTATTAACTACAAGTTAGCATAAAAGGAAAACAAACTTTCTTTAATAAAACCGTATAAAACAGCTAACTTTCGAACGTTCTCAGAATTCGAGAAACTTGACCCAATCGCAGGTCTAAACCCATCCATTTGTGTTGTAAATATGCTAAGCGTAATAATAACTACAAGTTAGTATAAAAGGGAAACAAACTTGCTTTAATAAAACCGTGCAAAATAGCTAAATTTTGAACGTTCTCAAAATTCGACGAAACTTGACCCAAACGTTGGTCTAGACCCAAGCATTTGTGTAGTAAATTTGCTAAGCGTAATAATAATTACAAGTTAGTTTAAAAGGGAAACAAACTTTGTTTAATAAAACCGTGCAAAACTGCTAAATTTCGAACGTTTTCAGAATTCGACGAAACTTGACCCAAACGTTGGTCTAGACCCAAGCATTTGTGTTGTAAATTTCCTAAGCGTAATAATAACTACAAGTTAGTATAAAATGGAAACAAACTTGTTTTAATAAAACCATGCGAAACAGCTAACTTTTTAACGTTCTCATAATTCAACGAAACTTGACCCAATTGCAAGTCCAGACCCATCCATTTGTGTTGTAAATTTGCTAAGGTTAATACTAACTACAAGTTAGTATAAAAGTGAAACAAACTTGTTTTAATAAAATCGTGCAAAATAGCTAAATTTTGAACGTTTTCAGAATTTGACGAAACTTGACCCAAACGTTGGTCTAGACCCAAGCATTTGTGTTGTAAATTTGCTAAGCGCACTAATAACTACAAGTTAGCATAAAAGGAAAACAAACTTTCTTTGATAAAACCGTATAAAACAGCTAACTTTCGAACATTCTCAAAATTCGAGAAACTTGACCCAATCGCAGGTCTAGACCCATCCATTTGTGTTGTAAATATGCTAAGCGTAATAATAACTACAAGTTAGTATAAAAGGGAAACATACTTGCTTTAATAAAACCGTGCAAAATATCTCAATTTTGAACGTTCTCAAAATTCGACGAAACTTGACCCAAACGTTGGTCTAGACCCAAGCATTTGTGTTGTAAATTTGCTAAGCGTAATAATAATTACAAGTTAGTTTAAAAGGGAAACAAACGTTGTTTAATAAAACCGTGCAAAACAGCTAAATTTCGAACGTTTTCAGAATTCGACGAAACTTGACCCAAACGTTGGTCTAGACCCAAGCATTTGTGTTGTAAATTTTCTAAGCGTAATAATAACTACAAGTTAGTATAAAATGGAAACAAACTTGTTTTAATAAAACCATGCGAAACAGCTAACTTTTTAACGTTCTCATAATTCAACGAAACTTGACCCAATTGCAAGTCCAGACCCATCCATTTGTGTTGTAAATTTGCTAAGGTTAATACTAACTACAAGTTAGTATAAAAGTGAAACAAACTTGCTTTAATAAAATCGTGCAAAATAGCTATATTTTGAACGTTTTCAGAATTTGACGAAACTTGACCCAAACGTTGGTCTAGACCCAATCATTTGTGTTGTAAATTTGCTAAGCGCACTAATAACTTTAAGTTAGCATAAAAGGAAAACAAACTTTCTTTGATAAAACCATATAAAACAGCTAACTTTCGAACGTTCTTAAAATTCGAGAAACTTGACCCAATCGCAGGTCTAGACCCATCCATTTGTGTTGTAAATATGCTAAGCGTAATAATAACTACAAGTTAGTATAAAAGGGAAACATACTTGCTTTAATAAAACCGTGCAAAATATCTCAATTTTGAACGTTCTCAAAATTCGACGAAACTTGACCCAAACGTTGGTCTAGACCCAAGCATTTGTGTAGTAAATTTGCTAAGCGTAATAATAATTACAAGTTAGTTTAAAAGGGAAACAAACTTTGTTTAATAAAACCTTGCAAAACTGCTAAATTTCGAACGTTTTCAGAATTCGACGAAACTTGACCCAAACGTTGGTCTAGACCCAAGCATTTGTGTTGTAAATTTCCTAAGCGTAATAATAACTACAAGTTAGTATAAAATGGAAACAAACTTGTTTTAATAAAACCATGCGAAACAGCTAACTTTTTAACGTTCTCATAATTCAACGAAACTTGACCCAATTGCTAGTCCAGACCCATCCATTTGTGTTGTAAATTTGATAAGGTTAATACTAACTACAAGTTAGTATAAAAGTGAAACAAACTTGTTTTAATAAAATCGTGTACAACAGCTAAATTTTGAACGTTTTCAGAATTTGACGAAACTTGACCCAAACGTTGGTCTAGACCCAAGCATTTGTGTTGTAAATTTGCTAAGCGCACTAATAACTACAAGTTAGCATAAAAGGAAAACAAACTTTCTTTGATAAAACCGTATAAAACAGCTAACTTTCGAACGTTCTCAAAATTCGAGAAACTTGACCCAATCGCAGGTCTAGACCCATCCATTTGTTTTGTAAATATGCTAAGCGTAATAATAACTACAAGTTAGTATAAAAGGGAAACATACTTGCTTTAATAAAACCGTGCAAAATATCTCAATTTTGAACGTTCTCAAAATTCGACGAAACTTGACCCAAACGTTGGTCTAGACCCAAGCATTTGTGTTGTAAATTTGCTAAGCGTAATAATAATTACAAGTTAGTTTAAAAGGGAAACAAACGTTGTTTAACAAAACCGTGCAAAACAGCTAAATTTCGAACGTTTTCAGAATTCGACGAAACTTGACCCAAACGTTGGTCTAGACCCAAGCATTTGTGTTGTAAATTTTCTTAGCGTAATAATAACTACAAGTTAGTATAAAATGGAAACAAACTTGTTTTAATAAAACCATGCGAAACAGCTAACTTTTTAACGTTCTCATAATTCAACGAAACTTGACCCAATTGCAAGTCCAGACCCATCCATTTGTGTTGTAAATTTGCTAAGGTTAATACTAACTACAAGTTAGTATAAAAGTGAAACAAACTTGCTTTAATAAAATAGTGCAAAATAGCTATATTTTGAACGTTTTCAGAATTTGACGAAATTTGACCCAAACGTTGGTCTAGACCCAAGCATTTGTGTTGTAAATTTGCTAAGCGCGCTAATAACTTTAAGTTAGCATAAAAGGAAAACAAACTTTCTTTGATAAAACCATATAAAACAGCTAACTTTCGAACGTTCTCAAAATTCGAGAAACTTTACCCAATCGCAGGTCTAGACCCATCCATTTGTGTTGTAAATATGCTAAGCGTAATAATAACTACAAGTTAGTGTAAAAGGGAAACATACTTGCTTTAATAAAACCGTGCAAAATATCTCAATTTTGAACGTTCTCAAAATTCGACGAAACTTGACCCAAACGTTGGTCTAGACCCAAGCATTTGTGTAGTAAATTTGCTAAGCGTAATAATAATTACAAGTTAGTTTAAAAGAGACACAAACTTTGTTTAATAAAACCGTGCAAAACAACTAAATTTCGAACGTTTTCAGAATTCGACGAAACTTGACCCAAACGTTGGTCTAGACCCAAGCATTTGTGTTGTAAATTTGCTAAGCGTAATAATAACCACAAGTTAGTATAAAAGGGAAACAAACTTGTTTTAATAAAACCGTGCGAAACAACTAACTTTTTAACGTTCTCATAATTCAACGAAACTTGACCCAATTGCAGGTCCAGACCCATCCATTTGTGTTGTAAATTTGCTAAGGGTAATACTAACTACAAGTTAGTATAAAAGCGAAACAAACTTGCTTTAATAAAATCGTGCAAAACAGCTAAATTTTGAACGTTTTCAGAATTCGACGAAATTTGACCCAAACGTTGGTCTAGACCCAAGCATTTGTGTTGTAAATTTGCTAAGCGCACTAATAACTACAAGTTAGCATAAAAGGAAAACAAACTTTCTTTGATAAAACCGTATAAAACAGCTAACTTTCGAACGTTCTCAAAATTCGAGAAACTTGACCCAATCGCAGGTCTAGACCCATCCATTTGTGTTGTAAATATGCTAAGCGTAATAATAACTACAAGTTAGTATAAAAGGGAAACATACTTGCTTTAATAAAACCGTGCAAAATATCTCAATTTTGAACGTTCTCAAAATTCGACGAAACTTGACCCAAACGTTGGTCTAGACCCAAGCATTTGTGTAGTAAATTTGCTAAGCGTAATAATAATTACAAGTTAGTTTAAAAGGGAAACAAACTTTGTTTAATAAAACCTTGCAAAACTGCTAAATTTCGAACGTTTTCAGAATTCGACGAAACTTGACCCAAACGTTGGTCTAGACCCAAGCATTTGTGTTGTAAATTTCCTAAGCGTAATAATAACTACAAGTTAGTATAAAATGGAAACAAACTTGTTTTAATAAAACCATGCGAAACAGCTAACTTTTTAACGTTCTCATAATTCAACGAAACTTGACCCAATTGCTAGTCCAGACCCATCCATTTGTGTTGTAAATTTGCTAAGGTTAATACTAACTACAAGTTAGTATAAAAGTGAAACAAACTTGTTTTAATAAAATCGTGTACAACAGCTAAATTTTGAACGTTTTCAGAATTTGACGAAACTTGACCCAAACGTTGGTCTAGACCCAAGCATTTGTGTTGTAAATTTGCTAAGCGCACTAATAACTACAAGTTAGCATAAAAGGAAAACAAACTTTCTTTGATAAAACCGTATAAAACAGCTAACTTTCGAACGTTCTCAAAATTCGAGAAACTTGACCCAATCGCAGGTCTAGACCCATCCATTTGTGTTGTAAATATGCTAAGCGTAATAATAACTACAAGTTAGTATAAAAGGGAAACATACTTGCTTTAATAAAACCGTGCAAAATATCTCAATTTTGAACGTTCTCAAAATTCGACGAAACTTGACCCAAACGTTGGTCTAGACCCAAGCATTTGTGTTGTAAATTTGCTAAGCGTAATAATAATTACAAGTTAGTTTAAAAGGGAAACAAACGTTGTTTAACAAAACCGTGCAAAACAGCTAAATTTCGAACGTTTTCAGAATTCGACGAAACTTGACCCAAACGTTGGTCTAGACCCAAGCATTTGTGTTGTAAATTTTCTTAGCGTAATAATAACTACAAGTTAGTATAAAATGGAAACAAACTTGTTTTAATAAAACCATGCGAAACAGCTAACTTTTTAACGTTCTCATAATTCAACGAAACTTGACCCAATTGCAAGTCCAGACCCATCCATTTGTGTTGTAAATTTGCTAAGGTTAATACTAACTACAAGTTAGTATAAAAGTGAAACAAACTTGCTTTAATAAAATAGTGCAAAATAGCTATATTTTGAACGTTTTCAGAATTTGACGAAATTTGACCCAAACGTTGGTCTAGACCCAAGCATTTGTGTTGTAAATTTGCTAAGCGCGCTAATAACTTTAAGTTAGCATAAAAGGAAAACAAACTTTCTTTGATAAAACCATATAAAACAGCTAACTTTCGAACGTTCTCAAAATTCGAGAAACTTGACCCAATCGCAGGTCTAGAGCCATCCATTTGTGTTGTAAATATGCTAAGCGTAATAATAACTACAAGTTAGTGTAAAAGGGAAACATACTTGCTTTAATAAAACCGTGCAAAATATCTCAATTTTGAACGTTCTCAAAATTCGACGAAACTTGACCCAAACGTTGGTCTAGACCCAAGCATTTGTGTAGTAAATTTGCTAAGCGTAATAATAATTACAAGTTAGTTTAAAAGAGACACAAACTTTGTTTAATAAAACCGTGCAAAACAACTAAATTTTGAACGTTTTCAGAATTCGACGAAACTTGACCCAAACGTTGGTCTAGACCCAAGCATTTGTGTTGTAAATTTGCTAAGCGTAATAATAACCACAAGTTAGTATAAAAGGGAAACAAACTTGTTTTAATAAAACCGTGCGAAACAACTAACTTTTTAACGTTCTCATAATTCAACGAAACTTGACCCAATTGCAGGTCCAGACCCATCCATTTGTGTTGTAAATTTGCTAAGGGTAATACTAACTACAAGTTAGTATAAAAGCGAAACAAACTTGCTTTAATAAAATCGTGCAAAACAGCTAAATTTTGAACGTTTTCAGAATTCGACGAAATTTGACCCAAACGTTGGTCTAGACCCAAGCATTTGTGTTGTAAATTTGCTAAGCGCACTAATAACTACAAGTGAGCATAAAAGGAAAACAAACTTTCTTTGATAAAACCGTATAAAACAGCTAACTTTCGAACGTTCTCAAAATTCGAGAAACTTGACCCAATCGCAGGTCTAGACCCATCCATTTGTGTTGTAAATATGCTAAGCGTAATAATAACTACAAGTTAGTATAAAAGGGAAACATACTTGCTTTAATAAAACCGTGCAAAATATCTCAATTTTGAACGTTCTCAAAATTCGACGAAACTTGACCCAAACGTTGGTCTAGACCCAAGCATTTGTGTTGTAAATTTGCTAAGCGTAATAATAATTACAAGTTAGTTTAAAAGGGAAACAAACTTTGTTTAATAAAACCGTGCAAAACTGCTAAATTTCGAACGTTTTCAGAATTCGACGAAACTTGACCCAAACGTTGGTCTAGACCCAAGCATTTGTGTTGTAAATTTCCTAAGCGTAATAATAACTACAAGTTAGTATAAAATGGAAACAAACTTGTTTTAATAAAACCATGCGAAACAGCTAACTTTTTAACGTTCTCATAATTCAACGAAACTTGACCCAATTGCAAGTCCAGACCCATCCATTTGTGTTGTAAATTTGCTAAGGTTAATACTAACTACAAGTTAGTATAAAAGTGAAACATACTTGCTTTAATAAAATAGTGCAAAATAGCTATATTTTGAACGTTTTCAGAATTTGACGAAACTTGACCCAAACGTTGGTCTAGACCCAAGCATTTGTGTTGTAAATTTGCTAAGCGCACTAATAACTTTAAGTTAGCATAAAAGGAAAACAAACTTTCTTTGATAAAACCGTATAAAACAGCTAACTTTCGAACGTTCTCAAAATTCGAGAAACTTGACCCAATCGCAGGTCTAGACCCATCCATTTGTGTTGTAAATATGCTAAGCGTAATAATAACTACAAGTTAGTATAAAAGGGAAACATACTTGCTTTAATAAAACCGTGCAAAATATCTCAATTTTGAACGTTCTCAAAATTCGACGAAACTTGACCCAAACGTTGGTCTAGACCCAAGCATTTGTGTTGTAAATTTGCTAAGCGTAATAATAATTACAAGTTAGTTTAAAAGGGAAACAAACGTTGTTTAATAAAACCGTGCAAAACAGCTAAATTTCGAACGATTTCAGAATTCGACGAAACTTGACCCAAACGTTGGTCTAGACCCAAGCATTTGTGTTGTAAATTTTCTAAGCGTAATAATAACTACAAGTTAGTATAAAATGGAAACAAACTTGTTTTAATAAAACCATGCGAAACAGCTAACTTTTTAACGTTCTCACAATTCAACGAAACTTGACCCAATTGCAAGTCCAGACCCATCCATTTGTGTTGTAAATTTGCTAAGGTTAATACTAACTACAAGTTAGTATAAAAGTGAAACAAACTTGCTTTAATAAAATCGTGCAAAATAGCTATATTTTGAACGTTTTCAGAATTTGACGAAACTTGACCCAAACGTTGGTCTAGACCCAAGCATTTGTGTTGTAAATTTGCTAAGCGTAATAATAACAACAAGTTAGTATAAAAGGGAAATAAACTTGTTTTAATAAAACCGTGCGAAACAGCTAACTTTTTAACGTTCTCATAATTCAACGAAACTTGACCCAATTGCAGGTCCAGACCCATCCATTTGTGTTGTAAATTTGCTAAGGGTAATACTAACTACAAGTTAGTATAAAAGCGAAACAAACTTGCTTTAATAAAATCGTGCAAAACAACTAAATTTTGAACGTTTTCAGAATTTGACGAAACTTGACCCAAACGTTGGTCTAGACCCAAGCATTTGTGTTGTAAATTTGCTAAGCGCACTAATAACTACAAGTTAGCATAAAAGGAAAACAAACTTTCTTTAATAAAACCGTATAAAACAGCTAACTTTCGAACGTTCTCAAAATTCGAGAAACTTGACCCAATCGCAGGTCTAGACCCATCCATTTGTGTTGTAAATATGCTAAGCGTAATAATAACTACAAGTTAGTATAAAAGGGAAACATACTTGCTTTAATAAAACCGTGCAAAATATCTCAATTTTGAACGTTCTCAAAATTCGACGAAACTTGACCCAAACGTTGGTCTAGACCCAAGCATTTGTGTTGTAAATTTGTTAAGCGTAATAATAATTACAAGTTAGTTTAAAAGGGAAACAAACGTTGTTTAATAAAACCGTGCAAAACAGCTAAATTTCGAACATTTTCAGAATTCGACGAAACTTGACCCAAACGTTGGTCTAGACCCAAGCATTTGTGTTGTAAATTTGCTAAGCGTAATAATAACTACAAGTTAGTATAAAATGGAAACAAACTTGTTTTAATAAAACCATGCGAAACAACTAACTTTTTAACGTTCTCATAATTCAAAGAAACTTGACCCAATTGCAAGTCCAGACCCATCCATTTGTGTTGTAAATTTGCTAAGGTTAATACTAACTACAAGTTAGTATAAAAGTGAAACAAACTTGCTTTAATAAAATCGTGCAAAACAGCTAAATTTTGAACGTTTTCAGAATTTGACGAAACTTGACCCAAACGTTGGTCTAGACCCAAGCATTTGTGTTGTAAATTTGCTAAGCGCACTAATAACTACAAGTTAGCATAAAAGAAAAACAAACTTTCTTTGATAAAACTGTATAAAACAGCTAACTTTCGAACGTTCTCAAAATTCGAGAAACTTGACCCAATCGCAGGTCTAGACCCATCCATTTGTGTTGTAAATATGCTAAGCGTAATAATAACTAAAAGTTAGTATAAAAGGGAAACATACTTGCTTTAATAAAACCGTTCAAAATATCTCAATTTTGAACGTTCTCAAAATTCGACGAAACTTGACCCAAACGTTGGTCTAGACCCAAGCATTTGTGTAGTAAATTTGCTAAGCGTAATAATAATTACAAGTTAGTTTAAAAGGGACACAAACTTTGTTTAATAAAACCGTGGAAAACAACTAAATTTCGAACGTTTTCAGAATTCGACGAAACTTGACCCATACGTTGGTGTAGACCCAAGCATTTGTGTTGTTAATTTTCTAAGCGTAATAATAACCACAAGTTAGTATAAAAGGGAAACAAACTTGTTTTAATAAAACCGTGCGAAACAGCTAACTTTTTAACGTTCTCATAATTCAACGAAACTTGACCCAATTGCAGGTCCAGACCCATCCATTTGTGTTGTAAATTTGCTAAGGGTAATACTAACTACAAGTTAGTATAAAAGCGAAACAAACTTGCTTTAATAAAATCGTGCAAAACAGCTAAATTTTGAACGTTTTCAGAATTCGACGAAACTTGACCCAAACATTGGTCTAGACCCAAGCATTTGTGTTGTAAATTTGCTAAGCGTACTAATAACTACAAGTTAGCATAAAAGGAAAACAAACTTTCTTTAATAAAACCGTATAAAACAGCTAACTTTCGAACGTTCTCAGAATTCGAGAAACTTGACCCAATCGCAGGTCTAGACCCATCCATTTGTGTTGTAAATATGCTAAGCGTAATAATAACTAAAAGTTAGTATAAAAGGGAAACATACTTGCTTTAATAAAACCGTTCAAAATATCTCAATTTTGAACGTTCTCAAAATTCGACGAAACTTGACCCAAACGTTGGTCTAGACCCAAGCATTTGTGTAGTAAATTTGCTAAGCGTAATAATAATTACAAGTTAGTTTAAAAGGGACACAAACTTTGTTTAATAAAACCGTGGAAAACAACTAAATTTCGAACGTTTTCAGAATTCGACGAAACTTGACCCATACGTTGGTGTAGACCCAAGCATTTGTGTTGTTAATTTTCTAAGCGTAATAATAACCACAAGTTAGTATAAAAGGGAAACAAACTTGTTTTAATAAAACCGTGCGAAACAGCTAACTTTTTAACGTTCTCATAATTCAACGAAACTTGACCCAATTGCAGGTCCAGACCCATCCATTTGTGTTGTAAATTTGCTAAGGGTAATACTAACTACAAGTTAGTATAAAAGCGAAACAAACTTGCTTTAATAAAATCGTGCAAAACAGCTAAATTTTGAACGTTTTCAGAATTCGACGAAACTTGACCCAAACATTGGTCTAGACCCAAGCATTTGTGTTGTAAATTTGCTAAGCGTACTAATAACTACAAGTTAGCATAAAAGGAAAACAAACTTTCTTTAATAAAACCGTATAAAACAGCTAACTTTCGAACGTTCTCAGAATTCGAGAAACTTGACCCAATCGCAGGTCTAAACCCATCCATTTTTGTTGTAAATATGCTAAGCGTAATAATAACTACAAGTTAGTATAAAAGGGAAACAAACTTGCTTTAATAAAACCGTGCAAAATAGCTAAATTTTGAACGTTCTCAAAATTCGACGAAACTTGACCCAAACGTTGGTCTAGACCCAAGCATTTGTGTTGTAAATTTGCTAAGCGTAATAATAATTACAAGTTAGTTTAAAAGGGAAACAAACTTTGTTTAATAAAACCGTGCAAAACTGCTAAATTTCGAACGTTTTCAGAATTCGACGAAACTTGACCCAAACGTTGGTCTAGACCCAAGCATTTGTGTTGTAAATTTGCTAAGCGTAATAATAACTACAAGTTAGTATAAAATGGAAACAAACTTGTTTTAATAAAACCATGCGAAACAGCTAACTTTTTAACGTTCTCATAATTCAACGAAACTTGACCCAATTGCAAGTCCAGACCCATCCATTTGTGTTGTAAATTTGCTAAGGTTAATACTAACTACTAGTATAAAAGTGAAACAAACTTGCTTTAATAAAATCGTGCAAAACAGCTAAATTTTGAACGTTTTCAGAATTTGACGAAACTTGACCCAAACGTTGGTCTAGACCCAAGCATTTGTGTTGTAAATTTGCTAAGCGCACTAATAACTACAAGTTAGCATAAAAGGAAAACAAACCTTCTTTGATAAAACCATATAAAACAGCTAACTTTCGAACGTTCTCAAAATTCGAGAAACTTGACCCAATCGCAGGTCTAGACCCATCCATTTGTGTTGTAAATATGCTAAGCGTAATAATAACTAAAAGTTAGTATAAAAGGGAAACATACTTGCTTTAATAAAACCGTTCAAAATATCTCAATTTTGAACGTTCTCAAAATTCGACGAAACTTGACCCAAACGTTGGTCTAGACCCAAGCATTTGTGTAGTAAATTTGCTAAGCGTAATAATAATTACAAGTTAGTTTAAAAGGGACACAAACTTTGTTTAATAAAACCGTGCAAAACAACTAAATTTCGAACGTTTTCAGAATTCGACGAAACTTGACCCATACGTTGGTGTAGACCCAAGCATTTGTGTTGTTAATTTTCTAAGCTTAATAATAACTACAAGTTAGTATAAAAGGGAAACAAACTTGTTTTAATAAAACCGTGCGAAACAGCTAACTTTTTAACGTTCTCATAATTCAACGAAACTTGACCCAATTGCAGGTCCAGACCCATCCATTTGTGTTGTAAATTGGCTAAGGGTAATACTAACTACAAGTTAGTATAAAAGCGAAACAAACTTGCTTTAATAAAATCGTGCAAAACAGCTAAATTTTGAACGTTTTCAGAATTCGACGAAACTTGACCCAAACATTGGTCTAGACCCAAGCATTTGTGTTGTAAATTTGCTAAGCGTACTAATAACTACATGTTAGCATAAAAGAAAAACAAACTTTCTTTAATAAAACCGTATAAAAAAGCTAACTTTCGAACGTTCTCAGAATTCGAGAAACTTGACCCAATCGCAGGACTAGACCCATCCATTTGTGTTGTAAATATGCTAAGCGTAATAATAACTACAAGTTAGTATAAAAGGGAAACAAACTTGCTTTAATAAAACCGTGCAAAATAGCTAAATTTTGAACGTTCTCAAAATTCGACGAAACTTGACCCAAACGTTGGTCTAGACCCAAGCATTTGTGTTGTCAATTTGCTAAGCGTAATAATAATTACAAGTTAGTTTAAAAGGGAAACAAACTTTGTTTAATAAAACCGGGCAAAACAGCTAAATTTCGAACGTTTTCAGAATTCGACGAAACTTGACCCAAACGTTGGTCTAGACCCAAGCATTTGTGTTGTAAATTTCCTAAGCGTAATAATAACTACAAGTTAGTATAAAATGGAAACAAACTTGTTTTAATAAAACCATGCGAAACAGCTAACTTTTTAACGTTCTCATAATTCAACGAAACTTGACCCAATTGCATGTCCAGACCCATCCATTTGTGTTGTAAATTTGCTAAGGTTAATACTAACTACAAGTTAGTATAAAAGTGAAACAAACTTGCTTTAATAAAATCGTGCAAAACAGCTAAATTTTGAACGTTTTCAGAATTTGACGAAACTTGACCCAAACGTTGGTCTAGACCCAAGCATTTGTGTTGTAAATTTGCTAAGCGCACTAATAACTACAAGTTAGCATAAAAGAAAAACAAACTTTCTTTAATAAAACCGTATAAAAAAGCTAACTTTCGAACGTTCTCAGAATTCGAGAAACTTGACCCAATCGCAAAGACTAGACCCATCCATTTGTGTTGTAAATATGCTAAGCGTAATAATAGCTACAAGTTAGTATAAAAGGGAAACAAACTTGCTTTAATAAAACCGTGCAAAATAGCTAAATTTTGAACGTTCTCAAAATTCGACGAAACTTGACCCAAACGTTGGTCTAGACCCAAGCATTTGTGTTGTCAATTTGCTAAGCGTAATAATAATTACAAGTTAGTTTAAAAGGGAAACAAACTTTGTTTAATAAAACCGGGCAAAACAGCTAAATTTCGAACGTTTTCAGAATTCGACGAAACTTGACCCAAACGTTGGTCTAGACCCAAGCATTTGTGTTGTAAATTTCCTAAGCGTAATAATAACTACAAGTTAGTATAAAATGGAAACAAACTTGTTTTAATAAAACCATGCGAAACAGCTAACTTTTTAACGTTCTCATAATTCAACGAAACTTGACCCAATTGCATGTCCAGACCCATCCATTTGTGTTGTAAATTTGCTAAGGTTAATACTAACTACAAGTTAGTATAAAAGTGAAACAAACTTGCTTTAATAAAATCGTGCAAAACAGCTAAATTTTGAACGTTTTCAGAATTTGACGAAACTTGACCCAAACGTTGGTCTAGACCCAAGCATTTGTGTTGTAAATTTGCTAAGCGCACTAATAACTACAAGTTAGCATAAAAGGAAAACAAACTTTCTTTAATAAAACCGTATAAAACAGCTAACTTTCGAACGTTCTCAAAATTCGAGAAACTTGACCCAATCGCAGGTCTAGACCCATCCATTTGTGTTGTAAATATGCTAAGCGTAATAAGAACTACAAGTTAGTATATAAGGGAAACATACTTGCTTTAATAAAACCGTGCAAAATATCTCAATTTTGAACGTTCTCAAAATTCGACGAAACTTGACCCAAACGTTGGTCTAGACCCAAGCATTTGTGTAGTAAATTTGCTAAGCGTAATAATAATTACAAGTTAGTTTAAAAGGGACACAAACTTTATTTAATAAAACCGTGCAAAACAACTAAATTTCGAACGTTTTCAGAATTGGACGAAACTTGACCCAAACGTTGGTCTAGACCCAAGCATTTGTGTTGTAAATTTGCTAAGCGTAATAATAACTACAAGTTAGTATAAAAGGGAAACAAACTTGTTTTAATAAAACCGTGCGAAACAGCTAACTTTTTAACGTTCTCATAATTCAACGAAACTTGACCCAATTGCAGGTCCAGACCCATCCATTTGTGTTGTAAATTTGCTAAGGGTAATACTAACTACAAGTTAGTATAATGTGAAACAAACTTGCTTTAATAAAATCGTGCAAAACAGCTAAAATTTGAACGTTTTCAGAATTCGACGAAACTTGACCCAAACATTGGTCTAGACCCAAGCATTTGAGTTGTAAATTTGCTAAGCGTACTAATAGCTACAAGTTAGCATAAAAGGAAAACAAACTTTCTTTAATAAAATCGTATAAAACAGCTAACTTTCGAACGTTCTCAGAATTCGAGAAACTTGACCCAATCGCAGGTCTAGACTCATCCATTTGTGTTGTATATATGCTAAACGTAATAATAACTACAAGTTAGTATAAAAGGGAAAACAAACTTGCTTTAATAAAACCGTGCAAAATAGCTAAATTTTGAACGTTCTCAAAATTCGACGAAACTTGACCCAAACGTTGGTCTAGACCCAAGCATTTGTGTTGTAAATTTGCTAAGCGTAATAATAATTACAAGTTAGTTTAAAAGGGAAACAAACTTTGTTTAATAAAACCGTGCAAAACAGCTAAATTTCGAACGTTTTCAGAATTCGACGAAACTTGACCCAAACGTTGGTCTAGACCCAAGCATTTGTGTTGTAAATTTCCTAAGCGTAATAATAACTACAAGTTAGTATAAAATGGAAACAAACTTGTTTTAATAAAACCATGCGAAACAGCTAACTTTTTAACTTTCTCATAATTCAACGAAACTTGACCCAATTGCAAGTCCAGATCCCATCCATTTGTGTTGTAAATTTGCTAAGGTTAATACTAACTACAAGTTAGTATAAAACCGAAACAAACTTGCTTTAATAAAATCGTGCAAAACAGCTAAATTTTGAACGTTCTCAGAATTCGACGAAACCAGTCCCAAACGTTGGTCTAGTCCCAAGCATTAGTGTGGTAAATTTTCTAAACCTAATAATAACTACAAGTTAGTATAAAAGGGAAACAAACTTGTTTTAATAAACCGTGCAAAACAGCTAAATTTTGACCATTCTCATAATTGGACGAAACTTGACCCAAACGTAGGTCTAGACCCAAGAGTTTGTGTGTTAAATTTTCTAAGCGTAGTAATAACTACAAGTTAGTATAAAAGCGAAACAAACTTGCTTTAATAAAACCGTGAAAAACAGCTAAATTTTGAACATTTTCAGAATTCGACGAAATTTGACCCAAACGTTGGTCTAGACCCAAGCATTTGTGTTGTAAATTTTCTAAGCGTAATAACAATTACAAGTTAGTTTATAAGGGGAACAAACTTTGTGTAATAAAACCGTGCAAAACAGATAAATTTTGAACGTTCTCAGGATTTGACGAAACTTGACCCAAACGTTGGTCTAGACCCAAGCATTTGTGTTGTAAATTTGCTAAACGTAATAATAACTACAAGTTAGTATAAAAGGGAAACAAACTTGCTTTAATAAAACAGTGCAAAACAGCTAACTTTTGAACGTTCTCAGAATTCAACGAAACTTGACCCAATCGCAGGTCCAAACCCATCCATTTGTATCGTAAATTTGCTAAGCGTAATAATAACTACAAGTTAGTATAAAAGCGAAACAAACTTGTTTTAATAAAATCGTGCAAAATAGCTAAATTTTGAACGTTTTCAGAATTTGACGAAACTTGACCAAAACGTTGGTATAGATCCAAGCATTTGTATTGTAAATTTGCTAAGCGTACTACTAACTACAAGTTAGAATAAAAGGAAAACAAACTTTCTTTAATAAAACCGTATAAAACAGCTAACTTTCGAACATTCTCAGAATTCGAGAAACTTGACCCAATCGCAGGTCTAGACCCATCCATTTGTGTTGTAAATATGCTAAGCGTAATAATAACTACAAGTTAGTATAAAAGGGAAACAAACTTGCTTTAATAAAACCGTGCAAAATAGCTAAATTTTGAACGTTCTCAAAATTCGACGAAACTTGACCCAAACGTTGGTCTAGACCCAAGCATTTGTGTAGTAAATTTGCTAAGCGTAATAATAATTACAAGTTAGTTTAAAAGGGAAACAAACTTTCTTTAATAAAACCGTATAAAACAGCTAACTTTCGAACGTTCTCAAAATTCGAGAAACTTGACCCAATCGCAGGTCTAGACCCATCCATTTGTGTTGTAAATATGCTAAGCGTAATAATAACTACAAGTTAGTATAAAAGGGAAACATACTTGCTTTAATAAAACCGTGCAAAATATCTCAATTTTGAACGTTCTCAAAATTCGACGAAACTTGACCCAAACGTTGGTCTAGACCCAAGCATTTGTGTTGTAAATTTGCTAAGCGTAATAATAACCACAAGTTAGTATAAAAGGGAAACAAACTTGTTTTAATAAAACCGTGCGAAACAGCTAACTTTTTAACGTTCTCATAATTCAACGAAACTTGACCCAATTGCAGGTCCAGACCCATCCATTTGTGTTGTAAATTTGCTAAGGGTAATACTAACTACAAGTTAGTATAAAAGCGAAACAAACTTGCTTTAATAAAATCGTGCAAAACAACTAAATTTTGAACGTTTTCAGAATTTGACGAAACTTGACCCAAACGTTGGTCTAGACCCAAACATTTGTGTTGTAAATTTGCTAAGCGCACTAATAACTACAAGTTAGCATAAAAGGAAAACAAACTTTCTTTAATAAAACCGTATAAAACAGCTAACTTTCGAACGTTCTCAAAATTCGAGAAACTTGACCCAATCGTAGGTCTAGACCCATCCATTTGTGTTGTAAATATGCTAAGCATAATAAAAACTACAAGTTAGTATAAAAGGGAAACATACTTGCTTTAATAAAACCGTGCAAAATATCTCAATTTTGAACGTTCTCAAAATTCGACGAAACTTGACCCAAACGTTGGTCTAGACCCAAGCATTTGTGTTGTAAATTTGTTAAGCGTAATAATAATTACAAGTTAGTTTAAAAGGGAAACAAACGTTGTTTAATAAAACCGTGCAAAACAGCTAAATTTCGAACATTTTCAGAATTCGACGAAACTTGACCCAAACGTTGGTCTAGACCCAAGCATTTGTGTTGTAAATTTGCTAAGCATAATAATAACTACAAGTTAGTATAAAATGGAAACAAACTTGTTTTAATAAAACCATGCGAAACAACTAACTTTTTAACGTTCTCATAATTCATAGAAACTTGACCCAATTGCAAGTCCAGACCCATCCATTTGTGTTGTAAATTTGCTAAGGTTAATACTAACTACAAGTTAGTATAAAAGTGAAACAAACTTGCTTTAATAAAATCGTGCAAAACAGCTAAATTTTGAACGTTTTCAGAATTTGACGAAACTTGACCCAAACGTTGGTCTAGACCCAAGCATTTGTGTTGTAAATTTGCTAAGCGCACTAATAACTACAAGTTAGCATAAAAGAAAAACAAACTTTCTTTGATAAAACTGTATAAAACAGCTAACTTTCGAACGTTCTCAAAATTCGAGAAACTTGACCCAATCGCAGGTCTAGACCCATCCATTTGTGTTGTAAATATGCTAAGCGTAATAATAACTAAAAGTTAGTATAAAAGGGAAACATACTTGCTTTAATAAAACCGTTCAAAATATCTCAATTTTGAACGTTCTCAAAATTCGACGAAACTTGACCCAAACGTTGGTCTAGACCCAAGCATTTGTGTAGTAAATTTGCTAAGCGTAATAATAATTACAAGTTAGTTTAAAAGGGACACAAACTTTGTTTAATAAAACCGTGGAAAACAACTAAATTTCGAACGTTTTCAGAATTCGACGAAACTTGACCCATACGTTGGTGTAGACCCAAGCATTTGTGTTGTTAATTTTCTAAGCGTAATAATAACTACAAGTTAGTATAAAAGGGAAACAAACTTGTTTTAATAAAACCGTGCGAAACAGCTAACTTTTTAACGTTCTCATAATTCAACGAAACTTGACCCAATTGCAGGTCCAGACCCATCCATTTGTGTTGTAAATTTGCTAAGGGTAATACTAACTACAAGTTAGTATAAAAGCGAAACAAACTTGCTTTAATAAAATCGTGCAAAACAGCTAAATTTTGAACGTTTTCAGAATTCGACGAAACTTGACCCAAACATTGGTCTAGACCCAAGCATTTGTGTTGTAAATTTGCTAAGCGTACTAATAACTACAAGTTAGCATAAAAGGAAAACAAACTTTCTTTAATAAAACCGTATAAAACAGCTAACTTTCGAACGTTCTCAGAATTCGAGAAACTTGACCCAATCGCAGGTCTAAACCCATCCATTTTTGTTGTAAATATGCTAAGCGTAATAATAACTACAAGTTAGTATAAAAGGGAAACAAACTTGCTTTAATAAAACCGTGCAAAATAGCTAAATTTTGAACGTTCTGAAAATTCGACGAAACTTGACCCAAACGTTGGTCTAGACCCAAGCATTTGTGTTGTAAATTTGCTAAGCGTAATAATAATTACAAGTTAGTTTAAAAGGGAAACAAACTTTGTTTAATAAAACCGTGCAAAACTGCTAAATTTCGAACGTTTTCAGAATTCGACGAAACTTGACCCAAACGTTGGTCTAGACCCAAGCATTTGTGTTGTAAATTTCCTAAGCGTAATAATAACTACAAGTTAGTATAAAATGGAAACAAACTTGTTTTAATAAAACCATGCGAAACAGCTAACTTTTTAACGTTCTCATAATTCAACGAAACTTGACCCAATTGCAAGTCCAGACCCATCCATTTGTGTTGTAAATTTGCTAAGGTTAATACTAACTACAAGTTAGTATAAAAGTGAAACAAACTTGCTTTAATAAAATCGTGCAAAACAGCTAAATTTTGAACGTTTTCAGAATTTGACGAAACTTGACCCAAACGTTGGTCTAGACCCAAGCATTTGTGTTGTAAATTTGCTAAGCGCACTAATAACTACAAGTTAGCATAAAAGGAAAACAAACCTTCTTTGATAAAACCATATAAAACAGCTAACTTTCGAACGTTCTCAAAATTCGAGAAACTTGACCCAATCGCAGGTCTAGACCCATCCATTTGTGTTGTAAATATGCTAAGCGTAATAATAACTACAAGTTAGTATAAAAGGGAAACATACTTGCTTTAATAAAACCGTTCAAAATATCTCAATTTTGAACGTTCTCAAAATTCGACGAAACTTGACCCAAACGTTGGTCTAGACCCAAGCATTTGTGTAGTAAATTTGCTAAGCGTAATAATAATTACAAGTTAGTTTAAAAGGGACACAAACTTTGTTTAATAAAACCGTGCAAAACAACTAAATTTCGAACGTTTTCAGAATTCGACGAAACTTGACCCATACGTTGGTGTAGACCCAAGCATTTGTGTTGTTAATTTTCTAAGCTTAATAATAACTACAAGTTAGTATAAAAAGGAAACAAACTTGTTTTAATAAAACCGTGCGAAACAGCTAACTTTTTAACGTTCTCATAATTCAACGAAACTTGACCCAATTGCAGGTCCAGACCCATCCATTTGTGTTGTAAATTGGCTAAGGGTAATACTAACTACAAGTTAGTATAAAAGCGAAACAAACTTGCTTTAATAAAATCGTGCAAAACAGCTAAATTTTGAACGTTTTCAGAATTCGACGAAACTTGACCCAAACATTGGTCTAGACCCAAGCATTTGTGTTGTAAATTTGCTAAGCGTACTAATAACTACAAGTTAGCATAAAAGAAAAACAAACTTTCTTTAATAAAACCGTATAAAAAAGCTAACTTTCGAACGTTCTCAGAATTCGAGAAACTTGACCCAATCGCAGGACTAGACCCATCCATTTGTGTTGTAAATATGCTAAGCGTAATAATAACTACAAGTTAGTATAAAAGGGAAACAAACTTGCTTTAATAAAATCGTGCAAAATAGCTAAATTTTGAACGTTCTCAAAATTCGAGGAAACTTGACCCAAACGTTGGTCTAGACCCAAGCATTTGTGTTGTCAATTTGCTAAGCGTAATAATAATTACAAGTTAGTTTAAAAGGGAAACAAACTTTGTTTAATAAAACCGGGCAAAACAGCTAAATTTCGAACGTTTTCAGAATTCGACGAAACTTGACCCAAACGTTGGTCTAGACCCAAGCATTTGTGTTGTAAATTTCCTAAGCGTAATAATAACTACAAGTTAGTATAAAATGGAAACAAACTTGTTTTAATAAAACCATGCGAAACAGCTAACTTTTTAACGTTCTCATAATTCAACGAAACTTGACCCAATTGCATGTCCAGACCCATCCATTTGTGTTGTAAATTTGCTAAGGTTAATACTAACTACAAGTTAGTATAAAAGTGAAACAAACTTGCTTTAATAAAATCGTGCAAAACAGCTAAATTTTGAACGTTTTCAGAATTTGACGAAACTTGACCCAAACGTTGGTCTAGACCCAAGCATTTGTGTTGTAAATTTGCTAAGCGCACTAATAACTACAAGTTAGCATAAAAGAAAAACAAACTTTCTTTAATAAAACCGTATAAAAAAGCTAACTTTCGAACGTTCTCAGAATTCGAGAAACTTGACCCAATCGCAAAGACTAGACCCATCCATTTGTGTTGTAAATATGCTAAGCGTAATAATAACTACAAGTTAGTATAAAAGGGAAACAAACTTGCTTTAATAAAACCGTGCAAAATAGCTAAATTTTGAACGTTCTCAAAATTCGACGAAACTTGACCCAAACGTTGGTCTAGACCCAAGCATTTGTGTTGTCAATTTGCTAAGCGTAATAATAATTACAAGTAAGTTTAAAAGGGAAACAAACTTTGTTTAATAAAACCGGGCAAAACAGCTAAATTTCGAACGTTTTCAGAATTCGACGAAACTTGACCCAAACGTTGGTCTAGACCCAAGCATTTGTGTTGTAAATTTCCTAAGCGTAATAATAACTACAAGTTAGTATAAAATGGAAACAAACTTGTTTTAATAAAACCATGCGAAACAGCTAACTTTTTAACGTTCTCATAATTCAACGAAACTTGACCCAATTGCATGTCCAGACCCATCCATTTGTGTTGTAAATTTGCTAAGGTTAATACTAACTACAAGTTAGTATAAAAGTGAAACAAACTTGCTTTAATAAAATCGTGCAAAACAGCTAAATTTTGAACGTTTTCAGAATTTGACGAAACTTGACCCAAACGTTGGTCTAGACCCAAGCATTTGTGTTGTAAATTTGCTAAGCGCACTAATAACTACAAGTTAGCATAAAAGAAAAACAAACTTTCTTTGATAAAACTGTATAAAACAGCTAACTTTCGAACGTTCTCAAAATTCGAGAAACTTGACCCAATCGCAGGTCTAGACCCATCCATTTGTGTTGTAAATATGCTAAGCGTAATAATAACTAAAAGTTAGTATAAAAGGGAAACATACTTGCTTTAATAAAACCGTTCAAAATATCTCAATTTTGAACGTTCTCAAAATTCGACGAAACTTGACCCAAACGTTGGTCTAGACCCAAGCATTTGTGTAGTAAATTTGCTAAGCGTAATAATAATTACAAGTTAGTTTAAAAGGGACACAAACTTTGTTTAATAAAACCGTGCAAAACAGCTAAATTTCGAACGTTTTCAGAATTCGACGAAACTTGACCCAAACGTTGGTCTAGACCCAAGCATTTGTGTTGTAAATTTCCTAAGCGTAATAATAACTACAAGTTAGTATAAAATGGAAACAAACTTGTTTTAATAAAACCATGCGAAACAGCTAACTTTTTAACGTTCTCATAATTCAACGAAACTTGACCCAATTGCAAGTCCAGATCCCATCCATTTGTGTTGTAAATTTGCTAAGGTTAATACTAACTACAAGTTAGTATAAAACCGAAACAAACTTGCTTTAATAAAATCGTGCAAAACAGCTAAATTTTGAACGTTCTCAGAATTCGACGAAACCAGTCCCAAACGTTGGTCTAGTCCCAAGCATTAGTGTGGTAAATTTTCTAAACCTAATAATAACTACAAGTTAGTATAAAAGGGAAACAAACTTGTTTTAATAAACCGTGCAAAACAGCTAAATTTTGACCATTCTCATAATTGGACGAAACTTGACCCAAACGTAGGTCTAGACCCAAGAGTTTGTGTGTTAAATTTTCTAAGCGTAGTAATAACTACAAGTTAGTATAAAAGCGAAACAAACTTGCTTTAATAAAACCGTGAAAAACAGCTAAATTTTGAACATTTTCAGAATTCGACGAAATTTGACCCAAACGTTGGTCTAGACCCAAGCATTTGTGTTGTAAATTTTCTAAGCGTAATAACAATTACAAGTTAGTTTATAAGGGGAACAAACTTTGTGTAATAAAACCGTGCAAAACAGATAAATTTTGAACGTTCTCAGGATTTGACGAAACTTGACCCAAACGTTGGTCTAGACCCAAGCATTTGTGTTGTAAATTTGCTAAACGTAATAATAACTACAAGTTAGTATAAAAGGGAAACAAACTTGCTTTAATAAAACCGTGCAAAACAGCTAACTTTTGAACGTTCTCAGAATTCAACGAAACTTGACCCAATCGCAGGTCCAAACCCATCCATTTGTATCGTAAATTTGCTAAGCGTAATAATAACTACAAGTTAGTATAAAAGCGAAACAAACTTGTTTTAATAAAATCGTGCAAAATAGCTAAATTTTGAACGTTTTCAGAATTTGACGAAACTTGACCAAAACGTTGGTATAGATCCAAGCATTTGTATTGTAAATTTGCTAAGCGTACTACTAACTACAAGTTAGCATAAAAGGAAAACAAACTTTCTTTAATAAAACCGTATAAAACAGCTAACTTTCGAACATTCTCAGAATTCGAGAAACTTGACCCAATCGCAGGTCTAGACCCATCCATTTGTGTTGTAAATATGCTAAGCGTAATAATAACTACAAGTTAGTATAAAAGGGAAACAAACTTGCTTTAATAAAACCGTGCAAAATAGCTAAATTTTGAACGTTCTCAAAATTCGACGAAACTTGACCCAAACGTTGGTCTAGACCCAAGCATTTGTGTAGTAAATTTGCTAAGCGTAATAATAATTACAAGTTAGTTTAAAAGGGAAACAAACTTTGTTTAATAAAACCGTCCAAAACAGCTAAATTTCGAACGTTTTCAGAATTCGACGAAACTTGACCCAAACATAGGTCTAGACCCAAGAGTTTGTGTGTTAAATTTTCTAAGCGTAATAATAACTACAAGTTAGTATAAAATGGAAACAAACTTGTTTTAATAAAACCATGAGAAACAGCTAACTTTTTAACGTTCTCATAATTCAACGAAACTTGACCCAATTGCAAGTCTAGACCCATCCATTTGTGTTGTAAATTTGCTAAGGTTAATACTAACTACAAGTTAGTATAAAAGTGAAACAAACTTGCTTTAATAAAATCGTGCAAAACAGCTAAATTTTGAACGTTTTCAGAATTTGACGAAACTTGACCCAAACGTTGGTCTAGACCCAAGCATTTGTGTTGTAAATTTGCTAAGCGCACTAATAACTACAAGTTAGCATAAAAGGAAAACAAACTTTCTTTGATAAAACCGTATAAAACAGCTAACTTTCGAACGTTCTCAAAATTCGAGAAACTTGACCCAATCGCAGGTCTAGACCCATCCATTTGTGTTGTAAATATGCTAAGCGTAATAATAACTCCAAGTTAGTATAAAAGGGAAACAAACTTGCTTTAATAAAACCGTGCAAAATATCTAAATTTTGAACTTTCTCAAAATTCGACGAAACTTTACCCAAACGTTGGTTTAGACCCAAGCATTTTTGTAGTAAATTTGCTAAGCGTAATAATAATTACAATTTAGTTTAAAAGGGACACAAACTTTGTTTAATAAAACCGTGCAAAACAGCTAAATTTCGGACGTTTTCAGAATTCGACGAAACTTGACCCAAACGTTGGTCTAGACCCAAGCATTTGTGTTGTAAATTTGCTAAGCGTAATAATAACTACAAGTTAGTATAAAAGGGAAACAAACTTGTTTTAATAAAACCGTGCGAAACAGCTAGCTTTTTAACGTTCTCATAATTCAACGAAATTTGACCCAATTGCAGGTCCAGACCCATCCATTTGTGTTGTAAATTTGCTAAGGGTAATACTAACTACAAGTTAGTATAAAAGCGAAACAAACTTGCTTTAATAAAATCGTGCAAAACAGCTAAATTTTGAACGTTTTCAGAATTTGACGAAACTTGACCCAAACGTTGGTCTAGACCCAAGCATTTGTGTTGTAAATTTGCTAAGCGCACTAATAACTACAAGTTAGCATAAAAGGAAAACAAACTTTCTTTGATAAAACCGTATAAAACAGCTAACTTTCGAACGTTCTCAAAATTCGAGAAACTTGACCCAATCGCAGGTCTAGACCCATCCATTTGTGTTGTAAATATGCTAAGCGTAATAATAACTCCAAGTTAGTATAAAAGGGAAACAAACTTGCTTTAATAAAACCGTGCAAAATATCTAAATTTTGAACTTTCTCAAAATTCGACGAAACTTGACCCAAACGTTGGTTTAGACCCAAGCATTTGTGTAGTAAATTTGCTAAGCGTAATAACAATTACAAGTTAGTTTAAAAGGGGAACAAACTTTGTTTAATAAAACCGTGCAAAACAGATAAATTTTGAACGTTCTCAGGATTTAACGAAACTTGACCCAAACGTTGGTCTAGACCCAAGCATTTGTGTTGTAAATTTGCTAAGCGTAATAATAACTACAAGTTAGTATAAAAGGGAAACAAACTTGCTTTAATAAAACCGTGCAAAACAGCTAACTTTTGAACGTTCTCAGAATTCAACGAAACTTGACCCAATCGCAGGTCCAAACCCATCCATTTGTATCGTAAATTTGCTAAGCGTAATAATAACTACAAGTTAGTATAAAAGCGAAACAAACTTGTTTTAATAAAATCGTGCAAAATAGCTAAATTTTGAACGTTTTCAGAATTTGACGAAACTTGACCAAAACGTTGGTATAGATCCAAGCATTTGTATTGTAAATTTGCTAAGCGCACTAATAACTACAAGTTAGCATAAAAGGAAAACAAACTTTCTTTGATAAAACCGTATAAAACAGCTAACTTTCGAACGTTCTCAAAATTCGAGAAACTTGACCCAATCGCAGGTCTAGACCCATCCATTTGTGTTGTAAATATGCTAAGCGTAATAATAACTCCAAGTTAGTATAAAAGGGAAACAAACTTGCTTTAATAAAACCGTGCAAAATATCTAAATTTTGAACTTTCTCAAAATTCGACGAAACTTTACCCAAACGTTGGTTTAGACCCAAGCATTTTTGTAGTAAATTTGCTAAGCGTAATAATAATTACAAGTTAGTTTAAAAGGGACACAAACTTTGTTTAATAAAACCGTGCAAAACAGCTAAATTTCGGACGTTTTCAGAATTCGACGAAACTTGACCCAAACGTTGGTCTAGACCCAAGCATTTGTGTTGTAAATTTGCTAAGCGTAATAATAACTACAAGTTAGTATAAAAGGGAAACAAACTTGTTTTAATAAAACCGTGCGAAACAGCTAGCTTTTTAACGTTCTCATAATTCAACGAAATTTGACCCAATTGCAGGTCCAGACCCATCCATTTGTGTTGTAAATTTGCTAAGGGTAATACTAACTACAAGTTAGTATAAAAGCGAAACAAACTTGCTTTAATAAAATCGTGCAAAACAGCTAAATTTTGAACGTTTTCAGAATTTGACGAAACTTGACCCAAACGTTGGTCTAGACCCAAGCATTTGTGTTGTAAATTTGCTAAGCGCACTAATAACTACAAGTTAGCATAAAAGGAAAACAAACTTTCTTTGATAAAACCGTATAAAACAGCTAACTTTCGAACGTTCTCAAAATTCGAGAAACTTGACCCAATCGCAGGTCTAGACCCATCCATTTGTGTTGTAAATATGCTAAGCGTAATAATAACTCCAAGTTAGTATAAAAGGGAAACAAACTTGCTTTAATAAAACCGTGCAAAATATCTAAATTTTGAACTTTCTCAAAATTCGACGAAACTTGACCCAAACGTTGGTTTAGACCCAAGCATTTGTGTAGTAAATTTGCTAAGCGTAATAACAATTACAAGTTAGTTTAAAAGGGGAACAAACTTTGTTTAATAAAACCGTGCAAAACAGATAAATTTTGAACGTTCTCAGGATTTAACGAAACTTGACCCAAACGTTGGTCTAGACCCAAGCATTTGTGTTGTAAATTTGCTAAGCGTAATAATAACTACAAGTTAGTATAAAAGGGAAACAAACTTGCTTTAATAAAACCGTGCAAAACAGCTAACTTTTGAACGTTCTCAGAATTCAACGAAACTTGACCCAATCGCAGGTCCAAACCCATCCATTTGTATCGTAAATTTGCTAAGCGTAATAATAACTACAAGTTAGTATAAAAGCGAAACAAACTTGTTTTAATAAAATCGTGCAAAATAGCTAAATTTTGAACGTTTTCAGAATTTGACGAAACTTGACCAAAACGTTGGTATAGATCCAAGCATTTGTATTGTAAATTTGCTAAGCGTACTACTAACTACAAGTTAGCATAAAAGGAAAACAAACTTTCTTTAATAAAACCGTATAAAACAGCTAACTTTCGAACATTCTCAGAATTCGAGAAACTTGACCCAATCGCAGGTCTAGACCCATCCATTTGTGTTGTAAATATGCTAAGCGTAATAATAACTACAAGTTAGTATAAAAGGGAAACAAACTTGCTTTAATAAAACCGTGCAAAATAGCTAAATTTTGAACGTTCTCAAAATTCGACGAAACTTGACCCAAACGTTGGTCTAGACCCAAGCATTTGTGTAGTAAATTTGCTAAGCGTAATAATAATTACAAGTTAGTTTAAAAGGGAAACAAACTTTGTTTAATAAAACCGTCCAAAACAGCTAAATTTCGAACGTTTTCAGAATTCGACGAAACTTGACCCAAACATAGGTCTAGACCCAAGAGTTTGTGTGTTAAATTTTCTAAGCGTAATAATAACTACAAGTTAGTATAAAATGGAAACAAACTTGTTTTAATAAAACCATGAGAAACAGCTAACTTTTTAACGTTCTCATAATTCAACGAAACTTGACCCAATTGCAAGTCTAGACCCATCCATTTGTGTTGTAAATTTGCTAAGGTTAATACTAACTACAAGTTAGTATAAAAGTGAAACAAACTTGCTTTAATAAAATCGTGCAAAACAGCTAAATTTTGAACGTTTTCAGAATTTGACGAAACTTGACCCAAACGTTGGTCTAGACCCAAGCATTTGTGTTGTAAATTTGCTAAGCGCACTAATAACTACAAGTTAGCATAAAAGGAAAACAAACTTTCTTTGATAAAACCGTATAAAACAGCTAACTTTCGAACGTTCTCAAAATTCGAGAAACTTGACCCAATCGCAGGTCTAGACCCATCCATTTGTGTTGTAAATATGCTAAGCGTAATAATAACTCCAAGTTAGTATAAAAGGGAAACAAACTTGCTTTAATAAAACCGTGCAAAATATCTAAATTTTGAACTTTCTCAAAATTCGACGAAACTTTACCCAAACGTTGGTTTAGACCCAAGCATTTTTGTAGTAAATTTGCTAAGCGTAATAATAATTACAAGTTAGTTTAAAAGGGACACAAACTTTGTTTAATAAAACCGTGCAAAACAGCTAAATTTCGGACGTTTTCAGAATTCGACGAAACTTGACCCAAACGTTGGTCTAGACCCAAGCATTTGTGTTGTAAATTTGCTAAGCGTAATAATAACTACAAGTTAGTATAAAAGGGAAACAAACTTGTTTTAATAAAACCGTGCGAAACAGCTAGCTTTTTAACGTTCTCATAATTCAACGAAATTTGACCCAATTGCAGGTCCAGACCCATCCATTTGTGTTGTAAATTTGCTAAGGGTAATACTAACTACAAGTTAGTATAAAAGCGAAACAAACTTGCTTTAATAAAATCGTGCAAAACAGCTAAATTTTGAACGTTTTCAGAATTTGACGAAACTTGACCCAAACGTTGGTCTAGACCCAAGCATTTGTGTTGTAAATTTGCTAAGCGCACTAATAACTACAAGTTAGCATAAAAGGAAAACAAACTTTCTTTGATAAAACCGTATAAAACAGCTAACTTTCGAACGTTCTCAAAATTCGAGAAACTTGACCCAATCGCAGGTCTAGACCCATCCATTTGTGTTGTAAATATGCTAAGCGTAATAATAACTCCAAGTTAGTATAAAAGGGAAACAAACTTGCTTTAATAAAACCGTGCAAAATATCTAAATTTTGAACTTTCTCAAAATTCGACGAAACTTGACCCAAACGTTGGTTTAGACCCAAGCATTTGTGTAGTAAATTTGCTAAGCGTAATAACAATTACAAGTTAGTTTAAAAGGGGAACAAACTTTGTTTAATAAAACCGTGCAAAACAGATAAATTTTGAACGTTCTCAGGATTTAACGAAACTTGACCCAAACGTTGGTCTAGACCCAAGCATTTGTGTTGTAAATTTGCTAAGCGTAATAATAACTACAAGTTAGTATAAAAGGGAAACAAACTTGCTTTAATAAAACCGTGCAAAACAGCTAACTTTTGAACGTTCTCAGAATTCAACGAAACTTGACCCAATCGCAGGTCCAAACCCATCCATTTGTATCGTAAATTTGCTAAGCGTAATAATAACTACAAGTTAGTATAAAAGCGAAACAAACTTGTTTTAATAAAATCGTGCAAAATAGCTAAATTTTGAACGTTTTCAGAATTTGACGAAACTTGACCAAAACGTTGGTATAGATCCAAGCATTTGTATTGTAAATTTGCTAAGCGCACTAATAACTACAAGTTAGCATAAAAGGAAAACAAACTTTCTTTGATAAAACCGTATAAAACAGCTAACTTTCGAACGTTCTCAAAATTCGAGAAACTTGACCCAATCGCAGGTCTAGACCCATCCATTTGTGTTGTAAATATGCTAAGCGTAATAATAACTCCAAGTTAGTATAAAAGGGAAACAAACTTGCTTTAATAAAACCGTGCATAATATCTAAATTTTGAACTTTCTCAAAATTCGACGAAACTTTACCCAAACGTTGGTTTAGACCCAAGCATTTTTGTAGTAAATTTGCTAAGCGTAATAATAATTACAAGTTAGTTTAAAAGGGACACAAACTTTGTTTAATAAAACCGTGCAAAACAGCTAAATTTCGGACGTTTTCAGAATTCGACGAAACTTGACCCAAACGTTGGTCTAGACCCAAGCATTTGTGTTGTAAATTTGCTAAGCGTAATAATAACTACAAGTTAGTATAAAAGGGAAACAAATTTGTTTTAATAAAACCGTGCGAAACAGCTAGCTTTTTAACGTTCTCATAATTCAACGAAATTTGACCCAATTGCAGGTCCAGACCCATCCATTTGTGTTGTAAATTTGCTAAGGGTAATACTAACTACAAGTTAGTATAAAAGCGAAACAAACTTGCTTTAATAAAATCGTGCAAAACAGCTAAATTTTGAACGTTTTCAGAATTTGACGAAACTTGACCCAAACGTTGGTCTAGACCCAAGCATTTGTGTTGTAAATTTGCTAAGCGCACTAATAACTACAAGTTAGCATAAAAGGAAAACAAACTTTCTTTGATAAAACCGTATAAAACAGCTAACTTTCGAACGTTCTCAAAATTCGAGAAACTTGACCCAATCGCAGGTCTAGATCCATCCATTTGTGTTGTAAATATGCTAAGCGTAATAATAACTCCAAGTTAGTATAAAAGGGAAACAAACTTGCTTTAATAAAACCGTGCAAAATATCTAAATTTTGAACTTTCTCAAAATTCGACGAAACTTTACCCAAACGTTGGTTTAGACCCAAGCATTTGTGTAGTAAATTTGCTAAGCGTAATAATAATTACAAGTTAGTTTAAAAGGGACACAAACTTTGTTTAATAAAACCGTGCAAAACAGCTAAATTTCGGACGTTTTCAGAATTCGACGAAACTTGACCCAAACGTTGGTCTAGACCCAAGCATTTGTGTTGTAAATTTGCTAAGCGTAATAATAACTACAAGTTAGTATAAAAGGGAAACAAACTTGTTTTAATAAAACCGTGCGAAACAGCTAGCTTTTTAACGTTCTCATAATTCAACGAAATTTGACCCAATTGTAGGTCCAGACCTATCCATTTGTGTTGTAAATTTGCTAAGGGTAATACTAACTACAAGTTAGTATAAAAGCGAAACAAACTTGCTTTAATAAAATCGTGCAAAACAGCTAAATTTTGAACGTTTTCAGAATTTGACGAAACTTGACCCAAACGTTGGTCTAGACCCAAGCATTTGTGTTGTAAATTTGCTAAGCGCACTAATAACTACAAGTTAGCATAAAAGGAAAACAAACTTTCTTTGATAAAACCGTATAAAACAGCTAACTTTCGAACGTTCTCAAAATTCGAGAAACTTGACCCAATCGCAGGTCTAGACCCATCCATTTGTGTTGTAAATATGCTAAGCGTAATAATAACTCCAAGTTAGTATAAAAGGGAAACAAACTTGCTTTAATAAAACCGTGCAAAATATCTAAATTTTGAACTTTCTCAAAATTCGACGAAACTTGACCCAAACGTTGGTTTAGACCCAAGCATTTGTGTAGTAAATTTGCTAAGCGTAATAATAATTACAAGTTAGTTTAAAAGGGACACAAACTTTGTTTAATAAAACCGTGCAAAACAGCTAAATTTCGGACGTTTTCAGAATTCGACGAAACTTGACCCAAACGTTGGTCTAGACCCAAGCATTTGTGTTGTAAATTTGCTAAGCGTAATAATAACTACAAGTTAGTATAAAAGGGAAACAAACTTGTTTTAATAAAACCGTGCGAAACAGCTAGCTTTTTAACGTTCTCATAATTCAACGAAATTTGACCCAATTGCAGGTCCAGACCCATCCATTTGTGTTGTAAATTTGCTAAGGGTAATACTAACTACAAGTTAGTATAAAAGCGAAACAAACTTGCTTTAATAAAATCGTGCAAAACAGCTAAAATTTGAACGTTTCAGAATTCGATGAAACTTGACCCAAACATTGGTCTAGACCCAAGCATTTGAGTTGTAAATTTGCTAAGCGTACTAATAACTACAAGTTAGCATAAAAGGAAAACAAACTTTCTTTAATAAAATCGTATAAAACAGCTAACTTTCGAACGTTCTCAGAATTCGAGAAACTTGACCCAATCGCAGGTCTAGACCCATCCATTTGTGTTGTAAATATGCTAAGCGTAATAATAACTACAAGTTAGTATAAAAGGGAAACAAACTTGCTTTAATAAAACCGTGCAAAATAGCTAAATTTTGAACGTTCTCAAAATTCGACGAAACTTGACCCAAATGTTGGTTTAGACCCAAGCATTTGTGTAGTAAATTTGCTAAGCGTAATAATAATTACAAGTTAGTTTAAAAGGGAAACAAACTTTGTTTAATAAAACCGTCCAAAACAGCTAAATTTCGAACGTTTTCAGAATTCGACGAAACTTGACCCAAACATAGGTCTAGACCCAAGAGTTTGTGTGTTAAATTTTCTAAGCGTAATAATAACTACAAGTTAGTATAAAATGAAAACAAACTTGTTTTAATAAAACCATGCGAAACAGCTAACTTTTTAACGTTCTCATAATTCAACGAAACTTGACCCAATTGCAAGTCCAGACCCATCCATTTGTGTTGTAAATTTGCTAAGGTTAATACTAACTCCAAGTTAGTATAAAAGTGAAACAAACTTGCTTTAATAAAATCGTGCAAAACAGCTAAATTTTGAACGTTTTCAGAATTTGACGAAACTTGACCCAAACGTTGGTCTAGACCCAAGCATTTGTGTTGTAAATTTGCTAAGCGCACTAATAACTACAAGTTAGCATAAAAGGGACACAAACTTTGTTTAATAAAACCGTGCAAAACAGCTAAATTTCGGACGTTTTCAGAATTCGACGAAACTTGACCCAAACGTTGGTCTAGACCCAAGCATTTGTGTTGTAAATTTGCTAAGCGTAATAATAACTCCAAGTTAGTATAAAAGGGAAACAAACTTGCTTTAATAAAACCGTGCAAAATATCTAAATTTTGAACTTTCTCAAAATTCGACGAAACTTGACCCAAACGTTGGTTTAGACCCAAGCATTTGTGTAGTAAATTTGCTAAGCGTAATAATAATTACAAGTTAGTTTAAAAGGGACACAAACTTTGTTTAATAAAACCGTGCAAAACAGCTAAATTTCGGACGTTTTCAGAATTCGACGAAACTTGACCCAAACGTTGGTCTTGACCCAAGCATTTGTGTTGTAAATTTGCTAAGCGTAATAATAACTACAAGTTAGTATAAAAGGGAAACAAACTTGTTTTAATAAAACCGTACGAAACAGCTAGCTTTTTAACGTTCTCATAATTCAACGAAATTTGACCCAATTGCAGGTCCAGACCCATCCATTTGTGTTGTAAATTTGCTAAGGGTAATACTAACTACAATTTAGTATAAAAGCGAAACAAACTTGCTTTAATAAAATCGTGCAAAACAGCTAAATTTTGAACGTTTTCAGAATTTGACGAAACTTGACCCAAACGTTGGTCTAGACCCAAGCATTTGTGTTGTAAATTTGCTAAGCACACTAATAACTACAAGTTAGCATAAAAGGAAAACAAACTTTCTTTGATAAAACCGTATAAAACAGCTAACTTTCGGACGTTCTCAAAATTCGAGAAACTTGATCCAATCGCAGGTCTAGACCCATCCATTTGTGTTGTAAATATGCTAAGCGTAATAATAACTCCAAGTTAGTATAAAAGGGAAACAAACTTGCTTTAATAAAACCGTGCAAAATATCTAAATTTTGAACTTTCTCAAAATTCGACGAAACTTGACCCAAACGTTGGTTTAGACCCAAGCATTTGTGTTGTAAATTTGCTAAGCGTAATAATAATTACAAGTTAGTTTAAAAGGGACACAAACTTTGTTTAATAAAACCGTGCAAAACAGCTAAATTTCGGACGTTTTCAGAATTCGACGAAACTTGACCCAAACGTTGGTCTAGACCCAAGCATTTGTGTTGTAAATTTGCTAAGCGTAATAATAACTACAAGTTAGTATAAAAGGGAAACAAACTTGTTTTAATAAAACCGTGCGAAACAGCTAGCTTTTTAACGTTCTCATAATTCAACGAAATTTGACCCAATTGCAGGTCCAGACCCATCCATTTGTGTTGTAAATTTGCTAAGGGTAATACTAACTACAAGTTAGTATAAAAGCGAAACAAACTTGCTTTAATAAAATCGTGCAAAACAGCTAAATTTTGAACGTTTTAAGAATTCGATGAAACTTGACCCAAACATTGGTCTAGACCCAAGCATTTGAGTTGTAAATTTGCTAAGCGTACTAATAACTACAAGTTAGCATAAAAGGAAAACAAACTTTCTTTAATAAAATCGTATAAAACAACTAACTTTCGAACGTTCTCAGAATTCGAGAAACTTGACCCAATCGCAGGTCTAGACCCATCCATTTGTGTTGTAAATATGCTAAGCGTAATAATAACTACAAGTTAGTATAAAAGGGAAACAAACTTGCTTTAATAAACCGTGCAAAATAGCTAAATTTTGAACGTTCTCAAAATTCGACGAAACTTGACCCAAACGTTGGTCTAGACCCAAGCATTTGTGTTGTAAATTTGCTAAGCGTAATAATAATTACAAGTTAGTTTAAAAGGGAAACAAACTTTGGTTAATAAAACCGTGCAAAATAGCTAAATTTCGAACGTTTTCAGAATTCGACGAAACTTGACCCAAACGTTGGTCTAGACCCAATCATTTGTGTTGTAAATTTCCTAAGCGTAATAATAACTACAAGTTAGTATAAAAGGGAAACAAACTTGTTTTAATAAAACCGTGCAAAACAGCTAAATTTTAAACATTCTCAGAATTCGACGAAATATGACCCAAACATTGGTCTAGACCCAAGAGTTTGTGTGTTAAATTTTCTAAGCGTAATAATAACTACAAGTTAGTATAAAAGGGAAACAAACTTGTTTTAATAAAACCGTGCGAAACAGCTAACTTTTTAACGTTCTCATAATTCAACGAAACATGACCCAATTGCAGGTACAGACCCATCCATTTGTGTTGTAAATTTGCTAAGGGTAATACTAACTACAAGTTAGTATAAACCGAAACAAACTTGCTTTAATAAAATCGTGCAAAACAGCTAAATTTCTAACGTTTTCAGAATTTGACGAAACTTGACCAAAACGTTGGTCTAGACCCAAGCATTTGTATTGTAAATTTTCTAAGCGTACTACTAACTACAAGTTAGCATAAAAGGAAAACAAACATTCTTTAATAAAACCGTATAAAACAGCTAACTTTCGAACATTCTCAGAATTCGAGAAACTTGACCCAATCGCAGGTCTAGACCCATCCATTTGTGTTGTAAATATGCTAAGCGTAATAATAACTACAAGTTAGTATAAAAGGGAAACAAACTTGCTTTAATAAAACCGTGCAAAATAGCTAAATTTTGAACGTTCTCAAAATTCGACGAAACTTGACCCAAATGTTGGTTTAGACCCAAGCATTTGTGTAGTAAATTTGCTAAGCGTAATAATAACTCCAAGTTAGTATAAAAGGGAAACAAACTTGCTTTAATAAAACCGTGCAAAATATCTAAATTTTGAACTTTCTCAAAATTCGACGAAACTTGACCCAAACGTTGGTTTAGACCCAAGCATTTGTGTAGTAAATTTGCTAGGCGTAATAATAATTACAAGTTAGTTTAAAAGGGACACAAACTTTGTTTAATAAAACCGTGCAAAACAGCTAAATTTCGGACGTTTTCAGAATTCGACGAAACTTGACCCAAACGTTGGTCTTGACCCAAGCATTTGTGTTGTAAATTTGCTAAGCGTAATAATAACTACAAGTTAGTATAAAAGGGAAACAAACTTGTTTTAATAAAACCGTGCGAAACAGCTAGCTTTTTAACGTTCTCATAATTCAACGAAATTTGACCCAATTGCAGGTCCAGACCCATCCATTTGTGTTGTAAATTTGCTAAGGGTAATACTAACTACAAGTTAGTATAAAAGCGAAACAAACTTGCTTTAATAAAATCGTGCAAAACAGCTAAATTTTGAACGTTTTCAGAATTTGACGAAACTTGACCCAAACGTTGGTCTAGACCCAAGCATTTGTGTTGTAAATTTGCTAAGCGCACTAATAACTACAAGTTAGCATAAAAGGAAAACAAACTTTCTTTGATAAAACCGTATAAAACAGCTAACTTTCGAACGTTCTCAAAATTCGAGAAACTTGATCCAATCGCAGGTCTAGACCCATCCATTTGTGTTGTAAATATGCTAAGCGTAATAATAACTCCAAGTTAGTATAAAAGGAAAACAAACTTGCTTTAATAAAACCGTGCAAAATATCTAAATTTTGAACTTTCTCAAAATTCGACGAAACTTGACCCAAACGTTGGTTTAGACCCAAGCATTTGTGTTGTAAATTTGCTAAGCGTAATAATAATTACAAGTTAGTTTAAAAGGGACACAAACTTTGTTTAATAAAACCGTGCAAAACAGCTAAATTTCGGACGTTTTCAGAATTCGACGAAACTTGACCCAAACGTTGGTCTAGACCCAAGCATTTGTGTTGTAAATTTGCTAAGCGTAATAATAACTACAAGTTAGTATAAAAGGGAAACAAACTTGTTTTAATAAAACCGTGCGAAACAGCTAGCTTTTTAACGTTCTCATAATTCAACGAAATTTGACCCAATTGCAGGTCCAGACCCATCCATTTGTGTTGTAAATTTGCTAAGGGTAATACTAACTACAAGTTAGTATAAAAGCGAAACAAACTTGCTTTAATAAAATCGTGCAAAACAGCTAAATTTTGAACGTTTTAAGAATTCGATGAAACTTGACCCAAACATTGGTCTAGACCCAAGCATTTGAGTTGTAAATTTGCTAAGCGTACTAATAACTACAAGTTAGCATAAAAGGAAAACAAACTTTCTTTAATAAAATCGTATAAAACAGCTAACTTTCGAACGTTCTCAGAATTCGAGAAACTTGACCCAATCGCAGGTCTAGACCCATCCATTTGTGTTGTAAATATGCTAAGCGTAATAATAACTACAAGTTAGTATAAAAGGGAAACAAACTTGCTTTAATAAACCGTGCAAAATAGCTAAATTTTGAACGTTCTCAAAATTCGACGAAACTTGACCCAAACGTTGGTCTAGACCCAAGCATTTGTGTTATAAATTTGCTAAGCGTAATAATAATTACAAGTTAGTTTAAAAGGGAAACAAACTTTGGTTAATAAAACCGTGCAAAATAGCTAAATTTCGAACGTTTTCAGAATTCGACGAAACTTGACCCAAACGTTGGTCTAGACCCAATCATTTGTGTTGTAAATTTCCTAAGCGTAATAATAACTACAAGTTAGTATAAAAGGGAAACAAACTTGTTTTAATAAAACCGTGCAAAACAGCTAAATTTTAAACATTCTCAGAATTCGACGAAATATGACCCAAACATTGGTCTAGACCCAAGAGTTTGTGTGTTAAATTTTCTAAGCGTAATAATAACTACAAGTTAGTATAAAAGGGAAACAAACTTGTTTTAATAAAACCGTGCGAAACAGCTAACTTTTTAACGTTCTCATAATTCAACGAAACATGACCCAATTGCAGGTACAGACCCATCCATTTGTGTTGTAAATTTGCTAAGGGTAATACTAACTACAAGTTAGTATAAACCGAAACAAACTTGCTTTAATAAAATCGTGCAAAACAGCTAAATTTCTAACGTTTTCAGAATTTGACGAAACTTGACCAAAACGTTGGTCTAGACCCAAGCATTTGTATTGTAAATTTTCTAAGCGTACTACTAACTACAAGTTAGCATAAAAGGAAAACAAACATTCTTTAATAAAACCGTATAAAACAGCTAACTTTCGAACATTCTCAGAATTCGAGAAACTTGACCCAATCGCAGGTCTAGACCCATCCATTTGTGTTGTAAATATGCTAAGCGTAATAATAACTACAAGTTAGTATAAAAGGGAAACAAACTTGCTTTAATAAACCGTGCAAAATAGCTAAATTTTGAACGTCCTCAAAATTCGACGAAACTTGACCCAAACGTTGGTCTAGACCCAAGCATTTGTGTAGTAAATTTGCTAAGCGTAATAATAATTACAAGTTAGTTTAAAAGGGAAACAAACTTTGTTTAATAAAACCGTCCAAAACAGCTAAATTTCGAACGTTTTCAGAATTCGACGAAACTTGACCCAAACATAGGTCTAGACCCAAGAGTTTGTGTGTTAAATTTTCTAAACGTAATTATAACTACAAGTTAGTATAAAATGGAAACAAACTTGTTTTAATAAAACCATGCGAAACAGCTAACTTTTTAACGTTCTCATAATTCAATGAAACTTGACCCAATTGCAAGTCCAGACCCATCCATTTGTGTTGTGAATTTGCTAAGGGTAATACTAACTACAAGTTAGTATAAAAGTGAAACAAACTTGCTTTAATAAAATCGTGCAAAACAGCTAAATTTTGAACGTTTTCAGAATTTGACGAAACTTGACCCAAACGTTGGTCTAGACCCAAGCATTTGTGTTGTAAATTTGCTAAGCGCACTAATAACTACAAGTTAGCATAAAAGGAAAACAAACTTTCTTTGATAAAACCGTATAAAACAGCTAACTTTCGAACGTTCTCAAAATTCGAGAAACTTGACCCAATCGCAGGTCTAGACCCATCCATTTGTGTTGTAAATATGCTAAGAGTAATAATAACTACAAGTTAGTATAAAAGGGAAACAAACTTGCTTTAATAAAACCGTGCAAAATATCTAAATTTTGAACGTTCTCAAAATTCGACGAAACTTGACCCAAACGTTGGTCTAGACCCAAGCATTTGTGTAGTATATTTGCTAAGCGTAATAATAATTACAAGTTAGTTTAAAAGGGACACAAACTTTGTTTAATAAAACCGTGCAAAACAGCAAAATTTCGAACGTTTTCAGAATTCGACGAAACATGACCCAAACATTGGTCTAGACCCAAGCATTTGTGTTGTAAATTTCCTAAGCGTAATAATAACTACAAGTTAGTATAAAAGGGAAACAAACTTGTTTTAATAAAACCGTGCAAAACAGCTAAATTTTGAGCATTCTCAGAATTCGACGAAACTTAACCCAAACATAGGTCTAGACCCAAGAGTTTGTGTGTTAAATTTTCTAAGCGTAATAATAACTACAAGTTAGTATAAAAGGAAAACAAACTTGTTTTAATAAAACCGTGCAAAACAACTAACTTTTTAACGTTCTCATAATTCAACGAAACTTGACCCAATTGCAGGTCCAGACCCATCCATTTGTGTTGTAAATTTGCTAAGGGTAATACTAACTACAAGTTAGTATAAAAGCGAAACAAACTTGCTTTAATAAAATCGTGCAAAACAGCTAAATTTTGAACGTTTCCAGAATTCGACAAAACTTGACCCAAACATTGGTCTAGACCCAAGCATTTCTGTTGTAAATTTTCTAAGCGTAATAATAACTTCAAGTTAGCATAAAAGGGAAACAAACTTGTTTTAATAAAACCGTATAAAACAGCTAACTTTCGAACGTTCTCAGAATTCGAGAAACTTGACCCAATCGCAGGTCTAGACCCATCCATTTGTGTTGTAAATATGCTAAGCGTAATAATAACTACAAGTTAGTATAAAAGGAAAAAATTCTTGCTTTAATAAAACCGTGCAAAATAGCTAAATTTTGAACGATCTCAAAATTCGACGAAACTTGACCCATACGTTGGTCTAGACACAAGCATTTGTGTAGTAAATTTGCTAAGCGTAATAATAACTACAAGTTAGCATAAAAGGGAAACAAACTTGCTTTAATAAAATCGTGCAAAACAGCTAAATTTTGAACATTCTCAGAATTCGAGGAAACCAGTCCCAAACGTTGGTCTAGTCCCAAGCATTAGTGTGGTAAATTTTCTAAACGTAATAATAACTACAAGTTAGTATAAAAGGGAAACAAACTTGTTTTAATAAACCGTGCAAAACAGCTAAATTTTGAGCATTCTCATAATTGGACGAAACTTGACCCAAACGTAGGTCTAGACCCAAGAGTTTGTGTGTTAAATTTTCTAAGCGTAGTAATAACTACAATTTAGTATAAAAGGGAAACAAACTTGTTTTAATAAAACCGTGCAAAACAGCTAACTTTTGAACGTTCTCAGAGTTCAACAAAAGTGACCCAATCGTTGGTCTAGACCCATCCACTTGTGTCGTAAATTTGCTAAGCGTAATAATAACTACAAGTTAATATAAAAGGGAAACAAACTTAATTTAATAAAACCGTGCAAAACAGCTAACTTTTGAAGGTTCTCAGAATTCAACGAAACTTGACCCAATCGCAGGTCCAGACCCATCCATTTGTATCGTAAATTTGCTAAGCGTAGTAATAACTACAAGTTAGTATAAAAGCGAAACAAACTTGCTTTAATAAAATCGTGCAAAACAGCTAAATTTTGAATGTTTTCAGAATTTGACGAAACTTGACCCAAACATTGGTCTAGACCCAAGCGTTTATGTTGTAAATTTGCTAAGCGTACTAACAACTACAAGTTAGCATAAAAGGAAAACAAACTTTCTTTAATAAAACCGTGTGAAACAGCTAACTTTCGAACGTTCTCAGAATTCGAGAAACTTGACCCAATCGCAGGTCTACACCCATCCATTTGTGTTGTAAATATGCTAAGCGTAATAATAACTACAAGTTAGTATAAAAGGGAAACAAACTTGCTTTAATAAAACCGTGCAAAATAGCTAAATTTTGAACGTTCTCAAAATTCGACGAAACTTGACCCAAATGTTGGTCTAGACCCAAGCATTTGTGTAGTAAATTTGCTAAGCGTAATAATAATTACAAGTTAGTTTAAAAGGGAAACAAACTTTGTTTAATAAAACCGTGCAAAACAGCTAAATTTCGAACATTTTCAGAATTCGAGGAAACTTGACCCGAACGTTGGTCTAGACCCAAGCATTTGTGTTGTAAATTTGCTAAACGTAATAATAACTACAAGTTAGTATAAAAGGGAAACAAACTTATTTTAATAAAACCGTGCAAAACAGCTAAATTTTGAGCATTCTCAGAATTCGACGAAACTTGACTCAAACATAGGTCTAGACCCAAGAGTTTGTGTGTTAAATTTTCTAACCGTAATAATAACTACAAGTTAGTATAAAAGGGAAACAAACTTGTTTTAATAAAACCGTGCGAAACAGCTAACTTTTTAACGTTCTCATAATTCAACGAAACTTGACCCAATTGCAGGTACAGACCCATCCATTTGTGTTGTAAATTTGCTAAGGGTAATACTAACTACAAGTTAGTATAAAAGCGAAACAAACTTGCTTTAATAAAATCGTGCAAAACAGCTAAATTTTGAACGTTTCCAGAATTCGACAAAACTTGTCCCAAACATTGGTCTAGACCCAAGCATTTCTGTTGTAAATTTTCTAAGCGTAATAATTACTACAAGTTAGCATAAAAGGGAAACAAACTTGTTTTTAATAAAACCGTATAAAACAGCTAACTTTCGAACGTTTTCAGAATTCGAGAAACTTGACCCAATCGCAGGTCTAGACCCATCCATTTGTGTTGTAAATATGCTAAGCGTAATAATAACTACAAGTTAGTATAAAAGGAAAACAAACTTGCTTTAATAAAACTGTGCAAAATAGCTAAATTTTGAACGATCTCAAAATTCGACGAAACTTGACCCCTACGTTGGTCTAGACCCAAGCATTTGTGTAGTAAATTTGCTAAGCGTAATAATAACTACAAGTTAGCATAAAAGGGAAACAAACTTGCTTTAATAAAATCGTGCAAAACAGCTAAATTTTGAACATTCTCAGAATTCGACGAAACCAGTCCCAAACGTTGGTTTAGTCCCAAGCATTAGTGTGGTAAATTTTCTAAACGTAATAATAACTACAAGTTAGTATAAAAGGGAAACAAACTTGTTTTAATAAACCGTGCAAAACAGCTAAATTTTGAGCATTCTCATAATTGGACGAAACTTGACCCAAACGTAGGTCTAGACCCAAGAGTTTGTGTCTTAAATTTTCTAAGCGTAGTAATAACTACAATTTAGTATAAAAGGGAAACAAACTTATTTTAATAAAACCGTGCGAAATAGCTAACTTTTTAACGTTCTCAGAGTTCAACAAAAGTTGACCCAATCGTTGGTCTAGACCCATCCATTTGTGTCGTAAATTTGCTAAGCGTAATAATAACTACAAGTTAGTATAAAAGGGAAACAAACTTGCTTTAATAAAACCGTGCAAAACAGCTAACTTTTGAAGGTTCTCAGAATTCAACGAAACTTGACCCAATCGCAGGTCCAGACCCATCCATTTGTATCGTAAATTTTCTAAGCGTAGTAATAACTACAAGTTAGTATAAAAGCGAAACAAACTTGCTTTAATAAAATCGTGCAAAACAGCTAAATTTTGAACGTTTTCAGAATTTGACGAAACTTGACCCAAACATTGGTCTAGAACCAAGCATTTATGTTGTAAATTTGCTAAGCGTACTAATAACTACAAGTTAGCATAAAAGGAAAACATACTTTCTTTAATAAAACCGTATAAAACAGCTAACTTTCGAACATTCTCAGAATTCGAGAAACTTGACCCAATCGCAGGTCTAGACCCATCCATTTGTGTTGTAAATATGCTAAGCGTAATAATAACTACAAGTTAGTATAAAAGGGAAACAAACTTGCTTTAATAAACCGTGCAAAATAGCTAAATTTTGAACGTCCTCAAAATTCGACGAAACTTGACCCAAACGTTGGTCTAGACCCAAGCATTTGTGTAGTAAATTTGCTAAGCGTAATAATAATTACAAGTTAGTTTAAAAGGGAAACAAACTTTGTTTAATAAAACCGTCCAAAACAGCTAAATTTCGAACGTTTTCAGAATTCGACGAAACTTGACCCAAACATAGGTCTAGACCCAAGAGTTTGTGTGTTAAATTTTCTAAACGTAATTATAACTACAAGTTAGTATAAAATGGAAACAAACTTGTTTTAATAAAACCATGCGAAACAGCTAACTTTTTAACGTTCTCATAATTCAATGAAACTTGACCCAATTGCAAGTCCAGACCCATCCATTTGTGTTGTGAATTTGCTAAGGGTAATACTAACTACAAGTTAGTATAAAAGTGAAACAAACTTGCTTTAATAAAATCGTGCAAAACAGCTAAATTTTGAACGTTTTCAGAATTTGACGAAACTTGACCCAAACGTTGGTCTAGACCCAAGCATTTGTGTTGTAAATTTGCTAAGCGCACTAATAACTACAAGTTAGCATAAAAGGAAAACAAACTTTCTTTGATAAAACCGTATAAAACAGCTAACTTTCGAACGTTCTCAAAATTCGAGAAACTTGACCCAATCGCAGGTCTAGACCCATCCATTTGTGTTGTAAATATGCTAAGAGTAATAATAACTACAAGTTAGTATAAAAGGGAAACAAACTTGCTTTAATAAAACCGTGCAAAATATCTAAATTTTGAACGTTCTCAAAATTCGACGAAACTTGACCCAAACGTTGGTCTAGACCCAAGCATTTGTGTAGTATATTTGCTAAGCGTAATAATAATTACAAGTTAGTTTAAAAGGGACACAAACTTTGTTTAATAAAACCGTGCAAAACAGCAAAATTTCGAACGTTTTCAGAATTCGACGAAACATGACCCAAACATTGGTCTAGACCCAAGCATTTGTGTTGTAAATTTCCTAAGCGTAATAATAACTACAAGTTAGTATAAAAGGGAAACAAACTTGTTTTAATAAAACCGTGCAAAACAGCTAAATTTTGAGCATTCTCAGAATTCGACGAAACTTAACCCAAACATAGGTCTAGACCCAAGAGTTTGTGTGTTAAATTTTCTAAGCGTAATAATAACTACAAGTTAGTATAAAAGGAAAACAAACTTGTTTTAATAAAACCGTGCAAAACAACTAACTTTTTAACGTTCTCATAATTCAACGAAACTTGACCCAATTGCAGGTCCAGACCCATCCATTTGTGTTGTAAATTTGCTAAGGATAATACTAACTACAAGTTAGTATAAAAGCGAAACAAACTTGCTTTAATAAAATCGTGCAAAACAGCTAAATTTTGAACGTTTCCAGAATTCGACAAAACTTGACCCAAACATTGGTCTAGACCCAAGCATTTCTGTTGTAAATTTTCTAAGCGTAATAATAACTTCAAGTTAGCATAAAAGGGAAACAAACTTGTTTTAATAAAACCGTATAAAACAGCTAACTTTCGAACGTTCTCAGAATTCGAGAAACTTGACCCAATCGCAGGTCTAGACCCATCCATTTGTGTTGTAAATATGCTAAGCGTAATAATAACTACAAGTTAGTATAAAAGGAAAAAATTCTTGCTTTAATAAAACCGTGCAAAATAGCTAAATTTTGAACGATCTCAAAATTCGACGAAACTTGACCCATACGTTGGTCTAGACACAAGCATTTGTGTAGTAAATTTGCTAAGCGTAATAATAACTACAAGTTAGCATAAAAGGGAAACAAACTTGCTTTAATAAAATCGTGCAAAACAGCTAAATTTTGAACATTCTCAGAATTCGAGGAAACCAGTCCCAAACGTTGGTCTAGTCCCAAGCATTAGTGTGGTAAATTTTCTAAACGTAATAATAACTACAAGTTAGTATAAAAGGGAAACAAACTTGTTTTAATAAACCGTGCAAAACAGCTAAATTTTGAGCATTCTCATAATTGGACGAAACTTGACCCAAACGTAGGTCTAGACCCAAGAGTTTGTGTGTTAAATTTTCTAAGCGTAGTAATAACTACAATTTAGTATAAAAGGGAAACAAACTTGTTTTAATAAAACCGTGCAAAACAGCTAACTTTTGAACGTTCTCAGAGTTCAACAAAAGTGACCCAATCGTTGGTCTAGACCCATCCACTTGTGTCGTAAATTTGCTAAGCGTAATAATAACTACAAGTTAATATAAAAGGGAAACAAACTTAATTTAATAAAACCGTGCAAAACAGCTAACTTTTGAAGGTTCTCAGAATTCAACGAAACTTGACCCAATCGCAGGTCCAGACCCATCCATTTGTATCGTAAATTTGCTAAGCGTAGTAATAACTACAAGTTAGTATAAAAGCGAAACAAACTTGCTTTAATAAAATCGTGCAAAACAGCTAAATTTTGAATGTTTTCAGAATTTGACGAAACTTGACCCAAACATTGGTCTAGACCCAAGCGTTTATGTTGTAAATTTGCTAAGCGTACTAACAACTACAAGTTAGCATAAAAGGAAAACAAACTTTCTTTAATAAAACCGTGTGAAACAGCTAACTTTCGAACGTTCTCAGAATTCGAGAAACTTGACCCAATCGCAGGTCTACACCCATCCATTTGTGTTGTAAATATGCTAAGCGTAATAATAACTACAAGTTAGTATAAAAGGGAAACAAACTTGCTTTAATAAAACCGTGCAAAATAGCTAAATTTTGAACGTTCTCAAAATTCGACGAAACTTGACCCAAATGTTGGTCTAGACCCAAGCATTTGTGTAGTAAATTTGCTAAGCGTAATAATAATTACAAGTTAGTTTAAAAGGGAAACAAACTTTGTTTAATAAAACCGTGCAAAACAGCTAAATTTCGAACATTTTCAGAATTCGAGGAAACTTGACCCGAACGTTGGTCTAGACCCAAGCATTTGTGTTGTAAATTTGCTAAACGTAATAATAACTACAAGTTAGTATAAAAGGGAAACAAACTTATTTTAATAAAACCGTGCAAAACAGCTAAATTTTGAGCATTCTCAGAATTCGACGAAACTTGACTCAAACATAGGTCTAGACCCAAGAGTTTGTGTGTTAAATTTTCTAACCGTAATAATAACTACAAGTTAGTATAAAAGGGAAACAAACTTGTTTTAATAAAACCGTGCGAAACAGCTAACTTTTTAACGTTCTCATAATTCAACGAAACTTGACCCAATTGCAGGTACAGACCCATCCATTTGTGTTGTAAATTTGCTAAGGGTAATACTAACTACAAGTTAGTATAAAAGCGAAACAAACTTGCTTTAATAAAATCGTGCAAAACAGCTAAATTTTGAACGTTTCCAGAATTCGACAAAACTTGTCCCAAACATTGGTCTAGACCCAAGCATTTCTGTTGTAAATTTTCTAAGCGTAATAATTACTACAAGTTAGCATAAAAGGGAAACAAACTTGTTTTTAATAAAACCGTATAAAACAGCTAACTTTCGAACGTTTTCAGAATTCGAGAAACTTGACCCAATCGCAGGTCTAGACCCATCCATTTGTGTTGTAAATATGCTAAGCGTAATAATAACTACAAGTTAGTATAAAAGGAAAACAAACTTGCTTTAATAAAACTGTGCAAAATAGCTAAATTTTGAACGATCTCAAAATTCGACGAAACTTGACCCCTACGTTGGTCTAGACCCAAGCATTTGTGTAGTAAATTTGCTAAGCGTAATAATAACTACAAGTTAGCATAAAAGGGAAACAAACTTGCTTTAATAAAATCGTGCAAAACAGCTAAATTTTGAACATTCTCAGAATTCGACGAAACCAGTCCCAAACGTTGGTTTAGTCCCAAGCATTAGTGTGGTAAATTTTCTAAACGTAATAATAACTACAAGTTAGTATAAAAGGGAAACAAACTTGTTTTAATAAACCGTGCAAAACAGCTAAATTTTGAGCATTCTCATAATTGGACGAAACTTGACCCAAACGTAGGTCTAGACCCAAGAGTTAGTGTCTTAAATTTTCTAAGCGTAGTAATAACTACAATTTAGTATAAAAGGGAAACAAACTTATTTTAATAAAACCGTGCGAAATAGCTAACTTTTTAACGTTCTCAGAGTTCAACAAAAGTTGACCCAATCGTTGGTCTAGACCCATCCATTTGTGTCGTAAATTTGCTAAGCGTAATAATAACTACAAGTTAGTATAAAAGGGAAACAAACTTGCTTTAATAAAACCGTGCAAAACAGCTAACTTTTGAAGGTTCTCAGAATTCAACGAAACTTGACCCAATCGCAGGTCCAGACCCATCCATTTGTATCGTAAATTTGCTAAGCGTAGTAATAACTACAAGTTAGTATAAAAGCGAAACAAACTTGCTTTAATAAAATCGTGCAAAACAGCTAAATTTTGAACGTTTTCAGAATTTGACGAAACTTGACCCAAACATTGGTCTAGAACCAAGCATTTATGTTGTAAATTTGCTAAGCGTACTAATAACTACAAGTTAGCATAAAAGGAAAACATACTTTCTTTAATAAAACCGTGTGAAACAGCTAACTTTCGAACGTTCTAAGAATTCGAGAAACTTGACCCAATCGCAGGTCTACACCCATCCATTTGTGTTGTAAATATGCTAAGCGTAATAATAACTACAAGTTAGTATAAAAGGGAAACAAACTTGCTTTAATAAAACCGTGCAAAATAGCTAAATTTTGAACGTTCTCAAAATTCGACGAAACTTGACCCAAATGTTGGTCTAGACCCAAGCATTTGTGTAGTAAATTTGCTAAACGTAATAATAATTACAAGTTAGTTTAAAAGGGAAACAAACTTTGTTTAATAAAACCGTGCAAAACAGCTAAATTTCGAACATTTTCAGAATTCGACGAAACTTGACCCGAACGTTGGTCTAGACCCAAGCATTTGTGTTGTAAATTTGCTAAACGTAATAATAACTACAAGTTAGTATAAAAGGGAAACAAACTTATTTTAATAAAACCGTGCAAAACAGCTAAATTTTGAGCATTCTCAGAATTCGACGAAACTTGACCCAAACATAGGTCTAGACCCAAGAGTTTGTGTGTTAAATTTTCTAAGCGTAATAATAACTACAAGTTAGTATAAAAGGGTAACAAACTTGTTTTAATAAAACCGTGCGAAACAGCTAACTTTTTAACGTTCTCATAATTCAACGAAACTTGACCCAATTGCAGGTACAGACCCATCCATTTGTGTTGTAAATTTGCTAAGGGTAATACTAACTACAAGTTAGTATAAAAGCGAAACAAACTTGCTTTAATAAAACCGTGCAAAATAGCTAAATTTTGAACGTTCTCAGAATTCGACGAAACCAGTCCCAAACGTTGGTCTAGTCCCAAGCATTAGTGTGGTAAATTTTCTAAACGTAATAATAACTACAAGTTAGTATAAAAGGGAAACAAACTTGTTTAAATAAACCGTGCAAAACAGCTAAATTTTGAGCATTCTCATAATTGGACGAAACTTGACCCAAACGTAGGTCTAGATCCAAGAGTTTGTGTGTTAAATTTTCTAAGCGTAGTAATAACTACGAGTTAGTATAAAAGGGAAAAAAACTTGTTTTAATAAAACCGTGCAAAACAGCTAACTTTTGAACGTTCTCAGAATTCAACAAAAGTTGACACAATCGTGGTCTAGACCCATCCATCTGTGTTGTAAATTTGCTAAGCGTAATAATAACTACAAGTTAGTATAAAAGGGAAACAAACTTGCTTTAATAAAACCGTGCAAAACAGCTAACTTTTGAACATTCTCAAAATTCAACGAAACTTGACCCAATCGCAGGTCCAAACCCATCCATTTGTATCATAAATTTGCTAAGCATAATAATAACTACAAGTTAGTATAAAAGCGAAACAAACTTGCTTTAATAAAATCGTGCAAAACAGATAAATTTTGAACGTTTTCAGAATTTGACGAAACTTGACCAAAACGTTGGTCTAGACGCAAGCATTTGTGTAGTAAATTTGCTAAGCGTAATAATAACTACAAGTTAGCATAAATGGGAAGCAAACTTGCTTTAATAAAACCGTGCAAAACAGCTAAATTTTGAACGTTCTCAGAATTCGACGTAACCAGTCCCAAACGTTGGTCTAGTCCCAAGCACTAGTGTGGTAAATTTTCTAAACGTAATAATAACTACAAGTTAGTATAAAAGGGAAACAAACTTGTTTTAATAAACCGTGCAAAGCTAAATTTTGAGCATTCTCATAGTTGGACGAAACTTGACCCAAACGTAGGTCTAGACCAAAGACTTTGTGTGTTAAATTTTCTAAGCATAGTAATAACTACAAGTTAGTATAAAAGGGAAACAAACTTGTTTTAATAAACCGTGCAAAACAGCTAACTTTTGAACGTTCTAAGAATTCAACAAAAAGTTGACCCAATCGTTGGTCTAGACCCATCCATTTGTGTTGTACATTTGCTAAGCGTAATAATAACTACAAGTTAGTATAAAAGGGAAACAAACTTGCTTTAATAAAACCGTGCAAAACAGCTAACTTTTGAACGTTCTCAGAATTCAACGAAACTTGACCCAATCGCAGGTCCAAACCCATCCATTTGTATCGTAAATTTGCTAAGCATAATAATAACTAGAAGTTAGTATAAAAGCGAAAGAAACTTGCTTTAATAAAATCGTGCAAAACAGATAAATTTTGAACATTTTCAGAATTTGACGAAACTTGACCAAAACGTTGGTCTAGACCCAAGCATTTGTGTAGTAAATTTGCTAAGCGTAATAATAACTACAAGTTAGCATAAATGGGAAACAAACTTGCTTTAATAAAACCGTGCAAAACAGCTAAATTTTGAACGTTCTCAGAATTCGACGAAACCAGTCCCAAACGTTGGTCTAGTCCCAAGCACTAGTGTGGTAAATTTTCTAAACGTAATAATAACTACAAGTTAGAATAAAAGGGAAACAAACTTGTTTTAATAAACCGTGCAAAACAGCTAAATTTTGAGCATTCTCATAGTTGGACGAAACTTGACCCAAACGTAGGTCTAGACCCAAGAGTTTGTGTGTTAAATTTTCTAAGCATAGTAATAACTACAAGTTAGTATAAAAGGGAAACAAACTTGTTTTAATAAACCGTGCAAAACAGCTAACTTTTGAACGTTCTAAGAATTCAACAAAAAGTTGACCCAATCGTTGGTCTAGACCCATCCATTTGTGTTGTAAATTTGCTAAGCGTAATAATAACTACAAGTTAGTATAAAAGGGAAACAAACTTGCTTTAATAAAACCGTGCAAAACAGCTAACTTTTGAACGTTCTCAGAATTCAACGAAACTTGACACAATCGCAGGTCCAAACCCATCCATTTGTATCGTAAATTTGCTAAGCGTAATAATAACTACAAGTTAGTATAAAAGAGAAACAAACTTGCTTTAATAAAATCGTGCAAAACAGCTAAATTTTGAACTTTTTCAGAATTTGACGAAACTTGACCAAAACGTTGGTCTAGACCCAAGCATTTGTGTTGTAAATTTGCTAAGCGTACTAATAACCACAATTTAGCATAAAAGGAAAAAAAACTTTCTTTAATAAAACCGTATAAAACAGCTAACTTTTGAACATTCTCAAAATTCGAGAAACTTGACCCAATCGCAGGTCTAGACCCATCCATTTGTGTTGTAAATATGCTAAGCGTAATAATAACTACAAGTTAGTATAAAAGCGAAACAAACTTGTTTTAATAAAATCGTGCAAAACAGCTAAATTTTGAACGTTTTCAGAATTTAACGAAACTTGACCAAAATGTTGGTCTAGACCCAAGCATTTGTGTTGTAAATTTGCTAAGCGTACTAATAACCACAATTTAGCATAAAAGAAAAACAAACTTTCTTTAATAAAACCGTATAAAACAGCTAACTTTCGAACATTCTCAGAATTCGAGAAACTTGACCCAATCGCAGGTATAGACCCATCCATTTGTGTTGTAAATATGCTAAGCGTAATAATAACTACAAGTTAGTATAAAAGGGAAACAAACTTGCTTTAATAAAACCGTGCAAAATAGCTAAATTTTGAACGTTCTCAAAATTCGACGAAACTTGACCCAAACGTTGGTCTAGACCCAAGCATTTGTGTAGTAAATTTGCTAAGCGTAATAATAACTACAAGTTAGTTTAAAAGGGAAACAAACTTTGTTTAATATAACCGTCCAAAACAGCTAAATTTCGAACGTTTTCAGAATTCGACGAAACTTGACCCAAACATAGGTCTAGACCCAAGAGTTTGTGTGTTAAATTTTCTAAACGTAATTATAACTACAAGTTAGAATAAAATGGAAACAAACTTGTTTTAATAAAACCATGCGAAACAGCTAACTTTTTAACGTTCTCATAATTCAACGAAACTTGACCCAATTGCAAGTCCAGACCCATCCATTTGTGTTGTAAATTTGCTAAGGGTAATACTAACTACAAGTTAGTATAAAAGTGAAACAAACTTGCTTTAATAAAATCGTGCAAAACAGCTAAATTTTGAACGTTTTCAGAATTTGACGAAACTTGACCCAAACGTTGGTCTAGACCCAAGCATTTGTGTTGTAAATTTGCTAAGTGCACTAATAACTACAAGTTAGCATAAAAGGAAAACAAACTTTCTTTGATAAAACCGTATAAAATAGCTAACTTTCGAACGTTCTCAAAATTCGAGAAACTTGACCCAATCGCAGGTCTAGACCCATCCCAATTTGTGTTGTAAATATGCTAAGAGTAATAATAACTACAAGTTAGTATAAAAGGGAAACAAACTTGCTTTAATAAAACCGTGCAAAATATCTAAATTTTGAACGTTCTCAAAATTCGACGAAACTTGACCCAAACGTTGGTCTAGACCCAAGCATTTGTGTAGTAAATTTGCTAAACGTAATAATAATTACAAGTTAGTTTAAAAGGGACACAAACTTTGTTTAATAAAACCGTGCAAAACAGCTAAATTTCGAACGTTTTCAGAATTCGACGAAACTTGACCAAACGTTGGTCTAGACCCAAGGATTTTGTGTTGTAAATTTCCTAAGCGTAATAATAACTACAAGTTAGTATAAAAGGGAAACAAACTTGTTTTAATAAAACCGTGCAAAACAGCTAAATTTTGAGCATTCTCAAAATTCGACGAAACTTAACCCAAACATAGGTCTAGACCCAAGAGTTTGTGTGTTAAATTTTCTAAGCGTAATAATAACTACAAGTTAGTATAAAAGGGACACAAACTTTGTTTAATAAAACCGTGCAAAACAGCTAAATTTTGAACGTTTTCAGAATTCGACAAAACTTGACCCAAACATTGGTCTAGACCCAAGCATTTCTGTTGTAAATTTTCTAAGCGTAATAATTACTACAAGTTAACATAAAAGGGAAACAAACTTGTTTTAATAAAACCGTATAAAACAGCTAACTTTCGAACGTTTTCAGAATTCGAGAAACTTGACCCAATCGCAGGTCTAGACCCATCCATTTGTGTTGTAAATATGCTAAGCGTAATAATAACTACAAGTTAGTATAAAAGGAAAACAAACTTGCTTTAATAAAACCGTGCAAAATAGCTAAATTTTGAACGATCTCAAAATTCGACGAAACTTGACCCATACGTTGGTCTAGACCCAAGCATTTGTATTGTAAATTTGCTAAGCGTAATAATAACTACAAGTTAGCATAAAAGGGAAACAAACTTGCTTTAATAAAACCGTGCAAAACAGCTAAATTTTGAACATTCTCAGAATTCGACGAAACCAGTCCCAAACGTTGGTCTAGTCCCAAGCATTAGTGTGGTAAATTTTCTAAACGTAATAATAACTACAAGTTAGTATAAAAGGGAAACAAACTTGTTTTAATAAACCGTGCAAAACAGCTAAATTTTGAACATTCTCCTAATTGGACGAAACTTGACCCAAATGTAGGTCTAGACCCAAGAGTTTGTGTGTTAAATTTTCTAAGCGTAGTAATAACTACAATTTAGTATAAAAGGGAAACAAACTTGTTTTAATAAAACCGTGCAAAACAGCTAACTTTTGAACGTTCTCAGAGTTCAACAAAAGTTGACACAATCGTTGGTCTAGACCCATCCATTTGTGTTGTAAATTTGATAAGCGTAATAATAACTACAAGTTAGTATAAAAGGGAAACAAACTTGCTTTAATAAAACCGTGCAAAACAGCTAACTTTTGAAGGTTCTCAGAATTCAACGAAACTTGACCCAATCGCAGGTCCAGACCCATCCATTTGTATCGTAAATTTGCTAAGCGTAGTAATAACTGCAAGTTAGTATAAAAGCGAAACAAACTTGCTTTAATAAAATCGTGCAAAACAGCTAAATTTTGAACGTTTTCAGAATTTGACGAAACTTGACCCAAACATTGGTCTAGACCCAAGCATTTGTGTTGTAAATTTGCTAAGCGTACTAATAACTACAAGTTAGCATAAAAGGAAAACAAACTTTCTTTAATAAAACCGTATGAAACAGCTAACTTTCGAACGTTCTCAGAATTCGAGAAACTTGACCCAATCGCAGGTCGAAACCCATCCATTTGTGTTGTAAATATGCTAAGCGTAATAATAACTACAAGTTAGTATAAAAGGGAAACAAACTTGCTTTAATAAAATCATGCAAAATAGCTAAATTTTGAACGTTCTCAAAATTCGACGAAACTTGACCTAAATGTTGGTCTAGACCCAAGCATTTGTGTAGTAAATTTGCTAAGCGTAATAATAATTACAAGTTAGTTTAAAAGGGAAACAAACTTTGTTTAATAAAACTGTGCAAAACAGCTAAATTTCGAACATTTTCAGAATTCGACGAAACTTGACCCGAACGTTGGTCTAGACCCAAGCATTTGTGTTGTAAATTTTCTAAACGTAATAATAACTACAAGTTAGTATAAAAGGGAAACAAACTTGTTTTAATAAACCGTGCAAAACAGCTAAATTTTGAGCATTCTCATAATTGGACGAAACTTGACCCAAACGTAGGTCTAGACCCAAGAGTTTGTGTGTTAAATTTTCTAAGCGTAGTAATAACTACGAGTTAGGATAAAAGGGAAACAAACTTGTTTTAATAAAACCGTGCAAAACAGCTAACTTTTGAACGTTCTCAGAATTCAACAAAAGTTGACCCAATCGTTGGTCTAGACCCATCCATCTGTGTTGTAAATTTGCTAACCGTAATTATAACAACAAGTTAGTATAAAAGGGAAACAAACATTTTTTAATAAAACCGTGCAAAACAGCTAACTTTTGAACGTTCTGAGAATTCAACGAAACTTGACCCAATTACAGGTTCAGACCCATCCATTTGTGTTGTAAATTTGCTAAGCGTAATAAAAACTACAAGTTAGTATAAAAGGGAAATAAAACTTGTTTTAATAAAACCATGCAAAACAACTAAAATTTGAGCATTCTCAGAATTCGACGAAACATGACCCAAACGTTGGTCTAGACTCAAGATTTTGTGTGTTAAATTTTCTAAGCGTAATAATAACAAGTTAGTATAAAAGGGAAACAAACTTATTTTAATTAAACCGTGCAAAACAGCTAACTTTTGAACGTTCTGAGAATTCAACGAAACTTGACCCAATCGCAGGTTCAGACCCATCCATTTGTGTTGTAAATTTGCTAAGCGTAATAATCAGTACAAGTTAGTATAAAAGGGAAACAAACTTGCTTTAATAAAACCGTGCAAAGTAGCTAAATTTTGAACGTTCTCAGAATTCGACGAAACTTGACCCATGGTCCAGACCCAAGCATTTGTGTTGTAAATTTGTTAAGCGTAATAATAATTACAAGTTAGTTTAAAAGGGAAACAAACTTTGTTTAATAAAACCGTGCAAAATAGCTAAATTTTGAACGTTCTCAGAATTCGACGAAACTTGACCCAAACGTTGGTCTAGACCCAAGAGTTTGTGTTAAATTTTGTAAGCATAATAATAACTACAAGTTAGTATAAAAGGGAAACAAACTTGTTTTAATAAAACCGTGCAAAACAGCTAACTTTTGAACGTTCTGAGAATTCAACGAAACTTGACCTAATCGCAGGTTTAGACCCATCCATTTTTGTTGTAAATTTGCTAAACGTAATAATAACTACAAGTTAGTATAAAAGGGAAACAAACTTGCTTTAATAAAACGTGCAAAGTAGCTAAATTTTGAACGTTCTCAGAATTCGACGAAACTTGACCCAAACGTTGGTCTAGACCCAAGCATTTGTGTTGAAAATTTGCTAAGCGTAGTAATAATTACAAGTTAGTTTAAAAGTGAAACAAACTTGTTTTAATAAAACCGTGCAAAAGAGCTAACTTTTGGACGTTCTCAGAATTCAACGAAACTTGACCCAATCGCAGGTCTAGACCCATTCATTTGTGTTGTAAATTTGCTAAGCGTAATAATAACTGCAAGTTAGTATAAAAGGGAAATAAACTTGCTTTAATATAACCGTGCAAAATAGCTAAATTTTGAACGTTCTCATAAATCGATGAAACTTGACCGAAACGTTGGTCTTGACCCAAGCATTTGTGTTGTAAATTTGCTAATCGTAATAATAACTACAAGTTAGTATAAAAGAGAAACAAACTTGCTTTAATAAAACCGTGCAAAGTAGCTAAATTTTGAACGTTCTCAGAATTCGACGAAACTTGACCCAAACGTTGGTCTAGACCCAAGCATTTGTGTTGTAAATTTGCTAAGCGTAATAATAATTACAAGTTAGTTTAAAAGGGAAACAAACTTTGTTTAATAAAACCGTGCAAAATAGCTAAATTTTGAACGTTCTCAGGATTTGACGAAACTTGACCCAAACATTTGTGTTGTAAATTTGCTAAACGTAATAATAACTATAAGTTTGTATAAAAAGGAAACAAACTTGTTTTAATAAAACCGTGCAAAATATCTAATTTTTGAGCATTCTCAGAATTGGACGAAACTTGACCCAAACGTTGGTCTAGACCCAAGAGTTTGTGTGTTAAATTTTGTAAGCGTAATAATAACTACAAGTTAGTATAAAAGGGAAACAAAATTGCTTTAATAAAACCGTGCAAAACAGCTACTTTTTGAACACTCTCAAAATTCAACGAAACTTGACCCAATCGCAGGTCCAAACCCATCCATTTGTATCATAAATTTGCTAAGCATCATAATAACTACAAGTTAGTATAAAAGCGAAACAAACTTGCTTTAATAAAATCGTGCAAAACAGATAAATTTTGAACGTTTTCAGAATTTGACGAAACTGGACCAAAACGTTGGTCTAGACCCAAGCATTTGTGTAGTAAATTTGCTAAGCGTAATAATAACTACAAGTTAGCATAAATGGGAAACAAACTTGCTTTAATAAAACCGTGCAAAACAGCTAAATTTTGAACGTTCTCAGAATTCGACGAAACCAGTCCCAAACGTTGGTCTAGTCCCAAGCACTAGTGTGGTAAATTTTCTAAACGTAATAATAACTACAAGTTAGTATAAAAGGGAAACAAACTTGTTTTAATAAACCGTGCAAAACAGCTAAATTTTGAGCATTCTCATAGTTGGACGAAACTTGACCCAAACGTAGGTCTAGACCCAAGAGTTTGTGTGTTAAATTTTCTAAGCATAGTAATAACTACAAGTTAGTATAAAAGGGAAACAAACTTGTTTTAATAAACCGTGCAAAACAGCTAACTTTTGAACGTTCTAAGAATTCAACAAAAAGTTGACCCAATCGTTGGTCTAGACCCATCCATTTGTGTTGTAAATTTGCTAAGCGTAATAATAACTACAAGTTAGTGTAAAAGGGAAACAAACTTGTTTTAATAAAACCGTGCAAAACAGCTAACTTTTGAACGTTCTCAGAATTCAACGAAACTTGACCCAATCGCAGGTCCAAACCCATCCATTTGTATCGTAAATTTGCTAAGCGTAATAATAACTACAAGTTAGTATAAAAGAGAAACAAACTTGCTTTAATAAAATCGTGCAAAACAGCTAAATTTTGAACTTTTTCAGAATTTGACGAAACTTGACCAAAACGTTGGTCTAGACCCAAGCATTTGTGTTGTAAATTTGCTAAGCGTACTAATAACCACAATTTAGCATAAAAGGAAAACAAACTTTCTTTAATAAAACCGTATAAAACAGCTAACTTTTGAACATTCTCAGAATTCGAGAAACTTGACCCAATCGCAGGTCTAGACCCATCCATTTGTGTTGTAAATATGCTAAGCGTAATAATAACTACAAGTTAGTATAAAAGCGAAACAAACTTGCTTTAATAAAACCGTGCAAAATAGCTAAATTTTGAACGTTCTCAAAATTCGACGAAACTTGACCCAAACGTTGGTCTAGACCCAAGCATTTGTGTAGTAAATTTGCTAAGCGTAATAATAATTACAAGTTAGTTTAAAAGGGAAACAAACTTTGTTTAATAAAACCGTCCAAAACAGCTAAATTTCGAACGTTTTCATAATTCGACGAAACTTGACCCAAACATAGGTCTAGACCCAAGAGTTTGTGTGTTAAATTTTCTAAACGTAATTATAACTACAAGTTAGTATAAAATGGAAACAAACTTGTTCTAATAAAACCATGCGAAACAGCTAACTTTTTAACGTTCTCATAATTCAACGAAACTTGACCCAATTGCAAGTCCAGACCCATCCATTTGTGTTGTAAATTTGCTAAGGGTAATACTAACTACAAGTTAGTATAAAAGTGAAACAAACTTGCTTTAATAAAATCGTGCAAAACAGCTAACTTTTGAACGTTTTCAAAATTTGACGAAACTTGACCCAAACGTTGGTCTAGACCCAAGCATTTGTGTTGTAAATTTGCTAAGTGCACTAATAACTACAAGTTAGCATAAAAGGAAAATAAACTTTCTTTGATAAAACCGTATAAAACAGCTAACTTTCGAACGTTCTCAAAATTCGAGAAACTTGACCCAATCGCAGGTCTAGAGCAATCCATTTGTGTTGTAAATATGCTAAGAGTAATAATAACTACAAGTTAGTATAAAAGGGAAATTTACTTGCTTTAATAAAACCGTGCAAAATATCTAAATTTTGAACGTTCTCAAAATTCGACGAAACTTGACCCAAACGTTGGTCTAGACCCAAGCATTTGTGTAGTAAATTTGCTAAGCGTAATAATAATTACAAGTTAGTTTAAAAGGGACACAAACTTTGTTTAATAAAACCGTGCAAAACAGCTAAATTTCGAACGTTTTCAGAATTCGACGAAACTTGACCAAAACGTTGGTCTAGACCCAAGCATTTGTGTTGTAAATTTCCTAAGCGTAATAATAACTACAAGTTAGTATAAAAGGGAAACAAACTTGTTTTAATAAAACCGTGCAAAATAGCTAAATTTTGAGCATTCTCAGAATTCGACGAAACTTAACCCAAACATAGGTCTAGACCCAAGAGTTTGTGTGTTAAATTTTCTAAGCGTAATAATAACTACAAGTTAGTATAAAAGGGAAACAAACTTGTTTTAATAAAACCGTGCAAAACAGCTAACTTTTTAACGTTCTCATAATTCAACGAAACTTGACCCAATTGCAGGTCCAGTCCCATCCATTTGTGTTGTAAATTTGCTAAGGGTAATAGTAACTACAAGTTAGTATAAAAACGAAACAAACTTGGTTTAATAAAATCGTGCAAAACAGCTAAATTTTGAACGTTTCCAGAATTCGACAAAACTTGACCCAAACATTGGTCTAGACCCAAGCATTTCTGTTGTAAATTTTCTAAGCGTAATAATAACTACAAGTTAGCATAAAAGGGAAACAAACTTGTTTTAATAAAACCGTATAAAACAGCTAACTTTCGAACGTTCTCAGAATTCGAGAAACTTGACCCAATCGCAGGTCTAGACCCATCCATTTGTGTTGTAAATATGCTAAGCTTAATAATAACTACAAGTTAGTATAAAAGGAAAACAAACTTGCTTTAATAAAACCGTGCAAAATAGCTAAATTTTGAACGATCTCAAAATTCGACGAAACTTGACCCATACGTTGGTCTAGACCCAAGCATTTGTGTAGTAAATTTGCTAAGCGTAATAATAACTACAAGTTAGAATAAAAGGGAAACAAACTTGCTTTAATAAAACCGTGCAAAACAGCTAAATTTTGAACATTCTCAGAATTCGACGAAACGAGTCCCAAACGTTGGTCTAGTCCCAAGCATTAGTGTGGCAAATTTTCTAAACGTAATAATAACTACAAGTTAGTATAAAAGGGAAACAAACTTGTTTTAATAAACCGTGCAAAACAGCTAAATTTTGAGCATTCTCATAATTGGACGAAACTTGACCCAAACGTAGGTCTAGACCCAAGAGTTTGTGTGTTAAATTTTCTAAGCGTAGTAATAACTACGAGTTAGTATAAAAGGGAAACAAACTTGTTTTAATAAAACCGTGCAAAACAGCTAACTTTTGAACGTTCTCAGAGATCAACAAAAGTTGACCCAATCGTTGGTCTAGACCCATCCATTTGTGTTGTAAATTTGCTAAGCGTAATAATAACTACAAGTTAGTATAAAAGGGAAACAAACTTGCTTTAATAAAACCGTGCAAAACAGCTAACTTTTGAAGGTTCTCAGAATTCAACGAAACTTGACCCAATCGCAGGTCCAGACCCATCCATTTGTATCGTAAATTTGCTAAGCGTAGTAATAACTACAAGTTAGTATTAAAGCGAAACAAATTTGCTTTAATAAAAGCGTGCAAAACAACTAAATTTTGAACGTACGAAACTTGACCCAAACATTGGTCTAGACCCAAGCATTTGTGTTGTAAATTTGCTAAACGTACTAATAACTACAAGTTAGCATAAAAGGAAAACAAACTTTCTTTAATAAAACCGTATGAAACAGCTAACTTTCGAACGTTCTCAGAATTCGAGAAACTTGACCCAATCGCAGGTCTAAACCCATCCATTTGTGTTGTAAATATGCTAACCGTAATAATAACTACAAGTTAGTATAAAAGGGAAACAAACTTGTTTTAATAAAACCGTGCAAAACAGCTAACTTTTTAACGTTCTCATAATTCAACGAAACTTGACCCAATTGCAGGTCCAGTCCCATCCATTTGTGTTGTAAATTTGCTAAGGGTAATACTAACTACAAGTTAGTATAAAAGCGAAACAAACTTGCTTTAATAAAATCGTGCAAAACAGCTAAATTTTGAACGTTTCCAGAATTCGACAAAACTTGACCCAAACATTGGTCTAGACCCAAGCATTTCTGTTGTAAATTTTCTAAGCGTAATAATAACTACAAGTTAGCATAAAAGGGAAACAAACTTGTTTTAATAAAACCGTATAAAACAGCTAACTTTCGAACGTTCTCAGAATTCGAGAAACTTGACTTGTGTTGTAAATATGCTAAGCGTAATAATAACTACAAGTTAGTATAAAAGGAAAACAAACTTGCTTTAATAAAACCGTGCAAAATAACTAAATTTTGAACGATCTCAAAATTCGACGAAACTTGACCCATACGTTGGTCTAGACCCAAGCATTTGTGTAGTAAATTTGCTAAGCGTAATAATAACTACAAGTTAGCATAAATGGGAAACAAACTTCCTTTAATAAAACCGTGCAAAACAGCTAAATTTTGAACATTCTCAGAATTCGACGAAACGAGTCCCAAACGTTGGTCTAGTCCCAAGCATTAGTGTGGCAAATTTTCTAAACGTAATAATAACTACAAGTTAGTATAAAAGGAAAACAAACTTGTTTTAATAAACCGTGCAAAACAGCTAAATTTTGAGCATTCTCATAATTGGACGAAACTTGACCCAAACGTAGGTCTAGACCCAAGAGTTTGTGTGTTAAATTTTCTAAGCGTAGTAATAACTACGAGTTAGTATAAAAGGGAAACAAACTTGTTTTAATAAAACCGTGCAAAACAGCTAACTTTTGAACGTTCTCAGAGTTCAACAAAAGTTGACCCAATCGTTGGTCTAGACCCATCCATTTGTGTTGTAAATTTGCTAAGCGTAATAATAACTACAAGTTAGTATAAAAGGGAAACAAACTTGCTTTAATAAAACCGTGCAAAACAGCTAACTTTTGAAGGTTCTCAGAATTCAACGAAACTTGACCCAATCGCAGGTCCAAACCCATCCATTTGTATCGTAAATTTGCTAAGCGTAATAATAACTACAAGTTAGTATAAAAGAGAAACAAACTTGCTTTAATAAAACCGTGCAAAACAGCTAACTTTTGAAGGTTCTTAGAATTCAACGAAACTTGACCCAATCGCAGGTCCAGACCCATCCATTTGTATCGTAAATTTGCTAAGCGTAATAATAACTACAAGTTAGTATAAAAGAGAAACAAACTTGCTTTAATAAAATTGTGCAAAACAGCTAAAGTTTGAACTTTTTCAGAATTTGACGAAACTTGACCAAAACGTTGGTCTAGACCCAAGCATTTGTGTTGTAAATTTGCTAAGCGTACTAATAACCACAATTTAGCATAAAAGGAAAACAAACTTTCTTTAATAAAACCGTATAAAACAGCTAACTTTTGAACATTCTCAGAATTCGAGAAACATGACCCAATCGCAGGTCTAGACCCATCCATTTGTGTTGTAAATATGCTAGGCGTAATAATAACTACAAGTTAGTATAAAAGCGAAACAAACTTGCTTTAATAAAACCGTGCAAAACAGCTAACTTTTGAAGGTTCTCAGAATTCAACGAAGCTTGACCCAATCGCAGGTCCAGACCCATCCATTTGTATCGTAAATTTGCTAAGCGTAATAATAACTACAAGTTAGTATAAAAGAGAAACAAACTTGCTTTAATAAAATCGTGCAAAACAGCTAAATTTTGAACTTTTTCAGAATTTGACGAAACTTGACCAAAACGTTGGTCTAGACCCAAGCATTTGTGTTGTAAATTTGCTAAGCGGACTAATAACCACAATTTAGCATAAAAGGAAAACAAACTTTCTTTAATAAAACCGTATAAAACAGCTAACTTTTGAACATTCTCAGAATTCGAGAAACTTGACCCAATCGCAGGTCTAGACCCATCCATTTGTGTTGTAAATATGCTAAGCGTAATAATAACTACAAGTTAGTATAAAAGCGAAACAAACTTGCTTTAATAAAACCGTGCAAAATAGCTAAATTTTGAACGTTCTCAAAATTCGACGAAACTTGACCCAAACGTTGGTCTAGACCCAAGCATTTGTGTAGTAAATTTGCTAAGCGTAATAATAATTACAAGTTAGTTTAAAAGGGAAACAAACTTTGTTTAATAAAACCGTCCAAAACACCTAAATTTCGAACGTTTTCAGAATTCGACGAAACTTGACCCAAACATAGGTTTAGACCCAAGAGTTTGTGTGTTAAATTTTCTAAACGTAATTATAACTACAAGTTAGTATAAAATGGAAACAAACTTGTTCTAATAAAACCATGCGAAACAGCTAACTTTTTAACGTTCTCATAATTCAACGAAACTTGACCCAATTGCAAGTCCAGACCCATCCATTTGTGTTGTAAATTTGCTAAGGGTAATACTAACTACAAGTTAGTATAAAAGTGAAACAAACTTGCTTTAATAAAATCGTGCAAAACAACTAACTTTTGAACGTTTTCAGAATTTGACGAAACTTGACCCAAACGTTGGTCTAGACCCAAGCATTTGTGTTGTAAATTTGCTAAGTGCACTAATAACTACAAGTTAGCATAAAAGGAAAACAAACTTTCTTTGATAAAACCGTATAAAACAGCTAACTTTCGAACGTTCTCAAAATTCGAGAAACTTGACCCAATCGCAGGTCTAGACCAATCCATTTGTGTTGTAAATATGCTAAGAGTAATAATAACTACAAGTTAGTATAAAAGGGAAATTTACTTGCTTTAATAAACCGTGCAAAATATCTAAATTTTGAACGTTCTCAAAATTCGACGAAACTTGACCCAAACGTTGGTCTAGACCCAAGCATTTGTGTAGTAAATTTGCTAAGCGTAATAATAATTACAAGTTAGTTTAAAAAAGGGACACAAACTTTGTTTAATAAAATCGTGCAAAACAGCTAAATTTCGAACGTTTTCAGAATTCGACGAAACTTGACCCAAACGTTGGTCTAGACCCAAGGATTTGTGTTGTAAATTTTCTAAGCGTAATAATAACTACAAGTTAGTATAAAAGGGAAACAAACTTGTTTTAATAAAACCGTGCAAAACAGCTAACTTTTTAACGTTCTCATAATTCAACGAAACTTGACCCAATTGCAAGTCCAGTCCCATCCATTTGTGTTGTAAATTTGCTAAGGGTAATACTAACTACAAGTTAGTATAAAAACGAAACAAACTTGCTTTAATAAAATCGTGCAAAACAGCTAAATTTTGAACGTTTCCAGAATTCGACAAAACTTGACCCAAACATTGGTCTAGACCCAAGCATTTCTGTTGTAAATTTTCTAAGCGTAATAATAACTACAAGTTAGCATAAAAGGGAAACAAACTTGTTTTAAGAAAACCGTATAAAACAGCTAACTTTCGAACGTTCTCAGAATTCGAGAAACTTGACCCAATCGCAGGTCTAGACCCATCCATTTGTGTTGTAAATATGCTAAGCTTAATAATAACTACAAGTTAGTATAAAAGGAAAACAAACTTGCTTTAATAAAACCGTGAAAAATAGCTAAATTTTGAACGATCTCAAAATTCGACGAAACTTGACCCATACGTTGGTCTAGACCCAAGCATTTGTGTAGTAAATTTGCTAAGCGTAATAATAACTACAAGTTAGCATAAAAGGGAAACAAACTTGCTTTAATAAAACCGTGCAAAACAGCTAAATTTTGAACATTCTCAGAATTCGACGAAACCAGTCCCAAACGTTGGTGTAGTCCCAAGCATTAGTGTGGTAAATTTTCTAAACGTAATAATAACTACAAGTTAGTATAAAAGGGAAACAAACTTGTTTTAATAAACCGTGCAAAACAGCTAAATTTTGAGCATTCTCATAATTGGACGAAACTTGACCCAAACGTAGGTCTAGACCCAAGAGTTTGTGTGTTAAATTTTCTAAGCGTAGTAATAACTACAATTTAGTATAAAAGGGAAACAAACTTGTTTTAATAAAACCGTGCAAAACAGCTAACTTTTGAACGTTCTCAGAGTTCAACAAAAGTTGACCCAATCGTTGGTCTAGACCCATCCATTTGTGTTGTAAATTTGCTAAGCGTAATAATAACTACAAGTTAGTATAAAAGGGAAACAAACTTGCTTTAATAAAACCGTGCAAAACAGCTAACTTTTGAAGGTTCTCAGAATTCAACGAAACTTGACCCAATCGCAGGTCCAGAACCATCCATTTGTATCGTAAATTTGCTAAGCGTTGTAATAACTACAAGTTAGTATTAAAGCGAAACAAATTTGCTTTAATAAAAGCGTGCAAAACAACTAAATTTTGAACGTTTTCAGAATTTGACGAAACTTGACCCAAACATTGGTCTAGACCCAAGCATTTGTGTTGTAAATTTGCTAAGCGTACTAATACCTACAAGTTAGCATAAAAGGAAAACAAACTTTCATTAATAAAACCGTATAAAACAGCTAACTTTCGAACGTTTTCAAAATTCGAGAAACTTGACCCAATCGCAGGTCTAGACCAATCCATTTGTGTTGTAAATATGCTAAGAGTAATAATAACTACAAGTTAGTATAAAAGGGAAATTTACTTGCTTTAATAAAACCGTGCAAAATATCTAAATTTTGAACGTTCTCAAAATTCGACGAAAGTTGACCCAAACGTTGGTCTAGACCCAAGCATTTGTGTAGTAAATTTGCTAAGCGTAATAATAATTACAAGTTAGTTTAAAAGGGACACAAACTTTGTTTAATAAAATCGTGCAAAACAGCTAAATTTCGAACGTTTTCAGAATTCGACGAAACTTGACCCAAACGTTGGTCTAGACCCAAGCATTTGTGTTGTAAATTTTCTAAGCGTAATAATAACTACAAGTTAGTATAAAAGGGAAACAAACTTGTTTTAATAAAACCGTGCAAAACAGCTAACTTTTTAACGTTCTCATAATTCAATGAAACTTGACCCAATTGCAGGTCCAGTCCCATCCATTTGTGTTGTAAATTTGCTAAGGGTAATACTAACTACAAGTTAGTATAAAAACGAAACAAACTTGCTTTAATAAAATCGTGCAAAACAGCTAAATTTTGAACGTTTCCAGAATTCGACAAAACTTGACCCAAACATTGGTCTAGACCCAAGCATTTCTATTGTAAATTTTCTAAGCGAAATAATAACTACAAGTTAGCATAAAAGGGAAACAAACTTGTTTTAAGAAAACCGTATAAAACAGCTAACTTTCGAACGTTCTCAGAATTCGAGAAACTTGACCCAATCGCAGGTCTAGACCCATCCATTTGTGTTGTAAATATGCTAAGCTTAATAATAACTACAAGTTAGTATAAAAGGAAAACAAACTTGCTTTAATAAAACCGTGCAAAATAGCTAAATTTTGAACGATCTCAAAATTCGACGAAACTTGACCCATACGTTGGTCTAGACCCAAGCATTTGTGTAGTAAATTTGCTAAGCGTAATAATAACTACAAGTTAGCATAAAAGGGAAACAAACTTGCTTTAATAAAACCGTGCAAAACAGCTAAATTTTGAACATTCTCAGAATTCGACGAAACCAGTCCCAAACGTTGGTGTAGTCCCAAGCATTAGTGTGGTAAATTTTCTAAACGTAATAATAACTACAAGTTAGTATAAAAGGGAAACAAACTTGTTTTAATAAACCGTGCAAAACAGCTAAATTTTGAGCATTCTCATAATTGGACGAAACTTGACCCAAACGTAGGTCTAGACCCAAGAGTTTGTGTGTTAAATTTTCTAAGCGTAGTAATAACTACAATTTAGTATAAAAGGGAAACAAACTTGTTTTAATAAAACCGTGCAAAACAGCTAACTTTTGAACGTTCTCAGAGTTCAACAAAAGTTGACCCAATCGTTGGTCTAGACCCATCCATTTGTGTTGTAAATTTGCTAAGCGTAATAATAACTACAAGTTAGTATAAAAGGGAAACACACTTGCTTTAATAAAACCGTGCAAAACAGCTAACTTTTGAAGGTTCTCAGAATTCAACGAAACTTGACCCAATCGCAGGTCCAGACCCATCCATTTGAATCGTAAATTTGCTAAGCGTAGTAATAACTACAAGTTAGTATAAAAGCGAAACAAACTTGCTTTAATAAAAGCGTGCAAAACAGCTAAATTTTGAACGTTTTCAGAATTTGACGAAACTTGACCCAAACATTGGTCTAGACCCAAGCATTTGTGTTGTAAATTTGCTAAACGTACTAATAACTACAAGTTAGCATAAAAGGAAAACAAACTTTCTTTAATAAAACCGTATGAAACAGCTAACTTTCGAACGTTCTCAGAATTCGAGAAACTTGACCCAATCGCAGGTCTAAACCCATCCATTTGTGTTGTAAATATGCTAAGCGTAATAATAACTACATGTTAGTATAAAAGGGAAACAAACTTGTTTTAATAAAACCGTGCAAAACAGCTAACTTTTTAACGTTCTCATAATTCAACGAAACTTGACCCAATTGCAGGTCCAGTCCCATCCATTTGTGTTGTAAATTTGCTAAGGGTAATACTAACTACAAGTTTGTATAAAAACGAAACAAACTTGCTTTAATAAAATCGTGCAAAACAGCTAAATTTTGAACGTTTCCAGAATTCGACAAAACTTGACCCAAACATTGGTCTAGACCCAAGCATTTCTGTTGTAAATTTTCTAAGCGTAATAATAACTACAAGTTAGCATAAAAGGGAAACAAACTTGTTTTAAGAAAACCGTATAAAACAGCTAACTTTCGAACGTTCTCAGAATTCGAGAAACTTGACCCAATCGCAGGTCTAGACCCATCCATTTGTGTTGTAAATATGCTAAGCTTAATAATAACTACAAGTTAGTATAAAAGGAAAACAAACTTGCTTTAATAAAACCGTGCAAAATAGCTAAATTTTGAACGATCTCAAAATTCGACGAAACTTGACCCATACGTTGGTCTAGACCCAAGCATTTGTGTAGTAAATTTGCTAAGCGTAATAATAACTACAAGTTAGCATAAAAGGGAAACAAACTTGCTTTAATAAAACCGTGCAAAACAGCTAAATTTCGAACGTTTTCAGAATTCGACGAAACTTGACCCAAACATTGGTCTAGACCCAAGCATTTGTGTTGTAAATTTTCTAAGCGTAATAATAACTACAAGTTAGTATAAAAGGGAAACAAACTTGTTTTAATAAACCGTGCAAAACAGCTAAATTTTGAGCATTCTCATAATTGGACGAAACTTGACCCAAACGTAGGTCTAGACCCAAGAGTTTGTGTGTTAAATTTTCTAAGCGTAGTAATAACTACAATTTAGTATAAAAGGGAAACAAACTTGTTTTAATAAAACCGTGCAAAACAGCTAACTTTTGAACGTTCTCAGAGTTCAACAAAAGTTGACCCAATCGTTGGTCTAGACCCATCCATTTGTGTTGTAAATTTGCTAAGCGTAATAATAACTACAAGTTATTATAAAAGGGAAACAAACTTGCTTTAATAAAACCGTGCAAAACAGCTAACTTTTGAAGGTTCTCAGAATTCAACGAAACTTGACTCAATCGCAGGTCTAGACCAATCCATTTGTGTTGTAAATATGCTAAGAGTAATAATAACTACAAGTTAGTATAAAAGGGAAATTTACTTGCTTTAATAAAACCGTGCAAAATATCTAAATTTTGAACGTTCTCAAAATTCGACGAAACTTGACCCAAACGTTGGTCTAGACCCAAGCATTTGTGTAGTAAATTTGCTAAGCGTAATAATAATTACAAGTTAGTTTAAAAGGGACACAAACTTTGTTTAATAAAATCGTGCAAAACAGCTAAATTTCGAACGTTTTCAGAATTCGACGAAACTTGACCCAAACGTTGGTCTAGACCCAAGCATTTGTGTTGTAAATTTTCTAAGCGTAATAATAACTACAAGTTAGTATAAAAGGGAAACAAACTTGTTTTAATAAAACCGTGCAAAACAGCTAACTTTTTAACGTTCTCATAATTCAACGAAACTTGACCCAATCGCAGGTCTAGACCCATCCATTTGTGTTGTAAATATGCTAAGCTTAATAATAACTACAAGTTAGTATAAAAGGAAAACAAACTTGCTTTAATAAAACCGTGCAAAATAGCTAAATTTTGAACGATCTCAAAATTCGACGAAACTTGACCCATACGTTGGTCTAGACCCAAGCATTTGTGTAGTAAATTTGCTAAGCGTAATAATAACTACAAGTTAGCATAAAAGGGAAACAAACTTGCTTTAATAAAACCGTGCAAAACAGCTAAATTTTGAACATTCTCAGAATTCGACGAAACGAGTCCCAAACGTTGGTCTAGTCCCAAGCATTAGTGTGGCAAATTTTCTAAACGTAATAATAACTACAAGTTAGTATAAAAGGGAAACAAACTTGTTTTAATAAACCGTGCAAAACAGCTAAATTTTGAGCATTCTCATAATTGGACGAAACTTGACCCAAACGTAGGTCTAGACCCAAGAGTTTGTGTGTTAAATTTTCTAAGCGTAGTAATAACTACGAGTTAGTATAAAAGGGAAACAAACTTGTTTTAATAAAACCGTGCAAAACAGCTAACTTTTGAACGTTCTCAGAGATCAACAAAAGTTGACCCAATCGTTGGTCTAGACCCATCCATTTGTGTTGTAAATTTGCTAAGCGTAATAATAACTACAAGTTAGTATAAAAGGGAAACAAACTTGCTTTAATAAAACCGTGCAAAACAGCTAACTTTTGAAGGTTCTCAGAATTCAACGAAACTTGACCCAATCGCAGGTCCAGACCCATCCATTTGTATCGTAAATTTGCTAAGCGTAGTAATAACTACAAGTTAGTATTAAAGCGAAACAAATTTGCTTTAATAAAAGCGTGCAAAACAACTAAATTTTGAACGTACGAAACTTGACCCAAACATTGGTCTAGACCCAAGCATTTGTGTTGTAAATTTGCTAAACGTACTAATAACTACAAGTTAGCATAAAAGGAAAACAAACTTTCTTTAATAAAACCGTATGAAACAGCTAACTTTCGAACGTTCTCAGAATTCGAGAAACTTGACCCAATCGCAGGTCTAAACCCATCCATTTGTGTTGTAAATATGCTAACCGTAATAATAACTACAAGTTAGTATAAAAGGGAAACAAACTTGTTTTAATAAAACCGTGCAAAACAGCTAACTTTTTAACGTTCTCATAATTCAACGAAACTTGACCCAATTGCAGGTCCAGTCCCATCCATTTGTGTTGTAAATTTGCTAAGGGTAATACTAACTACAAGTTAGTATAAAAGCGAAACAAACTTGCTTTAATAAAATCGTGCAAAACAGCTAAATTTTGAACGTTTCCAGAATTCGACAAAACTTGACCCAAACATTGGTCTAGACCCAAGCATTTCTGTTGTAAATTTTCTAAGCGTAATAATAACTACAAGTTAGCATAAAAGGGAAACAAACTTGTTTTAAGAAAACCGTATAAAACAGCTAACTTTCGAACGTTCTCAGAATTCGAGAAACTTGACCCAATCGCAGGTCTAGACCCATCCATTTGTGTTGTAAATATGCTAAGCTTAATAATAACTACAAGTTAGTATAAAAGGAAAACAAACTTGCTTTAATAAAACCGTGCAAAATAGCTAAATTTTGAACGATCTCAAAATTCGACGAAACTTGACCCATACGTTGGTCTAGACCCAAGCATTTGTGTAGTAAATTTGCTAAGCGTAATAATAACTACAAGTTAGCATAAAAGGGAAACAAACTTGCTTTAATAAAACTGTGCAAAACAGCTAAATTTTGAACATTCTCAGAATTCGACGAAACGAGTCCCAAACGTTGGTCTAGTCCCAAGCATTAGTGTGGCAAATTTTCTAAACGTAATAATAACTACAAGTTAGTATAAAAGGGAAACAAACTTGTTTTAATAAACCGTGCAAAATAGCTAAATTTTGAGCATTCTCATAATTGGACGAAACTTGACCCAAACGTAGGTCTAGACCCAAGAGTTTGTGTGTTAAATTTTCTAAGCGTAGTAATAACTACGAGTTAGTATAAAAGGGAAACAAACTTGTTTTAATAAAACCGTGCAAAACAGCTAACTTTTGAACGTTCTCAGAGTTCAACAAAAGTTGACCCAATCGTTGGTCTAGACCCATCCATTTGTGTTGTAAATTTGCTAAGCGTAATAATAACTACAAGTTAGTATAAAAGGGAAACAAACTTGCTTTAATAAAACCGTGCAAAACAGCTAACTTTTGAAGGTTCTCAGAATTCAACGAAACTTGACCCAATCGCAGGTCCAGACCCATCCATTTGTATCGTAAATTTGCTAAGCGTAGTAATAACTACAAGTTAGTATAAAAGCGAAACAAACTTGCTTTAATAAAAGCGTGCAAAACAGCTAAATTTTGAACGTTTTCAGAATTTGACGAAACTTGACCCAAACATTGGTCTAGACCCAAGCATTTGTGTTGTAAATTTGCTAAACGTACTAATAACTACAAGTTAGCATAAAAGGAAAACAAACTTTCTTTAATAAAACCGTATGAAACAGCTAACTTTCGAACGTTCTCAGAATTCGAGAAACTTGACCCAATCGCAGGTCTAAACCCATCCATTTGTGTTGTAAATATGCTAAGCGTAATAATAACTACATGTTAGTATAAAAGGGAAACAAACTTGTTTTAATAAAACCGTGCAAAACAGCTAACTTTTTAACGTTCTCATAATTCAACGAAACTTGACCCAATTGCAGGTCCAGTCCCATCCATTTGTGTTGTAAATTTGCTAAGGGTAATACTAACTACAAGTTAGTATAAAAGCGAAACAAACTTGCTTTAATAAAATCGTGCAAAACAGCTAAATTTTGAACGTTTCCAGAATTCGACAAAACTTGACCCAAACATTGGTCTAGACCCAAGCATTTCTGTTGTAAATTTTCTAAGCGTAATAATAACTACAAGTTAGCATAAAAGGGAAACAAACTTGTTTTAAGAAAACCGTATAAAACAGCTAACTTTCGAACGTTCTCAGAATTCGAGAAACTTGACCCAATCGCAGGTCTAGACCCATCCATTTGTGTTGTAAATATGCTAAGCTTAATAATAACTACAAGTTAGTATAAAAGGAAAACAAACTTGCTTTAATAAAACCGTGCAAAATAGCTAAATTTTGAACGATCTCAAAATTCGACGAAACTTGACCCATACGTTGGTCTAGACCCAAGCATTTGTGTAGTAAATTTGCTAAGCGTAATAATAACTACAAGTTAGCATAAAAGGGAAACAAACTTGCTTTAATAAAACTGTGCAAAACAGCTAAATTTTGAACATTCTCAGAATTCGACGAAACGAGTCCCAAACGTTGGTCTAGTCCCAAGCATTAGTGTGGCAAATTTTCTAAACGTAATAATAACTACAAGTTAGTATAAAAGGGAAACAAACTTGTTTTAATAAACCGTGCAAAATAGCTAAATTTTGAGCATTCTCATAATTGGACGAAACTTGACCCAAACGTAGGTCTAGACCCAAGAGTTTGTGTGTTAAATTTTCTAAGCGTAGTAATAACTACGAGTTAGTATAAAAGGGAAACAAACTTGTTTTAATAAAACCGTGCAAAACAGCTAACTTTTGAACGTTCTCAGAGTTCAACAAAAGTTGACCCAATCGTTGGTCTAGACCCATCCATTTGTGTTGTAAATTTGCTAAGCGTAATAATAACTACAAGTTAGTATAAAAGGGAAACAAACTTGCTTTAATAAAACCGTGCAAAACAGCTAACTTTTGAAGGTTCTCAGAATTCAACGAAACTTGACCCAATCGCAGGTCCAGACCCATCCATTTGTATCGTAAATTTGCTAAGCGTAGTAATAACTACAAGTTAGTATAAAAGCGAAACAAACTTGCTTTAATAAAAGCGTGCAAAACAGCTAAATTTTGAACGTTTTCAGAATTTGACGAAACTTGACCCAAACATTGGTCTAGACCCAAGCATTTGTGTTGTAAATTTGCTAAACGTACTAATAACTACAAGTTAGCATAAAAGGAAAACAAACTTTCTTTAATAAAACCGTATGAAACAGCTAACTTTCGAACGTTCTCAGAATTCGAGAAACTTGACCCAATCGCAGGTCTAAACCCATCCATTTGTGTTGTAAATATGCTAAGCGTAATAATAACTACATGTTAGTATAAAAGGGAAACAAACTTGTTTTAATAAAACCGTGCAAAACAGCTAACTTTTTAACGTTCTCATAATTCAACGAAACTTGACCCAATTGCAGGTCCAGTCCCATCCATTTGTGTTGTAAATTTGCTAAGGGTAATACTAACTACAAGTTAGTATAAAAGCGAAACAAACTTGCTTTAATAAAATCGTGCAAAACAGCTAAATTTTGAACGTTTCCAGAATTCGACAAAACTTGACCCAAACATTGGTCTAGACCCAAGCATTTCTGTTGTAAATTTTCTAAGCGTAATAATAACTACAAGTTAGCATAAAAGGGAAACAAACTTGTTTTAAGAAAACCGTATAAAACAGCTAACTTTCGAACGTTCTCAGAATTCGAGAAACTTGACCCAATCGCAGGTCTAGACCCATCCATTTGTGTTGTAAATATGCTAAGCTTAATAATAACTACAAGTTAGTATAAAAGGAAAACAAACTTGCTTTAATAAAACCGTGCAAAATAGCTAAATTTTGAACGATCTCAAAATTCGACGAAACTTGACCCATACGTTGGTCTAGACCCAAGCATTTGTGTAGTAAATTTGCTAAGCGTAATAATAACTACAAGTTAGCATAAAAGGGAAACAAACTTGCTTTAATAAAACCGTGCAAAACAGCTAAATTTTGAACATTCTCAGAATTCGACGAAACCAGTCCCAAACGTTGGTGTAGTCCCAAGCATTAGTGTGGTAAATTTTCTAAACGTAATAATAACTACAAGTTAGTATAAAAGGGAAACAAACTTGTTTTAATAAACCGTGCAAAACAGCTAAATTTTGAGCATTCTCATAATTGGACGAAACTTGACCCAAACGTAGGTCTAGACCCGAGAGTTTGTGTGTTAAATTTTCTAAGCGTAGTAATAACTACGAGTTAGTATAAAAGGGAAACAAACTTGTTTTAATAAAACCGTGCAAAACAGCTAACTTTTGAACGTTCTCAGAGTTCAACAAAAGTTGACCCAATCGTTGGTCTAGACCCATCCATTTGTGTTGTAAATTTGCTAAGCGTAATAATAACTACAAGTTAGTATAAAAGGGAAACAAACTTGCTTTAATAAAACCGTGCAAAACAGCTAACTTTTGAAGGTTCTCAGAATTCAACGAAACTTGACCCAATCGCAGGTCCAGACCCATCCATTTGTATCGTTAATTTGCTAAGCGTAGTAATAACTACAAGTTAGTATTAAAGCGAAACAAATTTGCTTTAATAAAAGCGTGCAAAACAACTAAATTTTGAACGTTTTCAGAATTTGACGAAACTTGACCCAAACATTGGTCTAGACCCAAGCATTTGTGTTGTAAATTTGCTAAACGTACTAATAACTACAAGTTAGCATAAAAGGAAAACAAACTTTCTTTAATAAAACCGTATGAAACAGCTAACTTTCGAACGTTCTCAGAATTCGAGAAACTTGACCCAATCGCAGGTCTAAACCCATCCATTTGTGTTGTAAATATGCTAACCGTAATAATAACTACAAGTTAGTATAAAAGGGAAACAAACTTGTTTTAATAAAACCGTGCAAAACAGCTAACTTTTTAACGTTCTCATAATTCAACGAAACTTGACCCAATTGCAGGTCCAGTCCCATCCATTTGTGTTGTAAATTTGCTAAGGGTAATACTAACTACAAGTTAGTATAAAAGCGAAACAAACTTGCTTTAATAAAATCGTGCAAAACAGCTAAATTTTGAACGTTTCCAGAATTCGACAAAACTTCACCCAAACATTGGTCTAGACCCAAGCATTTCTGTTGTAAATTTTCTAAGCGTAATAATAACTACAAGTTAGCATAAAAGGGAAACAAACTTGTTTTAAGAAAACCGTATAAAACAGCTAACTTTCGAACGTTCTCAGAATTCGAGAAACTTGACCCAATCGCAGGTCTAGACCCATCCATTTGTGTTGTAAATATGCTAAGCTTAATAATAACTACAAGTTAGTATAAAAGGAAAACCAACTTGCTTTAATAAAACCGTGCAAAATAGCTAAATTTTGAACGATCTCAAAATTCGACGAAACTTGACCCATACGTTGGTCTAGACCCAAGCATTTGTGTAGTAAATTTGCTAAGCGTAATAATAACTACAAGTTAGCATAAAAGGGAAACAAACTTGCTTTAATAAAACCGTGCAAAATAGCTAAATTTTGAACGTTCTCAAAATTCGACGAAACTTGACCCAAACGTTGGTCTAGACCCAAGCATTTGTGTAGTAAATTTGCCAAGCGTAATAATAATTACAAGTTAGTTAAAAAGGGAAACAAACTTTGTTTAATAAAACCGTCCAAAACAGCTAAATTTCGAACGTTTTCAGAATTCGACGAAACTTGACCCAAACATAGGTCTAGACCCAAGAGTTTGTGTGTTAAATTTTCTAAGCGTAATAATAACTACAAGTTAGTATAAAATGGAAACAAACTTGTTTTAATAAAACCATGCGAAACAGCTAACTTTTTAACGTTCTCATAATTCAACGAAACTTGACCCAATTGCAGGTCCAGTCCCATCCATTTGTGTTGTAAATTTGCTAAGGGTAATACTAACTACAAGTTAGTATAAAAGCGAAACAAACTTGCTTTAATAAAATCGTGCAAAACAGCTAAATTTTGAACGTTTCCAGAATTCGACAAAACTTCACCCAAACATTGGTCTAGACCCAAGCATTTCTGTTGTAAATTTTCTAAGCGTAATAATAACTACAAGTTAGCATAAAAGGGAAACAAACTTGTTTTAAGAAAACCGTATAAAACAGCTAACTTTCGAACGTTCTCAGAATTCGAGAAACTTGACCCAATCGCAGGTCTAGACCCATCCATTTGTGTTGTAAATATGCTAAGCTTAATAATAACTACAAGTTAGTATAAAAGGAAAACCAACTTGCTTTAATAAAACCGTGCAAAATAGCTAAATTTTGAACGTTCTCAAAATTCGACGAAACTTGACCCAAACGTTGGTCTAGACCCAAGCATTTGTGTTGTAAATTTGCTAAGCGTAATAATAATAACAAGTTAGTTTAAAAGGAAAACAAACTTTGTTTAATAAAACCGTGCAAAACAGCCAAATTTCGAACGTTTTCAGAATTCGACGAAACTTGACCCAAACGTTGGTCTAGACCCAAGCATTTGTGTTGTAAATTTCGTAAGCGTAATAATAACTACAAGTTAGTATAAAAGGGAAACAAACTTGTTTTAATAAAACCGTGCAAAACAGCTAAATTTTGAGTATTCTCAGAATTCGACGAAACTTAACCCAAACATAGGTCTAGACCCAAGAGTTTGTGTGTTAAATTTTCGAAGCGTAATAATAACAACAAGTTAGTATAAAAGGGAAACAAACTTGTTTTAATAGAACCGTGCAAAACAGCTAACTTTTTAACGTTCTCATAATTCAACGAAACTTGACCCAATTGCAGGTCCAGTCCCATCCATTTGTGTTGTAAATTTGCTAAGGGTAATACTAAGTACAAGTTAGTATAAAAGCGAAACAAACTTGCTTTAATAAAATCGTGCAAAACAGCTAAATTTCGAACGTTTTCAGAATTCGACGAAACTTGACCCAAAAGTTAGTCTAGATCCAAGCATTTGTGTTGTAAATTTGCTAAGCGTAATAATAACTACAAGTTAGTATAAAAGGGAAACAAACTTGTTTTAATAAAACCGTACAAAACAGCTAACTTTTTAACGTTCTCATAATTCAACGAAACTTGACCCAATTGCAGGTCCAGTCCCATCCATTTGTGTTGTAAATTTGCTAAGGGTAATACTAAGTACAAATTAGTATAAAAGCGAAACAAACTTGCTTTAATAAAATCGTGCAAAACAGCTAAATTTCGAATGTTTTCAGAATTCGACGAAACTTGACCCAAACGTTGGTCTAGACCCAAGCATTTGTGTTGTAAATTTGCTAAGCGTACTAATAACTACAAGTTAGCATAAAAGGAAAACAAACTTTCTTTAATAAAACCGTATAAAACAGCTAACTTTCGAACATTCTCAGATTTCGAGAAACTTGACCCAATCGCAGGTCTAGACCCATCCATTTGTGTTGTAAATATGCTAAGCGTAATAATAACTACAAGTTAGTATAAAAGGGAAACAAACTTGCTTTAATAAAACCGTGCAAAATAGCTAAATTTTGAACGTTCTCAAAATTCGACGAAACTTGACCCAAACGTTGGTCTAGACCCAAGCATTTGTGTTGTAAATTTGCTAAGCGTACTAATAACTACAAGTTAGCATAAAAGGAAAACAAACTTTCTTTAATAAAACCGTATAAAACAGCTAACTTTCGAACATTCTCAGATTTCGAGAAACTTGACCCAATCGCAGGTCTAGACCCATCCATTTGTGTTGTAAATTTGCTAAGGGTAATACTAACTACAAGTTAGTATAAAAGTGAAACAAACTTGCTTTAATAAAATCGTGCAAAACAGCTAAATTTTGAATGTTTTCAGAATTTGACGAAACTTGACCCAAACGTTGGTCTAGACCCAAGCATTTGTGTTGTAAATTTGCTAAGCGTACTAATAACTACAAGTTAGCATAAAAGGAAAACAAACTTTCTTTAATAAAACCGTATAAAACAGCTAACTTTCGAACATTCTCAGATTTCGAGAAACTTGACCCAATCGCAGGTCTAGACCCATCCATTTGTGTTGTAAATATGCTAAGCGTAATAATAACTACAAGTTAGTATAAAAGGGAAACAAACTTGCTTTAATAAAACCGTGCAAAATAGCTAAATTTTGAACGTTCTCAAAATTCGACGAAACTTGACCCAAACGTTGGTCTAGACCCAAGCATTTGTGTAGTAAATTTGCCAAGCGTAATAATAATTACAAGTTAGTTAAAAAGGGAAACAAACTTTGTTTAATAAAACCGTCCAAAACAGCTAAATTTCGAACGTTTTCAGAATTCGACGAAACTTGACCCAAACATAGGTCTAGACCCAAGAGTTTGTGTGTTAAATTTTCTAAGCGTAATAATAACTACAAGTTAGTATAAAATGGAAACAAACTTGTTTTAATAAAACCATGCGAAACAACTAACTTTTTAACGTTCTCATAATTCAACGAAACTTGACCCAATTGCAAGTCCAGACCCATCCATTTGTGTTGTAAATTTGCTAAAGGTAATACTAAGTACAAGTTAGTATAAAAGCGAAACAAACTTGCTTTAATAAAATCGTGCAAAACAGCTAAATTTCGAACGTTTTCAGAATTCGACGAAACTTGACCCAAAAGTTAGTCTAGACCCAAGCATTTGTGTTGTAAATTTGCTAAGCGTAATAATAACTACAAGTTAGTATAAAAGGGAAACAAACTTGTTTTAATAAAACCGTACAAAACAGCTAACTTTTTAACGTTCTCATAATTCAACGAAACTTGACCCAATTGCAGGTCCAGTCCCATCCATTTGTGTTGTAAATTTGCTAAGGGTAATACTAAGTACAAATTAGTATAAAAGCGAAACAAACTTGCTTTAATAAAATCGTGCAAAACTGCTAAATTTCGAATGTTTTCAGAATTCGACGAAACTTGACCCAAACGTTGGTCTAGACCCAAGCATTTGTGTTGTAAATTTGCTAAGCGTAATAATAACTACAAGTTAGTATAAAAGGAAACAAACTTGCTTTAATAAAATCGTGCAAAACAACTAAATTTTGAATGTTTTCAGAATTTGACGAAACTTGACCCAAACGTTGGTCTAGACCCAAGCATTTGTGTTGTAAATTTGCTAAGCGTACTAATAACTACAAGTTAGCATAAAAGGAAAACAAACTCTCTTTAATAAAACCGTATAAAACAGCTAACTTTCGAACATTCTCAGATTTCGAGAAACTTGACCCAATCGCAGGTCTAGACCCATCCATTTGTGTTGTAAATATGCTAAGCGTAATAATAACTACAAGTTAGTATAAAAGGGAAACAAACTTGCTTTAATAAAACCGTGCAAAATAGCTAAATTTTGAACGTTCTCAAAATTCGACGAAACTTGACCCAAACGTTGGTCTAGACCCAAGCATTTGTGTAGTAAATTTGCCAAGCGTAATAATAATTACAAGTTAGTTAAAAAGGGAAACAAACTTTGTTTAATAAAACCGTCCAAAACAGCTAAATTTCGAACGTTTTCAGAATTCGACGAAACTTGACCCAAACATAGGTCTAGACCCAAGAGTTTGTGTGTTAAATTTTCTAAGCGTAATAATAACTACAAGTTAGTATAAAATGGAAACAAACTTGTTTTAATAAAACCATGCGAAACAGCTAACTTTTTAACGTTCTCATAATTCAACGAAACTTGACCCAATTGCAAGTCCAGACCCATCCATTTGTGTTGTAAATTTGCTAAGGGTAATACTAACTACAAGTTAGTATAAAAGTGAAACAAACTTGCTTTAATAAAATCGTGCAAAACAGCTAAATTTTGAACGTTTTCAAAATTCGACGAAACTTAACCCAAACATTGGTCTAGACCCAAGGATTTGTGTTGTAAATTTGCTAAGCGTACTAATAACTACAACTTAGTATAAAAGGACAACAAACTTTCTTTAATAAAACCGTATAAAACAGCTAACTTTCGAACGTTCTCAGAATTCGATAAACTTGACCCAATCGCAGGTCTAGACCCATCCATTTGTGTTGTAAATATGCTAATCGTAATAATAACTACAAGTTAGTATAAAAGGGAAACAAACTTGTTTTAATAAAGCCGTGCAAAATAGCTAAATTTTGAACGTTCTCAAAATTCGACGAAACTTGACCCAAACGTTGGTCTAGACCCAAGCATTTGTGTTGTAAATTTGCTAAGCGTAATAATAATAACAAGTTAGTTTAAAAGGAAAACAAACTTTGTTTAATAAAACCGTGCAAAACAGCCAAATTTCGAACGTTTTCAGAATTCGACGAAACTTGACCCAAACGTTGGTCTAGACCCAAGCATTTGTGTTGTAAATTTCCAAAGCGTAATAATAACTACAAGTTAGTATAAAAGGGAAAACAAACTTGTTTTAATAAAACCGTGCAAAACAGCTAAATTTTGAGTATTCTCAGAATTCGACGAAACTTAACCCAAACATAGGTCTAGACCCAAGAGTTTGTGTGTTAAATTTTCGAAGCGTAATAATAACTACAAGTTAGTATAAAAGGGAAACAAACTTGTTTTAATAGAACCGTGCAAAACAGCTAACTTTTTAACGTTCTCATAATTCAACGAAACTTGACCCAATTGCAGGTCCAGTCCCATCCATTTGTGTTGTAAATTTGCTAAGGGTAATACTAAGTTCAAGTTAGTATAAAAGCGAAACAAACTTGCTTTAATAAAATCATGCAAAACAGCTAAATTTCGAACGTTTTCAGAATTCGACGAAACTTGACCCAAACGTTAGTCTAGATCCAAGCATTTGTGTTGTAAATTTGCTAAGCGTAATAATAACTACAAGTTAGTATAAAAGGGAAACAAACTTGTTTTAATAAAACCGTACAAAACAGCTAACTTTTTAACGTTCTCATAATTCAACGAAACTTGACCCAATTGCAGGTCCAGTCCCATCCATTTGTGTTGTAAATTTGCTAAGGGTAATACTAAGTACAAATTAGTATAAAAGCGAAACAAACTTGCTTTAATAAAATCGTGCAAAACAGCTAAATTTCGAACGTTTTCAGAATTCGACGAAACTTGACCCAAACGTTGGTCTAGACCCAAGCATTTGTGTTGTAAATTTGCTAAGCGTAATAATAACTACAAGTTAGTATAAAAGGAAACAAACTTGCTTTAATAAAATCGTGCAAAACAGCTAAATTTTGAACGTTTTCAGAATTTGACGAAACTTGACCCAAACGTTGGTCTAGACCCAAGCATTTGTGTTGTAAATTTTGCTAAGCGTACTAATAACTACAAGTTAGCATAAAAGGAAAACAAACTTTCTTTAATAAAACCGTATAAAACAGCTAACTTTCGAACATTCTCAGATTTCGAGAAACTTGACCCAATCGCAGGTCTAGACCCATCCATTTGTGTTGTAAATATGCTAAGCCTAATAATAACTACAAGTTAGTATAAAAGGGAAACAAACTTGCTTTAATAAAACCGTGCAAAATAGCTAAATTTTGAACGTTCTCAAAATTCGACGAAACTTGACCCAAACGTTGGTCTAGACCCAAGCAATTGTGTAGTAAATTTGCTAAGCGTAATAATAATTACAAGTTAGTTAAAAAGGGAAACAAACTTTGTTTAATAAAACCGTCCAAAACAGCTAAATTTCGAACGTTTTCAGAATTCGACGAAACTTGACCCAAACATAGGTCTAGACCCAAGAGTTTGTGTGTTAAATTTTCTAAGCGTAATAATAACTACAAGTTAGTATAAAATGGAAACAAACTTGTTTTAATAAAACCATGCGAAACAGCTAACTTTTTAACGTTCTCATAATTCAACGAAACTTGACCCAATTGCAAGTCCAGACCCATCCATTTGTGTTGTAAATTTGCTAAGGGTAATACTAACTACAAGTTAGTATAAAAGTGAAACAAACTTGCTTTAATAAAATCGTGCAAAACAGCTAAATTTTGAACGTTTTCAGAATTCGACGAAACTTGACCCAAACGTTGGTCTAAACCCAATCATTTGTGTTGTAAATTTGCTAAGCGCACTAATAACTAAAAGTTAGCATAAAAGGAAAATAAACTTTCTTTGATAAAACCGTATAAAACAGCTAACTTTCGAACGTTCTCAAAATTCGAGAAACTTGACCCAATCGCAGGTCTAGACCCATCCATTTGTGTTGTAAATATGCTAAGCGTAATAATAAGTACAAGTTAGTATAAAAGGGAAACAAACATGCTTTAATAAAACCTTGCAAAATAGCTAAAGTTTGAACGTTCTCAAAATTCGACGAAACTTGACCCAAACATTGGTCTAGACCCAAGCATTTGTGTTGTAAATTTTCTAAGCGTAATAATAATTACAAGTTAGTTTAAAAGGGAAACAAACTTTGTTTAATAAAACCGTGCAAAACAGCTAAATTTCGAACGTTTTCAAAATTCGACGAAACATGACCCAAACGTTGGTCTAGACCCAAGCATTTGTGTTGTAAATTTGCTAAGCGTAATAATAACTACAAGTTAGTATAAAAGGGAAACAAACTTATTTTAATAAAACCGTGCAAAACAGCTAAATTTTGAGCATTCTCAAAATTCGACGAAACTTGACCCAAACATAGGTCTAGACCCAAGAGTTTGTGTGTTAAATTTTCTAAGCGTAATATTAACTACAAGTTAGTATAAAAGGGAAACAAACTTGTTTTAATAAAACCGTGTGAAACAGCTAACTTTTTAACGTTCTCATAATTCAACGAAACTTGACCCAATTGCAGGTACAGACCCATCCATTTGTGTTGTAAATTTTCTAAGGATAATGCTAACTACAAGTTAGTATAAAAGCGAAACAAACTTGGTTTAATAAAACCGTGCAAAACAGCTAAATTTTGAACGTTATCAGAATTCGATGAAACCAGTCCCAAGGGCAGGCGTTCTCAAACGCTTCCCTGGCAAACCTAACCTCGAAACTAGAACTTGTTTTTTGCACTTGCTTTAGAACAGGCACTGAGACTGGAAACCAAGAGGCGGGAAACTTGCTTACTCTCTTCCTTCCCTTCCTCTATTTCCCTTCATTATGGCACCGATGGTCGTTTTAGGGCGGGATCCAAAAGCTCTCCAACGTGTTTCGGAGCCTTCGGCCGTGAGAGGAGAGGGTCCTTTGGCTTCCTCAGGTCCGTGTGAAGCTTAACTTGCTTTAGCAGCCATGTGATGATTCAAGTAGGACAGAACACGAAGCTTAGAAAGACTAACCTAAAAAAGCCCAATTTTCATTACATATGAACGAGACTTTCCGGCCGCTCCCATTGTAGGAAACTACATAAGGCAGCTTCCCCCGCTCTGTCTTCTCGGAGATTTTCGTTACTCGTGCACGGAATCAAAGAAGAGGAGGTTGCCTGATGGGACGTCGGCCTTTTCTAAGGACTTTGCCGAGTTGGGTTCTATGGAAATTTCCAGGTAAGATGCTGACTTTGCCGGTTTGACATCACTCCTGCAACTGCAAGACAAAGACTCAATCAAGAACCAGAGAAACTGCAATCAATCTTAGTCAAAGACTAGCCACATCCCCTGCGGAGCGAATCTGGAAAGATTGCCTCAGTTCGGATTGTTCTCTGCAACTCGGGAACATGAAGTTGGAATCGCTAGTAATTGCGGATCAGCATGCCGCGGTGAATATGTACTCGGGCCCTGTACACACTGCCCGTCACACCCTGGGAATTGGTTTCGCCCGAAGCATCGGACCAATGATCACCCATGACTTCTGTGTCACACTAGTGCCACAAAGGCTTTTGGTGGGCTTATTGGCGCATACCACGGTGCGGCAAAATATTATTAATGAAATGACTATTGGACTCTTCTTCGATGTCAATGCGCTCAGTTTCTTTGTTGAAGGAAGGCCCCTTCCCCCTGAGTGAGACCATTCCTTTGTCTTAACTCGGGCTTCAAAGAGGCCTTGTTCGAGGAGAATGAAGAAGTCAAAAAGGAGTTCTGAGATTCAAAAGAACTCTTTCGTAAGGCAAATCTATATCTTTCATGGATGAGTGATGGAAGGACCTTAGCAGCTACAATTCTTTCAGCTTACAGACTTGACTTGAGAGTAAATAGGTTATGATAATACGCTGTTGACTAGCGACTTTGCTTCCCATAGGGAACTCCACTTTTCGCAACAAGCGCTTGCGCGAAGGAAAAAGCTAATCAATCAGAATTGAGACAGGGGCGAAAGAGAGATTTTCGAGCCTGCAAGCAACAACGGCTGAAAAGCCGTTCATGATTCAATTCATGAACTAGCCCACTATGAGTCTACTGCATTTAGAAATATATATATTAATAATATAGTATATCATTCGTGTCTCTCTTACAACACGGCGAAACTAAATGGTTCGAATGAAGAGAAAGACGGGCAAATTGGGCTAGACCATACCATTCTACGCCAATTTTCTCACACGAGGATGAGGATTCTCCCATGCCTAGCTTGAGGGGAAAGAGATTAGATAGCGAGGGTAGACAGAGGTCAAACTAAATAAAGAGAACGGCGCATTCGAGAACATCTGTGCGGGGATATCCTAACTATCCTCAGAGGAAAGAGAGCAGCCCTATGATTCAGGTTGTCTTTTTTCTGTTGATCTCAGGCGGAGGAAACTGAAAATTTCACACTTAGAGATTGAGCTCGTCAGTGATCTTTTCCATGGTGTCTAGAGAAACCTGCTTTGAAAAGAATTATGCCAATTCCTTTACCCACAAAAGACGGCCCCCTTAAAACTTCTTTCGTCCTTTCCTGCTGGAGTGAGATAGCCCTTCGCGGTACTTATAGCTCTCAGGCAATATAAAATATAAATAGAGAGAAAGCTTCCGCTTAAAAGATAGCCTCAATTACATCGACCCTCGTCCACCGGTTTGCCCAGACTCAAGGATTGCAATGCGATTTTAGCTTGCAAAGGAAAGGGAAAGACCTGAAAATAAGAGGGCTAGCTCACTCGCTGTAACCACTAGTTCTATAATTGGATCAACTGAATCTAAACGCACTACTACCTTGACTAAGGATAGGGCTTTGGCAATATGTCTACGCTGGTTCAAATCCAGCTCGGCCCAATAATTCTCCAATCTACCATAGGATGGTATAACCCCCCTTGTCCTTCAGAAATACCCCATACGAAGATAAAAAAGAATAAACCCTGTCTCAATAGACTGCCAGTTCTTTGCTTCCTTCATGTATGAGCCTTATCCGAGTCCGAGGCAAAAAACCCAACGTCTTCTGCTTTACGTAACCCTTTACTTCGAGCCTTTTTCGGATAGCCGGGACCTGACGTTGATTGGGACCTGCGGGACCTGCGGTTGTTCGGCTGCGTACTCCCCGTCTGCCTATCTCACACTCCCAAAGCATATTTTTCTTTCATATTTCATTTTCCTTTCCTGCATCTTTCTTTCTATCCATAGGTCGGCTTCGTGCAGTCAGAGCCACTGGAGAGTTCCAGAGTTCCTCTATCTAGTCACTGGGATTCTATTTTTGTGAAAACTATACCTCTCTATCCTTTTCCCCAGCCTTTCTCTCTCTTCCTTTCATTCTGTTCAGAGGCATGGGCATATCGCGATGCTGAATCCCCGCATATCCAGAGCTACCTTCTCATAAAGATATCCCGAGCTAGTTTCCATTCTTTCTTTGAAATTTTGAAAGTAGTTTCTAGAGCCAGGAAGACAGTTCCCTTTTCTTTTTCCATCAGTCCCTGTACCAATATCACGAGGCAGTTAAACATCGTACTTCCTGCTTGGGGATTGGCAGCACATTAGTGTGGTAAATTTTCTAAACGTAATAATAACTACAAGTTAGTATAAAAGGGAAACAAACTTGTTTTTATAAACCGTGCAAAACAGCTAAATTTTGAGCATTCTCATAATTGGATGAAACTTGACCCAAACGTAGGTCTAGACCCAAGAGTTTGTGTGTTAAATTTTCTAAGCATAGTAATAACTACAAGTTAGTATAAAAGGGAAAATACTTGTTTTAATAAAGCCGTGCAAAACAGCTAACTTTTGAACGTTCTCAGAATTCAACAAAAGTTGACCCAATCGTTGGTCTAGACCCATCCATCTGTGTTGTAAATTTGCTAAGCGTAATAATAACTACAAGTTAGTATAAAAGGTAAACAAACTTGCTTTAATAAAACCGTGCAAAACAACTAACTTTTGAACGTTCTCAGAATTCAACGAAACTTGACCCAATCGCAGGTCCAAACCCATCCATTTGCATCGTAAATTTGCTAAGCGTAATAATAACTACAAGTTAGTATAAAAGCGAAACAAACTTGCTTTAATAAAATCGTGCAAAACAGCTAAATTTTGAACGTTTTCAGAATTTTACGAAACTTGACCAAAACGTTGGTCTAGACCCAAGCATTTGTGTTGTAAATTTGCTAAGCGTACTAATAACTACAAGTTAGTATAAAAGGAAACAAACTTGCTTTAATAAAATCGTGCAAAACAGCTAAATTTTGAACGTTTTCAGAATTTGACGAAACTTGACCCAAACGTTGGTCTAGACCCAAGCATTTGTGTTGTAAATTTTGCTAAGCGTACTAATAACTACAAGTTAGCATAAAAGGAAAACAAACTTTCTTTAATAAAACCGTATAAAACAGCTAACTTTCGAACATTCTCAGATTTCGAGAAACTTGACCCAATCGCAGGTCTAGACCCATCCATTTGTGTTGTAAATATGCTAAGCCTAATAATAACTACAAGTTAGTATAAAAGGGAAACAAACTTGCTTTAATAAAACCGTGCAAAATAGCTAAATTTTGAACGTTCTCAAAATTCGACGAAACTTGACCCAAACGTTGGTCTAGACCCAAGCAATTGTGTAGTAAATTTGCTAAGCGTAATAATAATTACAAGTTAGTTAAAAAGGGAAACAAACTTTGTTTAATAAAACCGTCCAAAACAGCTAAATTTCGAACGTTTTCAGAATTCGACGAAACTTGACCCAAACATAGGTCTAGACCCAAGAGTTTGTGTGTTAAATTTTCTAAGCGTAATAATAACTACAAGTTAGTATAAAATGGAAACAAACTTGTTTTAATAAAACCATGCGAAACAGCTAACTTTTTAACGTTCTCATAATTCAACGAAACTTGACCCAATTGCAAGTCCAGACCCATCCATTTGTGTTGTAAATTTGCTAAGGGTAATACTAACTACAAGTTAGTATAAAAGTGAAACAAACTTGCTTTAATAAAATCGTGCAAAACAGCTAAATTTTGAACGTTTTCAGAATTCGACGAAACTTGACCCAAACGTTGGTCTAAACCCAATCATTTGTGTTGTAAATTTGCTAAGCGCACTAATAACTAAAAGTTAGCATAAAAGGAAAATAAACTTTCTTTGATAAAACCGTATAAAACAGCTAACTTTCGAACGTTCTCAAAATTCGAGAAACTTGACCCAATCGCAGGTCTAGACCCATCCATTTGTGTTGTAAATATGCTAAGCGTAATAATAAGTACAAGTTAGTATAAAAGGGAAACAAACATGCTTTAATAAAACCTTGCAAAATAGCTAAAGTTTGAACGTTCTCAAAATTCGACGAAACTTGACCCAAACATTGGTCTAGACCCAAGCATTTGTGTTGTAAATTTTCTAAGCGTAATAATAATTACAAGTTAGTTTAAAAGGGAAACAAACTTTGTTTAATAAAACCGTGCAAAACAGCTAAATTTCGAACGTTTTCAAAATTCGACGAAACATGACCCAAACGTTGGTCTAGACCCAAGCATTTGTGTTGTAAATTTGCTAAGCGTAATAATAACTACAAGTTAGTATAAAAGGGAAACAAACTTATTTTAATAAAACCGTGCAAAACAGCTAAATTTTGAGCATTCTCAAAATTCGACGAAACTTGACCCAAACATAGGTCTAGACCCAAGAGTTTGTGTGTTAAATTTTCTAAGCGTAATATTAACTACAAGTTAGTATAAAAGGGAAACAAACTTGTTTTAATAAAACCGTGTGAAACAGCTAACTTTTTAACGTTCTCATAATTCAACGAAACTTGACCCAATTGCAGGTACAGACCCATCCATTTGTGTTGTAAATTTTCTAAGGATAATGCTAACTACAAGTTAGTATAAAAGCGAAACAAACTTGGTTTAATAAAACCGTGCAAAACAGCTAAATTTTGAACGTTATCAGAATTCGATGAAACCAGTCCCAAGGGCAGGCGTTCTCAAACGCTTCCCTGGCAAACCTAACCTCGAAACTAGAACTTGTTTTTTGCACTTGCTTTAGAACAGGCACTGAGACTGGAAACCAAGAGGCGGGAAACTTGCTTACTCTCTTCCTTCCCTTCCTCTATTTCCCTTCATTATGGCACCGATGGTCGTTTTAGGGCGGGATCCAAAAGCTCTCCAACGTGTTTCGGAGCCTTCGGCCGTGAGAGGAGAGGGTCCTTTGGCTTCCTCAGGTCCGTGTGAAGCTTAACTTGCTTTAGCAGCCATGTGATGATTCAAGTAGGACAGAACACGAAGCTTAGAAAGACTAACCTAAAAAAGCCCAATTTTCATTACATATGAACGAGACTTTCCGGCCGCTCCCATTGTAGGAAACTACATAAGGCAGCTTCCCCCGCTCTGTCTTCTCGGAGATTTTCGTTACTCGTGCACGGAATCAAAGAAGAGGAGGTTGCCTGATGGGACGTCGGCCTTTTCTAAGGACTTTGCCGAGTTGGGTTCTATGGAAATTTCCAGGTAAGATGCTGACTTTGCCGGTTTGACATCACTCCTGCAACTGCAAGACAAAGACTCAATCAAGAACCAGAGAAACTGCAATCAATCTTAGTCAAAGACTAGCCACATCCCCTGCGGAGCGAATCTGGAAAGATTGCCTCAGTTCGGATTGTTCTCTGCAACTCGGGAACATGAAGTTGGAATCGCTAGTAATTGCGGATCAGCATGCCGCGGTGAATATGTACTCGGGCCCTGTACACACTGCCCGTCACACCCTGGGAATTGGTTTCGCCCGAAGCATCGGACCAATGATCACCCATGACTTCTGTGTCACACTAGTGCCACAAAGGCTTTTGGTGGGCTTATTGGCGCATACCACGGTGCGGCAAAATATTATTAATGAAATGACTATTGGACTCTTCTTCGATGTCAATGCGCTCAGTTTCTTTGTTGAAGGAAGGCCCCTTCCCCCTGAGTGAGACCATTCCTTTGTCTTAACTCGGGCTTCAAAGAGGCCTTGTTCGAGGAGAATGAAGAAGTCAAAAAGGAGTTCTGAGATTCAAAAGAACTCTTTCGTAAGGCAAATCTATATCTTTCATGGATGAGTGATGGAAGGACCTTAGCAGCTACAATTCTTTCAGCTTACAGACTTGACTTGAGAGTAAATAGGTTATGATAATACGCTGTTGACTAGCGACTTTGCTTCCCATAGGGAACTCCACTTTTCGCAACAAGCGCTTGCGCGAAGGAAAAAGCTAATCAATCAGAATTGAGACAGGGGCGAAAGAGAGATTTTCGAGCCTGCAAGCAACAACGGCTGAAAAGCCGTTCATGATTCAATTCATGAACTAGCCCACTATGAGTCTACTGCATTTAGAAATATATATATTAATAATATAGTATATCATTCGTGTCTCTCTTACAACACGGCGAAACTAAATGGTTCGAATGAAGAGAAAGACGGGCAAATTGGGCTAGACCATACCATTCTACGCCAATTTTCTCACACGAGGATGAGGATTCTCCCATGCCTAGCTTGAGGGGAAAGAGATTAGATAGCGAGGGTAGACAGAGGTCAAACTAAATAAAGAGAACGGCGCATTCGAGAACATCTGTGCGGGGATATCCTAACTATCCTCAGAGGAAAGAGAGCAGCCCTATGATTCAGGTTGTCTTTTTTCTGTTGATCTCAGGCGGAGGAAACTGAAAATTTCACACTTAGAGATTGAGCTCGTCAGTGATCTTTTCCATGGTGTCTAGAGAAACCTGCTTTGAAAAGAATTATGCCAATTCCTTTACCCACAAAAGACGGCCCCCTTAAAACTTCTTTCGTCCTTTCCTGCTGGAGTGAGATAGCCCTTCGCGGTACTTATAGCTCTCAGGCAATATAAAATATAAATAGAGAGAAAGCTTCCGCTTAAAAGATAGCCTCAATTACATCGACCCTCGTCCACCGGTTTGCCCAGACTCAAGGATTGCAATGCGATTTTAGCTTGCAAAGGAAAGGGAAAGACCTGAAAATAAGAGGGCTAGCTCACTCGCTGTAACCACTAGTTCTATAATTGGATCAACTGAATCTAAACGCACTACTACCTTGACTAAGGATAGGGCTTTGGCAATATGTCTACGCTGGTTCAAATCCAGCTCGGCCCAATAATTCTCCAATCTACCATAGGATGGTATAACCCCCCTTGTCCTTCAGAAATACCCCATACGAAGATAAAAAAGAATAAACCCTGTCTCAATAGACTGCCAGTTCTTTGCTTCCTTCATGTATGAGCCTTATCCGAGTCCGAGGCAAAAAACCCAACGTCTTCTGCTTTACGTAACCCTTTACTTCGAGCCTTTTTCGGATAGCCGGGACCTGACGTTGATTGGGACCTGCGGGACCTGCGGTTGTTCGGCTGCGTACTCCCCGTCTGCCTATCTCACACTCCCAAAGCATATTTTTCTTTCATATTTCATTTTCCTTTCCTGCATCTTTCTTTCTATCCATAGGTCGGCTTCGTGCAGTCAGAGCCACTGGAGAGTTCCAGAGTTCCTCTATCTAGTCACTGGGATTCTATTTTTGTGAAAACTATACCTCTCTATCCTTTTCCCCAGCCTTTCTCTCTCTTCCTTTCATTCTGTTCAGAGGCATGGGCATATCGCGATGCTGAATCCCCGCATATCCAGAGCTACCTTCTCATAAAGATATCCCGAGCTAGTTTCCATTCTTTCTTTGAAATTTTGAAAGTAGTTTCTAGAGCCAGGAAGACAGTTCCCTTTTCTTTTTCCATCAGTCCCTGTACCAATATCACGAGGCAGTTAAACATCGTACTTCCTGCTTGGGGATTGGCAGCACATTAGTGTGGTAAATTTTCTAAACGTAATAATAACTACAAGTTAGTATAAAAGGGAAACAAACTTGTTTTTATAAACCGTGCAAAACAGCTAAATTTTGAGCATTCTCATAATTGGATGAAACTTGACCCAAACGTAGGTCTAGACCCAAGAGTTTGTGTGTTAAATTTTCTAAGCATAGTAATAACTACAAGTTAGTATAAAAGGGAAAATACTTGTTTTAATAAAGCCGTGCAAAACAGCTAACTTTTGAACGTTCTCAGAATTCAACAAAAGTTGACCCAATCGTTGGTCTAGACCCATCCATCTGTGTTGTAAATTTGCTAAGCGTAATAATAACTACAAGTTAGTATAAAAGGTAAACAAACTTGCTTTAATAAAACCGTGCAAAACAACTAACTTTTGAACGTTCTCAGAATTCAACGAAACTTGACCCAATCGCAGGTCCAAACCCATCCATTTGCATCGTAAATTTGCTAAGCGTAATAATAACTACAAGTTAGTATAAAAGCGAAACAAACTTGCTTTAATAAAATCGTGCAAAACAGCTAAATTTTGAACGTTTTCAGAATTTTACGAAACTTGACCAAAACGTTGGTCTAGACCCAAGCATTTGTGTTGTAAATTTGCTAAGCGTACTAATAACTACAAGTTAGCATAAAAGGAAAACAAACTTTCTTTACTAAAACCGTATAAAACAGCTAACTTTCGAACATTCTCAGAATTCGAGAAACTTGACCCAATCGCAGGTCTAGACCCATCCATTTGTGTTGTAAATATGCTAAGCGTAATAATAACTACAAGTTAGTATAAAAGGGAAACAAACTTGCTTTAATAAAACCGTGCAAAATAGCTAAATTTTGAACGTTCTCAAAATTCGACGAAACTTGACCCAAACGTTGGTCTAGACCCAAGCATTTGTGTAGTAAATTTGCTAAGCGTAATAATAATTACAAGTTAGTTAAAAAGGGAAACAAACTTTGTTTAATAAAACCGTCCAAAACAGCTAAATTTCGAACGTTTTCAGAATTCGACGAAACTTGACCCAAACATAGGTCTAGACCCAAGAGTTTGTGTGTTAAATTTTCTAAGCGTTATAGTAACTACAAGTTAGTATAAAATGGAAACAAACTTGTTTTAATAAAACCATGCGAAACAGCTAACTTTTTAACGTTCTCATAATTCAACGAAACTTGACCCAATTGCAAGTCCAGACCCATCCATTTGTGTTGTAAATTTGCTAAGGGTAATACTAACTACAAGTTAGTATAAAAGTGAAACAAACTTGCTTTAATAAAATCGTGCAAAACAGCTAAATTTTGAACGTTTTCAGAATTTGACGAAACTTGACCCAAACGTTGGTCTAGACCCAAGCATTTGTGTTGTAAATTTGCTAAGCGCACTAATAACTACAAGTTAGCATAAAAGCAAAACAAACTTTCTTTGATAAAACCGTATAAAACAGCTAACTTTCGAACGTTCTCAAAATTCGAGAAACTTGACCCAATCGCAGGTCTAGACCCATCCATTTGTGTTGTAAATATGCTAAGCGTAATAATAACTACAAGTTAGTATAAAAGGGAAACAAACTTGCTTTAATAAAACCGTGCAAAATATTTAAATTTTGAATGTTCTCAAAATTCGACAAAACTTAACCCAAACGTTGGTCTAGACCCAAGCATTTGTATAGTAAATTTGCTAAGCTTAATAATAATTACAAGTTAGTTTAAAAGGGGCACAAACTATGTTTAATAAAACAGTGCAAAACAGCTTAATTTCGAACGTTTTCAGAATTCGACGAAACTTGACCCAAACGTTGGTCTAAACCCAAGCATTTGTGTTGTAAATTTGCTAAGCGTAATAATAACTACAAGTTAGTATAAAAGGGAAACAAACTTGTTTTAATAAAACCGTGCGAAACAGCTAATTTTTTGACGTTCTCATAATTCAACGAAACTTGACCCAATTGCAGGTCCAGACCCATCCATTTGTGTTGTAAATTTGCTAAGGGTAATACTAACTACAAGTTAGTATAAAAGCGAAACAAACTTGCTTTAATAAAATCGTGCAAAACAGCTAAATTTTGAAAGTTTTCAGAATTTGACGAAACTTGACCCAAACGTTGGTCTAGACCCAAGCATTCGTGTTGTAAATTTGCTAATCGTACTAATAACTACAAGTTAGCATAAAAGGAAAACAAACTTTCTTTAATAAAACCGTATAAAACAGCTAACTTTCGAACATTCTCAGATTTCGAGAAACTTGACCCAATCGCAGGTCTAGACCCATCCATTTGTGTTGTAAATATGCTAAGCGTAATAATAACTACAAGTTAGTATAAAAGGGAAACAAACTTGCTTTAATAAAACCGTGCAAAATAGCTAAATTTTGAACGTTCTCAAAATTCGACGAAACTTGACCCAAACGTTGGTCTAGACCCAAGCATTTGTGTAGTAAATTTGCTAAGGGTAATACTAACTACAAGTTAGTATAAAAGCGACACAAACTTGCTTTAATAAAATCGTGCAAAACAGCTAAATTTTGAACGTTTCCAGAATTCGACGAAACTTGACCCAAACATAGGTCTAGACCCAAGAGTTTGTGTGTTAAATTTTCTAAGCGTTATAGTAACTACAAGTTAGTATAAAATGGAAACAAACTTGTTTTAAAAAAACCGTACAAAACAGCTAAATTTTGAGCATTCTCAGAATTCAACGAAACTTGACCCAAACATAGGTCTAGACCCAAGAGTTTGTGTGTTAAATTTTCTAAGCGTAATAATAACTACAAGTTAGTATAAAAGGGAAACAAACTTGTTTTAATAAAACCGTACAAAACAGCTAACTTTTTAACGTTCTCATAATTCAACGAAACTTGACCCAATTGCAGGTCCAGTCCCATCCATTTGTGTTGTAAATTTGCTAAGGGTAATACTAAGTACAAATTAGTATAAAAGCGAAACAAACTTGCTTTAATAAAACCGTGCAAAACAGCTAAATTTCGAACGTTTTCAGAATTCGACAAAACTTGACCCAAACGTTGGTCTAGACCCAAGCATTTGTGTTGTAAATTTGCTAAGTGTAATAATAACTACAAGTTAGTATAAAAGGAAACAAACTTGTTTTAATAAAACCGTGCAAAACAGCTAAATTTTGAGCATTCTCAGAATTCGACGAAACTTGACCAAAACATAGGTCTAGGCCCAAGAGTTTGTTAAATTTTCTAAGCGTAATAATAACTACAAGTTAGTAAAAAAGGGAAACAAACTTGTTTTAATAAAACCGTGCGAAACAGCTAACTTTTTAACGTTCTCATAATTCAACGTAACTTGACCCAATTGCAGGTCCAGACCCATCCATTTGTGTTGTAAATTTGCTCAGGATAATACTAACTACAAGTTAGTATAAAAGCGAAACAAACTTGCTTTAATAAAATCGTGCAAAACAGCTAAATTTTGAACGTTTTCAAAATTCGACGAAACTTGACCCAAACATTGTTCTAGACCCAAGGATTTGTGTTGTAAATTTGCTAAGCGTACTAATAACTACAAGTTAGCATAAAAGGAAATCAAACTTTCATTAATAAAACCGTGCAAAACAGCTGACTTTTGAACGTTCTCAGAATTCAACGAAACATGACCCAATCGCAGGTCCAAACCCATCTATTTGCATCGTAAATTTGCTAAGCGTAATAATAACTACAAGTTAGTATAAAAGCGAAACAAACTTGCTTTAATAAAATCGTGCAAAACAGCTAAATTTTGAACGTTTTCAGAATTTGAAGAAACTTGACCAAAACGTTGGTCTAGACCCAAGCATTTGTGTTGTAAATTTGCTAAGCGTACTAATAACTACAAGTTAGCATAAAAGGAAAACAAACTTTCTTTAATAAAACCGTATAAAACAGCTAACTTTCGAACATTCTCAGAATTCGAGAAACTTGACCCAATCGCAGGTCTAGACCCATCCATTTCTGTTGTAAATATGCTAAGCGTAATAATAACTACAAGTTAGTATAAAAGGGAACAAACTTGCTTTAATAAAACCGTGCAAAATAGCTAAATTTTGAACGTTCTCAAAATTCGACGAAACTTGACCCAAACGTTGGTCTAGACCCAAGCATTTGTGTAGTAAATTTGCTAAGCGTAATAATAATTACAAGTTAGTTTAAAAGGGAAACAAACTTTGTTTAATAAAACCGTCCAAAACAGCTAAATTTCGAACGTTTTCAGAATTCGACGAAACTTGACCCAAACATAGGTCTAGACGCAAGAGTTTGTGTGTTAAATTTTCTAAGCGTAATAATAACTACAAGTTAGTATAAAATGGAAACAAACTTGTTTTAATAAACCATGCGAAACAGCTAACTTTTTAACGTTCTCATAATTCAACGAAACTTGACCCAATTGCAAGTCCAGACCCATCCATTTGTGTTGTAAATTTGCTAAGGGTAATACTAACTACAAGTTAGTATAAAAGTGAAACAAACTTGCTTTAGTAAAATCGTGCAAAACAGCTAAATTTTGAACGTTTTCAGAATTCGACGAAACATGACCCAAACGTTGGTCTAGACCGAAGCATTTGTGTTGTAAATTTGCTAAGCGTACTAATAACTACAAATTAGCATAAAAGGAAAACAAACTTCCTTTAATAAAACCGTATAAAACAGCTAACTTTCGAACGTTCTCAAAATTCGAGAAACTTGACCCAATCGCAGGTCTAGACCCATCATTTGTGTTGTAAATATGTTAAGCGTAATAATAACTACAAGTTAGTATCAAAGGAAAACAAACTTGCTTTAATAAAACCGTGCAAAATAGCTAAATTTTGAATGTTCTCAAAATTCGACGAAACTTGACTCAAACGTTGGTCTAATAAAACCGTGCAAAACAGCTAAATTTCGAACGTTTTCAGAATTCGACGAAACATGACCCAAACGTTGGTCTAGACCCAAGCATTTGTGTTGTAAATTTGCTAAGCGTAATAATAACTACAAGTTAGTATAAAAGGGAAACAAACTTGTTTTAATAAAACCGTACAAAACAGCTAAATTTTGAGCATTCTCAGAATTCGACGAAACTTGACCCAAACATAGGTCTAGACCCAAGAGTTTGTGTGTTAAATTTTTTAAGCGTAATAATAACTACAAGTTAGTATAAAAGGGAAACAAACTTGTTTTAATAAGACCGTACAAAACAGATAACTTTTTAACGTTCTCATAATTCAACGAAACTTGACCCAATTGCAGGTCCAGTCCCATCCATTTGTGTTGTAAATTTGCTAAGGGTAATACTAAGTACAAATTAATATAAAAGCGAATCAAAATTGCTTTAATAAAACCGTGCAAAACAGCTAAATTTCGAACGTTTTCAGAATTCGACGAAATTTGACCCAAACGTTGGTCTAGACCCAAGCATTTGTGTTGTAAATTTGCTAAGCGTAATAATAACTACAAGTTAGTATAAAAGGAAACAAACTTGTTTTAATAAAACCGTGCAAAACAGCTAAATTTTCAGCATTCTCAGAATTCGACGAAACTTGACCGAAACATAGGTCTAGGCCCAAGAGTTTGTGTGTTAAATTTTCTAAGCGTAATAATAACTACAAGTTAGTAAAAAAGGGAAACAAACTTGTTTTAATAAAACCGTGCGAAACAGCTAACTTTTTAACGTTCTCATAATTCAACGAAACTTGACCCAATTGCAGGTCCAGACCCATCCATTTGTGTTGTAAATTTGCTAAGGGTAATACTAACTACAAGTTAGTATAAAAGCGAAACAAACTTGCTTTAATAAAATCGTGCAAAACAGCTAAATTTTGAACGTTTTCAAAATTCGACGAAACTTGACCCAAACATTGGTCTAGACCCAAGGATTTGTGTTGTAAATTTTCTAAGCGTACTAATAACTACAAGTTAGCATAAAAGGAAAACAAACTTTCATTAATAAAACCGTATAAAACAGCTAACTTTCGAACGTTCTCAGAATTCGAGAAACTTGACCCAATCGCAGGTCTAGACCCATCCATTTGTGTTGTAAATATGCTAAGCGTAATAATAACTACAAGTTAGTATAAAAGGTAAACAAACTTGCTTTAATAAAACCGTGCAAAATAGCTAAATTTTGAACGTTCTCAAAATTCGACGAAACTTGAGCCAAACGTTGGTCTAGACCCAAGCATTTGTGTTGTAAATTTGCTAAGCGTAATAATAATTACAAGTTAGTTTAAAAGGGAAACAAACTTTGTTTAATAAAACCGTGCAAAACAACTAAATTTCAAACGTTTTCAGAATTCGATGAAACTTGACCCAAACGTTGGTCTAGACCCAAGCATTTGTGTTGTAAATTTGCTAAGCGTAATAATAACTACAAGTTAGTATAAAAGGAAACAAACTTGTTTTAATAAAACCGTGCAAAACAGCTAAATTTTGAGCATTCTCAGAATTCGACGAAACTTGACCGAAACATAGGTCTAGGCCCAAGAGTTTGTGTGTTAAATTTTCTAAGCGTAATAATAACTACATGTTAGTAAAAAAGGGAAACAAACTTGTTTTAATAAAACCGTGCGAAACAGCTAACTTTTTAACGTTCTCATAATTCAACGAAACTTGACCCAATTGCAGGTCCAGACCCATCCATTTGTGTTGTAAATTTGCTAAGGATAATACTAACTACAAGTTAGTATAAAAGCGAAACAAACTTGCTTTAATAAAATCGTGCAAAACAGCTAAATTTTGAACGTTTTCAAAATTCGACGAAATTTGACCCAAACATTGGTCTAGACCCAAGGATTTGTGTTGTAAATTTGCTAAGCGTACTAATAACTACAAGTTAGCATAAAAGGAAAACAAACTTTCATTAATAAAACCGTGCAAAACAGCTGACTTTTGAACGTTCTCAGAATTCAACGAAACTTGACCCAATCGCAGGTCAAACCCATCCATTTGCATCGTAAATTTGCTAACCGTAATAATAACTACAAGTTAGTATAAAAGCGAAACAAACTTGCTTTAATAAAATCGTGCAAAACAGCTAAATTTTGAACGTTTTCAGAATTTGAAGAAACTTGACCAAAACGTTGGTCTAGACCCAAGCATTTGTGTTGTGAATTTGCTAAGCGTACTAATAACTACAAGTTAGCATAAAAGGAAAACAAACATTCTTTAATAAAACCGTATAAAACAGCTAACTTTCGAACATTCTCAGAATTCGAGAAACTTGACCCAATCGCAGGTCTAGACCCATCCATTTCTGTTGTAAATATGCTAAGCGTAATAATAACTACAAGTTAGTATAAAAGGTAACAAACTTGCTTTAATAAAACCGTGCAAAATAGCTAAATTTTGAACGTTCTCAAAATTCGACGAAACTTGACCCAAACGTTGGTCTAGACCCAAGCATTTGTGTAGTAAATTTGCTAAACGTAATAATAATTACAAGTTAGTTTAAAAGGGAAACAAACTTTGTTTAATAAAACCGTCCAAAACAGCTAAATTTCGAACGTTTTCAGAATTCGACGAAACTTGACCCAAACAAAGGTCTAGACCCAAGAGTTTGTGTATTAAATTTTCTAAGCGTAATAATAACTACAAGTTAGTATAAAATGGAAACAAACTTGTTTTAATAAAACCATGCGAAACAGCTAACTTTTTAACGTTCTCATAATTCAACGAAACTTGACCCAATTGCAAGTCCAGACCCATCCATTTGTGTTGTAAATTTGCTAAGGATAATACTAACTACAAGTTAGTATAAAAGTGAAACAAACTTGCTTTAATAAAATCGTCCAAAACAGCTTAATTTTGAACATTTTCAGAATTCGACGAAATTTGACCCAAACGTTGGTCTAGACCCAAGCATTTGTGTTGTAAATTTACTAAGCTTAATAATAACTACAAGTTAGTTTAAAAGGGAAACAAACTTGTTTTAATAAAACCGTATAAAATAGCTAAGTTTCGAACGTTCTCAAAATTCGAGAAACTTGACCCAATCGCAGGTCTAGACCCATCCATTTGTGTTGTAAATATGCTAAGCATAATAATAACTACAAGTTAGTATAAAAGGGAAAACAAACTTGCTTTAATAAAACCGTGCAAAATAGCTAAATTTTGAACGTTCTCAAAATTCGACGAAACTTGACCCAAACGTTGGTCTAATAAAACCGTGCAAAACAGCTAAATTTCGAACGTTTTCAGAATTCGACGAAACATGACCCAAACGTTGGTCTAGACCCAAGCATTTGTGTTGTAAATTTGCTAAGCGTAATAATAACTACAAGTTAGATTAAAAGGGAAACAAACTTGTTTTAATAAAACCGTACAAAACAGCTAAATTTTGACCATTCTCAGAATTCGACGAAACTTGACCCAAACATAGGTCTAGACCCAAGAGTTTGTGTGTTAAATTTTCTAAGCGTAATAATAACTACAAGTTAGTATAAAAGGGAAACAAACTTGTTTTAATAAAACCGTACAAAACAGATAACTTTTTAACGTTCTCATAATTCAACGAAACTTGACCCAATTGCAGGTCCAGCCCATCCATTTGTGTTGTAAATTTGCTAAGGGTAATACTAAGTACAAATTAGTATAAAAGCGAAACAAACTTGCTTTAATAAAACCGTGCAAAACAGCTAAATTTCGAACGTTTTCAGAATTCGACGAAACTTGACCCAAACGTTGGTCTAGACCCAAGCATTTGTGTTGTAAATTTCCTAAGCGTAATAATAACTACAAGTTAGTATAAAAGGAAACAAACTTGTTTTAATAAAACCGTGCAAAACAGCTAAATTTTGAGCATTCTCAGAATTCGACGAAACTTGACCGAAACATAGGTCTAGGCCCAAGAGTTTGTGTGTTAAATTTTCTCAGCGTAATAATAACTACAAGTTAGTAAAAAAGGGAAACAAACTTGTTTTAATAAAACCGTGCGAAACAGCTAACTTTTTAACGTTCTCATAATTCAACGAAACTTGACCCAATTGCAGGTCCAGACCCATCCATTTGTGTTGTAAATTTGCTAAGGGTAATACTAACTACAAGTTAGTATAAAAGCGAAACAAACTTGCTTTAATAAAATCGTGCAAAACAGCTAAATTTTGAACGTTTTCAAAATTCGACGAAACTTCACCCAAACATTGGTCTAGACCCAAGGATTTGTGTTGTAAATTTGCTAAGCGTACTAATAACTACAAGTTAGCATAAAAGGAAAACAAACTTTCATTAATAAAACCGTATAAAACAGCTAACTTTCGAACGTTCTCAGAATTCGAGAAACTTGACCCAATCGCAGGTCTAGACCCATCCATTTGTGTTGTAAATATGCTAAGCGTAATAATAACTACAAGTTAGTATAAAAGGAAAACAAACTTGCTTTAATAAAACCGTGCAAAATAGCTAAATTTTGAACGTTCTCAAAATTCGACGAAACTTGACCCAAACGTTGGTCTAGACCCAAGCATTTGTGTTGTAAATTTGCTAAGCGTAATAATAATTACAAGTTAGTTTAAAAGGGAAACAAACTTTGTTTAATAAAACAGTGCAAAACAGCTAAATTTCGAACGTTTTCAAAATTCGACGAAATTTGACCCAAACGTTGGTCTAGACCCAAGCATTTGTGTTGTAAATTTGCTAAGCGTAATAATAACTACAAGTTAGTATAAAAGGAAACAAACTTGTTTTAATAAAACCGTGCAAAACAGCTAAATTTTGAGCATTCTCAGAATTCGACGAAACTTGACCGAAACATAGGTCTAGGCCCAAGAGTTTGTGTGTTAAATTTTCTAAGCGTAATAATAACTACATGTTAGTAAAAAAGGGAAACAAACTTGTTTTAATAAAACCGTGCGAAACAGCTAACTTTTTAACGTTCTCATAATTCAACGAAACTTGACCCAATTGCAGGTCCAGACCCATCCATTTGTGTTGTAAATTTGCTAAGGATAATACTAACTACAAGTTAGTATAAAAGCGAAACAAACTTGCTTTAATAAAATCGTGCAAAACAGCTAAATTTTGAACGTTTTCAAAATTCGACGAAATTTGACCCAAACATTGGTCTAGACCCAAGGATTTGTGTTGTAAATTTGCTAAGCGTACTAATAACTACAAGTTAGCATAAAAGGAAAACAAACTTTCATTAATAAAACCGTGCAAAACAGCTGACTTTTGAACGTTCTCAGAATTCAACGAAACTTGACCCAATCGCAGGTCAAACCCATCCATTTGCATCGTAAATTTGCTAACCGTAATAATAACTACAAGTTAGTATAAAAGCGAAACAAACTTGCTTTAATAAAATCGTGCAAAACAGCTAAATTTTGAACGTTTTCAGAATTTGAAGAAACTTGACCAAAACGTTGGTCTAGACCCAAGCATTTGTGTTGTGAATTTGCTAAGCGTACTAATAACTACAAGTTAGCATAAAAGGAAAACAAACATTCTTTAATAAAACCGTATAAAACAGCTAACTTTCGAACATTCTCAGAATTCGAGAAACTTGACCCAATCGCAGGTCTAGACCCATCCATTTCTGTTGTAAATATGCTAAGCGTAATAATAACTACAAGTTAGTATAAAAGGTAACAAACTTGCTTTAATAAAACCGTGCAAAATAGCTAAATTTTGAACGTTCTCAAAATTCGACGAAACTTGACCCAAACGTTGGTCTAGACCCAAGCATTTGTGTAGTAAATTTGCTAAACGTAATAATAATTACAAGTTAGTTTAAAAGGGAAACAAACTTTGTTTAATAAAACCGTCCAAAACAGCTAAATTTCGAACGTTTTCAGAATTCGACGAAACTTGACCCAAACAAAGGTCTAGACCCAAGAGTTTGTGTATTAAATTTTCTAAGCGTAATAATAACTACAAGTTAGTATAAAATGGAAACAAACTTGTTTTAATAAAACCATGCGAAACAGCTAACTTTTTAACGTTCTCATAATTCAACGAAACTTGACCCAATTGCAAGTCCAGACCCATCCATTTGTGTTGTAAATTTGCTAAGGATAATACTAACTACAAGTTAGTATAAAAGTGAAACAAACTTGCTTTAATAAAATCGTCCAAAACAGCTTAATTTTGAACATTTTCAGAATTCGACGAAATTTGACCCAAACGTTGGTCTAGACCCAAGCATTTGTGTTGTAAATTTACTAAGCTTAATAATAACTACAAGTTAGTTTAAAAGGGAAACAAACTTGTTTTAATAAAACCGTATAAAATAGCTAAGTTTCGAACGTTCTCAAAATTCGAGAAACTTGACCCAATCGCAGGTCTAGACCCATCCATTTGTGTTGTAAATATGCTAAGCATAATAATAACTACAAGTTAGTATAAAAGGGAAAACAAACTTGCTTTAATAAAACCGTGCAAAATAGCTAAATTTTGAACGTTCTCAAAATTCGACGAAACTTGACCCAAACGTTGGTCTAATAAAACCGTGCAAAACAGCTAAATTTCGAACGTTTTCAGAATTCGACGAAACATGACCCAAACGTTGGTCTAGACCCAAGCATTTGTGTTGTAAATTTGCTAAGCGTAATAATAACTACAAGTTAGATTAAAAGGGAAACAAACTTGTTTTAATAAAACCGTACAAAACAGCTAAATTTTGACCATTCTCAGAATTCGACGAAACTTGACCCAAACATAGGTCTAGACCCAAGAGTTTGTGTGTTAAATTTTCTAAGCGTAATAATAACTACAAGTTAGTATAAAAGGGAAACAAACTTGTTTTAATAAAACCGTACAAAACAGATAACTTTTTAACGTTCTCATAATTCAACGAAACTTGACCCAATTGCAGGTCCAGCCCATCCATTTGTGTTGTAAATTTGCTAAGGGTAATACTAAGTACAAATTAGTATAAAAGCGAAACAAACTTGCTTTAATAAAACCGTGCAAAACAGCTAAATTTCGAACGTTTTCAGAATTCGACGAAACTTGACCCAAACGTTGGTCTAGACCCAAGCATTTGTGTTGTAAATTTCCTAAGCGTAATAATAACTACAAGTTAGTATAAAAGGAAACAAACTTGTTTTAATAAAACCGTGCAAAACAGCTAAATTTTGAGCATTCTCAGAATTCGACGAAACTTGACCGAAACATAGGTCTAGGCCCAAGAGTTTGTGTGTTAAATTTTCTCAGCGTAATAATAACTACAAGTTAGTAAAAAAGGGAAACAAACTTGTTTTAATAAAACCGTGCGAAACAGCTAACTTTTTAACGTTCTCATAATTCAACGAAACTTGACCCAATTGCAGGTCCAGACCCATCCATTTGTGTTGTAAATTTGCTAAGGGTAATACTAACTACAAGTTAGTATAAAAGCGAAACAAACTTGCTTTAATAAAATCGTGCAAAACAGCTAAATTTTGAACGTTTTCAAAATTCGACGAAACTTCACCCAAACATTGGTCTAGACCCAAGGATTTGTGTTGTAAATTTGCTAAGCGTACTAATAACTACAAGTTAGCATAAAAGGAAAACAAACTTTCATTAATAAAACCGTATAAAACAGCTAACTTTCGAACGTTCTCAGAATTCGAGAAACTTGACCCAATCGCAGGTCTAGACCCATCCATTTGTGTTGTAAATATGCTAAGCGTAATAATAACTACAAGTTAGTATAAAAGGAAAACAAACTTGCTTTAATAAAACCGTGCAAAATAGCTAAATTTTGAACGTTCTCAAAATTCGACGAAACTTGACCCAAACGTTGGTCTAGACCCAAGCATTTGTGTTGTAAATTTGCTAAGCGTAATAATAATTACAAGTTAGTTTAAAAGGGAAACAAACTTTGTTTAATAAAACAGTGCAAAACAGCTAAATTTCGAACGTTTTCAAAATTCGACGAAATTTGACCCAAACGTTGGTCTAGACCCAAGCATTTGTGTTGTAAATTTCCTAAGCGTAATAATAACTACAAGTTAGTATAAAAGCGAAACAAACTTGTTTTAATAAAACCGTGCAAAACAGCTAAATTTTGAGCATTCTCAGAATTCGACGAAACTTAACCCAAACATAGGTCTAGACCCAAGAGTTTGTGTGTTAAATTTTCTAAGCGTAATAATAACTACAAGTTAGTAAAAAAGGGAAACAAATTTGTTTTAATAAAACCGTGCGAAACAGCTAACTTTTTAACGTTCTCATAATTCAACGAAACTTGACCCAATTGCAGGTCCAGTCCCATCCATTTGTGTTGTAAATTTGCTAAGGGTAATACTAACTACAAGTTAGTATAAAAGCGAAACAAACTTGCTTTAATAAAATCGTGCAAAACAGCTAAATTTTGAACGTTTCCAGAATTCGACGAAACTTGACCCAAACATTGGTCTGGACCCAAGCATTTCTGTTGTAAATTTGCTAAGCGTAATAATAACTACAAGTTAGCATAAAAGGGAAACAAACTTGTTTTAATAAAACCGTATAAAACAGCTAACTTTCGAACGTTCTCAGAATTTGAGAAACATGACCCAATCGCAGGTCTAGACCCATCCATTTGTGTTGTAAATATGCTAAGCTTAATAATAACTACAAGTTAGTATAAAAGGAAAACAAACTTGCTTTAATAAAACCCTGCAAAATAGCTAAATTTTGAACGATCTCAAAATTCGACGAAACTTGACCCATACGTTGGTCTAGACCCAAGCATTTGTGTAGTAAATTTGCTAAGCGTAATAATAACTACAAGTTAGCATTAAAGGGAAACAAACTTGCTTTAATAAAACCGTGCAAAACAGCTAAATTTTGAACGTTCTCAGAATTCGACTAAACCAGTGCCAAACGTTGGTCTAGTCCCAAGCATTAGTGTGGTAAATTTTGTAAACGTAATAATAACTACAAGTTAGTATAAAAGGGAAACAAACTTGTTTTAATAAACCGTGCAAAACAGCTAAATTTTGAGTATTCTCATAAATTGACGAAATTTGACCCAAACGTAGGTCTAAACCCAAGAGTTTGTGTGTTAAATTTTCTAAGCGTAGTAATAACTACAAGTTAGTATAAAAGGGAAACAAACTTGTTTTAATAAACCGTGCAAAACAGCTAACTTTTGAACGTTCTAAGAATTCAATAAAAAGTTGACCCAATCGTTGGTCTAGACCCATCCATTTGTGTTGTAAATTTGCTAAGCGTAATAATAACTACAAGTTAGTATAAAAGGGAAACAAACTTGCTTTAATAAAACCGTGCAAAACAGCTAACTTTTGAACGTTCTCAGAATTCAACGAAACTTGACCCAATCACAGGTCCAAACCCATCCATTTGTATCGTAAATTTTCTAAGCGTAATAATAACTACAAGTTAGTATAAAAGCGAAACAAACTTGCTTTAATAAAATCGTGCAAAACAGCTAAATTTTGAACGTTTTCAGAATATGACGAAACTTGACCAAAACGTTGGTCTAGACCCAAGCATTTGTGTTATAAATTTGCTAAGCATACTAATAACTACAAGTTAGCATAAAAGGAAAATAAACTTTCTTTAATAAAACCGTATAAAACAGCTAACTTTCGAACATTCTCAGAATTCGAGAAACTTGACCCAATCGCAGGTCTAGACCCATCCATTTGTGTTGTAAATATGCTAAGCGTAATAATAACTACAAGTTAGTATAAAAGGGAAACAAACTTGCTTTAATAAAACCGTGCAAAATAGCTAAATTTTGAACGTTCTCAAAATTCGACGAAACTTGACCCAAACGTTGGTCTAGACCCAAGCATTTGTGTAGTAAATTTGCTAAGCGTAATAATAATTACAAGTTAGTTTAAAAGGGAAACAAACTTTGTTTAATAAAACCGTCCAAAACAGCTAAATTTCGAACGTTTTCAGAATTCGACGAAACTTGACCCAAACATAGGTCTAGACCCAAGAGTTTGTGTGTTAAATTTTCTAAGCGTAATAATAACTACAAGTTAGTATAAAATGGAAACAAACTTGTTTTAATAAAACAATGCGAAACAGCTAACTTTTTAACGTTCTCATAATTCAACGAAACTTGACCCAATTGCAAGTCCAGACCCATCCATTTGTGTTGTAAATTTGCTAAGGGTAATACTAACTACAAGTTAGTATAAAAGTGAAACAAACTTGCTTTAATAAAATCGTCCAAAACGGCTTAATTTTGAACATTTTCAGAATTCGACGAAATTTGACTCAAACGTTGGTCTAGACCCAAGCATTTGTGTTGTAAATTTGCTAAGCTTAATAATAACTACAAGTTAGTTTAAAAGGGAAACAAACTTGTTTTAATAAAACCGTATAAAATAGCTAAGTTTCGAACGTTCTCAAAATTCGAGAAACTTGACCCAATCGCAGGTCTAGACCCATCCATTTGTGTTGTAAATATGCTAAGCGTAATAATAACTACAAGTTAGTATAAAAGGGAAACAAACTTGCTTTAATAAAACCGTGCAAAATAGCTAAATTTTGAACGTTCTCAAAATTCGACGAAACTTGACCCAAACGTTGGTCTAATAAAACCGTGCAAAACAGCTAAATTTCGAACGTTTTCAGAATTCGACGAAACATGACCCAAACGTTGGTCTAGACCCAAGCATTTGTGTTGTAAATTTGCTAAGCGTAATAATAACTACAAGTTAGATTAAAAGGGAAACAAACTTGTTTTAATAAAACCGTACAAAACAGCTAAATTTTGACCATTCTCAGAATTCGACGAAACTTGACCCAAACATAGGTCTAGACCCAAGAGTTTGTGTGTTAAATTTTCTAAGCGTAATAATAACTACAAGTTAGTATAAAAGGGAAACAAACTTGTTTTAATAAAACCGTACAAAACAGATAACTTTTTAACGTTCTCATAATTCAACGAAACTTGACCCAATTGCAGGTCCAGCCCATCCATTTGTGTTGTAAATTTGCTAAGGGTAATACTAAGTACAAATTAGTATAAAATCGAAACAAACTTGCTTTAATAAAACCGTGCAAAACAGCTAAATTTCGAACGTTTTCAGAATTCGACGAAACTTGACCCAAACGTTGGTCTAGACCCAAGCATTTGTGTTGTAAATTTCCTAAGCGTAATAATAACTACAAGTTAGTATAAAAGGAAACAAACTTGTTTTAATAAAACCGTGCAAAACAGCTAAATTTTGAGCATTCTCAGAATTCGACGAAACTTGACCGAAACATAGGTCTAGGCCCAAGAGTTTGTGTGTTAAATTTTCTCAGCGTAATAATAACTACAAGTTAGTAAAAAAGGGAAACAAACTTGTTTTAATAAAACCGTGCGAAACAGCTAACTTTTTAACGTTCTCATAATTCAACGAAACTTGACCCAATTGCAGGTCCAGACCCATCCATTTGTGTTGTAAATTTGCTAAGGGTAATACTAACTACAAGTTAGTATAAAAGCGAAACAAACTTGCTTTAATAAAATCGTGCAAAACAGCTAAATTTTGAACGTTTTCAAAATTCGACGAAACTTGACCCAAACATTGGTCTAGACCCAAGGATTTGTGTTGTAAATTTGCTAAGCGTACTAATAACTACAAGTTAGCATAAAAGGAAAACAAACTTTCATTAATAAAACCGTATAAAACAGCTAACTTTCGAACGTTCTCAGAATTCGAGAAACTTGACCCAATCGCAGGTCTAGACCCATCCATTTGTGTTGTAAATATGCTAAGCGTAATAATAACTACAAGTTAGTATAAAAGGAAAACAAACTTGCTTTAATAAAACCGTGCAAAATAGCTAAATTTTGAACGTTCTCAAAATTCGACGAAACTTGACCCAAACGTTGGTCTAGACCCAAGCATTTGTGTTGTAAATTTGCTAAGCGTAATAATAATTACAAGTTAGTTTAAAAGGGAAACAAACTTTGTTTAATAAAACAGTGCAAAACAGCTAAATTTCGAACGTTTTCAAAATTCGACGAAATTTGACCCAAACGTTGGTCTAGACCCAAGCATTTGTGTTGTAAATTTCCTAAGCGTAATAATAACTACAAGTTAGTATAAAAGCGAAACAAACTTGTTTTAATAAAACCGTGCAAAACAGCTAAATTTTGAGCATTCTCAGAATTCGACGAAACTTAACCCAAACATAGGTCTAGACCCAAGAGTTTGTGTGTTAAATTTTCTAAGCGTAATAATAACTACAAGTTAGTAAAAAAGGGAAACAAACTTGTTTTAATAAAACCGTGCGAAACAGTTAACTTTTTAACGTTCTCATAATTCAACGAAACTTGACCCAATTGCAGGTCCAGTCCCATCCATTTGTGTTGTAAACTTGCTAAGGGTAATACTAACTACAAGTTAGTATAAAAGCGAAACAAACTTGCTTTAATATAATCGTGCAAAACAGCTAAATTTTCAACGTTTCCAGAATTCGACGAAACTTGACCCAAACATTGGTCTGGACCCAAGCATTTCTGTTGTAAATTTGCTAAGCGTAATAATAACTACAAGTTAGCATAAAAGGGAAACAAACTTGTTTTAATAAAACCGTATAAAACAGCTAACTTTCGAACGTTCTCAGAATTTGAGAAACATGACCCAATCGCAGGTCTAGACCCATCCATTTGTGTTGTAAATATGCTAAGCTTAATAATAACTACAAGTTAGTATAAAAGGAAAACAAACTTGCTTTAATAAAACCCTGCAAAATAGCTAAATTTTGAACGATCTCAAAATTCGACGAAACTTGACCCATACGTTGGTCTAGACCCAAGCATTTGTGTAGTAAATTTGCTAAGCGTAATAATAACTACAAGTTAGCATTAAAGGGAAACAAACTTGCTTTAATAAAACCGTGCAAAACAGCTAAATTTTGAACGTTCTCAGAATTCGACTAAACCAGTCCCAAACGTTGGTCTAGTCCCAAGCATTAGTGTGGTAAATTTTCTAAACGTAATAATAACTACAAGTTAGTATAAAAGGGAAACAAACTTGTTTTAATAAACCGTGCAAAACAGCTAAATTTTGAGTATTCTCATAAATTGACGAAATTTGACCCAAACGTAGGTCTAAACCCAAGAGTTTGTGTGTTAAATTTTCTAAGCGTAGTAATAACTACAAGTTAGTATAAAAGGGAAACAAACTTGTTTTAATAAACCGTGCAAAACAGCTAACTTTTGAACGTTCTAAGAATTCAATAAAAAGTTGACCCAATCGTTGGTCTAGACCCATCCATTTGTGTTGTAAATTTGCTAAGCGTAATAATAACTACAAGTTAGTATAAAAGGGAAACAAACTTGTTTTAATAAAACCGTGCAAAACAGCTAACTTTTGAACGTTCTCAGAATTCAACGAAACTTGACCCAATCGCAGGTCCAAACCCATCCATTTGTATCGTAAATTTGCTAAGCGTAATAATAACTACAAGTTAGTATAAAAGCGAAACAAACTTGCTTTAATAAAATCGTGCAAAACAGCTAAATTTTGAACGTTTTCAGAATATGACGAAACTTGACCAAAACGTTGGTCTAGACCCAAGCATTTGTGTTATAAATTTGCTAAGCATACTAATAACTACAAGTTAGCATAAAAGGAAAACAAACTTTCTTTGATAAAACCGTATAAAACAGCTAACTTTCGAACATTCTCAGAATTCGAGAAACTTGACCCAATCGCAGGTCTAGACCCATCCATTTGTGTTGTAAATATGCTAAGCGTAATAATAACTACAAGTTAGTATAAAAGGGAAACAAACTTGCTTTAATAAAACCGTGCAAAATAGCTAAATTTTGAACGTTCTCAAAATTCGACGAAACTTGACCCAAACGTTGGTCTAGACCCAAGCATTTGTGTAGTAAATTTGCTAAGCGTAATAATAATTACAAGTTAGTTTAAAAGGGAAACAAACTTTGTTTAATAAAACCGTCCAAAACAGCTAAATTTCGAACGTTTTCAGAATTCGACGAAACTTGACCCAAACATAGGTCTAGACCCAAGAGTTTGTGTGTTAAATTTTCTAAGCGTAATAATAACTACAAGTTAGTATAAAATGGAAACAAACTTGTTTTAATAAAACCATGAGAAACAGCTAACTTTTTAACGTTCTCATAATTCAACGAAACTTGACCCAATTGCCAGTCCAGACCCATCCATTTGTGTTGTAAATTTGCTAAGGGTAATACTAACTACAAGTTAGTATAAAAGTGAAACAAACTTGCTTTAATAAAATCGTCCAAAACAGCTTAATTTTGAACATTTTCAGAATTCGACGAAATTTGACCCAAACGTTGGTCTAGACCCAAGCATTTGTGTTGTAAATTTGCTAAGCTTAATAATAACTACAAGTTAGTTTAAAAGGGAAACAAACTTGTTTTAATAAAACCGTATAAAATAGCTAAGTTTCGAACGTTCTCAAAATTCGAGAAACTTGACCCAATCGCAGGTCTAGACCCATCCATTTGTGTTGTAAATATGCTAAGCGTAATAATAACTACAAGTTAGTATAAAAGGGAAACAAACTTGCTTTAATAAAACCGTGCAAAATAGCTAAATTTTGAACGTTCTCAAAATTCGACGAAACTTGACCCAAACGTTGGTCTAATAAAACCGTGCAAAACAGCTAAATTTCGAACGTTTTCAGAATTCAACGAAACATGACCCAAACGTTGGTCTAGACCCAAGCATTTGTGTTGTAAATTTGCTAAGCGTAATAATAACTACAAGTTAGTATAAAAGGGAAACAAACTTGTTTTAATAAAACCGTACAAAACAGCTAAATTTTGACCATTCTCAGAATTCGACGAAACTTGACAGAAACATAGGTCTAGACCCAAGAGTTTGTGTGTTAAATTTTCTAAGCGTAATAATAACTACAAGTTAGTAAAAAAGGGAAACAAACTTGTTTTAATAAAACCGTGCGAAACAGCTAACTTTTTAACGTTCTCATAATTCAACGAAACTTGCCCCAATTGCAGGTCCAGACCCATCCATTTTTGTGTTTTAAATTTGCTAAGGGTAATACTAACTACAAGTTAGTATAAAAGCGAAACAAACTTGCTTTAATAAAATCGTGCAAAACAGCTAAATTTTGAACGTTTTCAAAATTCGATGAAACTTGACCCAAACATTGGTCTAGACCCAAGGATTTGTGTTGTAAATTTGCTAAGCGTACTAATAACTACAAGTTAGCATAAAAGGAAAACAAACTTTCATTAATAAAACCGTATAAAACAGCTAACTTTCGAACGTTCTCAGAATTCGAGAAACTTGGCCCAATCACAGGTCTAAACCCATCCATTTGTGTTGTAAATATGCTAAGCGTAATAATAACTACAAGTTAGTATAAAAGGGAAACAAACTTGCTTTAATAAAACCGTGCAAAATAGCTAAATTTTGAACGTTCTCAAAATTCGACGAAACTTGACCCAAACGTTGGTCTAGACCCAAGCATTTGTGTTGTAAATTTGCTAAGCGTAATAATAATTACAAGTTAGTTTAAAAGGGAAACAAACTTTGTTTAATAAAACAGTGCAAAACAGCTAAATTTCGAACGTTTTCAGAATTCGACGAAACTTGACCCAAACGTTGGTCTAGACCCAAGCATTTGTGTTGTAAATTTGCTAAGCGTAATAATAATTACAAGTTAGTATAAAAGCGAAACAAACTTGTTTTAATAAAACCGTGCAAAACAGCTAAATTTTGAGCATTCTCAGAATTCGACGAAACTTAACCCAAACATAGGTCTAGACCCAAGAGTTTGTGTGTTAAATTTTCTAAGCGTAATAATAACTACAAGTTAGTATAAAAGGGAAACAAACTTGTTTTAATAAAACCGTGCAAAACAGCTAACTTTTTAACGTTCTCATAATTCAACGAAACTTGACCCAATTGCAGGTCCAGTCCCATCCATTTGTGTTGTAAATTTGCTAAGGGTAATACTAACTACAAGTTAGTATAAAAGCGAAACAAACTTGCTTTAATAAAATCGTGCAAAACAGCTAAATTTTGAACGTTTCCAGAATTCGACGAAACTTGACCCAAACATTGGTCTAGACCCAAGCATTTCTGTTGTAAATTTGCTAAGCGTAATAATAACTACAAGTTAGCATAAAAGGGAAACAAACTTGTTTTAATAAAACCGTATAAAACAGCTAACTTTCGAACGTTTCCAGAATTCGACGAAACTTGACCCAAACATTGGTCTAGACCCAAGCATTTCTGTTGTAAATTTGCTAAGCTTAATAATAACTACAAGTTAGTATAAAAGGAAAACAAACTTGCTTTAATAAAACCCTGCAAAAAAGCTAAATTTTGAACGATCTCAAAATTCGACGAAACTTGACCCATACGTTGGTCTAGACCCAAGCATTTGTGTAGTAAATTTGCTAAGCGTAATAATAACTACAAGTTAGCATTAAAGGGAAACAAACTTGCTTTAATAAAACCGTGCAAAACAGCTAAATTTTGAACGTTCTCAGAATTCGACTAAACCAGTCCCAAACGTTGGTCTAGTCCCAAGCATTAGTGTGGTAAATTTTCTAAACGTAATAATAACTACAAGTTAGTATAAAAGGGAAACAAACTTGTTTTAATAAACCGTGCAAAACAGCTAAATTTTGAGTATTCTCATAAATTGACGAAATTTGACCCAAACGTAGGTCTAAACCCAAGAGTTTGTGTGTTAAATTTTCTAAGCGTAGTAATAACTACAAGTTAGTATAAAAGGGAAACAAACTTGTTTTAATAAACCGTGCAAAACAGCTAACTTTTGAACGTTCTAAGAATTCAATAAAAAGTTGACCCAATCGTTGGTCTAGACCCATCCATTTGTGTTGTAAATTTGCTAAGCGTAATAATAACTACAAGTTAGTATAAAAGGGAAACAAACTTGTTTTAATAAAACCGTGCAAAACAGCTAACTTTTGAACGTTCTCAGAATTCAACGAAACTTGACCCAATCACAGGTCCAAACCCATCCATTTGTATCGTAAATTTGCTAAGCGTAATAATAACTACAAGTTAGTATAAAAGCGAAACAAACTTGCTTTAATAAAATCGTGCAAAACAGCTAAATTTTGAACGTTTTCAGAATATGACGAAACTTGACCAAAACGTTGGTCTAGACCCAAGCATTTGTGTTATAAATTTGCTAAGCATACTAATAACTACAAGTTAGCATAAAAGGAAAACAAACTTTCTTTGATAAAACCGTATAAAACAGCTAACTTTCGAACATTCTCAGAATTCGAGAAACTTGACCCAATCGCAGGTCTAGACCCATCCATTTGTGTTGTAAATATGCTAAGCGTAATAATAACTACAAGTTAGTATAAAAGGGAAACAAACTTGCTTTAATAAAACCGTGCAAAATAGCTAAATTTTGAACGTTCTCAAAATTCGACGAAACTTGACCCAAACGTTGGTCTAGACCCAAGCATTTGTGTAGTAAATTTGCTAAGCGTAATAATAATTACAAGTTAGTTTAAAAGGGAAACAAACTTTGTTTAATAAAACCGTCCAAAACAGCTAAATTTCGAACGTTTTCAGAATTCGACGAAACTTGACCCAAACATAGGTCTAGACCCAAGAGTTTGTGTGTTAAATTTTCTAAGCGTAATAATAACTACAAGTTAGTATAAAATGGAAACAAACTTGTTTTAATAAAACCATGCGAAACAGCTAACTTTTTAACGTTCTCATAATTCAACGAAACTTGACCCAATTGCCAGTCCAGACCCATCCATTTGTGTTGTAAATTTGCTAAGGGTAATACTAACTACAAGTTAGTATAAAAGTGAAACAAACTTGCTTTAATAAAATCGTCCAAAACAGCTTAATTTTGAACATTTTCAGAATTCGACGAAATTTGACCCAAACGTTGGTCTAGACCCAAGCATTTGTGTTGTAAATTTGCTAAGCTTAATAATAACTACAAGTTAGTTTAAAAGGGAAACAAACTTGTTTTAATAAAACCGTATAAAATAGCTAAGTTTCGAACGTTCTCAAAATTCGAGAAACTTGACCCAATCGCAGGTCTAGACCCATCCATTTGTGTTGTAAATATGCTAAGCGTAATAATAACTACAAGTTAGTATAAAAGGGAAACAAACTTGCTTTAATAAAACCGTGCAAAATAGCTAAATTTTGAACGTTCTCAAAATTCGACGAAACTTGACCCAAACGTTGGTCTAATAAAACCGTGCAAAACAGCTAAATTTCGAACGTTTTCAGAATTCAACGAAACATGACCCAAACGTTGGTCTAGACCCAAGCATTTGTGTTGTAAATTTGCTAAGCGTAATAATAACTACAAGTTAGTATAAAAGGGAAACAAACTTGTTTTAATAAAACCGTACAAAACAGCTAAATTTTGACCATTCTCAGAATTCGACGAAACTTGACAGAAACATAGGTCTAGACCCAAGAGTTTGTGTGTTAAATTTTCTAAGCGTAATAATAACTACAAGTTAGTAAAAAAGGGAAACAAACTTGTTTTAATAAAACCGTGCGAAACAGCTAACTTTTTAACGTTCTCATAATTCAACGAAACTTGACCCAATTGCAGGTCCAGACCCATCCATTTTTGTGTTTTAAATTTGCTAAGGGTAATACTAACTACAAGTTAGTATAAAAGCGAAACAAACTTGCTTTAATAAAATCGTGCAAAACAGCTAAATTTTGAACGTTTTCAAAATTCGATGAAACTTGACCCAAACATTGGTCTAGACCCAAGGATTTGTGTTGTAAATTTGCTAAGCGTACTAATAACTACAAGTTAACATAAAAGGAAAACAAACTTTCATTAATAAAACCGTATAAAACAGCTAACTTTCGAACGTTCTCAGAATTCGAGAAACTTGGCCCAATCACAGGTCTAAACCCATCCATTTGTGTTGTAAATATGCTAAGCGTAATAATAACTACAAGTTAGTATAAAAGGGAAACAAACTTGCTTTAATAAAACCGTGCAAAATAGCTAAATTTTGAACGTTCTCAAAATTCGACGAAACTTGACCCAAACGTTGGTCTAGACCCAAGCATTTGTGTTGTAAATTTGCTAAGCGTAATAATAATTACAAGTTAGTTTAAAAGGGAAACAAACTTTGTTTAATAAAACAGTGCAAAACAGCTAAATTTCGAACGTTTTCAGAATTCGACGAAACTTGACCCAAACGTTGGTCTAGACCCAAGCATTTGTGTTGTAAATTTGCTAAGCGTAATAATAATTACAAGTTAGTATAAAAGCGAAACAAACTTGTTTTAATAAAACCGTGCAAAACAGCTAAATTTTGAGCATTCTCAGAATTCGACGAAACTTAACCCAAACATAGGTCTAGACCCAAGAGTTTGTGTGTTAAATTTTCTAAGCGTAATAATAACTACAAGTTAGTATAAAAGGGAAACAAACTTGTTTTAATAAAACCGTGCAAAACAGCTAACTTTTTAACGTTCTCATAATTCAACGAAACTTGACCCAATTGCAGGTCCAGTCCCATCCATTTGTGTTGTAAATTTGCTAAGGGTAATATTAACTACAAGTTAGTATAAAAGCGAAACAAACTTGCTTTAATAAAATCGTGCAAAACAGCTAAATTTTGAACGTTTCCAGAATTCGACGAAACTTGACCCAAACATTGGTCTAGACCCAAGCATTTCTGTTGTAAATTTGCTAAGCGTAATAATAACTACAAGTTAGCATAAAAGGGAAACAAACTTGTTTTAATAAAACCGTATAAAACAGCTAACTTTCGAACGTTTCCAGAATTCGACGAAACTTGACCCAAACATTGGTCTAGACCCAAGCATTTCTGTTGTAAATTTGCTAAGCTTAATAATAACTACAAGTTAGTATAAAAGGAAAACAAACTTGCTTTAATAAAACCCTGCAAAAAAGCTAAATTTTGAACGATCTCAAAATTCGACGAAACTTGACCCATACGTTGGTCTAGACCCAAGCATTTGTGTAGTAAATTTGCTAAGCGTAATAATAACTACAAGTTAGCATTAAAGGGAAACAAACTTGCTTTAATAAAACCGTGCAAAACAGCTAAATTTTGAACATTCTCAGAATTCGACGAAACCAGTCCCAAACGTTGGTCTAGTCCCAAGCATTAGTGTGGTAAATTTTGTAAACGTAATAATAACTACAAGTTAGTATAAAAGGGAAACAAACTTGTTTTAATAAACCGTGCAAAACAGCTAAATTTTGAGTATTCTCATAAATTGACGAAATTTGACCCAAACGTAGGTCTAAACCCAAGAGTTTGTGTGTTAAATTTTCTAAGCGTAGTAATAACTACAAGTTAGTATAAAAGGGAAACAAACTTGTTTTAATAAACCGTGCAAAACAGCTAACTTTTGAACGTTCTAAGAATTCAATAAAAAGTTGACCCAATCGTTGGTCTAGACCCATCCATTTGTGTTGTAAATTTGCTAAGCGTAATAATAACTACAAGTTAGTATAAAAGGGAAACAAACTTGTTTTAATAAAACCGTGCGAAACAGCTAACTTTTTAACGTTCTCATAATTCAACGAAACTTGACCCAATTGCAGGTCCAGACCCATCCATTTTTGTGTTGTAAATTTGCTAAGGGTAATACTAACTACAAGTTAGTATAAAAGCGAAACTAACTTGCTTTAATAAAATCGTGCAAAACAGTTAAATTTTGAACGTTTTCAAAATTCGACGAAACTTGACCCAAACATTGGTCTAGACCCAAGGATTTGTGTTGTAAATTTGCTAAGCGTACTAATAACTAAAAGTTAGCATAAAAGGAAAACAAACTTTCATTAATAAAACCGTATGAAACAGCTAACTTTTGAACGTTCTCAGAATTCGAGAAACTTGGCCCAATCACAGGTCTAGACCCATCCATTTGTGTTGTAAATATGCTAAGCGTAATAATAACTACAAGTTAGTATAAAAGGGAAACAAACTTGCTTTAATAAAACCGTGCAAAATAGCTAAATTTTGAACGTTCTCAAAATTCGACGAAACTTGACCCAAACGTTGGTCTAGACCCAAGCATTTGTGTTGTAAATTTGCTAAGCGTAATAATAATTACAAGTTAGTTTAAAAGGGAAAAAAACTTTGTTTAATAAAACCGTGCAAAACAGCTAAATTTCGAACGTTTTCAGAATTCGACGAAACTTGACCCAAACGTTGGTCTAGACCCAAGCATTTGTGATGTAAATTTGCTAAGCGTAATAATAATTACAAGTTAGTTTAAAAGGGAAACAAACTTTATTTAATAAAACCGTGCAAAACAGCTAAATTTCGAACGTTTTCAGAATTCGACGAAACTTGACCCAAACGTTGGTCTAGACCTAAGCATTTGTGTTGTAAATTTTCTAAGCGTAATAATAACTACAAGTTAGTATAAAAGTGAAACAAACTTGTTTTAATAAAACCGTACAAAATAGCTAAATTTTGAACGTTCTCAAAATTCGACGAAACTTGACCCAAACGTTGGTCTAGACCCAAGCATTTGTGTTGTAAATTTGCTAAGCGTAATAATAATTACAAGTTAGTTTAAAAGGGAAACAAACTTTGTTTAATAAAACCGTGCAAAACAGCTAAATTTCGAACGTTTTCAGAATTCGACGAAACTTGACCCAAACATTGGTCTAGACCCAAGCATTTGTGTTGTAATTTCCTAAGCGTAATAATAACTACAAGTTAGTATAAAAGGGAAACAAACTTGTTTTAATAAAACCGTGCAAAACAGCTAAATTTTGAGCATTCTTAGAATTCGACGAAACTTAACCCAAACTTAGGTCTAGACCCAAGAGTTTGTGTGTTAAATTTTCTAAGCGTAATAATAACTACAAGTTAGTATAAAAGGGAAACAAACTTTTTTTAATAAAACCGTGCAAAACAGCTAACTTTTTAACGTTCTCATAATTCAACGAAACTTGACCCAATTGCAGGTCCAGTCCCATCCATTTGTGTTGTAAATTTGCTAAGGGTAATACTAACTACAAGTTAGTATGAAAGCGAAACAAACTTGCTTTAATAAAATCGTGCAAAACGGCTAAATTTTGAACGTTTCCAGAATTCGACGAAACTTGACCCAAACATTGGTCTAGACCCAAGCATTTCTGTTGTAAATTTGCTAAGCGTAATAATAACTACAAGTTAGCATAAAAGGAAAATAAACTTATTTTAATAAAACCGTATAAAACAGCTAACTTTCGAACATTCTCAGAATTCGAGAAACATGACCCAATCGCAGGTCTAGACCCATCCATTTGTGTTGTAAATATGCTAAGCTTAATAATAACTACAAGTTAGTATAAAAGGAAAACAAACTTGCTTTAATAAAACCCTGCAAAATAGCTAAATTTTGAACGATCTCAAAATTCGACGAAACTTGACCCATACGTTGGTCTAGACCCAAGCATTTGTGTAGTAAATTTGCTAAGCGTAATAATAACTACAAGTTAGCATTAAAGGGAAACAAACTTGCTTTAATAAAACCGTGCAAAACAGCTAAATTTTGAACGTTCTCAGAATTCGACGAAACCAGTCCCAAACGTTGGTCTAGTCCCAAGCATTAGTGTGGTAAATTTTCTAAACGTAATAATAACTACAAGTTAGTATAAAAGGGAAACAAACTTGTTTTAATAAACCGTGCAAAACAGCTAAATTTTGAGCATTCTCATAAATTGACGAAATTTGACCCAAACGTAGGTCTAAACCCAAGAGTTTGTGTGTTAAATTTTCTAAGCGTAGTAATAACTACAAGTTAGTATAAAAGGGAAACAAACTTGTTTTAATAAACCGTGCAAAACAGCTAACTTTTGAACGTTCTAAGAATTCAATAAAAAGTTGACCCAATCGTTGGTCTAGACCCATCCATTTGTGTTGTAGATTTGCTAAGCATAATAATAACTACAAGTTAGTATAAAAGGGAAACAAACTTGTTTTAATAAAACCGTGCAAAACAGCTAACTTTTGAACGTTCTCAGAATTCAACGAAACTTGACCCAATCGCAGGTCCAAACCCATCCATTTGTATCGTAAATTTGCTAAACGTAATAATAACTACTAGTTAGTATAAAAGCGAAACAAACTTGCTTTAATAAAATCGTGCAAAACAGCTAAATTTTAAACGTTTTCAGAATTTGACGAAACTTGACCAAAACGTTGGTCTAGACCCAAGCATTTGTGTTGTAAATTTGCTAAGCGTACTAATAACTACAAGTTAGCATAAAAGGAAAACAAATTTTCTTTAATAAAACCGTATAAAACAGCTAACTTTCGAACATTCTCAGAATTCGAGAAACTTGACCCAATCGCAGGTCTAGACCCATCCATTTGTGTTGTAAATATGCTAAGCGTAATAATAACTACAAGTTAGTATAAAAGGGAAACAAACTTGCTTTTATAAAACCGTGCAAAATAGCTAAATTTTGAACGTTCTCAAAATTCGACGAAACTTGACCCAAACGTTGGTCTAGACCCAAGCATTTGTGTTGTAAATTTGCTAAGCGTAATAATAATTACAAGTTAGTTTAAAAGGGAAAAAAACTTTGTTTAATAAAACCGTGCAAAACAGCTAAATTTCGAACGTTTTCAGAATTCGACGAAACTTGACCCAAACGTTGGTCTAGACCCAAGCATTTGTGATGTAAATTTGCTAAGCGTAATAATAATTACAAGTTAGTTTAAAAGGGAAACAAACTTTATTTAATAAAACCGTGCAAAACAGCTAAATTTCGAACGTTTTCAGAATTCGACGAAACTTGACCCAAACGTTGGTCTAGACCTAAGCATTTGTGTTGTAAATTTTCTAAGCGTAATAATAACTACAAGTTAGTATAAAAGTGAAACAAACTTGTTTTAATAAAACCGTACAAAATAGCTAAATTTTGAACGTTCTCAAAATTCGACGAAACTTGACCCAAACGTTGGTCTAGACCCAAGCATTTGTGTTGTAAATTTGCTAAGCGTAATAATAATTACAAGTTAGTTTAAAAGGGAAACAAACTTTGTTTAATAAAACCGTGCAAAACAGCTAAATTTCGAACGTTTTCAGAATTCGACGAAACTTGACCCAAACATTGGTCTAGACCCAAGCATTTGTGTTGTAATTTCCTAAGCGTAATAATAACTACAAGTTAGTATAAAAGGGAAACAAACTTGTTTTAATAAAACCGTGCAAAACAGCTAAATTTTGAGCATTCTTAGAATTCGACGAAACTTAACCCAAACTTAGGTCTAGACCCAAGAGTTTGTGTGTTAAATTTTCTAAGCGTAATAATAACTACAAGTTAGTATAAAAGGGAAACAAACTTTTTTTAATAAAACCGTGCAAAACAGCTAACTTTTTAACGTTCTCATAATTCAACGAAACTTGACCCAATTGCAGGTCCAGTCCCATCCATTTGTGTTGTAAATTTGCTAAGGGTAATACTAACTACAAGTTAGTATGAAAGCGAAACAAACTTGCTTTAATAAAATCGTGCAAAACGGCTAAATTTTGAACGTTTCCAGAATTCGACGAAACTTGACCCAAACATTGGTCTAGACCCAAGCATTTCTGTTGTAAATTTGCTAAGCGTAATAATAACTACAAGTTAGCATAAAAGGAAAATAAACTTATTTTAATAAAACCGTATAAAACAGCTAACTTTCGAACGTTCTCAGAATTCGAGAAACATGACCCAATCGCAGGTCTAGACCCATCCATTTGTGTTGTAAATATGCTAAGCTTAATAATAACTACAAGTTAGTATAAAAGGAAAACAAACTTGCTTTAATAAAACCCTGCAAAATAGCTAAATTTTGAACGATCTCAAAATTCGACGAAACTTGACCCATACGTTGGTCTAGACCCAAGCATTTGTGTAGTAAATTTGCTAAGCGTAATAATAACTACAAGTTAGCATTAAAGGGAAACAAACTTGCTTTAATAAAACCGTGCAAAACAGCTAAATTTTGAACGTTCTCAGAATTCGACGAAACCAGTCCCAAACGTTGGTCTAGTCCCAAGCATTAGTGTGGTAAATTTTCTAAACGTAATAATAACTACAAGTTAGTATAAAAGGGAAACAAACTTGTTTTAATAAACCGTGCAAAACAGCTAAATTTTGAGCATTCTCATAAATTGACGAAATTTGACCCAAACGTAGGTCTAAACCCAAGAGTTTGTGTGTTAAATTTTCTAAGCGTAGTAATAACTACAAGTTAGTATAAAAGGGAAACAAACTTGTTTTAATAAACCGTGCAAAACAGCTAACTTTTGAACGTTCTAAGAATTCAATAAAAAGTTGACCCAATCGTTGGTCTAGACCCATCCATTTGTGTTGTAGATTTGCTAAGCATAATAATAACTACAAGTTAGTATAAAAGGGAAACAAACTTGTTTTAATAAAACCGTGCAAAACAGCTAACTTTTGAACGTTCTCAGAATTCAACGAAACTTGACCCAATCGCAGGTCCAAACCCATCCATTTGTATCGTAAATTTGCTAAACGTAATAATAACTACTAGTTAGTATAAAAGCGAAACAAACTTGCTTTAATAAAATCGTGCAAAACAGCTAAATTTTAAACGTTTTCAGAATTTGACGAAACTTGACCAAAACGTTGGTCTAGACCCAAGCATTTGTGTTGTAAATTTGCTAAGCGTACTAATAACTACAAGTTAGCATAAAAGGAAAACAAATTTTCTTTAATAAAACCGTATAAAACAGCTAACTTTCGAACATTCTCAGAATTCGAGAAACTTGACCCAATCGCAGGTCTAGACCCATCCATTTGTGTTGTAAATATGCTAAGCGTAATAATAACTACAAGTTAGTATAAAAGGGAAACAAACTTGCTTTTATAAAACCGTGCAAAATAGCTAAATTTTGAACGTTCTCAAAATTCGACGAAACTTAACCCAAACGTTGGTCTAATAAAACCGTGCAAAACAGCTAAATTTCGAACGTTTTCAGAATTCGATGAAACATGACCCAAACGTTGGTCTAGACCCAAGCATTTGTGTTGTAAATTTGCTAAGCGTAATAATAACTACAAGTTTGTATAAAAGGGAAACAAACTTGTTTTAATAAAACCGTACAAAACAGCTAAATTTTGAGCATTCTAAGAATACGACGAAACTTGACCCAAACATAGGTCTAGACCCAAGAGTTTGTGTGTTAAATTTTCTAAGCGTAATAATAACTACAAGTTAGTATAAAAGGGAAACAAACTTGTTTTAATAAAACCGTACAAAACAGATAACTTTTGAACGTTCTCATAATTCAACGAAACTTGACCCAATTGCAGGTCCAGTCCCATCCATTTGTGTTGTAAATTTGCTAAGGGTAATACTAAGTACAAATTAGTATAAAAGCGAAAGAAACTTGCTTTAATAAAATCGTGCAAAACAGCTAAATTTCGAACGTTTTCAGAATTCGACGAAACTTGACCCAAACGTTGGTCTAGACCCAAGCATTTGTGTTGTAAATTTGCTAAGCGTAATAATAACTACAAGTTAGTATAAAAGCGAAACAAACTTGTTTTAATAAAACCGTGCAAAACAGCTAAATTTTGAGCATTCTCAGAATTCGACGAAACTTGACCGAAACATAGGTCTAGGCCCAAGAGTTTGTGTGTTAAATTTTCTAAGCGTAATAACAACTACAAGTTAGTAAAAAAGGGAAACAAACTTGTTTTAATAAAACCGTGCGAAACAGCTAACTTTTTAACGTTCTCATAATTCAACGAAACTTGACCCGATTGCAGGTCCAGACCCATCCATTTGTGTTGTAAATTTGCTAAGGGTAATACTAACTACAAGTTAGTATAAAAGCGAAACAAACTTGCTTTAATAAAATCGTGCAAAACAGCTAAATTTTGAACGTTTTCAAAATTCGACGAAACTTGACCCAAACATTGGTCTAGACCCAAGCATTTCTGTTGTAAATTTGCTAAGCGTAATAATAACTACAAGTTAGCATAAAAGGGAAACAAACTTGTTTTAATAAAACCGTATAAAACAGCTAACTTTCGAACGTTCTCAGAATTCGAGAAACATGACCCAATCGCAGGTCTAGACCCATCCATTTGTGTTGTAAATATGCTAAGCTTAAAAATAACTACAAGTTAGTATAAAAGGAAAACAAACTTGCTTTAATAAAACCCTGCAAAATAGCTAAATTTTGAACGATCTCAAAATTCGACGAAACATGACCCATACGTTGGTCTAGACCCAAGCATTTGTGTAGTAAATTTGCTAAGCGTAATAATAACTACAAGTTAGCATCAAAGGGAAACAAACTTGCTTTAATAAAACTGTGCAAAACAGCTAAATTTTGAACGTTCTCAGAATTCGACGAAACCAGTCCCAAACGTTGGTCTAGTCCCAAGCATTAGTGTGGTAAATTTTCTAAACGTAATAATAACTACAAGTTAGTATAAAAGGGAAACAAACTTGTTTTAATAAACCATGCAAAACAGCTAACTTTTGAACGTTCCAAGAATTCAATAAAAAGTTGACCCAATCGTTGGTCTAGACCCATCCATTTGTGTTGTAAATTTGCTAAGCGTAATAATAACTACAAGTTAGTATAAAAGGGAAACAAACTTGCTTTAATAAAACCGTGCAAAACAGCTAACTTTTGAACGTTCTCAGAATTCAACGAAACTTGACCCAATCGCAGGTCCAAACCCATCCATTTGTATCGTAAATTTGCTAAGCGTAATAATAACTACTAGTTAGTATAAAAGCGAAACAAACTTGCTTTAATAAAATCGTGCAAAACAGCTAAATTTTGAACGTTTTCAGAATTTGACGAAACTTGACCAAAACGTTGGTCTAGACCCAAGCATTTGTGTTGTAAATTTGCTAAGCGTACTAATAACTACAAGTTAGCATAAAAGGAAAACAAATTTTCTTTAATAAAACCGTATAAAACAGCTAACTTTCGAACATTCTCAGAATTCGAGAAACTTGACCCAATCGCAGGTCTAGACCCATCCATTTGTGTTGTAAATATGCTAAGCGTAATAATAACTACAAGTTAGTATAAAAGGGAAACAAACTTGCTTTAATAAAACCGTGCAAAATAGCTAAATTTTGAACGTTCTTAAAATTCGACGAAACTTGACCCAAACGTTGGTCTAATAAAACCGTGCAAAACAGCTAAATTTCGAACGTTCTCAGAATTCGACGAAACATGACCCAAACGTTGGTCTAGACCCAAGCATTTGTGTTGTAAATTTGTTAAGCTTAATAATAACTACAAGTTAGTATAAAAGGGAAACAAACTAGTTTTAATAAAATCGTGCAAAACAGCTAATTTTTAAGCATTCTCAGCATTGGACGAAACTTGACCCAAACGTTGGTCTAGACCCAAGAGTTTGTGTGTTAAATTTTCTAAGCGTAATAATAACTACAAGTTAGTATAAAAGGGAAACAAACTTGTTTTAATAAAACCGTACAAAACAGATAACTTTTTAACGTTCTCATAATTCAACGAAACTTGACCCAATTGCAGGTCCAGTCCCATCCATTTGTGTTGTAAATTTGCTAAGGGTAATACTAAGTACAAATTAGTATAAAAGCGAAAGAAACTTGCTTTAATAAAACCGTGCAAAACAGCTAAATTTCGAACGTTTTCAGAATTCGACGAAACTTGACCCAAACGTTGGTCTAGACCCAAGCATTTGTGTTGTAAATTTGCTAAGCGTAATAATAACTTCAAGTTAGTATAAAAGGAAACAAACTTGTTTTAATAAAACCGTGCAAAACAGCTAAATTTTGAGCATTCTCAGAATTCGACGAAACTTGACCGAAACATAGGTCTAGGCCCAAGAGTTTGTGTGTTAAATTTTCTAAGCGTAATAATAACTACAAGTTAGTAAAAAAGGGAAACAAACTTGTTTTAATAAAACCGTGCGAAACAGCTAACTTTTTAACGTTCTCATAATTCAACGAAACTTGACCCAATTGCAGGTCCAGACCCATCCATTTGTGTTGTAAATTTGCTAAGGGTAATACTAACTACAAGTTAGTATAAAAGCGAAACAAACTTGCTTTAATAAAATCGTGCAAAACAGCTAAATTTTGAACGTTTTCAAAATTCGACGAACACCCAAGGATTTGTGTTGTAAATTTGCTAAGCGTACTAATAACTACAAGTTAGCATAAAAGGAAAACAAACTTTCATTAATAAAACCGTATAAAACAGCTAACTTTCGAACGTTCTCAGAATTCGAGAAACTTGACCCAATCGCAGGTCTAGACCCATCCATTTGTGTTGTAAATATGCTAAGCGTAATAATAACTACAAGTTAGTATAAAAGGGAAACAAACTTGCTTTAATAAAACCGTGCAAAATAGCTAAATTTTGAACGTTCTCAAAATTCGACGAAACTTGACCCAAACGTTGGTCTAGACCCAAGCATTTGTGTTGTAAATTTGCTAAGCGTAATAATAATTACAAGTTAGTTTAAAAGGGAAACAAACTTTGTTTAATAAAACCGTGCAAAACAGCTAAATTTCGAACGTTTTCAGAATTCGACGAAACTTGACCCAAACATTGGTCTAGACCCAAGCATTTGTGTTGTAAATTTTCTAAGCGTAATAATAACTACAAGTTAGTATAAAAGGGAAACAAACTTGTTTTAATAAAACCGTGCAAAACAGCTAAATTTTGAGCTTTCTAAGAATTCGACGAAACTTAACCCAAACATAGGTCTAGACCCAAGAGTTTGTGTGTTAAATTTTCTAAGCGTAATAATAACTACAAGTTAGTATAAAAGGGAAACAAACTTGTTTTAATAAAACCGTGCAAAACAGCTAACTTTTTAACGTTCTCATAATTCAACGAAACTTGACCCAATTGCAGGTCCAGTCCCATCCATTTGTGTTGTAAATTTGCTAAGGGTAATACTAACTACAAGTTAGTATAAAAGCGAAACAAACTTGCTTTAATAAAATCGTGCAAAACAGCTAAATTTTGAACGTTTCCAGAATTCGACGAAACTTGACCCAAACATTGGTCTAGACCCAAGCATTTCTGTTGTAAATTTGCTAAGCGTAATAATAACTACAAGTTAGCATAATAGGGAAACAAACTTGTTTTAATAAAACCGTATAAAACAGCTAACTTTCGAACGTTCTCAGAATTCGAGAAACATGACCCAATCGCAGGTCTAGACCCATCCATTTGTGTTGTAAATATGCTAAGCTTAATAATAACTACAAGTTAGTATAAAAGGAAAACAAACTTGCTTTAATAAAACCCTGCAAAATAGCTAAATTTTGAACGATCTCAAAATTCGACGAAACATGACCCATACGTTGGTCTAGACCCAAGCATTTGTGTAGTAAATTTGCTAAGCGTAATAATAACTACAAGTTAGCATTAAAGGGAAACAAACTTGCTTTAATAAAACTGTGCAAAACAGCTAAATTTTGAACGTTCTCAGAATTCGACGAAACCAGTCCCAAACGTTGGTCTAGTCCCAAGCATTAGTGTGGTAAATTTTCTAAACGTAATAATAACTACAAGTTAGTATAAAAGGGAAACAAACTTGTTTTAATAAACCGTGCAAAACAGCTAACTTTTGAACGTTCTAAGAATTCAATAAAAAGTTGACCCAATCGTTGGTCTAGACCCATCCATTTGTGTTGTAAATTTGCTAAGCGTAATTATAACTACAAGTTAGTATAAAAGGGAAACAAACTTGCTTTAATAAAACCGTGCAAAACAGCTAACTTTTGAACGTTCTCAGAATTCAACGAAACTTGACCCAATCGCAGGTCCAAACCCATCCATTTGTATCGTAAATTTGCTAAGCGTAATAATAACTACTAGTTAGTATAAAAGCGAAACAAACTTGCTTTAATAAAATCGTGCAAAACACCTAAATTTTGAACGTTTTCAGAATTTGACGAAACTTGACCAAAACGTTGGTCTAGACCCAAGCATTTGTGTTGTAAATTTGCTAAGCGTACTAATAACTACAAGTTAGCATAAAAGGAAAACAAATTTTCTTTAATAAAACCGTATAAAACAGCTAACTTTCGAACATTCTCAGAATTCGAGAAACTTGACCCAATCGCAGGTCTAGACCCATCCATTTGTGTTGTAAATATGCTAAGCGTAATAATAACTACAAGTTAGTATAAAAGGGAAACAAACTTGCTTTAATAAAACCGTGCAAAAAAGCTAAATTTTGAACGTTCTCAAAATTCGACGAAACTTGACCCAAACGTTGGTCTAGACCCAAGCATTTGTGTTGTAAATTTGCTAAGCGTAATAATAATTACAAGTTAGTTTAAAAGGGAAACAAACTTTGTTTAATAAAACCGTGCAAAACAGCTAAATTTCGAACGTTTTTAGAATTCGACAAAACTTGACCCAAACATTGGTCTAGACCCAAGCATTTGTGTTGTAAATTTTCTAAGCGTAATAATAACTACAAGTTAGTATAAAAGGGAAACAAACTTGTTTTAATAAAACCGTGCAAAACAGCTAAATTTTGAGCTTTCTCAGAATTCGACGAAACTTAACCCAAACATAGGTCTAGACCCAAGAGTTTGTGTGTTAAATTTTCTAAGCGTAATAATAACTACAAGTTAGTATAAAAGGGAAACAAACTTGTTTTAATAAAACCGTGCAAAACAGCTAACTTTTTAACGTTCTCATAATTCAACGAAACTTGACCCAATTGCAGGTCCAGTCCCATCCATTTGTGTTGTAAATTTGCTAAGGGTAATACTAACTACAAGTTAGTATAAAAGCGAAACAAACTTGCTTTAATAAAATCGTGCAAAACAGCTAAATTTTGAACGTTTCCAGAATTCGACGAAACTTGACCCAAACATTGGTCTAGACCCAAGCATTTCTGTTGTAAATTTGCTAAGCGTAATAATAACTACAAGTTAGCATAAAAGGGAAACAAACTTGTTTTAATAAAACCGTATAAAACAGCTAACTTTCGAACGTTCTCAGAATTCGAGAAACATGACCCAATCTCAGGTCTAGACCCATCCATTTGTGTTGTAAATATGCTAAGCTTAATAATAACTACAAGTTAGTATAAAAGGAAAACAAACTTGCTTTAATAAAACCCTGCAAAATAGCTAAATTTTGAACGATCTCAAAATTCGACGAAACATGACCCATACGTTGGTCTAGACCCAAGCATTTGTGTAGTAAATTTGCTAAGCGTAATAATAACTACAAGTTAGCATTAAAGGGAAACAAACTTGCTTTAATAAAACTGTGCAAAACAGCTAAATTTTGAACGTTCTCAGAATTCGACGAAACCAGTCCCAAACGTTGGTCTAGTCCCAAGCATTAGTGTGGTAAATTTTCTAAACGTAATAATAACTACAAGTTAGTATAAAAGGGAAACAAACTTGTTTTAATAAACCGTGCAAAACAGCTAACTTTTGAACGTTCTAAGAATTCAATAAAAAGTTGACCCAATCGTTGGTCTAGACCCATCCATTTGTGTTGTAAATTTGCTAAGCGTAATAATAACTACAAGTTAGTATAAAAGGGAAACAAACTTGTTTTAATAAAACCGTGCAAAACAGCTAACTTTTGAACGTTCTCAGAATTCAACGAAACTTGACCCAATCGCAGGTCCAAACCCATCCATTTGTATCGTAAATTTGCTAAGCGTAATAATAACTACAAGTTAGTATAAAAGCGAAACAAACTTGCTTTAATAAAATCGTGCAAAACAGCTAAATTTTGAACGTTTTCAGAATTTGACGAAACTTGACCAAAACGTTGGTCTAGACCCAAGAATTTGTGTTGTAAATTTGCTAAGCGTACTAATAACTACAAGTTAGCATAAAAGGAAAACAAATTTTCTTTAATAAAACCGTATAAAACAGCTAACTTTCGAACATTCTCAGAATTCGAGAAACTTGACCCAATCGCAGGTCTAGACCCATCCATTTGTGTTGTAAATTTGCTAAGCGTAATAATAACTACTAGTTAGTATAAAAGCGAAACAAACTTGCTTTAATAAAATCGTGCAAAACACCTAAATTTTGAACGTTTTCAGAATTTGACGAAACTTGACCAAAACGTTGGTCTAGACCCAAGCATTTGTGTTGTAAATTTGCTAAGCGTACTAATAACTACAAGTTAGCATAAAAGGAAAACAAATTTTCTTTAATAAAACCGTATAAAACAGCTAACTTTCGAACATTCTCAGAATTCGAGAAACTTGACCCAATCGCAGGTCTAGACCCATCCATTTGTGTTGTAAATATGCTAAGCGTAATAATAACTACAAGTTAGTATAAAAGGGAAACAAACTTGCTTTAATAAAACCGTGCAAAATAGCTAAATTTTGAACGTTCTCAAAATTCGACGAAACTTGACCCAAACGTTGGTCTAGACCCAAGCATTTGTGTTGTAAATTTGCTAAGCGTAATAATAATTACAAGTTAGTTTAAAAGGGAAACAAACTTTGTTTAATAAAACCGTGCAAAACAGCTAAATTTCGAACGTTTTTAGAATTCGACAAAACTTGACCCAAACATTGGTCTAGACCCAAGCATTTGTGTTGTAAATTTTCTAAGCGTAATAATAACTACAAGTTAGTATAAAAGGGAAACAAACTTGTTTTAATAAAACCGTGCAAAACAGCTAAATTTTGAGCTTTCTCAGAATTCGACGAAACTTAACCCAAACATAGGTCTAGACCCAAGAGTTTGTGTGTTAAATTTTCTAAGCGTAATAATAACTACAAGTTAGTATAAAAGGGAAACAAACTTGTTTTAATAAAACCGTGCAAAACAGCTAACTTTTTAACGTTCTCATAATTCAACGAAACTTGACCCAATTGCAGGTCCAGTCCCATCCATTTGTGTTGTAAATTTGCTAAGGGTAATACTAACTACAAGTTAGTATAAAAGCGAAACAAACTTGCTTTAATAAAATCGTGCAAAACAGCTAAATTTTGAACGTTTCCAGAATTCGACGAAACTTGACCCAAACATTGGTCTAGAGCCAAGCATTTCTGTTGTAAATTTACTAAGCGTAATAATAACTACAAGTTAGCATAAAAGGGAAACAAACTTGTTTTAATAAAACCGTATAAAACAGCTAACTTTCGAACGTTCTCAGAATTCGAGAAACATGACCCAATCGCAGGTCTAGACCCATCCATTTGTGTTGTAAATATGCTAAGCTTAATAATAACTACAAGTTAGTATAAAAGGAAAACAAACTTGCTTTAATAAAACCCTGCAAAATAGCTAAATTTTGAACGATCTCAAAATTCGACGAAACATGACCCATACGTTGGTCTAGACCCAAGCATTTGTGTAGTAAATTTGCTAAGCGTAATAATAACTACAAGTTAGCATTAAAGGGAAACAAACTTGCTTTAATAAAACTGTGCAAAAAAGCTAAATTTTGAACGTTCTCAGAATTCGACGAAACCAGTCCCAAACGTTGGTCTAGTCCCAAGCATTAGTGTGGTAAATTTTCTAAACGTAATAATAACTACAAGTTAGTATAAAAGGGAAACAAACTTGTTTTAATAAACCGTGCAAAACAGCTAACTTTTGAACGTTCTAAGAATTCAATAAAAAGTTGACCCAATCGTTGGTCTAGACCCATCCATTTGTGTTGTAAATTTGCTAAGCGTAATAATAACTACAAGTTAGTATAAAAGGGAAACAAACTTGCTTTAATAAACCCGTGCAAAACAGCTAACTTTTGAACGTTCTCAGAATTCAACGAAACTTGACCCAATCGCAGGTCCAAACCCATCCATTTGTATCGTAAATTTGCTAAGCGTAATAATAACTACTAGTTAGTATAAAAGCGAAACAAACTTGCTTTAATAAAATCGTGCAAAACAGCTAAATTTTGAACGTTTTCAGAATTTGACGAAACTTGACCAAAACGTTGGTCTAGACCCAATCATTTGTATTGTAAATTTGCTAAGCGTACTAATAACTATAAGTTAGCATAAAAGAAAAACAAATTTTCTTTAATAAAACCGTATAAAACAGCTAACTTTCGAACGTTCTCAAAATTCGAGAAACTTGACCCAATCGCAGGTCTAGACCCTTCCATTTGTGTTGCAAATATGCAAAGCGTAATAATAACTACAAGTTAGTATAAAAGGGAAACAAACTTGCTTTAATAAAACCGTGCAAAATAGCTAAATTTTGAACGTTCTCAAAATTCGACGAAACTTGACCGAAACGTTGGTCTAGACCCAAGCATTTGTGTTGTAAATTTGCTAAGCGTAATAATAATTACAAGTTAGTTTAAAAGGGAAACAAACTTTGTTTAATCAAACCGTGTAAAACAGCTAAATGTTGAGCATTCTCAGAATTCAACGAAACTTAACCCAAACATAGGTCTAGACCCAAGAGTTTGTGTGTTAAATTTTCTAAGCGTAATAATAACTACAAGTTAGTATAAAAGGGAAACAAACTTGTTTTAATAAAACCGTGCAAAACAGCTAACTTTTGAACATTCTCATAATTCAACGAAACTTGACCCAATTGCAGGTCCAGTCCCATCCATTTGTGTTGTAAATTTGCTAAGGGTAATACTAACTACAAGTTAGTATAAAAGCGAAACAAACTTGCTTTAATAAAATCGTGCAAAACAGCTAAATTTTGAACGTTTCCAGAATTCGACGAAACTTGACCCAAACATTGGTCTAGTCCCAAGCATTTCTGTTGTAAATTTGCTAAGCGTAATAATAACTACAAGTTAGCATAAAAGGGAAACAAACTTGTTTTAATAAAACCGTATAAAACAGCTAACTTTCGAACGTTCTCAGAATTCGAGAAACATGACCCAATCGCAGGTCTAGACCCATCCATTTGTGTTGTAAATATGCTAAGCTTAATAATAACTACAAGTTAGTATAAAAGGAAAACAAACTTGCTTTAATAAAACCCTGCAAAATAGCTAAATTTTGAACGATCTCAAAATTCGACGAAACTTGACCCATACGTTGGTCCAGACCCAAACATTTGTGTAGTAAATTTGCTAAGAGTAATAATAACTACAAGTTAGCATTAAAGGGAAACAAACTTGCTTTAATAAAACCGTGCAAAACAGCTAAATTTTGAACGTTCTCGGAATTCGACGAAACCAGTCCCAAACGTTGGTCTAGTCCCAAGCATTAGTGTGGTAAATTTTCTAAACGTAATAATAACTACAAGTTAGTATAAAAGGGAAACAAACTTGTTTTAATAAACCGTGCAAAACAGCTAAATTTTGAGCATTCTAATAAATTGACGAAATTTGACCCAAACGTAGGTCTTAACCCAAGAGTTTGTGTGTTAAATTTTCTAAGCGTAGTAATAACTACAAGTTAGTATAAAAGGGAAACAAACTTGGTTTAATAAACCGTGCAAAACAGCTAACTTTTGAACGTTCTAAGAATTCAATAAAAAGTTGACCCAATCGTTGGTCTAGACCCATCCATTTGTGTTGTAAATTTGCTAAGCGTAATAATAACTACAAGTTAGTATAAAAGGGAAACAAACTTGCTTTAATAAAACCGTGCAAAACAGCTAACTTTTGAACGTTCTCAGAATTCAACGAAACTTGACCCAATCGCAGGTCCAAACCCATCCATTTGTATCGTAAATTTGCTAAGCGTAATAATAACTACAAGTTAGTATAAAAGCGAAACAAACTTGCTTTAATAAAATCGTGCAAAACAGCTAAATTTTGAACGTTTTCAGAATTTGACGAAACTTGACCAAAACGTTGGTCTAGACCCAAGAATTTGTGTTGTAAATTTGCTGAGCGTACTAATAACTACAAGTTAGCATAAAAGGAAAATAAATTTTCTTTAATAAAACCGTATAAAACAGCTAACTTTCGAACGTTCTCAAAATTCGAGAAACTTGACCCAATCGCAGGTCTAGACCCTTCCATTTGTGTTGTAAATATGCTAAGCTTAATAATAACTACAAGTTAGTATAAAAGGGAAACAAACTTGCTTTAATAAAACCCTGCAAAATAGCTAAATTTTGAACGATCTCAAAATTCGACGAAACTTGACCGAAACGTTGGTCTAGACCCAAGCATTTGTGTTGTAAATTTGCTAAGCGTAATAATAATTACAAGTTAGTTTAAAAGGGAAACAAACTTTGTTTAATCAAACCGTGTAAAACAGCTAAATTTTGAGCATTCTCAGAATTCGACGAAACTTAACCCAAACATAGGTCTAGACCCAAGAGTTTGTGTGTTAAATTTTCTAAGCGTAATAATAACTACAAGTTAGTATAAAAGGGAAACAAACTTGTTTTAATAAAACCGTGCAAAACAGCTAACTTTTTAACATTCTCATAATTCAACGAAACTTGACCCAATTGCAGGTCCAGTCCCATCCATTTGTGTTGTAAATTTGCTAAGGGTAATACTAACTACAAGTTAGTATAAAAGCGAAACAAACTTGCTTTAATAAAATCGTGCAAAACAGCTAAATTTTGAACGTTTCCAGAATTCGACGAAACTTGACCCAAACATTGGTCTAGTCCCAAGCATTTCTGTTGTAAATTTGCTAAGCGTAATAATAACTACAAGTTAGCATAAAAGGGAAACAAACTTGTTTTAATAAAACCGTATAAAACAGCTAACTTTCGAACGTTCTCAGAATTCGAGAAACATGACCCAATCGCAGGTCTAGACCCATCCATTTGTGTTGTAAATATGCTAAGCTTAATAATAACTACAAGTTAGTATAAAAGGAAAACAAACTTGCTTTAATAAAACCCTGCAAAATAGCTAAATTTTGAACGATCTCAAAATTCGACGAAACTTGACCCATACGTTGGTCCAGACCCAAACATTTGTGTAGTAAATTTGCTAAGAGTAATAATAACTACAAGTTAGCATTAAAGGGAAACAAACTTGCTTTAATAAAACCGTGCAAAACAGCTAAATTTTGAACGTTCTCGGAATTCGACGAAACCAGTCCCAAACGTTGGTCTAGTCCCAAGCATTAGTGTGGTAAATTTTCTAAACGTAATAATAACTACAAGTTAGTATAAAAGGGAAACAAACTTGTTTTAATAAACCGTGCAAAACAGCTAAATTTTGAGCATTCTAATAAATTGACGAAATTTGACCCAAACGTAGGTCTTAACCCAAGAGTTTGTGTGTTAAATTTTCTAAGCGTAGTAATAACTACAAGTTAGTATAAAAGGGAAACAAACTTGGTTTAATAAACCGTGCAAAACAGCTAACTTTTGAACGTTCTAAGAATTCAATAAAAAGTTGACCCAATCGTTGGTCTAGACCCATCCATTTGTGTTGTAAATTTGCTAAGCGTAATAATAACTACAAGTTAGTATAAAAGGGAAACAAACTTGCTTTAATAAAACCGTGCAAAACAGCTAACTTTTGAACGTTCTCAGAATTCAACGAAACTTGACCCAATCGCAGGTCCAAACCCATCCATTTGTATCGTAAATTTGCTAAGCGTAATAATAACTACAAGTTAGTATAAAAGCGAAACAAACTTGCTTTAATAAAATCGTGCAAAACAGCTAAATTTTGAACGTTTTCAGAATTTGACGAAACTTGACCAAAACGTTGGTCTAGACCCAAGAATTTGTGTTGTAAATTTGCTAAGCGTACTAATAACTACAAGTTAGCATAAAAGGAAAATAAATTTTCTTTAATAAAACCGTATAAAACAGCTAACTTTCGAACGTTCTCAAAATTCGAGAAACTTGACCCAATCGCAGGTCTAGACCCTTCCATTTGTGTTGTAAATATGCTAAGCTTAATAATAACTACAAGTTAGTATAAAAGGGAAACAAACTTGCTTTAATAAAACCCTGCAAAATAGCTAAATTTTGAACGATCTCAAAATTCGACGAAACTTGACCGAAACGTTGGTCTAGACCCAAGCATTTGTGTTGTAAATTTGCTAAGCGTAATAATAATTACAAGTTAGTTTAAAAGGGAAACAAACTTTGTTTAATCAAACCGTGTAAAACAGCTAAATTTTGAGCATTCTCAAAATTCGACGAAACTTAACCCAAACATAGGTCTAGACCCAAGAGTTTGTGTGTTAAATTTTCTAAGCGTAATAATAACTACAAGTTAGTATAAAAGGGAAACAAACTTGTTTTAATAAAACCGTGCAAAACAGCTAACTTTTTAACATTCTCATAATTCAACGAAACTTGACCCAATTGCAGGTCCAGTCCCATCCATTTGTGTTGTAAATTTGCTAAGGGTAATACTAACTACAAGTTAGTATAAAAGCGAAACAAACTTGCTTTAATAAAATCGTGCAAAACAGCTAAATTTTGAACGTTTCCAGAATTCGACGAAACTTGACCCAAACATTGGTCTAGTCCCAAGCATTTCTGTTGTAAATTTGCTAAGCGTAATAATAACTACAAGTTAGCATAAAAGGGAAACAAACTTGTTTTAATAAAACCGTATAAAACAGCTAACTTTCGAACGTTCTCAGAATTCGAGAAACATGACCCAATCGCAGGTCTAGACCCATCCATTTGTGTTGTATATATGCTAAGCTTAATAATAACTACAAGTTAGTATAAAAGGAAAACAAACTTGCTTTAATAAAACCCTGCAAAATAGCTAAATTTTGAACGATCTCAAAATTCGACGAAACTTGACCCATACGTTGGTCCAGACCCAAGCATTTGTGTAGTAAATTTGCTAAGAGTAATAATAACTACAAGTTAGCATTAAAGGGAAATAAACTTGCTTTAATAAAACCGTGCAAAACAGCTAAATTTTGAACGTTCTCGGAATTCGACGAAACCAGTCCCAAACGTTGGTCTAGTCCCAAGCATTAGTGTGGTAAATTTTCTAAACGTAATAATAACTACAAGTTAGTATAAAAGGGAAACAAACTTGTTTTAATAAACCGTGCAAAACAGCTAAATTTTGAGCTTTCTAATAAATTGACGAAATTTGACCCAAACGTAGGTCTAAACCCAAGAGTTTGTGTGTTAAATTTTCTAAGCGTAGTAATAACTACAAGTTAGTATAAAAGGGAAACAAACTTGGTTTAATAAACCGTGCAAAACAGCTAACTTTTGAACGTTCTAAGAATTCAATAAAAAGTTGACCCAATCGTTGGTCTAGACCCATCCATTTGTGTTGTAAATTTGCTAAGCGTAATAATAACTACAAGTTAGTATAAAAGGGAAACAAACTTGCTTTAATAAAACCGTGCAAAACAGCTAACTTTTGAACGTTCTCAGAATTCAACGAAACTTGACCCAATCGCAGGTCCAAACCCATCCATTTGTATAGTAAATTTGCTTAGCGTAATAATAACTACAAGTTAGTATAAAAGCGAAACAAACTTGCTTTAATAAAATCGTGCAAAATAGCTAAATTTTGAACGTTTTCAGAATTTGACGAAACTTGACCAAAACGTTGGTCTAGACCCAAGAATTTGTGTTGTAAATTTGCTAAGCGTACTAATAACTACAAGTTAGCATAAAAGGAAAACAAACTTTCTTTAATAAAACCGTATAAAACAGCTAACTTTCGAACATTCTCAGAATTCGAGAAACTTGACCCAATCGCAGGTCTAGACCCATCCATTTGTGTTGTAAATATGCTAAGCGTAATAATAACTTCAAGTTAGTATAAAAGGGAAACAAACTTGCTTTAATAAAACCGTGCAAAATATCTAAATTTTGAACGTTCTCAAAATTCGACGAAACTTGACCCAAACGTTGGTCTAGACCCAAGCATTTGTGTAGTAAATTTGCTAAGCGTAATAATAATTACAAGTTAGTTTAAAAGGGAAACAAACTTTGTTTAATAAAACCGTTCAAAACAGCTAAATTTCGAACGTTCTCAGAATTCGGCGAAACTTGACCCAAACATAGGTCTAGACCCAAGAGTTTGTGTGTTAAATTTTCTAAGCGTAATAATAACTACAAGTTAGTATAAAATGGAAACAAACTTGTTTTAATAAACCATGCGAAACAGCTAACTTTTTAACGTTCTCATAATTCAACGAAACTTGACCCAATTGAAAGTCCAGACCCATCCATTTGTGTTGTAAATTTGCTAAGGGTAATACTAACTACAAGTTTGTATAAAAGTGAAACAAACTTGCTTTAATAAAATCGTGCAAAACAGCTAAATTTTGAACGTTTTCAGAATTTGACGAAACTTGACCCAAACGTTGGTCTAGACCCAAGCATTTGTGTTGTAAATTTGCTAAGCGCACTAATAACTACAAGTTAGCATAAAAGTAAAATAAACTTTCTTTGATAAAATCGTATAAAACAGCTAACTTTCGAACGTTCTCAAAATTCGAGAAACTTGACCCAATCGCAGGTCTAGACCCATCCATTTGTGTTGTAAATATGCTAAGCGTAATAATAACTACAAGTTAGTATAAAAGGGAAACAAACTTACTTTAATAAAACCGTGCAAAATATCTAAATTTTCAACGTTCTCAAAATTCGACGAAACTTGACCCAAACGTTGGTCTAGACCCAAGCATTTGTGTAGTAAATTTGCTAAGCGTAATAATAATTACAAGTTAGTTTAAAAGGGACACAAACTTTGTTTAATAAAACCGTGCAAAACAGTTAAATTTCGAACGTTTTCAGAATTCGACGAAACTTGACCCAAACGTTGGTCTAAACCCAAGCATTTGTGTTGTAAATTTGCTAAGCGTAATAATAACTACAAGTTATTATAAAAGGGAAACAAACTTGTTTTAATAAAACCGTGCGAAACAGCTAACTTTTTAACGTTCTCATAATTCAACGAAACTTGACCCAATTGCAGGTCCAGACCCATCCATTTGTGTTGTAAATTTGCTAAGGGTAATACTAACTACAAGTTAGTATAAAAGCGAAACAAACTTGCTTTAATAAAATCGTGCAAAACAGCTAAATTTTGAACGTTTTCAGAATTCGACGAAACTTGACCCAAACATTGGTCTAGACTCAAGCATTTGTGTTGTAAATTTGCTAAGCGTACTAATAACTACAAGTTAGCATAAACGGAAAACAAACTTTCTTTAATAAAACCGTATAAAACAGCTAACTTTCGAACGTTCTCAAAATTCGAGAAACTTGACCCAATCGCAGGTCTAGACCCTTCCATTTGTGTTGTAAATTTGCTAAGGGTAATACTAACTACAAATTAGTATAAAAGCGAAACAAACTTGATTTAATAAAATCGTGCAAAACAGCTAAATTTCGAACGTTTTCAGAATTCGACGAAACTTGACCCAAACGTTGGTCTAGACCAAGCATTTGTGTTGTAAATTTGTTAAGCGTAATAATAACTACAAGTTAGTATAAAAGGAAACAAACTTGTTTTAATAAAACCGTGCAAAACAGCTAAATTTTGAACATTCTCAGAATTCGACGAAACTTGACCGAAACATAGGTCTAGGCCCAAGAGTTTGTGTGTTAAATTTTCTAAGCGTAATAATAACTACAAGTTAGTAAAAAAGGGAAACAAACTTGTTTTAATAAAACCGTGCGAAACAGCTAACTTTTTAACGTTCTCATAATTCAACGAAACTTAACCCAATTGCAGGTCCAGACCCATCCATTTGTGTTGTAAATTTGCTAAGGGTAATACTAACTACAAGTTAGTATAAAAGCGAAACAAACTTGCTTTAATAAAATCGTGCAAAACAGCTAAATTTTGAACGTTTTCAAAATTCGACGAAACTTGACCCAAACATTGGTCTAGACCCAAGGATTTGTGTTGTAAATTTGCTAAGCGTACTAATAACTACAAGTTAGCATAAAAGGAAAACAAACTTTCATTAATAAAACCGTATAAAACAGCTAACTTTCGAACGTTCTCAGAATTCGAGAAACATGACCCAATCGCAGGTCTAGACCCATCCATTTGTGTTGTAAATATGCTAAGCTTAATAATAACTACAAGTTAGTATAAAAGGAAAACAAACTTGCTTTAATAAAACCCTGCAAAATAGCTAAATTTTGAACGATCTCAAAATTCGACGAAACTTGACCCATACGTTGGTCTAGACCCAAGCATTTGTGTATTAATTTGCTAAGCGTAATAATAACTACAAGTTAGCATTAAAGGGAAACAAACTTGCTTTAATAAAACTGTGCAAAACAGCTAAATTTTGAACGTACTCAGAATTCGACGAAACCAGTCCCAAACGTTGGTCTAGTCCCAAGCATTAGTGTGGTAAATTTTCTAAACGTAATAATAACTACAAGTTAGTATAAAAGGGTAACAAACTTGTTTTAATAAACCGTGCAAAACAGCTAAATTTTGAGCATTCTCATAAATTGACGAAATTTGACCGAAACGTAGGTCTAAACCCAAGAGTTTGTGTGTTAAATTTTCTAAGCGTAGTAATAACTACAAGTTAGTATAAAAGGGAAACAAACTTGTTTTAATAAACCGTGCAAAAGAGCTAACTTTTGAACGTTCTAAGAATTCAATAAAAAGTTGACCCAATCGTTGGTCTAGACCCATCCATTTGTGTTGTAAATTTGCTAAGCGTAATAATAACTACAAGTTAGTATAAAAGGGAAACAAACTTGCTTTAATAAAACCGTGCAAAACAGCTAACTTTTGAACGTTCTCAGAATTCAACGAAACTTGACCCAATCACAGGTCCAAACCCATCCATTTGTATCGTAAATTTGCTAAGCGTAATAATAACTACAAAATAGTATAAAAGCGAAACAAACTTGCTTTAATAAAATCGTGCAAAACAGCTAAATTTTGAACGTTTTCAGAATTTGACGAAACTTGACCAAAACGTTGGTCTAGACCCAAGCATTTGTGTTGTAAATTTGCTAAGCGTACTAATAACTACAAGTTAGCATAAAAGGAAAAAAAACTTTCTTTAATAAAACCGTATAAAACGGCTAACTTTCGAACATTCTCAGAATTCGAGAAACTTGACCCAATCGCAGGTCTAGACCCATCCATTTGTGTTGTAAATATGCTAAGCGTAATAATAACTACAAGTTAGTATAAAAGGGAAACAAACTTGCTTTAATAAAACCGTACAAAATATCTAAATTTTGAACGTTCTCAAAATTCGACGAAACTTGACCCAAACGTTGGTCTAGACCCAAGCATTTGTGTAGTAAATTTGCTAAGCGTAATAATAATTAAAAGTTAGTTTAAAAGGAAAACAAACTTTGTTTAATAAAACCGTCCAAAACAGCTAAATTTCGAACGTTCTCAGAATTCGACGAAACTTGACCCAAACATAGGTCTAGACCCAAGAGTTTGTGTGTTAAATTTTCTAAGCGTAATAATAACTACAAGTTAGTATAAAATGGAAACAAACTTGTTTTAATAAACCATGCGAAACAGCTAACTTTTTAACGTTCTCATAATTCAACGAAACTTGACCCAATTGAAAGTCCAGACCCATCCATTTGTGTTGTAAATTTGCTAAGGATAATACTAACTACAAGTTAGTATAAAAGTGAAACAAACTTGCTTTAATAAAATCGTGCAAAACAGCTAAATTTTGAACGTTTTCAGAATTTGACGAAACTTGACCCAAACGTTGGTCTAGACCCAAGCATTTGTGTTGTAAATTTGCTAAGCGCACTAATAACTACAAGTTAGCATAAAAGTAAAACAAACTTTCTTTGATAAAACCGTATAAAACAGCTAACTTTCGAACGTTCTCAAAATTCGAGAAACTTGACCCAATCGCAGGTCTAGACCCATCCATTTGTGTTGTAAATATGCTAAGCGTAATAATAATTACAAGTTAGTATAAAAGAGAAACAAACTTGCTTTAATAAAACCGTGTAAAATATCTAAATTTTGAACGTTCTCAAAATTCGACGAAACTTGACCCAAACGTTGGTCTAGACCCAAGCATTTGTGTAGTAAATTTGCTAAGCGTAATAATAATTACAAGTTAGTTTAAAAGGGACACAAACTTTGTTTAATAAAACCGTGCAAAACAGTTAAATTTCGAACGTTTTCAGAATTCGACGAAACTTGACCCAAATGTTGGTCTAAACCCAAGCATTTGTGTTGTAAATTTGCTAAGCGTAATAATAACTACAAGTTAGTATAAAAGAGAAACAAACTTGTTTTAATAAAACCGTGCGAAACAGCTAACTTTTTAACGTTCTCATAATTCAACGAAACTTGACCCAATTGCAGGTCCAGACCCATCCATTTGTGTTATAAATTTTCTAAGGGTAATACTAACTACAAGGTAGTATAAAAGCGAAACAAACTTGCTTTAATAAAATCGTGTAAAACAGCTAAATTTTGAACGTTTTCAGAATTCGACGAAACTTGGCCCAAACATTGGTCTAGACCCAAGCATTTGTGTTGTAAATTTGCTAAGCGTACAAATAACTACAAGTTAGCATAAAAGGAAAACAAACTTTCTTTAATAAAACCGTATAAAACAGCTAACTTTCGAACGTTCTCAAAATTCGAGAAACTTGACCCAATCGCAGGTCTAGACCCTTCCATTTGTGTTGTAAATATGCTAAGCGTAATAATAACTACAAGTTAGTATAAAAGGGAAACAAACTTGCTTTTATAAAACCGTGCAAAATAGCTAAATTTTGAACGTTCTCAAAATTCGACGAAACTTGACCGAAACGTTGGTCTAGACCCAAGCATTTGTGTTGTAAATTTGCTAAGCGTAATAGTAACTACAAGTTAGTATAAAAGGGAAACAAACTTGTTTTAATAAAACCGTGTAAAACAGCAAAATTTTGAGCATTCTCAGAACTCGACGAAACTTGACCCAAACATAGATCTAGACCCAAGAGTCTGTGTGTTAAATTTTCTAAGTGTAATAATAACTACAAGTTAGTATAAAAGGGAAACAAACTTGTTTTAATAAAACCGTACAAAACAGCTAACTTTTTAACGTTCTCATAATTCAACAAAACTTGATCCAATTGCAGGTCCAGTCCCATCCATTTTTGTTGTAAATTTGCTAAGGGTAATACTAACTACAAATTAGTATAAAAGCGAAACAAACTTGATTTAATAAAACCGTGCAAAACAGCTAAATTTCGAACGTTTTCAGAATTCGACGAAACTTGACCCAAACGTTGGTCTAGACCCAAGCATTTGTGTTGTAAATTTGTTAAGCGTAATAATAACTACAAGTTAGTATAAAAGGAAACAAACTTGTTTTAATAAAACCGTGCAAAACAGCTAAATTTTGAACATTCTCAGAATTCGACGAAACTTGACCGAAACATAGGTCTAGGCCCAAGAGTTTGTGTGTTAAATTTTCTAAGCGTAATAATAACTACAAGTTAGTAAAAAAGGGAAACAAACTTGTTTTAATAAAACCGTGCGAAACAGCTAACTTTTTAACGTTCTCATAATTCAACGAAACTTAACCCAATTGCAGGTCCAGACCCATCCATTTGTGTTGTAAATTTGCTAAGGGTAATACTAACTACAAGTTAGTATAAAAGCGAAACAAACTTGCTTTAATAAAATCGTGCAAAACAACTAAATTTTGAACGTTTTCAAAATTCGACGAAACTTGACCCAAACATTGGTCTAGACCCAAGGATTTGTGTTGTAAATTTGCTAAGCGTACTAATAACTACAAGTTAGCATAAAAGGAAAACAAACTTTCATTAATAAAACCGTATAAAACAGCTAACTTACGAACGTTCTCAGAATTCGAGAAACTTGACCCAATCGCAGGTCTAGACCCATCCATTTGTGTTGTAAATATGCTAAGCGTAATAATAACTACAAGTTAGTATAAAAGGGAAACAAACTTGCTTTAATAAAACCGTGCAAAATATCTAAATTTTGAACGTTTTCAAAATTCGACGAAACTTGTCCCAAACGTTGGTCTAGATCCAAGCATTTGTGTTGTAAATTTGCTAAGCGTAATAATAATTACAAGTTAGTTTAAAAGGGAAACAAACTTTGTTTAATAAAACCGTGCAAAACAGCTATATTTCGAACGTTTTCAGAATTCGACGAAACTTGACCCAAACATTGGTCTAGACCCAAGCATATGTGTTTTAAATTTTCTAAGCGTAATTATAACTACAAGTTAGTATAAAAGGGAAACAAACTTGTTTTAATAAAACCGTGCAAAACAGCTAAATTTTGAGCTTTCTCAGAATTCGACGAAACTTAACCCAAACATAGGTCTAGACCCAAGAGTTTGTGTGTTAAATTTTCTAAGCGTAATAATAACTACAAGTTAGTATAAAAGGGAAACAAACTTGTTTTAATAAAACCGTGCAAAACAGCTAACTTTTTAACGTTCTCATAATTCAACGAAACTTGACCCAATTGCAGGTCCAGTCCCATCTATATGTGTTGTAAATTTGCTAAGGGTAATACTAACTACAAGTTAGTATAAAAGCGACACAAACTTGCTTTAATAAAATCGTTGAAAACAGCTAAATTTTGAACGTTTCCAGAATTCGACGAAATTTGACCCAAACATTGGTCTAGACCCAAGCATTTCTGTTGTAAATTTGCTAAGCGTAATAATAACTACAAGTTAGCATAAAAGGGAAACAAACTTGTTTTAATAAAACCGTATAAAACAGCTAACTTTCGAACGTTCTAAGAATTCGAGAAACATGACCCAATCGCAGGTCTAGACCCATCCATTTGTGTTGTAAATATGCTAAGCTTAATAATAACTACAAGTTAGTATAAAAGGAAAACAAACTTGCTTTAATAAAACCCTGCAAAATAGCTAAATTTTGAACGATCTCAAAATTCGACGAAACTTGACCCATACGTTGGTCCAGACCCAAGCATTTGTGTAGTAAATTTGCTAAGAGTTATAATAACTACAAGTTAGCATTAAAGGGAAACAAACTTGCTTTAATAAAACCGTGCAAAACAGCTAAATTTTGAACGTTCTCGGAATTCGACGAAACCAGTCCCAAACGTTGGTCTAGTCCCAAGCATTAGTGTGGTAAATTTTCTAAACGTAATAATAACTACAAGTTAGTATAAAAGGGAAACAAACTTGTTTTAATAAACCGTGCAAAACAGCTAAATTTTGAGCATTCTAATAAATTGACGAAATTTGACCCAAACGTAGGTCTAAACCCAAGAGTTTGTGTGTTAAATTTTCTAAGCGTAGTAATAACTACAAGTTAGTATAAAAGGGAAACAAACTTGGTTTAATAAACCGTGCAAAACAGCTAACTTTTGAACGTTCTAAGAATTTAATAAAAAGTTGACCCAATCGTTGGTCTAGACCCATCCATTTGTGTTGTAAATTTGCTAAGCGTAATAATAACTACAAGTTAGTATAAAAGGGAAACAAACTTGCTTTAATAAAACCGTGCAAAACAGCTAACTTTTGAACGTTCTCAGAATTCAACGAAACTTGACCCAATCGCAGGTCCAAACCCATCCATTTGTATCGTAAATTTGCTAAGCGTAATAATAACTACAAGTTAGTATAAAAGCGAAACAAACTTGCTTTAATAAAATCGTGCAAAACAGCTAAATTTTGAACGTTTTCAGAATTTGACGAAACTTGACCAAAACGTTGGTCTAGACCCAAGAATTTGTGTTGTAAATTTGCTAAGCGTACTAATAACTACAAGTTAGCATAAAAGGAAAACAAACTTTCTTTAATAAAACCGTATAAAACAGCTAACTTTCGAACGTTCTCAAAATTCGAGAAACTTGACCCAATCGCAGGTCTAGACCCTTCCATTTGTGTTGTAAATATGCTAAGCGTAATAATAACTACAAGTTAGTATAAAAGGGAAACAAACTTGCTTTAATAAAACCGTGCAAAATAGCTAAATTTTGAACGTTCTCAAAATTCGACGAAACTTGACCGAAACGTTGGTCTAGACCCAAGCATTTGTGTTGTAAATTTGCTAAGCGTAATAATAATTACAAGTTAGTTTAAAAGGGAAAAAAACTTTGTTTAATAAAACTGTGCAAAAGAGCTAAATTTCGAACATTTTCAGAATTCGACGAAACATGACCCAAACGTTGGTCTAGACCCAAGCATTTGTGTTGTAAATTTGCTAACCGTAATAATAATTACAAGTTAGTTTAAAAGGGAAACAAACTTTGTTTAATAAAACCGTGCAAAACAACTAAATTTTGAGCATTCTCAGAATTCGACGAAACTTAACCCAAACAAAGGTCTAGACCCAAGAGTTTGTGTGTTAAATTTTCTAAGCGTAATAATAACTACAAGTTAGTATAAAAGGGAAACAAACTTGTTTTAATAAAACCGTGCAAAACAGCTAACTTTTTAACGTTCTCATAATTCAACGAAACTTGACCCAATTGCAGGTCCAGTCCCATCCATTTGTGTTGTAAATTTGCTAAGGGTAATACTAACTACAAGTTAGTATAAAAGCGAAACAAACTTGCTTTAATAAAATCGTGCAAAACAGCTAAATTTTGAACGTTTTCAGAATTCGACGAAAGTTGACCAAACATTGGTCTAGACCCAAGCATTTGTGTTGTAAATTTGCTAAGCGTAATAATAATTACAAGTTAGTTTAAAAGGGAAACAAACTTTGTTTAATAAAACCGTGCAAAACAGCTATATTTCGAACGTTTTCAGAATTCGACGAAACTTGACCCAAACATTGGTCTAGACCCAAGCATATGTGTTTTAAATTTTCTAAGCGTAATTATAACTACAAGTTAGTATAAAAGGGAAACAAACTTGTTTTAATAAAACCGTGCAAAACAGCTAAATTTTGAGCTTTCTCAGAATTCGACGAAACTTAACCCAAACATAGGTCTAGACCCAAGAGTTTGTGTGTTAAATTTTCTAAGCGTAATAATAACTACAAGTTAGTATAAAAGGGAAACAAACTTGTTTTAATAAAACCGTGCAAAACAGCTAACTTTTTAACGTTCTCATAATTCAACGAAACTTGACCCAATTGCAGGTCCAGTCCCATCTATATGTGTTGTAAATTTGCTAAGGGTAATACTAACTACAAGTTAGTATAAAAGCGACACAAACTTGCTTTAATAAAATCGTGCAAAACAGCTAAATTTTGAACGTTTCCAGAATTCGACGAAATTTGACCCAAACATTGGTCTAGACCCAAGCATTTCTGTTGTAAATTTGCTAAGCGTAATAATAACTACAAGTTAGCATAAAAGGGAAACAAACTTGTTTTAATAAAACCGTATAAAACAGCTAACTTTCGAACGTTCTCAGAATTCGAGAAACATGACCCAATCGCAGGTCTAGACCCATCCATTTGTGTTGTAAATATGCTAAGCTTAATAATAACTACAAGTTAGTATAAAAGGAAAACAAACTTGCTTTAATAAAACCCTGCAAAATAGCTAAATTTTGAACGATCTCAAAATTCGACGAAACTTGACCCATACGTTGGTCCAGACCCAAGCTTTTGTGTAGTAAATTTGCTAAGAGTAATAATAACTACAAGTTAGCATTAAAGGGAAACAAACTTGCTTTAATAAAACCGTGCAAAACAGCTAAATTTTGAACGTTCTCGGAATTCGACGAAACCAGTCCCAAACATTGGTCTAGTCCCAAGCATTAGTGTGGTAAATTTTCTAAACGTAATAATAACTACAAGTTAGTATAAAAGGGCAACAAACTTGTTTTAATAAACCGTGCAAAACAGCTAAATTTTGAGCATTCTAATAAATTGACGAAATTTGACCCAAACGTAGGTCTAAACCCAAGAGTTTGTGTGTTAAATTTTCTAAGCGTAGTAATAACTACAAGTTAGTATAAAAGGGAAACAAACTTGGTTTAATAAACCGTGCAAAACAGCTAACTTTTGAACGTTCTAAGAATTTAATAAAAAGTTGACCCAATCGTTGGTCTAGACCCATCCATTTGTGTTGTAAATTTGCTAAGCGTAATAATAACTACAAGTTAGTATAAAAGGGAAACAAACTTGCTTTAATAAAACCGTGCAAAATAGCTAACTTTTGAACGTTCTCAGAATTCAACGAAACTTGACCCAATCGCAGGTCCAAACCCATCCATTTGTATCGTAAATTTGCTAAGCGTAATAATAACTACAAGTTAGTATAAAAGCGAAACAAACTTGCTTTAATAAAATCGTGCAAAACAGCTAAATTTTGAACGTTTTCAGAATTTGACGAAACTTGACCAAAACGTTGGTCTAGACCCAAGAATTTGTGTTGTAAATTTGCTAAGCGTACTAATAACTACAAGTTAGCATAAAAGGAAAACAAACTTTCTTTAATAAAACCGTATAAAACAGCTAACTTTCGAACGTTCTCAAAATTCGAGAAACTTGACCCAATCGCAGGTCTAGACCCTTCCATTTGTGTTGTAAATATGCTAAGCGTAATAATAACTACAAGTTAGTATAAAAGGGAAACAAACTTGCTTTAATAAAACCGTGCAAAATAGCTAAATTTTGAACGTTCTCAAAATTCGACGAAACTTGACCGAAACGTTGGTCTAGACCCAAGCATTTGTGTTGTAAATTTGCTAAGCGTAATAATAATTACAAGTTAGTTTAAAAGGAAAAAAACTTTGTTTAATAAAACTGTGCAAAACAGCTAAATTTCGAACATTTTCAGAATTCGACGAAACATGACCCAAACGTTGGTCTAGACCCAAGCATTTGTGTTGTAAATTTGCTAACCGTAATAATAATTACAAGTTAGTTTAAAAGGGAAACAAACTTTGTTTAATAAAACCGTGCAAAACAACTAAATTTTGAGCATTCTCAGAATTCGACGAAACTTAACCCAAACAAAGGTCTAGACCCAAGAGTTTGTGTGTTAAATTTTCTAAGCGTAATAATAACTACAAGTTAGTATAAAAGGGAAACAAACTTGTTTTAATAAAACCGTGCAAAACAGCTAACTTTTTAACGTTCTCATAATTCAACGAAACTTGACCCAATTGCAGGTCCAGTCCCATCCATTTGTGTTGTAAATTTGCTAAGGGTAATACTAACTACAAGTTAGTATAAAAGCGAAACAAACTTGCTTTAATAAAATCGTGCAAAACAGCTAAATTTTGAACGTTTTCAGAATTCGACGAAAGTTGACCCAAACATTGGTCTAGACCCAAGCATTTCTGTTGTAAATTTGCTAAGCGTAATAATAACTACAAGTTAGCATAAAAGGGAAACAAACTTGTTTTAATAAAACCGTATAAAACAGCTAACTTTCGAACGTTCTCAGAATTCGAGAAACATGACCCAATCGCAGGTCTAGACCCATCCATTTGTGTTGTAAATATGCTAAGCTTAATAATAACTACAAGTTAGTATAAAAGGAAAACAAACTTGCTTTAATAAAACCCTGCAAAATAGCTAAATTTTGAACGATCTCAAAATTCGACGAAACTTGACCCATACGTTGGTCTAGACCCAAGCATTTGTGTCGTAAATTTGCTAAGAGTAATAATAACTACAAGTTAGCATTAAAGGGAAACAAACTTGCTTTAATAAAACCGTGCAAAACAGCTAACTTTTGAACGTTCTCAGAATTCAACGAAACTTGACCCAATCGCAGGTCCAAACCCATCCATTTGTATCGTAAATTTGCAAAGCGTAATAATAACTACAAGTTAGTATAAAAGCGAAACAAACTTGCTTTAATAAAATCGTGCAAAACAGCTAAATTTTGAACGTTTTCAGAATTTGACGAAACTTGACCAAAACGTTGGTCTAGACCCAAGATTTTGTGTTGTAAATTTGCTAAGCGTACTAATAACTACAAGTTAGCATAAAAGGAAAACAAACTTTCTTTAATAAAACCGTATAAAACAGCTAACTTTCGAACGTTCTCAAAATTCGAGAAACTTGACCCAATCGCAGGTCTAGACCCTTCCATTTGTGTTGTAAATATGCTAAGCGTAATAATAACTACAAGTTAGTATAAAAGGGAAACAAACTTGCTTTAATAAAACCGTGCAAAATAGCTAAATTTTGAACGTTCTCAAAATTCGACGAAACTTGACCGAAACGTTGGTCTAGACCCAAGCATTTGTGTTGTAAATTTGCTAAGCGTAATAATAACTACAAGTTAGTATAAAAGGGAAACAAACTTGTTTTAATAAAACCGTGCAAAACAGCTAAATTTTGAGCATTCTCAGAACTCGACGAAACTTGACCCAAACATAGATCTAGACCCAAGAGTCTGTGTGTTAAATTTTCTAAGTGTAATAATAACTACAAGTTAGTATAAAAGGGAAACAAACTTGTTTTAATAAAAACGTACAAAACAGCTAACTTTTTAACGTTCTCATAATTCAACAAAACTTGATCCAATTCCAGGTCCAGTCCCATCCATTTGTGTTGTAAATTTGCTAAGGGTAATACTAACTACAAATTAGTATAAAAGCGAAACAAACTTGATATAATAAAACCGTGCAAAACAGCTAAATTTCGAACGTTTTCAGAATTCGACGAAACTTGACCCAAACGTTGGTCTAGACCCAAGCATTTGTGTTGTAAATTTGTTAAGCGTAATAATAACTACAAGTTAGTATAAAAGGAAACAAACTTGTTTTAATAAAACCGTGCAAAACAGCTAAATTTTGAGCATTCTCAGAATTCGACGAAACTTGACCGAAACATAGGTCTAGGCCCAAGAGTTTGTGTGTTAAATTTTCTAAGCGTAATAATAACTACAAGTTAGTAAAAAAGGGAAACAAACTTGTTTTAATAAAACCGTGTGAAACAGCTAACTTTTTAACGTTCTCATAATTCAACGAAACTTGACCCAATTGCAGGTCCAGACCCATCCATTTGTGTTATAAATTTTCTAAGGGTAATACAAACTACAAGGTAGTATAAAAGCGAAACAAACTTGCTTTAATAAAATCGTGCAAAACAGCTAAATTTTGAACGTTTTCAGAATTCGACGAAACTTGGCCCAAACATTGGTCTAGACCCAAGCATTTGTGTTGTAAATTTGCTAAGCGTACAAATAACTACAAGTTAGCATAAAAGGAAAACAAACTTTCTTTAATAAAACCGTATAAAACAGCTAACTTTCGAACGTTCTTAAAATTCGAGAAACTTGACCCAATCGCAGGTCTAGACCCTTCCATTTGTGTTGTAAATATGCTAAGCGTAATAATAACTACAAGTTAGTATAAAAGGGAAACAAACTTGCTTTAATAAAACCGTGCAAAATAGCTAAATTTTGAACGTTCTCAAAATTCGACGAAACTTGACCGAAACGTTGGTCTAGACCCAAGCATTTGTGTTGTAAATTTGCTAAGCGTAATAATAACTACAAGTTAGTATAAAAGGGAAACAAACTTGTTTTAATAAAACCGTGCAAAACAGCTAAATTTTGAGCATTCTCAGAACTCGACGAAACTTGACCCAAACATAGATCTAGACCCAAGAGTCTGTGTGTTAAATTTTCTAAGTGTAATAATAACTACAAGTTAGTATAAAAGGGAAACAAACTTGTTTTAATAAAACCGTACAAAACAGCTAACTTTTTAACGTTCTCATAATTCAACAAAACTTGATCCAATTGCAGGTCCAGTCCCATCCATTTGTGTTGTAAATTTGCTAAGGGTAATACTAACTACAAATTAGTATAAAAGCGAAACAAACTTGATTTAATAAAACCGTGCAAAACAGCTAAATTTCGAACGTTTTCAGAATTCGACGAAACTTGACCCAAACGTTGGTCTAGACCCAAGCATTTGTGTTGTAAATTTGTTAAGCGTAATAATAACTACAAGTTAGTATAAAAGGAAACAAACTTGTTTTAATAAAACCGTGCAAAACAGCTAAATTTTGAACATTCTCAGAATTCGACGAAACTTGACCGAAACATAGGTCTAGGCCCAAGAGTTTGTGTGTTAAATTTTCTAAGCGTAATAATAACTACAAGTTAGTAAAAAAGGGAAACAAACTTGTTTTAATAAAACCGTGTGAAACAGCTAACTTTTTAACGTTCTCATAATTCAACAAAACTTGACCCAATTGCAGGTCCAGACCCATCCATTTGTGTTATAAATTTTCTAAGGGTAATACAAACTACAAGGTAGTATAAAAGCGAAACAAACTTGCTTTAATAAAATCGTGCAAAACAGCTAAATTTTGAACGTTTTGAGAATTCGACGAAACTTGGCCCAAACATTGGTCTAGACCCAAGCATTTGTGTTGTAAATTTGCTAAGCGTACAAATAACTACAAGTTAGCATAAAAGGAAAACAAACTTTCTTTAATAAAACCGTATAAAACAGCTAACTTTCGAACGTTCTCAAAATTCGAGAAACTTGACCCAATCGCAGGTCTAGACCCTTCCATTTGTGTTGTAAATATGCTAAGCGTAATAATAACTACAAGTTAGTATAAAAGGGAAACAAACTTGCTTTAATAAAACCGTGCAAAATAGCTAAATTTTGAACGTTCTCAAAATTCGACGAAACTTGACCGAAACGTTGGTCTAGACCCAAGCATTTGTGTTGTAAATTTGCTAAGCGTAATAATAACTACAAGTTAGTATAAAAGGGAAACAAACTTGTTTTAATAAAACCGTGCAAAACAGCTAAATTTTGAGCATTCTCAGAACTCGACGAAACTTGACCCAAACATAGATCTAGACCCAAGAGTCTGTGTGTTAAATTTTCTAAGTGTAATAATAACTACAAGTTAGTATAAAAGGGAAACAAACTTGTTTTAATAAAACCGTACAAAACAGCTAACTTTTTAACGTTCTCATAATTCAACAAAACTTGATCCAATTGCAGGTCCAGTCCCATCCATTTGTGTTGTAAATTTGCTAAGGGTAATACTAACTACAAATTAGTATAAAAGCGAAACAAACTTGATTTAATAAAATCGTGCAAAACAGCTAAATTTCGAACGTTTTCAGAATTCGACGAAACTTGACCCAAACGTTGGTCTAGACCCAAGCATTTGTGTTGTAAATTTGTTAAGCGTAATAATAACTACAAGTTAGTATAAAAGGAAACAAACTTGTTTTAATAAAACCGTGCAAAACAGCTAAATTTTGAACATTCTCAGAATTCGACGAAACTTGACCGAAACATAGGTCTAGGCCCAAGAGTTTGTGTGTTAAATTTTCTAAGCGTAATAATAACTACAAGTTAGTAAAAAAGGGAAACAAACTTGTTTTAATAAAACCGTGCGAAACAGCTAACTTTTTAACGTTCTCATAATTCAACGAAACTTAACCCAATTGCAGGTCCAGACCCATCCATTTGTGTTGTAAATTTGCTAAGGGTAATACTAACTACAAGTTAGTATAAAAGCGAAACAAACTTGCTTTAATAAAATCGTGCAAAACAGCTAAATTTTGAACGTTTTCAAAATTCGACGAAACTTGACCCAAACATTGGTCTAGACCCAAGGATTTGTGTTGTAAATTTGCTAAGCGTACTAATAACTACAAGTTAGCATAAAAGGAAAACAAACTTTCATTAATAAAACCGTATAAAACAGCTAACTTTCGAACGTTCTCAGAATTCGAGAAACTTGACCCAATCGCAGGTCTAGACCCATCCATTTGTGTTGTAAATATGCTAAGCGTAATAATAACTACAAGTTAGTATAAAAGGGAAACAAACTTGCTTTAATAAAACCGTGCAAAATAGCTAAATTTTGAACGTTCTCAAAATTCGACGAAACTTGTCCCAAACGTTGGTCTAGATCCAAGCATTTGTGTTGTAAATTTGCTAAGCGTAATAATAATTACAAGTTAGTTTAAAAGGGAAACAAACTTTGTTTAATAAAACCGTGCAAAACAGCTATATTTCGAACGTTTTCAGAATTCGACGAAACTTGACCCAAACGTTGGTCTAGACCCAAGCATTTGTGTTGTAAATTTGCTAACCGTAATAATAATTACAAGTTAGTTTAAAAGGGAAACAAACTTTGTTTAATAAAACCGTGCAAAACAACTAAATTTTGAGCATTCTCAGAATTCGACGAAACTTAACCCAAACAAAGGTCTAGACCCAAGAGTTTGTGTGTTAAATTTTCTAAGCGTAATAATAACTACAAGTTAGTATAAAAGGGAAACAAACTTGTTTTAATAAAACCGTGCAAAACAGCTAACTTTTTAACGTTCTCATAATTCAACGAAACTTGACCCAATTGCTGGTCCAGTCCCATCCATTTGTGTTGTAAATTTGCTAAGGGTAATACTAACTACAAGTTAGTATAAAAGCGAAACAAACTTGCTTTAATAAAATCGTGCAAAACAGCTAAATTTTGAACGTTTTCAGAATTCGACGAAAGTTGACCCAAACATTGGTCTAGACCCAAGCATTTCTGTTGTAAATTTGCTAAGCGTAATAATAACTACAAGTTAGCATAAAAGGGAAACAAACTTGTTTTAATAAAACCGTATAAAACAGCTAACTTTCGAACGTTCTCAGAATTCGAGAAACATGACCCAATCGCAGGTCTAGACCCATCCATTTGTGTTGTAAATATGCTAAGCTTAATAATAACTACAAGTTAGTATAAAAGGAAAACAAACTTGCTTTAATAAAACCCTGCAAAATAGCTAAATTTTGAACGATCTCAAAATTCGACGAAACTTGACCCATACGTTGGTCTAGACCCAAGCATTTGTGTCGTAAATTTGCTAAGAGTAATAATAACTACAAGTTAGCATTAAAGGGAAACAAACTTGCTTTAATAAAACCGTGCAAAACAGCTAACTTTTGAACGTTCTCAGAATTCAACGAAACTTGACCCAATCGCAGGTCCAAACCCATCCATTTGTATCGTAAATTTGCAAAGCGTAATAATAACTACAAGTTAGTATAAAAGCGAAACAAACTTGCTTTAATAAAATCGTGCAAAACAGCTAAATTTTGAACGTTTTCAGAATTTGACGAAACTTGACCAAAACGTTGGTCTAGACCCAAGATTTTGTGTTGTAAATTTGCTAAGCGTACTAATAACTACAAGTTAGCATAAAAGGAAAACAAACTTTCTTTAATAAAACCGTATAAAACAGCTAACTTTCGAACGTTCTCAAAATTCGAGAAACTTGACCCAATCGCAGGTCTAGACCCTTCCATTTGTGTTGTAAATATGCTAAGCGTAATAATAACTACAAGTTAGTATAAAAGGGAAACAAACTTGCTTTAATAAAACCGTGCAAAATAGCTAAATTTTGAACGTTCTCAAAATTCGACGAAACTTGACCGAAACGTTGGTCTAGACCCAAGCATTTGTGTTGTAAATTTGCTAAGCGTAATAATAACTACAAGTTAGTATAAAAGGGAAACAAACTTGTTTTAATAAAACCGTGCAAAACAGCTAAATTTTGAGCATTCTCAGAACTCGACGAAACTTGACCCAAACATAGATCTAGACCCAAGAGTCTGTGTGTTAAATTTTCTAAGTGTAATAATAACTACAAGTTAGTATAAAAGGGAAACAAACTTGTTTTAATAAAAACGTACAAAACAGCTAACTTTTTAACGTTCTCATAATTCAACAAAACTTGATCCAATTCCAGGTCCAGTCCCATCCATTTGTGTTGTAAATTTGCTAAGGGTAATACTAACTACAAATTAGTATAAAAGCGAAACAAACTTGATATAATAAAACCGTGCAAAACAGCTAAATTTCGAACGTTTTCAGAATTCGACGAAACTTGACCCAAACGTTGGTCTAGACCCAAGCATTTGTGTTGTAAATTTGTTAAGCGTAATAATAACTACAAGTTAGTATAAAAGGAAACAAACTTGTTTTAATAAAACCGTGCAAAACAGCTAAATTTTGAGCATTCTCAGAATTCGACGAAACTTGACCGAAACATAGGTCTAGGCCCAAGAGTTTGTGTGTTAAATTTTCTAAGCGTAATAATAACTACAAGTTAGTAAAAAAGGGAAACAAACTTGTTTTAATAAAACCGTGTGAAACAGCTAACTTTTTAACGTTCTCATAATTCAACGAAACTTGACCCAATTGCAGGTCCAGACCCATCCATTTGTGTTATAAATTTTCTAAGGGTAATACAAACTACAAGGTAGTATAAAAGCGAAACAAACTTGCTTTAATAAAATCGTACAAAACAGCTAAATTTTGAACGTTTTCAGAATTCGACGAAACTTGGCCCAAACATTGGTCTAGACCCAAGCATTTGTGTTGTAAATTTGCTAAGCGTACAAATAACTACAAGTTAGCATAAAAGGAAAACAAACTTTCTTTAATAAAACCGTATAAAACAGCTAACTTTCGAACGTTCTTAAATTTCGAGAAACTTGACCCAATCGCAGGTCTAGACCCTTCCATTTGTGTTGTAAATATGCTAAGCGTAATAATAACTACAAGTTAGTATAAAAGGGAAACAAACTTGCTTTAATAAAACCGTGCAAAATAGCTAAATTTTGAACGTTCTCAAAATTCGACGAAACTTGACCGAAACGTTGGTCTAGACCCAAGCATTTGTGTTGTAAATTTGCTAAGCGTAATAATAACTACAAGTTAGTATAAAAGGGAAACAAACTTGTTTTAATAAAACCGTGCAAAACAGCTAAATTTTGAGCATTCTCAGAACTCGACGAAACTTGACCCAAACATAGATCTAGACCCAAGAGTCTGTGTGTTAAATTTTCTAAGTGTAATAATAACTACAAGTTAGTATAAAAGGGAAACAAACTTGTTTTAATAAAACCGTACAAAACAGCTAACTTTTTAACGTTCTCATAATTCAACAAAACTTGATCCAATTGCAGGTCCAGTCCCATCCATTTGTGTTGTAAATTTGCTAAGGGTAATACTAACTACAAATTAGTATAAAAGCGAAACAAACTTGATTTAATAAAACCGTGCAAAACAGCTAAATTTCGAACGTTTTCAGAATTCGACGAAACTTGACCCAAACGTTGGTCTAGACCCAAGCATTTGTGTTGTAAATTTGTTAAGCGTAATAATAACTACAAGTTAGTATAAAAGGAAACAAACTTGTTTTAATAAAACCGTGCAAAACAGCTAAATTTTGAACATTCTCAGAATTCGACGAAACTTGACCGAAACATAGGTCTAGGCCCAAGAGTTTGTGTGTTAAATTTTCTAAGCGTAATAATAACTACAAGTTAGTAAAAAAGGGAAACAAACTTGTTTTAATAAAACCGTGTGAAACAGCTAACTTTTTAACGTTCTCATAATTCAACAAAACTTGACCCAATTGCAGGTCCAGACCCATCCATTTGTGTTATAAATTTTCTAAGGGTAATACAAACTACAAGGTAGTATAAAAGCGAAACAAACTTGCTTTAATAAAATCGTGCAAAACAGCTAAATTTTGAACGTTTTGAGAATTCGACGAAACTTGGCCCAAACATTGGTCTAGACCCAAGCATTTGTGTTGTAAATTTGCTAAGCGTACAAATAACTACAAGTTAGCATAAAAGGAAAACAAACTTTCTTTAATAAAACCGTATAAAACAGCTAACTTTCGAACGTTCTCAAAATTCGAGAAACTTGACCCAATCGCAGGTCTAGACCCTTCCATTTGTGTTGTAAATATGCTAAGCGTAATAATAACTACAAGTTAGTATAAAAGGGAAACAAACTTGCTTTAATAAAACCGTGCAAAATAGCTAAATTTTGAACGTTCTCAAAATTCGACGAAACTTGACCGAAACGTTGGTCTAGACCCAAGCATTTGTGTTGTAAATTTGCTAAGCGTAATAATAACTACAAGTTAGTATAAAAGGGAAACAAACTTGTTTTAATAAAACCGTGCAAAACAGCTAAATTTTGAGCATTCTCAGAACTCGACGAAACTTGACCCAAACATAGATCTAGACCCAAGAGTCTGTGTGTTAAATTTTCTAAGTGTAATAATAACTACAAGTTAGTATAAAAGGGAAACAAACTTGTTTTAATAAAACCGTACAAAACAGCTAACTTTTTAACGTTCTCATAATTCAACAAAACTTGATCCAATTGCAGGTCCAGTCCCATCCATTTGTGTTGTAAATTTGCTAAGGGTAATACTAACTACAAATTAGTATAAAAGCGAAACAAACTTGATTTAATAAAATCGTGCAAAACAGCTAAATTTCGAACGTTTTCAGAATTCGACGAAACTTGACCCAAACGTTGGTCTAGACCCAAGCATTTGTGTTGTAAATTTGTTAAGCGTAATAATAACTACAAGTTAGTATAAAAGGAAACAAACTTGTTTTAATAAAACCGTGCAAAACAGCTAAATTTTGAACATTCTCAGAATTCGACGAAACTTGACCGAAACATAGGTCTAGGCCCAAGAGTTTGTGTGTTAAATTTTCTAAGCGTAATAATAACTACAAGTTAGTAAAAAAGGGAAACAAACTTGTTTTAATAAAACCGTGCGAAACAGCTAACTTTTTAACGTTCTCATAATTCAACGAAACTTAACCCAATTGCAGGTCCAGACCCATCCATTTGTGTTGTAAATTTGCTAAGGGTAATACTAACTACAAGTTAGTATAAAAGCGAAACAAACTTGCTTTAATAAAATCGTGCAAAACAGCTAAATTTTGAACGTTTTCAAAATTCGACGAAACTTGACCCAAACATTGGTCTAGACCCAAGGATTTGTGTTGTAAATTTGCTAAGCGTACTAATAACTACAAGTTAGCATAAAAGGAAAACAAACTTTCTTTTATAAAACCGTATAAAACAGCTAACTTTCGAACGTTCTCAAAATTCGAGAAACTTGACCCAATCGCAGGTCTAGACCCTTCCATTTGTGTTGTAAATATGCTAAGCGTAATAATAACTACAAGTTAGTATAAAAGGGAAACAAACTTGCTTTAATAAAACCGTGCAAAATAGCTAAATTTTGAACGTTCTCAAAATTCGACGAAACTTGACCGAAACGTTGGTCTAGACCCAAGCATTTGTGTTGTAAATTTGCTAAGCGTAATAATAACTACAAGTTAGTATAAAAGGGAAACAAACTTGTTTTAATAAAACCGTGCAAAACAGCTAAATTTTGAGCATTCTCAGAACTCGACGAAACTTGACCCAAACATAGATCTAGACCCAAGAGTCTGTGTGTTAAATTTTCTAAGTGTAATAATAACTACAAGTTAGTATAAAAGGGAAACAAACTTGTTTTAATAAAACCGTACAAAACAGCTAACTTTTTAACGTTCTCATAATTCAACAAAACTTGATCCAATTGCAGGTCCAGTCCCATCCATTTGTGTTGTAAATTTGCTAAGGGTAATACTAACTACAAATTAGTATAAAAGCGAAACAAACTTGATTTAATAAAATCGTGCAAAACAGCTAAATTTCGAACGTTTTCAGAATTCGACGAAACTTGACCCAAACGTTGGTCTAGACCCAAGCATTTGTGTTGTAAATTTGCTAAGCGTAATAATAATTACAAGTTAGTTTAAAAGGAAAAAAACTTTGTTTAATAAAACTGTGCAAAACAGCTAAATTTCGAACATTTTCAGAATTCGACGAAACATGACCCAAACGTTGGTCTAGACCCAAGCATTTGTGTTGTAAATTTGCTAACCGTAATAATAATTACAAGTTAGTTTAAAAGGGAAACAAACTTTGTTTAATAAAACCGTGCAAAACAACTAAATTTTGAGCATTCTCAGAATTCGACGAAACTTAACCCAAACAAAGGTCTAGACCCAAGAGTTTGTGTGTTAAATTTTCTAAGCGTAATAATAACTACAAGTTAGTATAAAAGGGAAACAAACTTGTTTTAATAAAACCGTGCAAAACAGCTAACTTTTTAACGTTCTCATAATTCAATGAAACTTGACCCAATTGCAGGTCCAGTCCCATCTATATGTGTTGTAAATTTGCTAAGGGTAATACTAACTACAAGTTAGTATAAAAGCGACACAAACTTGCTTTAATAAAATCGTGCAAAACAGCTAAATTTTGAACGTTTCCAGAATTCGACGAAATTTGACCCAAACATTGGTCTAGACCCAAGCATTTCTGTTGTAAATTTGCTAAGCGTAATAATAACTACAAGTTAGCATAAAAGGGAAACAAACTTGTTTTAATAAAACCGTATAAAACAGCTAACTTTCGAACGTTCTCAGAATTCGAGAAACATGACCCAATCGCAGGTCTAAACCCATCCATTTGTGTTGTAAATATGCTAAGCTTAATAATAACTACAAGTTAGTATAAAAGGAAAACAAACTTGCTTTAATAAAACCCTGCAAAATAGCTAAATTTTGAACGATCTCAAAATTCGACGAAACTTGACCCATACGTTGGTCCAGACCCAAGCATTTGTGTAGTAAATTTGCTAAGAGTAATAATAACTACAAGTTAGCATTAAAGGGAAACAAACTTGCTTTAATAAAACCGTGCAAAACAGCTAAATTTTGAACGTTCTCGGAATTCGACGCAACCAGTCCCAAACGTTGGTCTAGTCCCAAGCATTAGTGTGGTAAATTTTCTAAACGTAATAATAACTACAAGTTAGTATAAAAGGAAAACAAACTTGTTTTAATAAACCGTGCAAAACAGCTAAATTTTGAGCATTCTAATAAATTGACGAAATTTGACCCAAACGTAGGTCTAAACCCAAGAGTTTGTGTGTTAAATTTTCTAAGCGTAGTAATAACTACAAGTTAGTATAAAAGGGAAACAAACTTGGTTTAATAAACCGTGCAAAATAGCTAACTTTTGAACGTTCTAAGAATTCAATAAAAAGTTGACCCAATCGTTGGTCTAGACCCATCCATTTGTGTTGTAAATTTGCTAAGCGTAATAATAACTACAAGTTAGTATAAAAGGGAAACAAACTTGCTTTAATAAAACCGTGCAAAACAGCTAACTTTTGAACGTTCTCAGAATTCAACGAAACTTGACCCAATCGCAGGTCCAAACCCATCCATTTGTATCGTAAATTTGCTAAGCGTAATAATAACTACAAGTTAGTATAAAAGCGAAACAAACTTGCTTTAATAAAATCGTGCAAAACAGCTAAATTTTGAACGTTTTCAGAATTTGACGAAACTTGACCAAAACGTTGGTCTAGACCCAAGAATTTGTGTTGTAAATTTGCTAAGCGTACTAATAACTACAAGTTAGCATAAAAGGAAAACAAACTTTCTTTAATAAAACCGTATAAAACAGCTAACTTTCGAACGTTCTCAAAATTCGAGAAACTTGACCCAATCGCAGGTCTAGACCCTTCCATTTGTGTTGTAAATATGCTAAGCGTAATAATAACTACAAGTTAGTATAAAAGGGAAACAAACTTGCTTTAATAAAACCGTGCAAAATAGCTAAATTTTGAACGTTCTCAAAATTCGACGAAACTTGACCGAAACGTTGGTCTAGACCCAAGCATTTGTGTTGTAAATTTGCTAAGCGTAATAATAATTACAAGTTAGTTTAAAAGGGAAACAAACTTTGTTTAATAAAACTGTGCAAAACAGCTAAATTTCGAACATTTTCAGAATTCGACGAAACATGACCCAAACGTTGGTCTAGACCCAAGCATTTGTGTTGTAAATTTGCTAACCGTAATAATAATTACAAGTTAGTTTAAAAGGGAAACAAACTTTGTTTAATAAAACCGTGCAAAACAGCTAAATTTTGAGCATTCTCAGAATTCGACGAAACTTAACCCAAACAAAGGTCTAGACCCAAGAGTTTGTGTGTTAAATTTTCTAAGCGTAATAATAACTACAAGTTAGTATAAAAGGGAAACAAACTTGTTTTAATAAAACCGTGCAAAACAGCTAACTTTTTAACGTTCTCATAATTCAACGAAACTTGACCCAATTGCAGGTCCAGTCCCATCCATTTGTGTTGTAAATTTGCTAAGGGTAATATTAACTTCAAGTTAGTATAAAAGCGAAACAAACTTGCTTTAATAAAATCGTGCAAAACAGCTAAATTTTGAACGTTTCCAGAATTCGATGAAACTTGACCCAAACATTGGTCTAGACCCAAGCATTTCTGTTGTAAATTTGCTAAGCGTAATAATAACTACAAGTTAGCATAAAAGGGAAACAAACTTGTTTTAATAAAACCGTATAAAACAGCTAACTTTCGAACGTTCTCAGAATTCGAGAAACATGACCCAATCGCAGGTCTAGACCCATCCATTTGTGTTGTAAATATGCTAAGCTTAATAATAACTACAAGTTAGTATAAAAGGAAAACAAACTTGCTTTAATAAAACCCTGCAAAATAGCTAAATTTTGAACGATCTCAAAATTCGACGAAACTTGACCCATACGTTGGTCTAGACCCAAGCATTTGTGTCGTAAATTTGCTAAGAGTAATAATAACTACAAGTTAGCATTAAAGGGAAACAAACTTGCTTTAATAAAACCGTGCAAAACAGCTAACTTTTGAACGTTCTCAGAATTCAATAAAAAGTTGACCCAATCGTTGGTCTAGACCCATCCATTTGTGTTGTAAATTTGCTAAGCGTAATAATAACTACAAGTTAGAATAAAAGGGAAACAAACTTGCTTTAATAAAACCGTGCAAAACAGCTAACTTTTGAACGTTCTCAGAATTCAACGAAACTTGACCCAATCGCAGGTCCAAACCCATCCATTTGTATCGTAAATTTGCTAAGCGTAATAATAACTACAAGTTAGTATAAAAGCGAAACAAACTTGCTTTAATAAAATCGTGCAAAACAGCTAAATTTTGAACGTTTTCAGAATTTGACGAAACTTGACCAAAACGTTGGTCTAGACCCAAGAATTTGTGTTGTAAATTTGCTAAGCGTACTAATAACTACAAGTTAGCATAAAAGGAAAACAAACTTTCTTTAATAAAACCGTATAAAACAGCTAACTTTCGAACGTTCTCAAAATTCGAGAAACTTGACCCAATCGCAGGTCTAGACCCTTCCATTTGTGTTGTAAATATGCTAAGCGTAATAATAACTACAAGTTAGTATAAAAGGGAAACAAACTTGCTTTAATAAAACCGTGCAAAATAGCTAAATTTTGAACGTTCTCAAAATTCGACGAAACTTGACCGAAACGTTGGTCTAGACCCAAGCATTTGTGTTGTAAATTTGCTAAGCGTAATAATAATTACAAGTTAGTTTAAAAGGGAAACAAACTTTGTTTAATAAAACTGTGCAAAACAGCTAAATTTCGAACATTTTCAGAATTCGACGAAACATGACCCAAACGTTGGTCTAGACCCAAGCATTTGTGTTGTAAATTTGCTAACCGTAATAATAATTACAAGTTAGTTTAAAAGGGAAACAAACTTTGTTTAATAAAACCGTGCAAAACAGCTAAATTTTGAGCATTCTCAGAATTCGACGAAACTTAACCCAAACAAAGGTCTAGACCCAAGAGTTTGTGTGTTAAATTTTCTAAGCGTAATAATAACTACAAGTTAGTATAAAAGGGAAACAAACTTGTTTTAATAAAACCGTGCAAAACAGCTAACTTTTTAACGTTCTCATAATTCAACGAAACTTGACCCAATTGCAGGTCCAGTCCCATCCATTTGTGTTGTAAATTTGCTAAGGGTAATACTAACTACAAGTTAGTATAAAAGCGAAACAAACTTGCTTTAATAAAATCGTGCAAAACAGCTAAATTTTGAACGTTTCCAGAATTCGACGAAACTTGACCCAAACATTGGTCTAGACCCAAGCATTTCTGTTGTAAATTTGCTAAGCGTAATAATAACTACAAGTTAGCATAAAAGGGAAACAAACTTGTTTTAATAAAACCGTATAAAACAGCTAACTTTCGAACGTTCTCAGAATTCGAGAAACATGACCCAATCGCAGGTCTAGACCCATCCATTTGTGTTGTAAATATGCTAAGCTTAATAATAACTACAAGTTAGTATAAAAGGAAAACAAACTTGCTTTAATAAAACCCTGCAAAATAGCTAAATTTTGAACGATCTCAAAATTCGACGAAACTTGACCCATACGTTGGTCTAGACCCAAGCATTTGTGTCGTAAATTTGCTAAGAGTAATAATAACTACAAGTTAGCATTAAAGGGAAACAAACTTGCTTTAATAAAACCGTGCAAAACAGCTAACTTTTGAACGTTCTCAGAATTCAACGAAACTTGACCCAATCGCAGGTCCAAACCCATCCATTTGTATCGTAAATTTGCTAAGCGTAATAATAACTACAAGTTAGTATAAAAGCGAAATAAACTTGCTTTAATAAAATCGTGCAAAACAGCTAAATTTTGAACGTTTTCAGAATTTGACGAAACTTGACCAAAACGTTGGTCTAGACCCAAGATTTTGTGTTGTAAATTTGCTAAGCGTACTAATAACTACAAGTTAGCATAAAAGCAAAACAAACTTTCTTTAATAAAACCGTATAAAACAGCTAACTTTCGAATGTTCTCAAAGTTCGAGAAACTTGACCCAATCGCAGGTCTAGACCCTTCCATTTGTGTTGTAAATATGCTAAGCGTAATAATAACTACAAGTTAGTATAAAAGGGAAACAAACTTGCTTTAATAAAACCGTGCAAAATAGCTAAATTTTGAACGTTCTCAAAATTCGACGAAACTTGACCGAAACGTTGGTCTAGACCCAAGCATTTGTGTTGTAAATTTGCTAAGCGTAATAATAACTACAAGTTAGTATAAAAGGGAAACAAACTTGTTTTAATAAAACCGTGCAAAACAGCTAAATTTTGAGCATTCTCAGAACTCGACGAAACTTGACCCAAACATAGATCTAGACCCAAGAGTCTGTGTGTTAAATTTTCTAAGTGTAATAATAACTACAAGTTAGTATAAAAGGGAAACAAACTTGTTTTAATAAAACCGTACAAAACAGCTAACTTTTTAACGTTCTCATAATTCAACAAAACTTGATCCAATTCCAGGTCCAGTCCCATCCATTTGTGTTGTAAATTTGCTAAGGGTAATACTAACTACAAATTAGTATAAAAGCGAAACAAACTTGATTTAATAAAACCGTGCAAAACAGCTAAATTTCGAACGTTTTCAGAATTCGACGAAACTTGACCCAAACGTTGGTCTAGACCCAAGCATTTGTGTTGTAAATTTGTTAAGCGTAATAATAACTACAAGTTAGTATAAAAGGAAACAAACTTGTTTTAATAAAACCGTATAAAACAGCTAACTTTCGAACGTTCTTAAAATTCGAGAAACTTGACCCAATCGCAGGTCTAGACCCTTCCATTTGTGTTGTAAATATGCTAAGCGTAATAATAACTACAAGTTAGTAAAAAAGGGAAACAAACTTGTTTTAATAAAACCGTGTGAAACAGCTAACTTTTTAACGTTCTCATAATTCAACGAAACTTGACCCAATTGCAGGTCCAGACCCATCCATTTGTGTTGTAAATTTGCTGAGGGTAATACTAACTACAAGTTAGTATAAAAGCGAAACAAACTTGCTTTAATAAAATCGTGCAAAACAGCTAAATTTTGAACGTTTTCAAAATTCGACGAAACTTGACCCAAACATTGGTCTAGACCAAAGGATTTGTGTTGTAAATTTGCTAAGCGTACTAATAACTACAAGTTAGCATAAAAGGAAAACAAACTTTCATTAATAAAACCGTATAAAACAGCTAACTTTCGAACGTTCTCAGAATTCGAGAAACTTGACCCAATCGCAGGTCTAGACCCTTCCATTTGTGTTGTAAATATGCTAAGCGTAATAATAACTACAAGTTAGTATAAAAGGGAAACAAACTTGCTTTAATAAAACCGTGCAAAATAGCTAAATTTTGAACGTTCTCAAAATTCGACGAAACTTGACCGAAACGTTGGTCTAGACCCAAGCATTTGTGTTGTAAATTTGCTAAGCGTAATAATAACTACAAGTTAGTATAAAAGGGAAACAAACTTGTTTTAATAAAACCGTGCAAAACAGCTAAATTTTGAGCATTCTCAGAACTCGACGAAACTTGACCCAAACATAGATCTAGACCCAAGAGTCTGTGTGTTAAATTTTCTAAGTGTAATAATAACTACAAGTTAGTATAAAAGGGAAACAAACTTGTTTTAATAAAACCGTACAAAACAGCTAACTTTTTAACGTTCTCATAATTCAACAAAACTTGATCCAATTGCAGGTCCAGTCCCATCCATTTGTGTTGTAAATTTGCTAAGGGTAATACTAACTACAAATTAGTATAAAAGCGAAACAAACTTGATTTAATAAAACCGTGCAAAACAGCTAAATTTCGAACGTTTTCAGAATTCGACGAAACTTGACCCAAACGTTGGTCTAGACCCAAGCATTTGTGTTGTAAATTTGTTAAGCGTAATAATAACTACAAGTTAGTATAAAAGGAAACAAACTTGTTTTAATAAAACCGTGCAAAAAAGCTAAATTTTGAACATTCTCAGAATTCGACGAAACTTGACCGAAACATAGGTCTAGGCCCAAGAGTTTGTGTGTTAAATTTTCTAAGCGTAATAATAACTACAAGTTAGTAAAAAAGGGAAACAAACTTGTTTTAATAAAACCGTGTGAAACAGCTAACTTTTTAACGTTCTCATAATTCAACAAAACTTGACCCAATTGCAGGTCCAGACCCATCCATTTGTGTTATAAATTTTCTAAGGGTAATACAAACTACAAGGTAGTATAAAAGCGAAACAAACTTGCTTTAATAAAATCGTGCAAAACAGCTAAATTTTGAACGTTTTCAGAATTCGACGAAACTTGGCCCAAACATTGGTCTAGACCCAAGCATTTGTGTTGTAAATTTGCTAAGCGTACAAATAACTACAAGTTAGCAAAAAAGGAAAACAAACTTTCTTTAATAAAACCGTATAAAACAGCTAACTTTCGAACGTTCTCAAAATTCGAGAAACTTGACCCAATCGCAGGTCTAGACCCTTCCATTTGTGTTGTAAATATGCTAAGCGTAATAATAACTACAAGTTAGTATAAAAGGGAAACAAACTTGCTTTAATAAAACCGTGCAAAATAGCTAAATTTTGAACGTTCTCAAAATTCGACGAAACTTGACCGAAACGTTGGTCTAGACCCAAGCATTTGTGTTGTAAATTTGCTAAGCGTAATAATAACTACAAGTTAGTATAAAAGGGAAACAAACTTGTTTTAATAAAACCGTGCAAAACAGCTAAATTTTGAGCATTCTCAGAACTCGACGAAACTTGACCCAAACATAGATCTAGACCCAAGAGTCTGTGTGTTAAATTTTCTAAGTGTAATAATAACTACAAGTTAGTATAAAAGGGAAACAAACTTGTTTTAATAAAACCGTACAAAACAGCTAACTTTTTAACGTTCTCATAATTCAACAAAACTTGATCCAATTGCAGGTCCAGTCCCATCCATTTGTGTTGTAAATTTGCTAAGGGTAATACTAACTACAAATTAGTATAAAAGCGAAACAAACTTGATTTAATAAAATCGTGCAAAACAGCTAAATTTCGAACGTTTTCAGAATTCGACGAAACTTGACCCAAACGTTGGTCTAGACCAAGCATTTGTCTTGTAAATTTGTTAAGCGTAATAATAACTACAAGTTAGTATAAAAGGAAACAAACTTGTTTTAATAAAACCGTGCAAAACAGCTAAATTTTGAACATTCTCAGAATTCGACGAAACTTGACCGAAACATAGGTCTAGGCCCAAGAGTTTGTGTGTTAAATTTTCTAAGCGTAATAATAACTACAAGTTAGTAAAAAAGGGAAACAAACTTGTTTTAATAAAACCGTGCGAAACAGCTAACTTTTTAACGTTCTCATAATTCAACGAAACTTAACCCAATTGCAGGTCCAGACCCATCCATTTGTGTTGTAAATTTGCTAAGGGTAATACTAACTACAAGTTAGTATAAAAGCGAAACAAACTTGCTTTAATAAAATCGTGCAAAACAGCTAAATTTTGAACGTTTTCAAAATTCGACGAAACTTGACCCAAACATTGGTCTAGACCCAAGGATTTGTGTTGTAAATTTGCTAAGCGTACTAATAACTACAAGTTAGCATAAAAGGAAAACAAACTTTCATTAATAAAACCGTATAAAACAGCTAACTTTCGAACGTTCTCAGAATTCGAGAAACTTGACCCAATCGCAGGTCTAGACCCATCCATTTGTGTTGTAAATATGCTAAGCGTAATAATAACTACAAGTTAGTATAAAAGGGAAACAAACTTGCTTTAATAAAACCGTGCAAAATAGCTAAATTTTGAACGTTCTCAAAATTCGACGAAACTTGTCCCAAACGTTGGTCTAGATCCAAGCATTTGTGTTGTAAATTTGCTAAGCGTAATAATAATTACAAGTTAGTTTAAAAGGGAAACAAACTTTGTTTAATAAAACCGTGCAAAACAGCTATATTTCGAACGTTTTCAGAATTCGACGAAACTTGACCCAAACATTGGTCTAGACCCAAGCATATGTGTTTTAAATTTTCTAAGCGTAATTATAACTACAAGTTAGTATAAAAGGGAAACAAACTTGTTTTAATAAAACCGTGCAAAACAGCTAAATTTTGAGCTTTCTCAGAATTCGACGAAACTTAACCCAAACATAGGTCTAGACCCAAGAGTTTGTGTGTTAAATTTTCTAAGCGTAATAATAACTACAAGTTAGTATAAAAGGGAAACAAACTTGTTTTAATAAAACCGTGCAAAACAGCTAACTTTTTAACGTTCTCATAATTCAACGAAACTTGACCCAATTGCAGGTCCAGTCCCATCTATATGTGTTGTAAATTTGCTAAGGGTAATACTAACTACAAGTTAGTATAAAAGCGACACAAACTTGCTTTAATAAAATCGTGCAAAACAGCTAAATTTTGAACGTTTCCAGAATTCGACGAAATTTGACCCAAACATTGGTCTAGACCCAAGCATTTCTGTTGTAAATTTGCTAAGCGTAATAATAACTACAAGTTAGCATAAAAGGGAAACAAACTTGTTTTAATAAAACCGTATAAAACAGCTAACTTTCGAACGTTCTCAGAATTCGAGAAACATGACCCAATCGCAGGTCTAAACCCATCCATTTGTTTTGTAAATATGCTAAGCTTAATAATAACTACAAGTTAGTATAAAAGGAAAACAAACTTGCTTTAATAAAACCCTGCAAAATAGCTAAATTTTGAACGATCTCAAAATTCGACGAAACTTGACCCATACGTTGGTCCAGACCCAAGCATTTGTGTAGTAAATTTGCTAAGAGTAATAATAACTACAAGTTAGCATTAAAGGGAAACAAACTTGCTTTAATAAAACCGTGCAAAACAGCTAAATTTTGAACGTTCTCGGAATTCGACGCAACCAGTCCCAAACGTTGGTCTAGTCCCAAGCATTAGTGTGGTAAATTTTCTAAACGTAATAATAACTACAAGTTAGTATAAAAGGGAAACAAACTTGTTTTAATAAACCGTGCAAAACAGCTAAATTTTGAGCATTCTAATAAATTGACGAAATTTGACCCAAACGTAGGTCTAAACCCAAGAGTTTGTGTGTTAAATTTTCTAAGCGTAGTAATAACTACAAGTTAGTATAAAAGGGAAACAAACTTGGTTTAATAAACCGTGCAAAACAGCTAACTTTTGAACGTTCTAAGAATTCAATAAAAAGTTGACCCAATCGTTGGTCTAGACCCATCCATTTGTGTTGTAAATTTGCTAAGCGTAATAATAACTACAAGTTAGTATAAAAGGGAAACAAACTTGCTTTAATAAAACCGTGCAAAACAGCTAACTTTTGAACGTTCTCAGAATTCAACGAAACTTGACCCAATCGCAGGTCCAAACCCATCCATTTGTATCGTAAATTTGCTAAGCGTAATAATAACTACAAGTTAGTATAAAAGCGAAACAAACTTGCTTTAATAAAATCGTGCAAAACAGCTAAATTTTGAACGTTTTCAGAATTTGACGAAACTTGACCAAAACGTTGGTCTAGACCCAAGAATTTGTGTTGTAAATTTGCTAAGCGTACTAATAACTACAAGTTAGCATAAAAGGAAAACAAACTTTCTTTAATAAAACCGTATAAAACAGCTAACTTTCGAACGTTCTCAAAATTCGAGAAACTTGACCCAATCGCAGGTCTAGACCCTTCCATTTGTGTTGTAAATATGCTAAGCGTAATAATAACTACAAGTTAGTATAAAAGGGAAACAAACTTGCTTTAATAAAACCGTGCAAAATAGCTAAATTTTGAACGTTCTCAAAATTCGACGAAACTTGACCGAAACGTTGGTCTAGACCCAAGCATTTGTGTTGTAAATTTGCTAAGCGTAATAATAATTACAAGTTAGTTTAAAAGGGAAACAAACTTTGTTTAATAAAACTGTGCAAAACAGCTAAATTTCGAACATTTTCAGAATTCGACGAAACATGACCCAAACGTTGGTCTAGACCCAAGCATTTGTGTTGTAAATTTGCTAACCGTAATAATAATTACAAGTTAGTTTAAAAGGGAAACAAACTTTGTTTAATAAAACCGTGCAAAACAGCTAAATTTTGAGCATTCTCAGAATTCGACGAAACTTAACCCAAACAAAGGTCTAGACCCAAGAGTTTGTGTGTTAAATTTTCTAAGCGTAATAATAACTACAAGTTAGTAAAAAAGGGAAACAAACTTGTTTTAATAAAACCGTGCGAAACAGCTAACTTTTTAACGTTCTCATAATTCAACGAAACTTAACCCAATTGCAGGTCCAGACCCATCCATTTGTGTTGTAAATTTGCTAAGGGTAATACTAACTACAAGTTAGTATAAAAGCGAAACAAACTTGCTTTAATAAAATCGTGCAAAACAGCTAAATTTTGAACGTTTTCAAAATTCGACGAAACTTGACCCAAACATTGGTCTAGACCCAAGGATTTGTGTTGTAAATTTGCTAAGCGTACTAATAACTACAAGTTAGCATAAAAGGAAAACAAACTTTCATTAATAAAACCGTATAAAACAGCTAACTTTCGAACGTTCTCAGAATTCGAGAAACTTGACCCAATCGCAGGTCTAGACCCATCCATTTGTGTTGTAAATATGCTAAGCGTAATAATAACTACAAGTTAGTATAAAAGGGAAACAAACTTGCTTTAATAAAATCGTGCAAAATAGCTAAATTTTGAACGTTCTCAAAATTCGACGAAACTTGTCCCAAACGTTGGTCTAGATCCAAGCATTTGTGTTGTAAATTTGCTAAGCGTAATAATAATTACAAGTTAGTTTAAAAGGGAAACAAACTTGCTTTAATAAAACCGTGCAAAACAGCTAAATTTTGAACGTTCTCGGAATTCGACGCAACCAGTCCCAAACGTTGGTCTAGTCCCAAGCATTAGTGTGGTAAATTTTCTAAACGTAATAATAACTACAAGTTAGTATAAAAGGGAAACAAACTTGTTTTAATAAACCGTGCAAAACAGCTAAATTTTGAGCATTCTAATAAATTGACGAAATTTGACCCAAACGTAGGTCTAAACCCAAGAGTTTGTGTGTTAAATTTTCTAAGCGTAGTAATAACTACAAGTTAGTATAAAAGGGAAACAAACTTGGTTTAATAAACCGTGCAAAACAGCTAACTTTTGAACGTTCTAAGAATTCAATAAAAAGTTGACCCAATTGTTGGTCTAGACCCATCCATTTGTGTTGTAAATTTGCTAAGCGTAATAATAACTACAAGTTAGTATAAAAGGGTAACAAACTTGCTTTAATAAAACCGTGCAAAACAGCTAACTTTTGAACGTTCTCAGAATTCAACGAAACTTGACCCAATCGCAGGTCCAAACCCATCCATTTGTATCGTAAATTTGCTAAGCGTAATAATAACTACAAGTTAGTATAAAAGCGAAACAAACTTGCTTTAATAAAATCGTGCAAAACAGCTAAATTTTGAACGTTTTCAGAATTTGACGAAACTTGACCAAAACGTTGGTCTAGACCCAAGAATTTGTGTTGTAAATTTGCTAAGCGTACTAATAACTACAAGTTAGCATAAAAGGAAAACAAACTTTCTTTAATAAAACCGTATAAAACAGCTAACTTTCGAACGTTCTCAAAATTCGAGAAACTTGACCCAATCGCAGGTCTAGACCCTTCCATTTGTGTTGTAAATATGCTAAGCGTAATAATAACTACAAGTTAGTATAAAAGGGAAACAAACTTGCTTTAATAAAACCGTGCAAAATAGCTAAATTTTGAACGTTCTCAAAATTCGACGAAACTTGACCGAAACGTTGGTCTAGACCCAAGCATTTGTGTTGTAAATTTGCTAAGCGTAATAATAATTACAAGTTAGTTTAAAAGGGAAACAAACTTTGTTTAATAAAACTGTGCAAAACAGCTAAATTTCGAACATTTTCAGAATTCGACGAAACATGACCCAAACGTTGGTCTAGACCCAAGCATTTGTGTTGTAAATTTGCTAACCGTAATAATAATTACAAGTTAGTTTAAAAGGGAAACAAACTTTGTTTAATAAAACCGTGCAAAACAGCTAAATTTTGAGCATTCTCAGAATTCGACGAAACTTAACCCAAACAAAGGTCTAGACCCAAGAGTTTGTGTGTTAAATTTTCTAAGCGTAATAATAACTACAAGTTAGTATAAAAGGGAAACAAACTTGTTTTAATAAAACCGTGCAAAACAGCTAACTTTTTAACGTTCTCATAATTCAACGAAACTTGACCCAATTGCAGGTCCAGTCCCATCCATTTGTGTTGTAAATTTGCTAAGGGTAATACTAACTACAAGTTAGTATAAAAGCGAAACAAACTTGCTTTAATAAAATCGTGCAAAACAGCTAAATTTTGAACGTTTCCAGAATTCGACGAAACTTGACCCAAACATTGGTCTAGACCCAAGCATTTCTGTTGTAAATTTGCTAAGCGTAATAATAACTACAAGTTAGCATAAAAGGGAAACAAACTTGTTTTAATAAAACCGTATAAAACAGCTAACTTTCGAACGTTCTCAGAATTCGAGAAACATGACCCAATCGCAGGTCTAGACCCATCCATTTGTGTTGTAAATATGCTAAGCTTAATAATAACTACAAGTTAGTATAAAAGGAAAACAAACTTGCTTTAATAAAACCCTGCAAAATAGCTAAATTTTGAACGATCTCAAAATTCGACGAAACTTGACCCATACGTTGGTCTAGACCCAAGCATTTGTGTCGTAAATTTGCTAAGAGTAATAATAACTACAAGTTAGCATTAAAGGGAAACAAACTTGCTTTAATAAAACCGTGCAAAACAGCTAACTTTTGAACGTTCTCAGAATTCAATAAAAATTTGACCCAATCGTTGGTCTAGACCCATCCATTTGTGTTGTAAATTTGCTAAGCGTAATAATAACTACAAGTTAGTATAAAAGGGAAACAAACTTGCTTTAATAAAACCGTGCAAAACAACTAACTTTTGAACGTTCTCAGAATTCAACGAAACTTGACCCAATCGCAGGTCCAAACCCATCCATTTGTATCGTAAATTTGCTAAGCGTAATAATAACTACAAGTTAGTATAAAAGCGAAACAAACTTGCTTTAATAAAATCGTGCAAAACAGCTAAATTTTGAACGTTTTCAGAATTTGACGAAACTTGACCAAAACGTTGGTCTAGACCCAAGAATTTGTGTTGTAAATTTGCTAAGCGTACTAATAACTACAAGTTAGCATAAAAGGAAAACAAACTTTCTTTAATAAAACCGTATAAAACAGCTAACTTTCGAACGTTCTCAAAATTCGAGAAACTTGACCCAATCGCAGGTCTAGACCCTTCCATTTGTGTTGTAAATATGCTAAGCGTAATAATAACTACAAGTTAGTATAAAAGGGAAACAAACTTGCTTTAATAAAACCGTGCAAAATAGCTAAATTTTGAACGTTCTCAAAATTCGACGAAACTTGTCCCAAACGTTGGTCTAGATCCAAGCATTTGTGTTGTAAATTTGCTAAGCGTAATAATAATTACAAGTTAGTTTAAAAGGGAAACAAACTTTGTTTAATAAAACCGTGCAAAACAGCTATATTTCGAACGTTTTCAGAATTCGACGAAACTTGACCCAAACATTGGTCTAGACCCAAGCATATGTGTTTTAAATTTTCTAAGCGTAATTATAACTACAAGTTAGTATAAAAGGGAAACAAACTTGTTTTAATAAAACCGTGCAAAACAGCTAAATTTTGAGCTTTCTCAGAATTCGACGAAACTTAACCCAAACATAGGTCTAGACCCAAGAGTTTGTGTGTTAAATTTTCTAAGCGTAATAATAACTACAAGTTAGTATAAAAGGGAAACAAACTTGTTTTAATAAAACCGTGCAAAACAGCTAACTTTTTAACGTTCTCATAATTCAACGAAACTTGACCCAATTGCAGGTCCAGTCCCATCTATATGTGTTGTAAATTTGCTAAGGGTAATACTAACTACAAGTTAGTATAAAAGCGACACAAACTTGCTTTAATAAAATCGTGCAAAACAGCTAAATTTTGAACGTTTCCAGAATTCGACGAAATTTGACCCAAACATTGGTCTAGACCCAAGCATTTCTGTTGTAAATTTGCTAAGCGTAATAATAACTACAAGTTAGCATAAAAGGGAAACAAACTTGTTTTAATAAAACCGTATAAAACAGCTAACTTTCGAACGTTCTCAGAATTCGAGAAACATGACCCAATCGCAGGTCTAAACCCATCCATTTGTTTTGTAAATATGCTAAGCTTAATAATAACTACAAGTTAGTATAAAAGGAAAACAAACTTGCTTTAATAAAACCCTGCAAAATAGCTAAATTTTGAACGATCTCAAAATTCGACGAAACTTGACCCATACGTTGGTCCAGACCCAAGCATTTGTGTAGTAAATTTGCTAAGAGTAATAATAACTACAAGTTAGCATTAAAGGGAAACAAACTTGCTTTAATAAAACCGTGCAAAACAGCTAAATTTTGAACGTTCTCGGAATTCGACGCAACCAGTCCCAAACGTTGGTCTAGTCCCAAGCATTAGTGTGGTAAATTTTCTAAACGTAATAATAACTACAAGTTAGTATAAAAGGGAAACAAACTTGTTTTAATAAACCGTGCAAAACAGCTAAATTTTGAGCATTCTAATAAATTGACGAAATTTGACCCAAACGTAGGTCTAAACCCAAGAGTTTGTGTGTTAAATTTTCTAAGCGTAGTAATAACTACAAGTTAGTATAAAAGGGAAACAAACTTGGTTTAATAAACCGTGCAAAACAGCTAACTTTTGAACGTTCTAAGAATTCAATAAAAAGTTGACCCAATCGTTGGTCTAGACCCATCCATTTGTGTTGTAAATTTGCTAAGCGTAATAATAACTACAAGTTAGTATAAAAGGGAAACAAACTTGCTTTAATAAAACCGTGCAAAACAGCTAACTTTTGAACGTTCTCAGAATTCAACGAAACTTGACCCAATCGCAGGTCCAAACCCATCCATTTGTATCGTAAATTTGCTAAGCGTAATAATAACTACAAGTTAGTATAAAAGCGAAACAAACTTGCTTTAATAAAATCGTGCAAAACAGCTAAATTTTGAACGTTTTCAGAATTTGACGAAACTTGACCAAAACGTTGGTCTAGACCCAAGAATTTGTGTTGTAAATTTGCTAAGCGTACTAATAACTACAAGTTAGCATAAAAGGAAAACAAACTTTCTTTAATAAAACCGTATAAAACAGCTAACTTTCGAACGTTCTCAAAATTCGAGAAACTTGACCCAATCGCAGGTCTAGACCCTTCCATTTGTGTTGTAAATATGCTAAGCGTAATAATAACTACAAGTTAGTATAAAAGGGAAACAAACTTGCTTTAATAAAACCGTGCAAAATAGCTAAATTTTGAACGTTCTCAAAATTCGACGAAACTTGACCGAAACGTTGGTCTAGACCCAAGCATTTGTGTTGTAAATTTGCTAAGCGTAATAATAATTACAAGTTAGTTTAAAAGGGAAACAAACTTTGTTTAATAAAACTGTGCAAAACAGCTAAATTTCGAACATTTTCAGAATTCGACGAAACATGACCCAAACGTTGGTCTAGACCCAAGCATTTGTGTTGTAAATTTGCTAACCGTAATAATAATTACAAGTTAGTTTAAAAGGGAAACAAACTTTGTTTAATAAAACCGTGCAAAACAGCTAAATTTTGAGCATTCTCAGAATTCGACGAAACTTAACCCAAACAAAGGTCTAGACCCAAGAGTTTGTGTGTTAAATTTTCTAAGCGTAATAATAACTACAAGTTAGTAAAAAAGGGAAACAAACTTGTTTTAATAAAACCGTGCGAAACAGCTAACTTTTTAACGTTCTCATAATTCAACGAAACTTAACCCAATTGCAGGTCCAGACCCATCCATTTGTGTTGTAAATTTGCTAAGGGTAATACTAACTACAAGTTAGTATAAAAGCGAAACAAACTTGCTTTAATAAAATCGTGCAAAACAGCTAAATTTTGAACGTTTTCAAAATTCGACGAAACTTGACCCAAACATTGGTCTAGACCCAAGGATTTGTGTTGTAAATTTGCTAAGCGTACTAATAACTACAAGTTAGCATAAAAGGAAAACAAACTTTCATTAATAAAACCGTATAAAACAGCTAACTTTCGAACGTTCTCAGAATTCGAGAAACTTGACCCAATCGCAGGTCTAGACCCATCCATTTGTGTTGTAAATATGCTAAGCGTAATAATAACTACAAGTTAGTATAAAAGGGAAACAAACTTGCTTTAATAAAATCGTGCAAAATAGCTAAATTTTGAACGTTCTCAAAATTCGACGAAACTTGTCCCAAACGTTGGTCTAGATCCAAGCATTTGTGTTGTAAATTTGCTAAGCGTAATAATAATTACAAGTTAGTTTAAAAGGGAAACAAACTTGCTTTAATAAAACCGTGCAAAACAGCTAAATTTTGAACGTTCTCGGAATTCGACGCAACCAGTCCCAAACGTTGGTCTAGTCCCAAGCATTAGTGTGGTAAATTTTCTAAACGTAATAATAACTACAAGTTAGTATAAAAGGGAAACAAACTTGTTTTAATAAACCGTGCAAAACAGCTAAATTTTGAGCATTCTAATAAATTGACGAAATTTGACCCAAACGTAGGTCTAAACCCAAGAGTTTGTGTGTTAAATTTTCTAAGCGTAGTAATAACTACAAGTTAGTATAAAAGGGAAACAAACTTGGTTTAATAAACCGTGCAAAACAGCTAACTTTTGAACGTTCTAAGAATTCAATAAAAAGTTGACCCAATTGTTGGTCTAGACCCATCCATTTGTGTTGTAAATTTGCTAAGCGTAATAATAACTACAAGTTAGTATAAAAGGGTAACAAACTTGCTTTAATAAAACCGTGCAAAACAGCTAACTTTTGAACGTTCTCAGAATTCAACGAAACTTGACCCAATCGCAGGTCCAAACCCATCCATTTGTATCGTAAATTTGCTAAACGTAATAATAACTACAAGTTAGTATAAAAGCGAAACAAACTTGCTTTAATAAAATCGTGCAAAACAGCTAAATTTTGAACGTTTTCAGAATTTGACGAAACTTGACCAAAACGTTGGTCTAGACCCAAGAATTTGTGTTGTAAATTTGCTAAGCGTACTAATAACTACAAGTTAGCATAAAAGGAAAACAAACTTTCTTTAATAAAACCGTATAAAACAGCTAACTTTCGAACGTTCTCAAAATTCGAGAAACTTGACCCAATCGCAGGTCTAGACCCTTCCATTTGTGTTGTAAATATGCTAAGCGTAATAATAACTACAAGTTAGTATAAAAGGGAAACAAACTTGCTTTAATAAAACCGTGCAAAATAGCTAAATTTTGAACGTTCTCAAAATTCGACGAAACTTGACCGAAACGTTGGTCTAGACCCAAGCATTTGTGTTGTAAATTTGCTAAGCGTAATAATAATTACAAGTTAGTTTAAAAGGGAAACAAACTTTGTTTAATAAAACTGTGCAAAACAGCTAAATTTCGAACATTTTCAGAATTCGACGAAACATGACCCAAACGTTGGTCTAGACCCAAGCATTTGTGTTGTAAATTTGCTAACCGTAATAATAATTACAAGTTAGTTTAAAAGGGAAACAAACTTTGTTTAATAAAACCGTGCAAAACAGCTAAATTTTGAGCATTCTCAGAATTCGACGAAACTTAACCCAAACAAAGGTCTAGACCCAAGAGTTTGTGTGTTAAATTTTCTAAGCGTAATAATAACTACAAGTTAGTATAAAAGGGAAACAAACTTGTTTTAATAAAACCGTGCAAAACAGCTAACTTTTTAACGTTCTCATAATTCAACGAAACTTGACCCAATTGCAGGTCCAGTCCCATCCATTTGTGTTGTAAATTTGCTAAGGGTAATACTAACTACAAGTTAGTATAAAAGCGAAACAAACTTGCTTTAATAAAATCGTGCAAAACAGCTAAATTTTGAACGTTTCCAGAATTCGACGAAACTTGACCCAAACATTGGTCTAGACCCAAGCATTTCTGTTGTAAATTTGCTAAGCGTAATAATAACTACAAGTTAGCATAAAAGGGAAACAAACTTGTTTTAATAAAACCGTATAAAACAGCTAACTTTCGAACGTTCTCAGAATTCGAGAAACATGACCCAATCGCAGGTCTAGACCCATCCATTTGTGTTGTAAATATGCTAAGCTTAATAATAACTACAAGTTAGTATAAAAGGAAAACAAACTTGCTTTAATAAAACCCTGCAAAATAGCTAAATTTTGAACGATCTCAAAATTCGACGAAACTTGACCCATACGTTGGTCTAGACCCAAGCATTTGTGTCGTAAATTTGCTAAGAGTAATAATAACTACAAGTTAGCATTAAAGGGAAACAAACTTGCTTTAATAAAACCGTGCAAAACAGCTAACTTTTGAACGTTCTCAGAATTCAATAAAAAGTTGACCCAATCGTTGGTCTAGACCCATCCATTTGTGTTGTAAATTTGCTAAGCGTAATAATAACTACAAGTTAGTATAAAAGGGAAACAAACTTGCTTTAATAAAACCGTGCAAAACAACTAACTTTTGAACGTTCTCAGAATTCAACGAAACTTGACCCAATCGCAGGTCCAAACCCATCCATTTGTATCGTAAATTTGCTAAGCGTAATAATAACTACAAGTTAGTATAAAAGCGAAACAAACTTGCTTTAATAAAATCGTGCAAAACAGCTAAATTTTGAACGTTTTCAGAATTTGACGAAACTTGACCAAAACGTTGGTCTAGACCCAAGAATTTGTGTTGTAAATTTGCTAAGCGTACTAATAACTACAAGTTAGCATAAAAGGAAAACAAACTTTCTTTAATAAAACCGTATAAAACAGCTAACTTTCGAACGTTCTCAAAATTCGAGAAACTTGACCCAATCGCAGGTCTAGACCCTTCCATTTGTGTTGTAAATATGCTAAGCGTAATAATAACTACAAGTTAGTATAAAAGGGAAACAAACTTGCTTTAATAAAACCGTGCAAAATAGCTAAATTTTGAACGTTCTCAAAATTCGACGAAACTTGACCGAAACGTTGGTCTAGACCCAAGCATTTGTGTTGTAAATTTGCTAAGCGTAATAATAATTACAAGTTAGTTTAAAAGGGAAACAAACTTTGTTTAATAAAACTGTGCACAACAGCTAAATTTCGAACATTTTCAGAATTCGACGAAACATGACCCAAACGTTGGTCTAGACCCAAGCATTTGTGTTGTAAATTTGCTAACCGTAATAATAATTACAAGTTAGTTTAAAAGGGAAACAAACTTTGTTTAATAAAACCGTGCAAAACAGCTAAATTTTGAGCATTCTCAGAATTCGACGAAACTTAACCCAAACAAAGGTCTAGACCCAAGAGTTTGTGTGTTAAATTTTCTAAGCGTAATAATAACTACAAGTTAGTATAAAAGGGAAACAAACTTGTTTTAATAAAACCGTGCAAAACAGCTAACTTTTTAACGTTCTCATAATTCAACGAAACTTGACCCAATTGCAGGTCCAGTCCCATCCATTTGTGTTGTAAATTTGCTAAGGGTAATACTAACTACAAGTTAGTATAAAAGCGAAACAAACTTGCTTTAATAAAATCGTGCAAAACAGCTAAATTTTGAACGTTTCCAGAATTCGACGAAACTTGACCCAAACATTGGTCTAGACCCAAGCATTTCTGTTGTAAATTTGCTAAGCGTAATAATAACTACAAGTTAGCATAAAAGGGAAACAAACTTGTTTTAATAAAACCGTATAAAACAGCTAACTTTCGAACGTTCTCAGAATTCGAGAAACATGACCCAATCGCAGGTCTAGACCCATCCATTTGTGTTGTAAATATGCTAAACTTAATAATAACTACAAGTTAGTATAAAAGGAAAACAAACTTGCTTTAATAAAACCCTGCAAAATAGCTAAATTTTGAACGATCTCAAAATTCGACGAAACTTGACCCATACGTTGGTCTAGACCCAAGCATTTGTGTCGTAAAATTTGCTAAGAGTAATAATAACTACAAGTTAGCATTAAAGGGAAACAAACTTGCTTTAATAAAACCGTGCAAAACAGCTAACTTTTGAACGTTCTCAGAATTCAACGAAACGTGACCCAATCGCAGGTCCAAACCCATCCATTTGTATCGTAAATTTGCTAAGCGTAATAATAACTACAAGTTAGTATAAAAGCGAAATAAACTTGCTTTAATAAAATCGTGCAAAACAGCTAAATTTTGAACGTTTTCAGAATTTGACGAAACTTGACCAAAACGTTGGTCTAGACCCAAGATTTTGTGTTGTAAATTTGCTAAGCGTACTAATAACTACAAGTTAGCATAAAAGGAAAACAAACTTTCTTTAATAAAACCGTATAAAACAGCTAACTTTCGAATGTTCTCAAAGTTCGAGAAACTTGACCCAATCGCAGGTCTAGACCCTTCCATTTGTGTTGTAAATATGCTAAGCGTAATAATAACTACAAGTTAGTATAAAAGGGAAACAAACTTGCTTTAATAAAACCGTGCAAAATAGCTAAATTTTGAACGTTCTCAAAATTCGACGAAACTTGACCGAAACGTTGGTCTAGACCCAAGCATTTGTGTTGTAAATTTGCTAAGCGTAATAATAACTACAAGTTAGTATAAAAGGGAAACAAACTTGTTTTAATAAAACCGTGCAAAACAGCTAAATTTTGAGCATTCTCAGAACTCGACGAAACTTGACCCAAACATAGATCTAGACCCAAGAGTCTGTGTGTTAAATTTTCTAAGTGTAATAATAACTACAAGTTAGTATAAAAGGGAAACAAACTTGTTTTAATAAAACCGTACAAAACAGCTAACTTTTTAACGTTCTCATAATTCAACAAAACTTGATCCAATTCCAGGTCCAGTCCCATCCATTTGTGTTGTAAATTTGCTAAGGGTAATACTAACTACAAATTAGTATAAAAGCGAAACAAACTTGATTTAATAAAACCGTGCAAAACAGCTAAATTTCGAACGTTTTCAGAATTCGACGAAACTTGACCCAAACGTTGGTCTAGACCCAAGCATTTGTGTTGTAAATTTGTTAAGCGTAATAATAACTACAAGTTAGTATAAAAGGAAACAAACTTGTTTTAATAAAACCGTGCAAAACAGCTAAATTTTGAGCATTCTCAGAATTCGACGAAACTTGACCGAAACATAGGTCTAGGCCCAAAAGTTTGTGTGTTAAATTTTCTAAGCGTAATAATAACTACAAGTTAGTAAAAAAGGGAAACAAACTTGTTTTAATAAAACCGTGTGAAACAGCTAACTTTTTAACGTTCTCATAATTCAACGAAACTTGACCCAATTGCAGGTCCAGACCCATCCATTTGTGTTGTAAATTTGCTGAGGGTAATTCTAACTACAAGTTAGTATAAAAGCGAAACAAACTTGCTTTAATAAAATCGTGCAAAACAGCTAAATTTTGAACGTTTTCAAAATTCGACGAAACTTGACCCAAACATTGGTCTAGACCCAAGGATTTGTGTTGTAAATTTGCTAAGCGTAATAATAATTACAAGTTAGTTTAAAAGGGAAACAAACTTTGTTTAATAAAACCGTGCAAAACAGCTATATTTCGAACGTTTTCAGAATTCGACGAAACTTGACCCAAACATTGGTCTAGACCCAAGCATTTGTGTTGTAAATTTTCTAAGCGTAATTATAACTACAAGTTAGTATAAAAGGGAAACAAACTTGTTTTAATAAAACCGTGCAAAACAGCTAAATTTTGAGCTTTCTCAGAAATCGACGAAACTTAACCCAAACATAGGTCTTGACCCAAGAGTTTGTGTGTTAAATTTTCTAAGCGTAATAATAACTACAAGTTAGTATAAAAGGGAAACAAACTTGTTTTAATAAAACCGTGCAAAACAGCTAACTTTTTAACGTTCTCATAATTCAACGAAACTTGACCCAATTGCAGGTCCAGTCCCATCTATTTGTGTTGTAAATTTGCTAAGGGTAATACTAACTACAAGTTAGTATAAAAGCGACACAAACTTGCTTTAATAAAATCGTGCAAAACAGCTAAATTTTGAACGTTTCCAGAATTCGACGAAATTTGACCCAAACATTGGTCTAGACCCAAGCATTTCTGTTGTAAATTTGCTAAGCGTAATAATAACTACAAGTTAGCATAAAAGGGAAACAAACTTGTTTTAATAAAACCGTATAAAACAGCTAACTTTCGAACGTTCTCAGAATTCGAGAAACATGACCCAATCGCAGGTCTAGACCCATCCATTTGTGTTGTAAATATGCTAAGCTTAATAATAACTACAAGTTAGTATAAAAGGAAAACAAACTTGCTTTAATAAAACCCTGCAAAATAGCTAAATTTTGAACGATCTCAAAATTCGACGAAACTTGACCCATACGTTGGTCTAGACCCAAGCATTTGTGTATTAATTTGCTAAGCGTAATAATAACTACAAGTTAGCATTAAAAAGAAACAAACTTGCTTTAATAAAACTGTGCAAAACAGCTAAATTTTGAACGTACTCAGAATTCGACGAAACCAGTCCCAAACGTTGGTCTAGTCCCAAGCATTAGTGTGGTAAATTTTCTAAACGTAATAATAACTACAAGTTAGTATAAAAGGGAAACAAACTTGTTTTAATAAACCGTGCAAAACAGCTAAATTTTGAACATTCTCATAAATTGACGAAATTTGACCTAAACGTAGGTCTAAACCCAAGAGTTTGTGTGTTAAATTTTCTAAGCGTAGTAATAACTACAAGTTAGTATAAAAGGGAAACAAACTTGTTTTAATAAACCGTGCAAAACAGCTAACTTTTGAACGTTCTAAGAATTCAATAAAAAGTGACCCAATCGTTGGTCTAGACCCATCCATTTGTGTTGTAAATTTGCTAAGCATAATAATAATTACAAGTTAGTATAAAAAGGAAACAAACTTGCTTTAATAAAACCGTGCAAAACAGCTAACTTTTGAACGTTCTCAGAATTCAACGAAACTTGACCCAATCGCAGGTCCAAACCCATCCATTTGTATCGTAAATTTGCTAAGCGTATAATAACTACAAGTTAGTATAAAAGCGAAACAAACTTTGTTTAATAAAACCGTCCAAAACAGCTAAATTTCGAACGTTCTCAGAATTCGACGAAACTTGACCCAAACATAGGTCTAGACCCAAGAGTTTGTGTGTTAAATTTTCTAAGCGTAATAATAACTACAAGTTAGTATAAAATGGAAACAAACTTGTTTTAATAAACCATGCGAAACAGCTAACTTTTTAACGTTCTCATAATTCAACGAAACTTGACCCAATTGAAAGTCCAGACCCATCCATTTGTGTTGTAAATTTGCTAAGGGTAATACTAACTACAAGTTAGTATAAAAGTGAAACAAACTTGCTTTAATAAAATCGTGCAAAACAGCTAAATTTTGAACGTTTTCAGAATTTGACGAAACTTGACCCAAACGTTGGTCTAGACCCAAGCATTTGTGTTGTAAATTTGCTAAGCGCACTAATAACTACAAGTTAGCATAAAAGTAAAACAAACTTTCTTTGATAAAACCGTATAAAACAGCTAACTTTCGAACGTTCTCAAAATTCGAGAAACTTGACCCAATCGCAGGTCTAGACCCTTCAATTTGTGTTTTAAATATGCTAAGCGTAATAATAACTACAAGTTAGTATAAAAGGGAAACAAACTTGCTTTAATAAAACCGTGCAAAATAGCTAAATTTTGAACGTTCTCAAAATTCGACGAAACTTGACCGAAACGTTGGTCTAGACCCAAGCATTTGTGTTGTAAATTTGCTAAGCGTAATAATAATTACAAGTTAGTTTAAAAGGGAAACAAACTTTGTTTAATAAAACTGTGCAAAACAGCTAAATTTCGAACATTTTCAGAATTCGACGAAACATGACCCAAACGTTGGTCTAGACCCAAGCATTTGTGTTGTAAATTTGCTAACCGTAATAATAATTACAAGTTAGTTTAAAAGGGAAACAAACTTTGTTTAATAAAACCGTGCAAAACAGCTAAATTTTGAGCATTCTCAGAATTCGACGAAACTTAACCCAAACAAAGGTCTAGACCCAAGAGTTTGTGTGTTAAATTTTCTAAGCGTAATAATAACTACAAGTTAGTATAAAAGGGAAACAAACTTGTTTTAATAAAACCGTGCAAAACAGCTAACTTTTTAACGTTCTCATAATTCAACGAAACTTGACCCAATTGCAGGTCCAGTCCCATCCATTTGTGTTGTAAATTTGCTAAGGGTAATACTAACTACAAGTTAGTATAAAAGCGAAACAAACTTGCTTTAATAAAATCGTGCAAAACAGCTAAATTTTGAACGTTTCCAGAATTCGACGAAACTTGACCCAAACATTGGTCTAGACCCAAGCATTTCTGTTGTAAATTTGCTAAGCGTAATAATAACTACAAGTTAGCATAAAAGGGAAACAAACTTGTTTTAATAAAACCGTATAAAACAGCTAACTTTCGAACGTTCTCAGAATTCGAGAAACATGACCCAATCGCAGGTCTAGACCCATCCATTTGTGTTGTAAATATGCTAAGCTTAATAATAACTACAAGTTAGTATAAAAGGAAAACAAACTTGCTTTAATAAAACCCTGCAAAATAGCTAAATTTTGAACGATCTCAAAATTCGACGAAACTTGACCCATACGTTGGTCTAGACCCAAGCATTTGTGTCGTAAAATTTGCTAAGAGTAATAATAACTACAAGTTAGCATTAAAGGGAAACAAACTTGCTTTAATAAAACCGTGCAAAACAGCTAACTTTTGAACGTTCTCAGAATTCAACGAAACGTGACCCAATCGCAGGTCCAAACCCATCCATTTGTATCGTAAATTTGCTAAGCGTAATAATAACTACAAGTTAGTATAAAAGCGAAATAAACTTGCTTTAATAAAATCGTGCAAAACAGCTAAATTTTGAACGTTTTCAGAATTTGACGAAACTTGACCAAAACGTTGGTCTAGACCCAAGATTTTGTGTTGTAAATTTGCTAAGCGTACTAATAACTACAAGTTAGCATAAAAGGAAAACAAACTTTCTTTAATAAAACCGTATAAAACAGCTAACTTTCGAATGTTCTCAAAGTTCGAGAAACTTGACCCAATCGCAGGTCTAGACCCTTCCATTTGTGTTGTAAATATGCTAAGCGTAATAATAACTACAAGTTAGTATAAAAGGGAAACAAACTTGCTTTAATAAAACCGTGCAAAATAGCTAAATTTTGAACGTTCTCAAAATTCGACGAAACTTGACCGAAACGTTGGTCTAGACCCAAGCATTTGTGTTGTAAATTTGCTAAGCGTAATAATAACTACAAGTTAGTATAAAAGGGAAACAAACTTGTTTTAATAAAACCGTGCAAAACAGCTAAATTTTGAGCATTCTCAGAACTCGACGAAACTTGACCCAAACATAGATCTAGACCCAAGAGTCTGTGTGTTAAATTTTCTAAGTGTAATAATAACTACAAGTTAGTATAAAAGGGAAACAAACTTGTTTTAATAAAACCGTACAAAACAGCTAACTTTTTAACGTTCTCATAATTCAACAAAACTTGATCCAATTCCAGGTCCAGTCCCATCCATTTGTGTTGTAAATTTGCTAAGGGTAATACTAACTACAAATTAGTATAAAAGCGAAACAAACTTGATTTAATAAAACCGTGCAAAACAGCTAAATTTCGAACGTTTTCAGAATTCGACGAAACTTGACCCAAACGTTGGTCTAGACCCAAGCATTTGTGTTGTAAATTTGTTAAGCGTAATAATAACTACAAGTTAGTATAAAAGGAAACAAACTTGTTTTAATAAAACCGTGCAAAACAGCTAAATTTTGAGCATTCTCAGAATTCGACGAAACTTGACCGAAACATAGGTCTAGGCCCAAAAGTTTGTGTGTTAAATTTTCTAAGCGTAATAATAACTACAAGTTAGTAAAAAAGGGAAACAAACTTGTTTTAATAAAACCGTGTGAAACAGCTAACTTTTTAACGTTCTCATAATTCAACGAAACTTGACCCAATTGCAGGTCCAGACCCATCCATTTGTGTTGTAAATTTGCTGAGGGTAATTCTAACTACAAGTTAGTATAAAAGCGAAACAAACTTGCTTTAATAAAATCGTGCAAAACAGCTAAATTTTGAACGTTTTCAAAATTCGACGAAACTTGACCCAAACATTGGTCTAGACCCAAGGATTTGTGTTGTAAATTTGCTAAGCGTACTAATAACTACAAGTTAGCATAAAAGGAAAACAAACTTTCATTAATAAAACCGTATAAAACAGCTAACTTTCGAACGTTCTCAGAATTCGAGAAACTTGACCCAATCGCAGGTCTAGACCCATCCATTTGTGTTGTAAATATGCTAAGCGTAATAATAACTACAAGTTAGTATAAAAGGGAAACAAACTTGCTTTAATAAAACCGTGCAAAATAGCTAAATTTTGAACGTTCTCAAAATTCGACGAAACTTGACCCAAACGTTGGTCTAGATCCAAGCATTTGTGTTGTAAATTTGCTAAGCGTAATAATAATTACAAGTTAGTTTAAAAGGGAAACAAACTTTGTTTAATAAAACCGTGCAAAACAGCTATATTTCGAACGTTTTCAGAATTCGACGAAACTTGACCCAAACATTGGTCTAGACCCAAGCATTTGTGTTGTAAATTTTCTAAGCGTAATTATAACTACAAGTTAGTATAAAAGGGAAACAAACTTGTTTTAATAAAACCGTGCAAAACAGCTAAATTTTGAGCTTTCTCAGAATTCGACGAAACTTAACCCAAACATAGGTCTTGACCCAAGAGTTTGTGTGTTAAATTTTCTAAGCGTAATAATAACTACAAGTTAGTATAAAAGGGAAACAAACTTGTTTTAATAAAACCGTGCAAAACAGCTAACTTTTTAACGTTCTCATAATTCAACGAAACTTGACCCAATTGCAGGTCCAGTCCCATCTATTTGTGTTGTAAATTTGCTAAGGGTAATACTAACTACAAGTTAGTATAAAAGCGATACAAACTTGCTTTAATAAAATCGTGCAAAACAGCTAAATTTTGAACGTTTCCAGAATTCGACGAAATTTGACCCAAACATTGGTCTAGACCCAAGCATTTCTGTTGTAAATTTGCTAAGCGTAATAATAACTACAAGTTAGCATAAAAGGGAAACAAACTTGTTTTAATAAAACCGTATAAAACAGCTAACTTTCGAACGTTCTCAGAATTCGAGAAACATGACCCAATCGCAGGTCTAGACCCATCCATTTGTGTTGTAAATATGCTAAGCTTAATAATAACTACAAGTTAGTATAAAAGGAAAACAAACTTGCTTTAATAAAACCCTGCAAAATAGCTAAATTTTGAACGATCTCAAAATTCGACGAAACTTGACCCATACGTTGGTCTAGACCCAAGCATTTGTGTATTAATTTGCTAAGCGTAATAATAACTACAAGTTAGCATTAAAAAGAAACAAACTTGCTTTAATAAAACTGTGCAAAACAGCTAAATTTTGAACGTACTCAGAATTCGACGAAACCAGTCCCAAACGTTGGTCTAGTCCCAAGCATTAGTGTGGTAAATTTTCTAAACGTAATAATAACTACAAGTTAGTATAAAAGGGAAACAAACTTGTTTTAATAAACCGTGCAAAACAGCTAAATTTTGAACATTCTCATAAATTGACGAAATTTGACCTAAACGTAGGTCTAAACCCAAGAGTTTGTGTGTTAAATTTTCTAAGCGTAGTAATAACTACAAGTTAGTATAAAAGGGAAACAAACTTGTTTTAATAAACCGTACAAAACAGCTAACTTTTGAACGTTCTAAGAATTCAATAAAAAGTGACCCAATCGTTGGTCTAGACCCATCCATTTGTGTTGTAAATTTGCTAAGCATAATAATAACTACAAGTTAGTATAAAAAGGAAACAAACTTGCTTTAATAAAACCGTGCAAAACAGCTAACTTTTGAACGTTCTCAGAATTCAACGAAACTTGACCCAATCGCAGGTCCAAACCCATCCATTTGTATCGTAAATTTGTTAAGCGTATAATAACTACAAGTTAGTATAAAAGCGAAACAAACTTTGTTTAATAAAACCGTCCAAAACAGCTAAATTTCGAACGTTCTCAGAATTCGACGAAACTTGACCCAAACATAGGTCTAGACCCAAGAGTTTGTGTGTTAAATTTTCTAAGCGTAATAATAACTACAAGTTAGTATAAAATGGAAACAAACTTGTTTTAATAAACCATGCGAAACAGCTAACTTTTTAACGTTCTCATAATTCAACGAAACTTGACCCAATTGAAAGTCCAGACCCATCCATTTGTGTTGTAAATTTGCTAAGGGTAATACTAACTACAAGTTAGTATAAAAGTGAAACAAACTTGCTTTAATAAAATCGTGCAAAACAGCTAAATTTTGAACGTTTTCAGAATTTGACGAAACTTGACCCAAACGTTGGTCTAGACCCAAGCATTTGTGTTGTAAATTTGCTAAGCGCACTAATAACTACAAGTTAGCATAAAAGTAAAACAAACTTTCTTTGATAAAACCGTATAAAACAGCTAACTTTCGAACGTTCTCAAAATTCGAGAAACTTGACCCAATCACAGGTCTAGACCCATCCATTTGTGTTGTAAATATGCTAAGCGTAACAATAACTACAAGTTAGTATAAAAGGGAAACAAACTTGCTTTAATAAAACCGTGCAAAATATCTAAGTTTTGAACGTTCTCAAAATTCGACGAAACTTGACCCAAACGTTGGTCTAGACCCAAGCATTTGTGTAGTAAATTTGCTAAGCGTAATAATAATTACAAGTTAGTTTAAAAGGGACACAAACTTTGTTTAATAAAACCGTGCAAAACAGTTAAATTTCGAACGTTTTCAGAATTCAATGAAACTTGACCCAAACGTTGGTCTAAACCCAAGCATTTGTGTTGTAAATTTGCTAAGCGTAATAATAACTACACGTTAATATAAAAGGGAAACAAACTTGTTTTAATAAAACCGTGCGAAACAGCTAACTTTTTAACGTTCTCATAATTCAACGAAACTTGACCCAATTGCAGGTCCAGACCCATCCATTTGTGTTGTAAATTTGCTAAGGGTAATACTAACTACAAGTTAGTATAAAAGCGAAACAAACTTGCTTTAATAAAATCGTGCAAAACAGCTAAATTTTGAACGTTTTCAGAATTCGACGAAACTTGACCCAAACATTGGTCTAGACGCAAGCATTTGTGTTGTAAATTTGCTAAGCGTACTAATAACTACAAGTTAGCATAAAAGGAAAACAAACTTTCTTTAATAAAACCGTATAAAACAGCTAACTTCCAAACGTTCTCAAAATTCGAGAAACTTGACCCAATCGCAGGTCTAGACCCTTCAATTTGTGTTTTAAATATGCTAAGCGTAATAATAACTACAAGTTAGTATAAAAGGGAAACAAACTTGCTTTAATAAAACCGTGCAAAATAGCTAAATTTTGAACGTTCTCAAAATTCGACGAAACTTGACCGAAACGTTGGTCTAGACCCAAGCATTTGTGTTGTAAATTTGCTAAGCGTAATAATAATTATAAGTTAGTTTAAAAGGGAAACAAACTTTGTTTAATAAAACTGTGCAAAACAGCTAAATTTCGAACATTTTCAGAATTCGACGAAACATGACCCAAACGTTGGTCTAGACCCAAGCATTTGTGTTGTAAATTTGCTAAGCGTAATAATAATTACAAGTTACTTTAAAAGGGAAACAAACTTTGTTTAATAAAACCGTGCAAAACAGCTAAATTTTGAGCATTCTCAGAATTCGACGAAACTTAACCCAAACATAGGTCTAGACCCAAGAGTTTGTGTGTTAAATTTTCTAAGCGTAATAATAACTACAAGTTAGTATAAAAGGGAAACAAACTTGTTTTAATAAAACCGTGCAAAACAGCTAACTTTTTAACGTTCTCATAATTCAACGAAACTTGACCCAATTGCAGGTCCAGTCCCATCCATTTGTGTTGTAAATTTGCTAAGGGTAATACTAACTACAAGTTAGTATAAAAGCGAAACAAACTTGCTTTAATAAAATCGTGCAAAACAGCTAAATTTTGAACGTTTCCAGAATTCGACGAAACTTGACCCAAACATTGGTCTAGACCCAAGCATTTCTGTTGTAAATTTGCTAAGCGTAATAATAACTACAAGTTAGCATAAAAGGGAAACAAACTTGTTTTAATAAAACCGTATAAAACAGCTAACTTTCGAACGTTCTCAGAATTCGAGAAACATGACCCAATCGCAGGTCTAGACCCATCCATTTGTGTTGTAAATATGCTAAGCTTAATAATAACTACAAGTTAGTATAAAAGGAAAACAAACTTGCTTTAATAAAACCCTGCAAAATAGCTAAATTTTGAACGATCTCAAAATTCGACGAAACTTGACCCATACGTTGGTCTAGACCCAAGCATTTGTGTAGTAAATTTGCTAAGAGTAATAATAACTACAAGTTAGCATTAAAGGGAAACAAACTTGCTTTAATAAAACCGTGCAAAACAGCTAACTTTTGAACGTTCTCAGAATTCAACGAAACTTGACCCAATCGCAGGTCCAAACCCATCCATTTGTATCGTAAATTTGCTAAGCGTAATAATAACTACAAGTTAGTATAAAAGCGAAACAAACTTGCTTTAATAAAACCGTGCAAAATATCTAAATTTTGAACGTTTTCAAAATTCGACGAAACTTGACCCAAACGTTGGTCTAGACCCAAGCATTTGTGTAGTAAATTTGCTAAGCGTAATAATAATTACAAGTTAGTTTAAAAGGGAAACAAACTTTGTTTAATAAAACCGTTCAAAACAGCTAAATTTCGAACGTTCTCAGAATTCGACGAAACTTGACCCAAACATAGGTCTAGACCCAAGAGTTTGTGTGTTAAATTTTCTAAGCGTAATAATAACTACAAGTTAGTATAAAATGGAAACAAACTTGTTTTAATAAACCATGCGAAACAGCTAACTTTTTAACGTTCTCATAATTCAACGAAACTTGACCCAATTGAAAGTCCAGACCCATCCATTTGTGTTGTAAATTTGCTAAGGGTAATACTAACTACAAGTTAGTATAAAAGTGAAATAAACTTGCTTTAGTAAAATTGTGCAAAACAGCTAAATTTTGAACGTTTTCAGAATTTGACGAAACTTGACCCAAACGTTGGTCTAGACCCAAGCATTTGTGTTGTAAATTTGCTAAGCGCACTAATAACTACAAGTTAGCATAAAAGTAAAACAAACTTTCTTTGATAAAACCGTATAAAACAGCTAACTTTCGAACGTTCTCAAAATTCGAGAAACTTGACCCAATCGCAGGTCTAGACCCATCCATTTGTGTTGTAAATATGCTAAGCATAATAATAACTACAAGTTAGTATAAAAGGGAAACAAACTTGTTTTAATAAAATCGTGCAAAATATCTAAATTTTGAACGTTCTCAAAATTCGACGAAACTTGACCCAAACGTTGGTCTAGACCCAAGCATTTGTGTAGTAAATTTGCTAAGCGTAATAATAATTACAAGTTTGTTTAAAAGGGACACAAACTTCGTTTAATAAAACCGTGCAAAACAGCTAAATTTTGAACGTTTTCAGAATTCGACGAAACTTGACCCAAACATTGGTCTACCCAAGCATTTGTGTTGTAAATTTGCTAAGCGTACTAATAACTACAAGTTAGCATAAACGGAAAACAAACTTTCTTTAATAAAACCGTATAAAACAGCTAACATTCGAACGTTCTCAAAATTCGAGAAACTTGACCCAATCGCAGGTCTAGACCCTTCCATTTGTGTTGCAAATATACTAAGCGTAATAATAACTACAAGTTAGTATAAAAGGGAAACAAACTTGCTTTAATAAAACCGTGCAAAATAGCTAAATTTTGAACGTTCTCAAAATTCGACGAAACTTGACCGAAACGTTGGTCCAGACCCAAGCATTTGTGTTGTAAATTTGCTAAGCGTAATAATAATTACAAGTTAGTTTAAAAGGGAAACAAACTTTGTTTAATCAAACCGTGCAAAACAGCTAAATTTTGAGCATTCTCAGAATTCGACGAAACTTAACCCAAACATAGGTCTAGACCCAAGAGTTTGTGTGTTAAATTTTCTAAGCGTAATAATAACTACAAGTTAGTATAAAAGGGAAACAAACTTGTTTTAATAAAACCGTGCAAAACAGCTAACTTTTTAACATTCTCATAATTCAACGAAACTTGACCCAATTGCAGGTCCAGTCCCATCCATTTGTGTTGTAAATTTGCTAAGGGTAATACTAACTACAAGTTAGTATAAAAGCGAAACAAACTTGCTTTAATAAAATCGTGCAAAACAGCTAAATTTTGAACGTTTCCAGAATTCGACGAAACTTGACCCAAACATTGGTCTAGACCCAAGCATTTTTATTGTAAATTTGCTAAGCGTAATAATAACTACAAGTTAGCATAAAAGGGAAACAAACTTGTTTTAATAAAACCGTATAAAACAGCTAACTTTCGAACGTTCTCAGAATTCGAGAAACATGACCCAATCGCAGGTCTAGACCCATCCATTTGTGTTGTAAATATGCTAAGCTTAATAATAACTACAAGTTAGTATAAAAGGAAAACAAACTTGCTTTAATAAAACCCTGCAAAATAGCTAAATTTTGAACGATCTCAAAATTCGACGAAACTTGACCCATACGTTGGTCTAGACCCAAGCATTTGTGTTGTAAATTTGCTAAGCGTACTAATAACTACAAGTTAGCATTAAAGGGAAACAAACTTTAATAAAACCGTGCAAAACAGCTAAATTTTGAACGTTCTCAGAATTCGACGAAACCAGTCCCAAACGTTGGTCTAGTCCCAAGCATTAGTGTGGTAAATTTTCTAAACGTAATAATAACTACAAGTTAGTATAAAAGGGAAACAAACTTGTTTTAATAAACCGTGCAAAACAGCTAAATTTTGAGCATTCTCATAAATTGACGAAATTTGACCCAAACGTAGGTCTAAACCCAAGAGTTTGTGTGTTAAATTTTCTAAGCGTAGTAATAACTACAAGTTAGTATAAAAGGGAAACAAACTTGTTTTAATAAAACGTGCAAAACAGCTAACTTTTGAACGTTCTAAGAATTCAATAAAAAGTTGACCCAATCGTTGGTCTAGACCCATCCATTTGTGTTGTAAATTTGCTAAGCGTAATAATAACTACAAGTTAGTATAAAAGCGAAACAAACTTGCTTTAATAAAATCGTGCAAAACAGCTAAATTTTGAACGTTTTCAGAATTTGACGAAACTTGACCCAAACATTGGTCTACCTAAGCATTTGTGTTGTAAATTTGCTAAGCGTACTAATAACTACAAGTTAGCATAAAAGAAAAACAAACTTTCTTTAATAAAACCGTATAAAACGGCTAACTTTCGAACATTCTCAGAATTCGAGAAACTTGACCCAATCACAGGTCTAGACCCATCCATTTGTGTTGTAAATATGCTAAGCGTAATAATAACTACAAGTTAGTATAAAAGGGAAACAAACTTGCTTTAATAAAACCGTGCAAAATATCTAAATTTTGAACGTTCTCAAAATTCGACGAAACTTGACCCAAACGTTGGTCTAGACCCAAGCATTTGTGCAGTAAATTTGCTAAGCGTAATAATAATTACAAGTTAGTTTAAAAGGAAAACAAACTTTGTTTAATAAAACCGTCCAAAACAGCTAAATTTTGAACGTTCTCAGAATTCGACGAAACTTGACCCAAACATAGGTCTAGACCCAAGAGTTTGTGTGTTAAATTTTCTAAGCGTAATAATAACTACAAGTTAGTATAAAATAGAAACAAACTTGTTTTAATAAACCATGCGAAACAGCTAACTTTTTAACGTTCTCATAATTCAACGAAACTTGACCCAATTGAAAGTCCAGACCAATCCATTTGTGTTGTAAATTTGCTAAGGGTAATACTAACTACAAGTTAGTATAAAAGTGAAACAAACTTGCTTTAATAAAATCGTGCAAAACAGCTAAATTTGGAACGTTTTCAGAATTTGACGAAACTTGACCCAAACGTTGGTCTAGACCCAAGCATTTGTGTTGTAAATTTGCTAAGCGCACTAATAACTACAAGTTAGCATAAAAGTAAAACAAACTTTCTTTGATAAAACCGTATAAAACAGCTAACTTTCGAACGTTCTCAAAATTCGAGAAACTTGACCCAATCGCAGGTCTAGACCCATCCATTTGTGTTGTAAATATGCTAAGCGTAATAATAACTACAAGTTAGTATAAAAGGAAAACAAACTTGCTTTAATAAAACCGTGCAAAACAGCTAACTTTTGAACGTTCTCAGAATTCAACGAAACTTGACCCAATCACAGGTCCAAACCCATCCATTTGTATCGTAAATTTGCTAAGCGTAATAATAACTACAAGTTAGTATAAAAGCGAAACAAACTTGCTTTAATAAAATCGTGCAAAACAGCTAAATTTTGAACGTTTTCAGAATTTGACGAAACTTGACCCAAACATTGGTCTACCCAAGCATTTGTGTTGTAAATTTGCTAAGCGTACTAATAACTACAAGTTAGCATAAAAGGAAAACAAACTTTCTTTAATAAAACCGTATAAAACGGCTAACTTTCGAACATTCTCAGAATTCGAGAAACTTGACCCAATCACAGGTCTAGACCCATCCATTTGTGTTGTAAATATGCTAAGCGTAATAATAACTACAAGTTAGTATAAAAGGGAAACAAACTTGCTTTAATAAAACCGTGCAAAATATCTAAATTTTGAACGTTCTCAAAATTCGACGAAACTTGACCCAAACGTTGGTCTAGACCCAAGCATTTGTGCAGTAAATTTGCTAAGCGTAATAATAATTACAAGTTAGTTTAAAAGGAAAACAAACTTTGTTTAATAAAACCGTCCAAAACAGCTAAATTTTGAACGTTCTCAGAATTCGACGAAACTTGACCCAAACATAGGTCTAGACCCAAGAGTTTGTGTGTTAAATTTTCTAAGCGTAATAATAACTACAAGTTAGTATAAAATAGAAACAAACTTGTTTTAATAAACCATGCGAAACAGCTAACTTTTTAACGTTCTCATAATTCAACGAAACTTGACCCAATTGAAAGTCCAGACCCATCCATTTGTGTTGTAAATTTGCTAAGGGTAATACTAACTACAAGTTAGTATAAAAGTGAAACAAACTTGCTTTAATAAAATCGTGCAAAACAGCTAAATTTGGAACGTTTTCAGAATTTGACGAAACTTGACCCAAACGTTGGTCTAGACCCAAGCATTTGTGTTGTAAATTTGCTAAGCGCACTAATAACTACAAGTTAGCATAAAAGTAAAACAAACTTTCTTTGATAAAACCGTATAAAACAGCTAACTTTCGAACGTTCTCAAAATTCGAGAAACTTGACCCAATCGCAGGTCTAGACCCATCCATTTGTGTTGTAAATATGCTAAGCGTAATAATAACTACAAGTTAGTATAAAAGGAAAACAAACTTGCTTTAATAAAACCGTGCAAAACAGCTAACTTTTGAACGTTCTCAGAATTCAACGAAACTTGACCCAATCACAGGTCCAAACCCATCCATTTGTATCGTAAATTTGCTAAGCGTAATAATAACTACAAGTTAGTATAAAAGCGAAACAAACTTGCTTTAATAAAATCGTGCAAAACAGCTAAATTTTGAACGTTTTCAGAATTTGACGAAACTTGACCCAAACATTGGTCTACCTAAGCATTTGTGTTGTAAATTTGCTAAGCGTACTAATAACTACAAGTTAGCATAAAAGGAAAACAAACTTTCTTTAATAAAACCGTATAAAACGGCTAACTTTCGAACATTCTCAGAATTCGAGAAACTTGACCCAATCACAGGTCTAGACCCATCCATTTGTGTTGTAAATATGCTAACCGTAATAATAACTACAAGTTAGTATAAAAGGGAAACAAACTTGCTTTAATAAAACCGTGCAAAATATCTAAATTTTGAACGTTCTCAAAATTCGACGAAACTTGACCCAAACGTTGGTCTAGACCCAAGCATTTGTACAGTAAATTTGCTAAGCGTAATAATAATTACAAGTTAGTTTAAAAGGAAAACAAACTTTGTTAAATAAAACCGTCCAAAACAGCTAAATTTTGAACGTTCTCAGAATTCGACGAAACTTGACCCAAACATAGGTCTAGACCCAAGAGTTTGTGTGTTAAATTTTCTAAGCGTAATAATAACTACAAGTTAGTATAAAATAGAAACAAACTTGTTTTAATAAACCATGCGAAACAGCTAACTTTTTAACGTTCTCATAATTCAACGAAACTTGACCCAATTGAAAGTCCAGACCCATCCATTTGTGTTGTAAATTTGCTAAGGGTAATACTAACTACAAGTTAGTATAAAAGTGAAACAAACTTGCTTTAATAAAATCGTGCAAAACAGCTAAATTTGGAACGTTTTCAGAATTTGACGAAACTTGACCCAAACGTTGGTCTAGACCCAAGCATTTGTGTTGTAAATTTGCTAAGCGCACTAATAACTACAAGTTAGCATAAAAGTAAAACAAACTTTCTTTGATAAAACCGTATAAAACAGCTAACTTTCGAACGTTCTCAAAATTCGAGAAACTTGACCCAATCGCAGGTCTAGACCCATCCATTTGTGTTGTAAATATGCTAAGCGTAATAATAACTACAAGTTAGTATAAAAGGAAAACAAACTTGCTTTAATAAAACCGTGCAAAACAGCTAACTTTTGAACGTTCTCAGAATTCAACGAAACTTGACCCAATCACAGGTCCAAACCCATCCATTTGTATCGTAAATTTGCTAAGCGTAATAATAACTACAAGTTAGTATAAAAGCGAAACAAACTTGCTTTAATAAAATCGTGCAAAACAGCTAAATTTTGAACGTTTTCAGAATTTGACGAAACTTGACCCAAACATTGGTCTACCTAAGCATTTGTGTTGTAAATTTGCTAAGCGTACTAATAACTACAAGTTAGCATAAAAGGAAAACAAACTTTCTTTAATAAAACCGTATAAAACGGCTAACTTTCGAACATTCTCAGAATTCGAGAAACTTGACCCAATCACAGGTCTAGACCCATCCATTTGTGTTGTAAATATGCTAAGCGTAATAATAACTACAAGTTAGTATAAAAGGGAAACAAACTTGCTTTAATAAAACCGTGCAAAATATCTAAATTTTGAACGTTCTCAAAATTCGACGAAACTTGACCCAAACGTTGGTCTAGACCCAAGCATTTGTGCAGTAAATTTGCTAAGCGTAATAATAATTACAAGTTAGTTTAAAAGGAAAACAAACTTTGTTTAATAAAACCGTCCAAAACAGCTAAATTTTGAACGTTCTCAGAATTCGACGAAACTTGACCCAAACATAGGTCTAGACCCAAGAGTTTGTGTGTTAAATTTTCTAAGCGTAATAATAACTACAAGTTAGTATAAAATAGAAACAAACTTGTTTTAATAAACCATGCGAAACAGCTAACTTTTTAACGTTCTCATAATTCAACGAAACTTGACCCAATTGAAAGTCCAGACCCATCCATTTGTGTTGTAAATTTGCTAAGGGTAATACTAACTACAAGTTAGTATAAAAGTGAAACAAACTTGCTTTAATAAAATCGTGCAAAACAGCTAAATTTGGAACGTTTTCAGAATTTGACGAAACTTGACCCAAACGTTGGTCTAGACCCAAGCATTTGTGTTGTAAATTTGCTAAGCGCACTAATAACTACAAGTTAGCATAAAAGTAAAACAAACTTTCTTTGATAAAACCGTATAAAACAGCTAACTTTCGAACGTTCTCAAAATTCGAGAAACTTGACCCAATCGCAGGTCTAGACCCATCCATTTGTGTTGTAAATATGCTAAGCGTAATAATAACTACAAGTTAGTATAAAAGGAAAACAAACTTGCTTTAATAAAACCGTGCAAAATATCTAAATTTTGAACGTTCTGAAAATTCGACGAAACTTGACCCAAACGTTGGTCTAGACCCAAGCATTTTTGTAGTAAATTTGCTAAGCGTAATAATAATTACAAGTTAGTTTAAAAGGGACACAAACTTTGTTTAATAAAACCGTGCAAAATAGTTAAATTTCGAACGTTTTCAGAATTCGACGAAACTTGACCCAAACGTTGGTCTAAACCCAAGCATTTGTGTTGTAAATTTGCTAAGCGTAATAATAACTACAAGTTAGTATAAAAGGGAAACAAACTTGTTTTAATAAAACCGTGCGAAACAGCTAACTTTTTAACGTTCTCATAATTCAACGAAACTTGACCCAATTGCAGGTCCAGACCCATCCATTTGTGTTGTAAATTTGCTAAGGGTAATACTAACTACAAGTTAGTATAAAAGCGAAACAAACTTGCTTTAATAAAATCGTGCAAAACAGCTAAATTTTGAACGTTTTCAGAATTCGACGAAACTTGACCCAAACATTGGTCTAGACCCAAGCATTTGTGTTGTAAATTTGCTAAGCGTACTAATAACTACAAGTTAGCATAAACGGAAAACAAACTTTCTTTAATAAAACCGTATAAAACAGCTAACATTCGAACGTTCTCAAAATTCGAGAAACTTGACCCAATCGCAGGTCTAGACCCTTCCATTTGTGTTGCAAATATACTAAGCGTAATAATAACTACAAGTTAGTATAAAAGGGAAACAAACTTGCTTTAATAAAACCGTGCAAAATAGCTAAATTTTGAACGTTCTCAAAATTCGACGAAACTTGACCGAAACGTTGGTCTAGACCCAAGCATTTGTGTTGTAAATTTGCTAAGCGTAATAATAATTACAAGTTAGTTTAAAAGGGAAACAAACTTTGTTTAATCAAACCGTGCAAAACAGCTAAATTTTGACCATTCTCAGAATTCGACGAAACTTAACCCAAACATAGGTCTAGACCCAAGAGTTTGTGTGTTAAATTTTCTAAGCGTAATAATAACTACAAGTTAGTATAAAAGGGAAACAAACTTGTTTTAATAAAACCGTGCAAAACAGCTAACTTTTTAACATTCTCATAATTCAACGAAACTTGACCCAATTGCAGGTCCAGTCCCATCCATTTGTGTTGTAAATTTGCTAAGGGTAATACTAACTACAAGTTAGTATAAAAGCGAAACAAACTTGCTTTAATAAAATCGTGCAAAACAGCTAAATTTTGAACGTTTCCAGAATTCGACGAAACTTGACCCAAACATTGGTCTAGACCCAAGCATTTCTGTTGTAAATTTGCTAAGCGTAATAATAACTACAAGTTAGCATAAAAGGGAAACAAACTTGTTTTAATAAAACCGTATAAAACAGCTAAGTTTCGAACGTTCTCAGAATTCGAGAAACATGACCCAATCGCAGGTCTAGACCCATCCATTTGTGTTGTAAATATGCTAAGCTTAATAATAACTACAAGTTAGTATAAAAGGAAAACAAACTTGCTTTAATAAAATCCTGCAAAATAGCTAAATTTTGAACGATCTCAAAATTCGACGAAACTTGACCCATACGTTGGTCTAGACCCAAGCATTTGTGTTGTAAATTTGCTAAGCGTAATAATAACTACAAGTTAGTATAAAAGCGAAATAAACTTGCTTTAATAAAATCGTGCAAAACAGCTAAATTTTGAACGTTCTCAGAATTCGACGAAACCAGTCCCAAACGTTGGTCTAGTCCCAAGCATTAGTGTGGTAAATTTTCTAAACGTAATAATAACTACAAGTTAGTATAAAAGGGAAACAAACTTGTTTTAATAAACCGTGCAAAACAGCTAAATTTTGAGCATTCTCATAAATTGACGAAATTTGACCCAAACGTAGGTCTAAACCCAAGAGTTTGTGTGTTAAATTTTCTAAGCGTAGTAATAACTACAAGTTAGTATAAAAGGGAAACAAACTTGTTTTAATAAACCGTGCAAAACAGCTAACTTTTGAACGTTCTAAGAATTCAATAAAAAGTTGACCCAATCGTTGGTCTAGACCCATCCATTTGTGTTGTAAATTTGCTAAGCGTAATAATAACTACAAGTTAGTATAAAAGGGAAACAAACTTGCTTTAATAAAACCGTGCAAAACAGCTAACTTTTGAACGTTCTCAGAATTCAACGAAACTTGACCCAATCACAGGTCCAAACCCATCCATTTGTATCGTAAATTTGCTAAGCGTAATAATAACTACAAGTTAGTATAAAAGCGAAACAAACTTGCTTTAATAAAATCGTGCAAAACAGCTAAATTTTGAACGTTTTCAGAATTTGACGAAACTTGACCAAAACGTTGGTCTAGACCCAAGCATTTGTGTTGTAAATTTGCTAAGCGTACTAATAACTACAAGTTAGCATAAAAGGAAAACAAACTTTCTTTAATAAAACCGTATAAAACGGCTAACTTTCGAACATTCTCAGAATTCGAGAAACTTGACCCAATCGCAGGTCTAGACCCATCCATTTGTGTTGTAAATATGCTAAGCGTAATAATAACTACAAGTTAGTATAAAAGGGAAACAAACTTGCTTTAATAAAACCGTGCAAAATATCTAAATTTTGAACGTTCTCAAAATTCGACGAAACTTGACTCAAACGTTGGTCTAGACCCAAGCATTTGTATAGTAAATTTGCTAAGCGTAATAATAATTACAAGTTAGTTTAAAAGGAAAACAAACTTTGTTTAATAAAACCGTCCAAAACAGCTAAATTTTGAACGTTCTCAGAATTCGACGAAACTTGACCCAAACATAGGTCTAGACCCAAGAGTTTGTGTGTTAAATTTTCTAAGCGTAATAATAACTACAAGTTAGTATAAAATAGAAACAAACTTGTTTTAATAAACCATGCGAAACAGCTAACTTTTTAACGTTCTCATAATTCAACGAAACTTGACCCAATTGAATGTCCAGACCCATCCATTTGTGTTGTAAATTTGCTAAGGGTAATACTAACTACAAGTTAGTATAAAAGTGAAACAAACTTGCTTTAATAAAATCGTGCAAAACAGCTAAATTTGGAACGTTTTCAGAATTTGACGAAACTGGACCCAAACGTTGGTCTAGACCCAAGCATTTGTGTTGTAAATTTGCTAAGCGCACTAATAACTACAAGTTAGCATAAAAGTAAAACAAACTTTCTTTGACAAAACCGTATAAAACAGCTAACTTTCGAACGTTCTCAAAATTCGAGAAACTTGACCCAATCGCAGGTCTAGACCCATCCATTTGTGTTGTAAATATGCTAAGCGTAATAATAACTACAAGTTAGTATAAAAGGAAAACAAACTTGCTTTAATAAAACCGTGCAAAACAGCTAACTTTTGAACGTTCTCAGAATTCAACGAAACTTGACCCAATCACAGGTCCAAACCCATCCATTTGTATCGTAAATTTGCTAAGCGTAATAATAACTACAAGTTAGTATAAAAGCGAAACAAACTTGCTTTAATAAAATCGTGCAAAACAGCTAAATTTTGAACGTTTTCAGAATTTGACGAAACTTGACCCAAACATTGGTCTACCCAAGCATTTGTGTTGTAAATTTGCTAAGCGTACTAATAACTACAAGTTAGCATAAAAGGAAAACAAACTTTCTTTAATAAAACCGTATAAAACGGCTAACTTTCGAACATTCTCAGAATTCGAGAAACTTGACCCAATCACAGGTCTAGACCCATCCATTTGTGTTGTAAATATGCTAAGCGTAATAATAACTACAAGTTAGTATAAAAGGGAAACAAACTTGCTTTAATAAAACCGTGCAAAATATCTAAATTTTGAACGTTCTCAAAATTCGACGAAACTTGACCCAAACGTTGGTCTAGACCCAAGCATTTGTGCAGTAAATTTGCTAAGCGTAATAATAATTACAAGTTAGTTTAAAAGGAAAACAAACTTTGTTTAATAAAACCGTCCAAAACAGCTAAATTTTGAACGTTCTCAGAATTCGACGAAACTTGACCCAAACATAGGTCTAGACCCAAGAGTTTGTGTGTTAAATTTTCTAAGCGTAATAATAACTACAAGTTAGTATAAAATAGAAACAAACTTGTTTTAATAAACCATGCGAAACAGCTAACTTTTTAACGTTCTCATAATTCAACGAAACTTGACCCAATTGAAAGTCCAGACCCATCCATTTGTGTTGTAAATTTGCTAAGGGTAATACTAACTACAAGTTAGTATAAAAGTGAAACAAACTTGCTTTAATAAAATCGTGCAAAACAGCTAAATTTGGAACGTTTTCAGAATTTGACGAAACTTGACCCAAACGTTGGTCTAGACCCAAGCATTTGTGTTGTAAATTTGCTAAGCGCACTAATAACTACAAGTTAGCATAAAAGTAAAACAAACTTTCTTTGATAAAACCGTATAAAACAGCTAACTTTCGAACGTTCTCAAAATTCGAGAAACTTGACCCAATCGCAGGTCTAGACCCATCCATTTGTGTTGTAAATATGCTAAGCGTAATAATAACTACAAGTTAGTATAAAAGGAAAACAAACTTGCTTTAATAAAACCGTGCAAAATATCTAAATTTTGAACGTTCTGAAAATTCGACGAAACTTGACCCAAACGTTGGTCTAGACCCAAGCATTTTTGTAGTAAATTTGCTAAGCGTAATAATAATTACAAGTTAGTTTAAAAGGGACACAAACTTTGTTTAATAAAACCGTGCAAAACAGTTAAATTTCGAACGTTTTCAGAATTCGACGAAACTTGACCCAAACGTTCGTCTAAACCCAAGCATTTGTGTTGTAAATTTGCTAAGCGTAATAATAACTACAAGTTAGTATAAAAGGGAAACAAACTTGTTTTAATAAAACCGTGCGAAACAGCTAACTTTTTAACGTTCTCATAATTCAACGAAACTTGACCCAATTGCAGGTCCAGACCCATCCATTTGTGTTGTAAATTTGCTAAGGGTAATACTAACTACAAGTTAGTATAAAAGCGAAACAAACTTGCTTTAATAAAATCGTGCAAAACAGCTAAATTTTGAACGTTTTCAGAATTCGACGAAACTTGACCCAAACATTGGTCTAGACCCAAGCATTTGTGTTGTAAATTTGCTAAGCGTACTAATAACTACAAGTTAGCATAAACGGAAAACAAACTTTCTTTAATAAAACCGTATAAAACAGCTAACATTCGAACGTTCTCAAAATTCGAGAAACTTGACCCAATCGCAGGTCTAGACCCTTCCATTTGTGTTGCAAATATACTAAGCGTAATAATAACTACAAGTTAGTATAAAAGGGAAACAAACTTGCTTTAATAAAACCGTGCAAAATAGCTAAATTTTGAACGTTCTCAAAATTCGACGAAACTTGACCGAAACGTTGGTCTAGACCCAAGCATTTGTGTTGTAAATTTGCTAAGCGTAATAATAATTACAAGTTAGTTTAAAAGGGAAACAAACTTTGTTTAATCAAACCGTGCAAAACAGCTAAATTTTGAGCATTCTCAGAATTCGACGAAACTTAACCCAAACATAGGTCTAGACCCAAGAGTTTGTGTGTTAAATTTTCTAAGCGTAATAATAACTACAAGTTAGTATAAAAGGGAAACAAACTTGTTTTAATAAAACCGTGCAAAACAGCTAACTTTTTAACATTCTCATAATTCAACGAAACTTGACCCAATTGCAGGTCCAGTCCCATCCATTTGTGTTGTAAATTTGCTAAGGGTAATACTAACTACAAGTTAGTATAAAAGTGAAACAAACTTGCTTTAATAAAATCGTGCAAAACAGCTAAATTTTGAACGTTTCCAGAATTCGACGAAACTTGACCCAAACATTGGTCTAGACCCAAGCATTTCTGTTGAAAATTTGCTAAGCGTAATAATAACTACAAGTTAGCATAAAAGGGAAACAAACTTGTTTTAATAAAACCGTATAAAACAGCTAACTTTCGAACGTTCTCAGAATTCGAGAAACATGACCCAATCGCAGGTCTAGACCCATCCATTTGTGTTGTAAATATGCTAAGCTTAATAATAACTACAAGTTAGTATAAAAGGAAAACAAACTTGCTTTAATAAAATCCTGCAAAATAGCTAAATTTTGAACGATCTCAAAATTCGACGAAACTTGACCCATACGTTGGTCTAGACCCAAGCATTTGTGTTGTAAATTTGCTAAGCGTAATAATAACTACAAGTTAGTATAAAAGCGAAATAAACTTGCTTTAATAAAATCGTGCAAAACAGCTAAATTTTGAACGTTCTCAGAATTCGACGAAACCAGTCCCAAACGTTGGTCTAGTCCCAAGCATTAGTGTGGTAAATTTTCTAAACGTAATAATAACTACAAGTTAGTATAAAAGGGAAACAAACTTGTTTTAATAAACCGTGCAAAACAGCTAAATTTTGAGCATTCTCATAAATTGACGAAATTTGACCCAAACGTAGGTCTAAACCCAAGAGTTTGTGTGTTAAATTTTCTAAGCGTAGTAATAACTACAAGTTAGTATAAAAGGGAAACAAACTTGTTTTAATAAACCGTGCAAAACAGCTAACTTTTGAACGTTCTAAGAATTCAATAAAAAGTTGACCCAATCGTTGGTCTAGACCCATCCATTTGTATCGTAAATTTGCTAAGCGTAATAATAACTACAAGTTAGTATAAAAGCGAAACAAACTTGCTTTAATAAAATCGTGCAAAACAGCTAAATTTTGAACGTTTTCAGAATTTGACGAAACTTGACCAAAACGTTGGTCTAGACCCAAGCATTTGTGTTGTAAATTTGCTAAGCGTACTAATAACTACAAGTTAGCATAAAAGGAAAACAAACTTTCTTTAATAAAACCGTATAAAACGGCTAACTTTCGAACATTCTCAGAATTCGAGAAACTTGACCCAATCGCAGGTCTAGACCCATCCATTTGTGTTGTAAATATGCTAAGCGTAATAATAACTACAAGTTAGTATAAAAGGGAAACAAACTTGCTTTAATAAAACCGTGCAAAATATCTAAATTTTGAACGTTCTCAAAATTCGACGAAACTTGACTCAAACGTTGGTCTAGACCCAAGCATTTGTGTAGTAAATTTGCTAAGCGTAATAATAATTACAAGTTAGTTTAAAAGGAAAACAAACTTTGTTTAATAAAACCGTCCAAAACAGCTAAATTTTGAACGTTCTCAGAATTCGACGAAACTTGACCCAAACATAGGTCTAGACCCAAGAGTTTGTGTGTTAAATTTTCTAAGCGTAATAATAACTACAAGTTAGTATAAAATAGAAACAAACTTGTTTTAATAAACCATGCGAAACAGCTAACTTTTTAACGTTCTCATAATTCAACGAAACTTGACCCAATTGAAAGTCCAGACCCATCCATTTGTGTTGTAAATTTGCTAAGGGTAATACTAACTACAAGTTAGTATAAAAGTGAAACAAACTTGCTTTAATAAAATCGTGCAAAACAGCTAAATTTGGAACGTTTTCAGAATTTGACGAAACTTGACCCAAACGTTGGTCTAGACCCAAGCATTTGTGTTGTAAATTTGCTAAGCGCACTAATAACTACAAGTTAGCATAAAAGTAAAACAAACTTTCTTTGATAAAACCGTATAAAACAGCTAACTTTCGAACGTTCTCAAAATTCGAGAAACTTGACCCAATCGCAGGTCTAGACCCATCCATTTGTGTTGTAAATATGCTAAGCGTAATAATAACTACAAGTTAGTATAAAAGGGAAACAAACTTGCTTTAATAAAACCGTGCAAAATATCTAAATTTTGAACGTTCTCAAAATTCGACGAAACTTGACTCAAACGTTGGTCTAGACCCAAGCATTTGTGTAGTAAATTTGCTAAGCGTAATAATAATTACAAGTTAGTTTAAAAGGAAAACAAACTTTGTTTAATAAAACCGTCCAAAACAGCTAAATTTTGAACGTTCTCAGAATTCGACGAAACTTGACCCAAACATAGGTCTAGACCCAAGAGTTTGTGTGTTAAATTTTCTAAGCGTAATAATAACTACAAGTTAGTATAAAATAGAAACAAACTTGTTTTAATAAACCATGCGAAACAGCTAACTTTTTAACGTTCTCATAATTCAACGAAACTTGACCCAATTGAAAGTCCAGACCCATCCATTTGTGTTGTAAATTTGCTAAGGGTAATACTAACTACAAGTTAGTATAAAAGTGAAACAAACTTGCTTTAATAAAATCGTGCAAAACAGCTAAATTTGGAACGTTTTCAGAATTTGACGAAACTTGACCCAAACGTTGGTCTAGACCCAAGCATTTGTGTTGTAAATTTGCTAAGCGCACTAATAACTACAAGTTAGCATAAAAGTAAAACAAACTTTCTTTGATAAAACCGTATAAAACAGCTAACTTTCGAACGTTCTCAAAATTCGAGAAACTTGACCCAATCGCAGGTCTAGACCCATCCATTTGTGTTGTAAATATGCTAAGCGTAATAATAACTACAAGTTAGTATAAAAGGAAAACAAACTTGCTTTAATAAAACCGTGCAAAATATCTAAATTTTGAACGTTCTGAAAATTCGACGAAACTTGACCCAAACGTTGGTCTAGACCCAAGCATTTGTGTAGTAAATTTGCTAAGCGTAATAATAATTACAAGTTAGTTTAAAAGGGACACAAACTTTGTTTAATAAAACCGTGCAAAACAGTTAAATTTCGAACGTTTTCAGAATTCGACGAAACTTGACCCAAACGTTGGTCTAAACCCAAGCATTTGTGTTGTAAATTTGCTAAGCGTAATAATAACTACAAGTTAGTATAAAAGGGAAACAAACTTGTTTTAATAAAACCGTGCGAAACAGCTAACTTTTTAACGTTCTCATAATTCAACGAAACTTGACCCAATTGCAGGTCCAGACCCATCCATTTGTGTTGTAAATTTGCTAAGGGTAATACTAACTACAAGTTAGTATAAAAGCGAAACAAACTTGCTTTAATAAAATCGTGCAAAACAGCTAAATTTTGAACGTTTTCAGAATTCGACGAAACTTGACCCAAACATTGGTCTAGACCCAAGCATTTGTGTTGTAAATTTGCTAAGCGTACTAATAACTACAAGTTAGCATAAACGGAAAACAAACTTTCTTTAATAAAACCGTATAAAACAGCTAACATTCGAACGTTCTCAAAATTCGAGAAACTTGACCCAATCGCAGGTCTAGACCCTTCCATTTGTGTTGCAAATATACTAAGCGTAATAATAACTACAAGTTAGTATAAAAGGGAAACAAACTTGCTTTAATAAAACCGTGCAAAATAGCTAAATTTTGAACGTTCTCAAAATTCGACGAAACTTGACCGAAACGTTGGTCTAGACCCAAGCATTTGTGTTGTAAATTTGCTAAGCGTAATAATAATTACAAGTTAGTTTAAAAGGGAAACAAACTTTGTTTAATCAAACCGTGCAAAACAGCTAAATTTTGAGCATTCTCAGAATTCGACGAAACTTAACCCGAACATAGGTCTAGACCCAAGAGTTTGTGTGTTAAATATTCTAAGCGTAATAATAACTACAAGTTAGTATAAAAGGGAAACAAACTTGTTTTAATAAAACCGTGCAAAACAGCTAACTTTTTAACATTCTCATAATTCAACGAAACTTGACCCAATTGCAGGTCCAGTCCCATCCATTTGTGTTGTAAATTTGCTAAGGGTAATACTAACTACAAGTTAGTATAAAAGCGAAACAAACTTGCTTTAATAAAATCGTGCAAAACAGCTAAATTTTGAACGTTTCCAGAATTCGACGAAACTTGACCCAAACATTGGTCTAGACCCAAGCATTTCTGTTGAAAATTTGCTAAGCGTAATAATAACTACAAGTTAGCATAAAAGGGAAACAAACTTGTTTTAATAAAACCGTATAAAACAGCTAACTTTCGAACGTTCTCAGAATTCGAGAAACATGACCCAATCGCAGGTCTAGACCCATCCATTTGTGTTGTAAATATGCTAAGCTTAATAATAACTACAAGTTAGTATAAAAGGAAAACAAACTTGCTTTAATAAAATCCTGCAAAATAGCTAAATTTTGAACGATCTCAAAATTCGACGAAACTTGACCCATACGTTGGTCTAGACCCAAGCATTTGTGTTGTAAATTGGCTAAGCGTACTAATAACTACAAGTTAGCATTAAAGGGAAACAAACTTGCTTTAATAAAACCATGCAAAACAGCTAAATTTTGAACGTTCTCAGAATTCGACGAAACCAGTCCCAAACGTTGGTCTAGTCCCAAGCATTAGTGTGGTAAATTTTCTAAACGTAATAATAACTACAAGTTAGTATAAAAGGGAAACAAACTTGTTTTAATAAACCGTGCAAAACAGCTAAATTTTGAGCATTCTCATAAATTGACGAAATTTGACCCAAACGTAGGTCTAAACCCAAGAGTTTGTGTGTTAAATTTTCTAAGCGTAGTAATAACTACAAGTTAGTATAAAAGGGAAACAAACTTGTTTTAATAAACCGTGCAAAACAGCTAACTTTTGAACGTTCTAAGAATTCAATAAAAAGTTGACCCAATCGTTGGTCTAGACCCATCCATTTGTGTTGTAAATTTGCTAAGCGTAATAATAACTACAAGTTAGTATAAAAGGGAAACAAACTTGCTTTAATAAAACCGTGCAAAACAGCTAACTTTTGAACGTTCTCAGAATTCAACGAAACTTGACCCAATCACAGGTCCAAACCCATCCATTTGTATCGTAAATTTGCTAAGCGTAATAATAACTACAAGTTAGTATAAAAGCGAAACAAACTTGCTTTAATAAAATCGTGCAAAACAGCTAAATTTTGAACGTTTTCAGAATTTGACGAAACTTGACCAAAACGTTGGTCTAGACCCAAGCATTTGTGTTGTAAATTTGCTAAGCGTACTAATAACTACAAGTTAGCATAAAAGGAAAACAAACTTTCTTTAATAAAACCGTATAAAACGGCTAACTTTCGAACATTCTCAGAATTCGAGAAACTTGACCCAATCGCAGGTCTAGACCCATCCATTTGTGTTGTAAATATGCTAAGCGTAATAATAACTACAAGTTAGTATAAAAGGGAAACAAACTTGCTTTAATAAAACCGTGCAAAATATCTAAATTTTGAACGTTCTCAAAATTCGACGAAACTTGACTCAAACGTTGGTCTAGACCCAAGCATTTGTGTAGTAAATTTGCTAAGCGTAATAATAATTACAAGTTAGTTTAAAAGGAAAACAAACTTTGTTTAATAAAACCGTCCAAAACAGCTAAATTTTGAACGTTCTCAGAATTCGACGAAACTTGACCCAAACATAGGTCTAGACCCAAGAGTTTGTGTGTTAAATTTTCTAAGCGTAATAATAACTACAAGTTAGTATAAAATAGAAACAAACTTGTTTTAATAAACCATGCGAAACAGCTAACTTTTTAACGTTCTCATAATTCAACGAAACTTGACCCAATTGAAAGTCCAGACCCATCCATTTGTGTTGTAAATTTGCTAAGGGTAATACTAACTACAAGTTAGTATAAAAGTGAAACAAACTTGCTTTAATAAAATCGTGCAAAACAGCTAAATTTGGAACGTTTTCAGAATTTGACGAAACTTGACCCAAACGTTGGTCTAGACCCAAGCATTTGTGTTGTAAATTTGCTAAGCGCACTAATAACTACAAGTTATCATAAAAGTAAAACAAACTTTCTTTGATAAAACCGTATAAAACAGCTAACTTTCGAACGTTCTCAAAATTCGAGAAACTTGACCCAATCGCAGGTCTAGACCCATCCATTTGTGTTGTAAATATGCTAAGCGTAATAATAACTACAAGTTAGTATAAAAGGAAAACAAACTTGCTTTAATAAAACCGTGCAAAATATCTAAATTTTGAACGTTCTGAAAATTCGACGAAACTTGACCCAAACGTTGGTCTAGACCCAAGCATTTGTGTAGTAAATTTGCTAAGCGTAATAATAATTACAAGTTAGTTTAAAAGGGACACAAACTTTGTTTAATAAAACCGTGCAAAACAGTTAAATTTCGAACGTTTTCAGAATTCGACGAAACTTGACCCAAACGTTGGTCTAAACCCAAGCATTTGTGTTGTAAATTTGCTAAGCGTAATAATAACTACAAGTTAGTATAAAAGGAAAACAAACTTGTTTTAATAAAACCGTGCGAAACAGCTAACTTTTTAACGTTCTCATAATTCAACGAAACTTGACCCAATTGCAGGTCCAGACCCATCCATTTGTGTTGTAAATTTGCTAAGGGTAATACTAACTACAAGTTAGTATAAAAGCGAAACAAACTTGCTTTAATAAAATCGTGCAAAACAGCTAAATTTTGAACGTTTTCAGAATTCGACGAAACTTGACCCAAACATTGGTCTAGACCCAAGCATTTGTGTTGTAAATTTGCTAAGCGTACTAATAACTACAAGTTAGCATAAACGGAAAACAAACTTTCTTTAATAAAACCGTATAAAACAGCTAACATTCGAACGTTCTCAAAATTCGAGAAACTTGACCCAATCGCAGGTCTAGACCCTTCCATTTGTGTTGCAAATATACTAAGCGTAATAATAACTACAAGTTAGTATAAAAGGGAAACAAACTTGCTTTAATAAAACCGTGCAAAATAGCTAAATTTTGAACGTTCTCAAAATTCGACGAAACTTGACCGAAACGTTGGTCTAGACCCAAGCATTTGTGTTGTAAATTTGCTAAGCGTAATAATAATTACAAGTTAGTTTAAAAGGGAAACAAACTTTGTTTAATCAAACCGTGCAAAACAGCTAAATTTTGAGCATTCTCAGAATTCGACGAAACTTAACCCAAACATAGGTATAGACCCAAGAGTTTGTGTGTTAAATATTCTAAGCGTAATAATAACTACAAGTTAGTATAAAAGGGAAACAAACTTGTTTTAATAAAACCGTGCAAAACAGCTAACTTTTTAACATTCTCATAATTCAACGAAACTTGACCCAATTGCAGGTCCAGTCCCATCCATTTGTGTTGTAAATTTGCTAAGGGTAATACTAACTACAAGTTAGTATAAAAGCGAAACAAACTTGCTTTAATAAAATCGTGCAAAACAGCTAAATTTTGAACGTTTCCAGAATTCGACGAAACTTGACCCAAACATTGGTCTAGACCCAAGCATTTCTGTTGTAAATTTGCTAAGCGTAATAATAACTACAAGTTAGCATAAAAGGGAAACAAACTTGTTTTAATAAAACCGTATAAAACAGCTAACTTTCGAACGTTCTCAGAATTCGAGAAACATGACCCAATCGCAGGTCTAGACCCATCCATTTGTGTTGTAAATATGCTAAGCTTAATAATAACTACAAGTTAGTATAAAAGGAAAACAAACTTGCTTTAATAAAATCCTGCAAAATAGCTAAATTTTGAACGATCTCAAAATTCGACGAAACTTGATCCATACGTTGGTCTAGACCCAAGCATTTGTGTTGTATATTGGCTAAGCGTACTAATAACTACAAGTTAGCATTAAAGGGAAACAAACTTGCTTTAATAAAACCGTGCAAAACAGCTAAATTTTGAACGTTCTCAGAATTCGACGAAACCAGTCCCAAACGTTGGTCTAGTCCCAAGCATTAGTGTGGTAAATTTTCTAAACGTAATAATAACTACAAGTTAGTATAAAAGGGAAACAAACTTGTTTTAATAAACCGTGCAAAACAGCTAAATTTTGAGCATTCTCATAAATTGACGAAATTTGACCCAAACGTAGGTCTAAACCCAAGAGTTTGTGTGTTAAATTTTCTAAGCGTAGTAATAACTACAAGTTAGTATAAAAGGGAAACAAACTTGTTTTAATAAACCGTGCAAAACAGCTAACTTTTGAACGTTCTAAGAATTCAATAAAAAGTTGACCCAATCGTTGGTCTAGACCCATCCATTTGTGTTGTAAATTTGCTAAGCGTAATAATAACTACAAGTTAGTATAAAAGGGAAACAAACTTGCTTTAATAAAACCGTGCAAAACAGCTAACTTTTGAACGTTCTCAGAATTCAACGAAACTTGACCCAATCACAGGTCCAAACCCATCCATTTGTATCGTAAATTTGCTAAGCGTAATAATAACTACAAGTTAGTATAAAAGCGAAACAAACTTGCTTTAATAAAATCGTGCAAAACAGCTAAATTTTGAACGTTTTCAGAATTTGACGAAACTTGACCAAAACGTTGGTCTAGACCCAAGCATTTGTGTTGTAAATTTGCTAAGCGTACTAATAACTACAAGTTAGCATAAAAGGAAAACAAACTTTCTTTAATAAAACCGTATAAAACGGCTAACTTTCGAACATTCTCAGAATTCGAGAAACTTGACCCAATCGCAGGTCTAGACCCATCCATTTGTGTTGTAAATATGCTAAGCGTAATAATAACTACAAGTTAGTATAAAAGGGAAACAAACTTGCTTTAATAAAACCGTGCAAAATATCTAAATTTTGAACGTTCTCAAAATTCGACGAAACTTGACCCAAACGTTGGTCTAGACCCAAGCATTTGTGTAGTAAATTTGCTAAGCGTAATAATAATTACAAGTTAGTTTAAAAGGAAAACAAACTTTGTTTAATAAAACCGTCCAAAACAGCAAAATTTTGAACGTTCTCAGAATTCGACGAAACTTGACCCAAACATAGGTCTAGACCCAAGAGTTTGTGTGTTAAATTTTCTAAGCGTAATAATAACTACAAGTTAGTATAAAATAGAAACAAACTTGTTTTAATAAACCATGCGAAACAGCTAACTTTTTAACGTTCTCATAATTCAACGAAACTTGACCCAATTGAAAGTCCAGACCCATCCATTTGTGTTGTAAATTTGCTAAGGGTAATACTAACTACAAGTTAGTATAAAAGCGAAACAAACTTGCTTTAATAAAATCGTGCAAAACAGCTAAATTTTGAACGTTTTCAGAATTTGACGAAACTTGACCAAAACGTTGGTCTAGACCCAAGCATTTGTGTTGTAAATTTGCTAAGCGCACTAATAACTACAAGTTAGCATAAAAGTAAAACAAACTTTCTTTGATAAAACCGTATAAAATAGCTAACTTTCGAACGTTCTCAAAATTCGAGAAACTTGACCCAATCGCAGGTCTAGACCCATCCATTTGTGTTGTAAATATGCTAAGCGTAATAATAACTACAAGTTAGTATAAAAGGAAAACAAAATTGCTTTAATAAAACCGTGCAAAATATCTAAATTTTGAACGTTCTCAAAATTCGACGAAACTTGACCCAAACGTTGGTCTAGACCCAAGCATTTGTGTAGTAAATTTGCTAAGCGTAATAATAATTACAAGTTAGTTTAAAAGGGACACAAACTTTGTTTAATAAAACCGTGCAAAACAGTTAAATTTCGAACGTTTTCAGAATTCGACGAAACTTGACCCAAACGTTGGTCTAAACCCAAGCATTTGTGTTGTAAATTTGCTAAGCGTAATAATAACTACAAGTTAGTATAAAAGGGAAACAAACTTGTTTTAATAAAACCGTGCGAAACAGCTAACTTTTTAACGTTCTCATAATTCAACGAAACTTGACCCAATTGCAGGTCCAGACCCATCCTTTTGTGTTGTAAATTTGCTAAGGGTAATACTAACTACAAGTTAGTATAAAAGCGAAACAAACTTGCTTTAATAAAATCGTGCAAAACAGCTAAATTTTGAACGTTTTCAGAATTCGACGAAACTTGACCCAGACATTGGTCTAGACCCAAGCATTTGTGTTGTAAATTTGCTAAGCGTACTAATAACTACAAGTTAGCATAAACGGAAAACAAACTTTCTTTAATAAAACCGTATAAAACAGCTAACATTCGAACGTTCTCAAAATTCGAGAAACTTGACCCAATCGCAGGTCTAGACCCTTCCATTTGTGTTGCAAATATACTAAGCGTAATAATAACTACAAGTTAGTATAAAAGGGAAACAAACTTGCTTTAATAAAACCGTGCAAAATAGCTAAATTTTGAACGTTCTCAAAATTCGACGAAACTTGACCGAAACGTTGGTCTAGACCCAAGCATTTGTGTTGTAAATTTGCTAAACGTAATAATAATTACAAGTTAGTTTAAAAGGGAAACAAACTTTGTTTAATCAAACCGTGCAAAACGGCTAAATTTTGAGCATTCTCAGAATTCGACGAAACTTAACCCAAACATAGGTCTAGACCCAAGAGTTTGTGTGTTAAATTTTCTAAGCGTAATAATAACTACAAGTTAGTATAAAAGGGAAACAAACTTGTTTTAATAAAACCGTGCAAAACAGCTAACTTTTTAACATTCTCATAATTCAACGAAACTTGACCCAATTGCAGGTCCAGTCCCATCCATTTGTGTTGTAAATTTGCTAAGGGTAATACTAACTACAAGTTAGTATAAAAGCGAAACAAACTTGCTTTAATAAAATCGTGCAAAACAGCTAAATTTTGAACGTTTCCAGAATTCGACGAAACTTGACCCAAACATTGGTCTAGACCCAAGCATTTCTGTTGTAAATTTGCTAAGCGTAATAATAACTACAAGTTAGCATAAAAGGGAAACAAACTTGTTTTAATAAAACCGTATAAAACAGCTAACTTTCGAACGTTCTCAGAATTCGAGAAACATGACCCAATCGCAGGTCTAGACCCATCCATTTGTGTTGTAAATATGCTAAGCTTAATAATAACTACAAGTTAGTATAAAAGGAAAACAAACTTGCTTTAATAAAATCCTGCAAAATAGCTAAATTTTGAACGATCTCAAAATTCGACGAAACTTGACCCATACGTTGGTCTAGACCCAAGCATTTGTGTTGTAAATTGGCTAAGCGTACTAATAAGTACAAGTTAGCATTAAAGGGAAACAAACTTGCTTTAATAAAACCGTGCAAAACAGCTAAATTTTGAACGTTCTCAGAATTCGACGAAACCAGTCCCAAACGTTGGTCTAGTCCCAAGCATTAGTGTGGTAAATTTTCTAAACGTAATAATAACTACAAGTTAGTATAAAAGGAAAACAAACTTGTTTTAATAAACCGTGCAAAACAGCTAAATTTTGAGCATTCTCATAAATTGACGAAATTTGACCCAAACGTAGGTCTAAACCCAAGAGTTTGTGTGTTAAATTTTCTAAGCGTAGTAATAACTACAAGTTAGTATAAAAGGGAAACAAACTTGTTTTAATAAACCGTGCAAAACAGCTAACTTTTGAACGTTCTAAGAATTCAATAAAAAGTTGACCCAATCGTTGGTCTAGACCCATCCATTTGTGTTGTAAATTTGCTAAGCGTAATAATAACTACAAGTTAGTATAAAAGGGAAACAAACTTGCTTTAATAAAACCGTGCAAAACAGCTAACTTTTGAACGTTCTCAGAATTCAACGAAACTTGACCCAATCACAGGTCCAAACCCATCCATTTGTATCATAAATTTGCTAAGCGTAATAATAACTACAAGTTAGTATAAAAGCGAAACAAACTTGCTTTAATAAAATCGTGCAAAACAGCTAAATTTTGAACGTTTTCAGAATTTGACGAAACTTGACCAAAACGTTGGTCTAGACCCAAGCATTTGTGTTGTAAATTTGCTAAGCGTACTAATAACTACAAGTTAGCATAAAAGGAAAACAAACTTTCTTTAATAAAACCGTATAAAACGGCTAACTTTCGAACATTCTCAGAATTCGAAAAACTTGACCCAATCGCAGGTCTAGACCCATCCATTTGTGTTGTAAATATGCTAAGCGTAATAATAACTACAAGTTAGTATAAAAGGGAAACAAATTTGCTTTAATAAAACCGTGCAAAATATCTAAATTTTGAACGTTCTCAAAATTCGACGAAACTTGACCCAAACGTTGGTCAAGACCCAAGCATTTGTGTAGTAAATTTGCTAAGCGTAATAATAATTACAAGTTAGTTTAAAAGGAAAACAAACTTTGTTTAATAAAACCGTCCAAAACAGCTAAATTTTGAACGTTCTCAGAATTCGACGAAACTTGACCCAAACATAGGTCTAGACCCAAGAGTTTGTGTGTTAAATTTTCTAAGCGTAATAATAACTACAAGTTAGTATAAAATAGAAACAAACTTGTTTTAATAAACCATGCGAAACAGCTAACTTTTTAACGTTCTCATAATTCACCGAAACTTGACCCAATTGAAAGTCCAGACCCATCCATTTGTGTTGTAAATTTGCTAAGGGTAATACTAACTACAAGTTAGTATAAAAGTGAAACAAACTTGCTTTAATAAAATCGTGCAAAACAGCTAAATTTGGAACATTTTCAGAATTTGACGAAACTTGACCCAAACGTTGGTCTAGTCCCAAGCATTTGTGTTGTAAATTTGCTAAGCGCACTAATAACTACAAGTTAGCATAAAAGTAAAACAAACTTTTTTTGATAAAACCGTATAAAACAGCTAACTTTCGAACGTTCTCAAAATTCGAGAAACTTGACCCAATCGCAGGTCTAGACCCATCCATTTGTGTTGTAAATATGCTAAGCGTAATAATAACTACAAGTTAGTATAAAAGGGAAATAAACTTGCTTTAATAAAACCGTGCAAAATATCTAAATTTTGAACGTTCTCAAAATTCGACGAAACTTGACCCAAACGTTGGTCTAGACCCAAGCATTTGTGTAGTAAATTTGCTAAGCGTAATAATAATTACAAGTTAGTTTAAAAGGGACACAAACTTTGTTTAATAAAACCGTGCAAAACAGTTAAATTTCGAACGTTTTCAGAATTCGACGAAACTTGACCCAAACGTTGGTCTAAACCCAAGCATTTGTGTTGTAAATTTGCTAAGCGTAATAATAACTACAAGTTAGTATAAAAGAGAAACAAACTTGTTTTAATAAAACCGTGCGAAACAGCTAACTTTTTAACGTTCTCATAATTCAACGAAACTTGACCCAATTGCAGGTCCAGACCCATCCATTTGTGTTATAAATTTTCTAACGGTAATACTAACTACAAGGTAGTATAAAAGCGAAACAAACTTGCTTTAATAAAATCGTGCAAAACAGCTAAATTTTGAACGTTTTCAGAATTCGACGAAACTTGGCCCAAACATTGGTCTAGACCCAAGCATTTGTGTTGTAAATTTGCTAAGCGTACAAATAACTACAAGTTAGCATAAAAGGAAAACAAACTTTCTTTAATAAAATCGTATAAAACAGCTAACTTTCGAACGTTCTCAAAATTCGAGAAACTTGACCCAATCGCAGGTCTAGACCCTTCCATTTGTGTTGTAAATATGCTAAGCGTAATAATAACTACAATTTAGTATAAAAGGGAAACAAACTTGCTTTAATAAAACCGTGCAAAATAGCTCAATTTTGAACGTTCTCAAAATTCGACGAAACTTGACCGAAACGTTGGTCTAGACCCAAGCATTTGTGTTGAAAATTTGCTAAGCGTAATAATAACTACAAGTTAGTATAAAAGGGAAACAAACTTGTTTTAATAAAACCGTGCAAAACAGCTAAATTTTGAGCATTCTCAGAATTCGATGAAACTTGACCCAAACATAGATCTAGACCCAAGAGTTTGTGTGTTAAATTTTCTAAGTGTAATAATAACTACAAGTTAGTATAAAAGGGAAACAAACTTGTTTTAATAAAACCGTACAAAACAGCTAACTTTTTAACGTTCTCATAATTCAACGAAACTTGACCCAATTGCAGGTCCAGTCCCATCCATTTGTGTTGTAAATTTGCTAAGGGTAATACTAACTACAAATTAGTATAAAAGCGAAACAAACTTGCTTTAATAAAATCGTGCAAAACAGCTAAATTTCGAACGTTTTCAGAATTCGACGAAACTTGACCCAAACGTTGGTCTAGACCCAAGCATTTGTGTTGTAAATTTGTTAAGCGTAATAATAACTACAAGTTAGTATAAAAGGAAACAAACTTGTTTTAATAAAACCGTGCAAAACAGCTAAATTTTGAGCATTCTCAGAATTCGACGAAACTTGACCGAAACATAGGTCTAGGCCCAAGAGTTTGTGTGTTAAATTTTCTAAGCGTAATAATAACTACAAGTTAGTAAAAAAGGGAAACAAACTTGTTTTAATAAAACCGTGCGAAACAACTAACTTTTTAACGTTCTCATTATTCAACGAAACTTGACCCAATTGCAGGTCCAGACCCATCCATTTGTGTTGTAAATTTGCTAAGGGTAATACTAACTACAAGTTGGTATAAAAGCGAAACAAACTTGCTTTAATAAAATCGTGCAAAACAGCTAAATTTTGCACGTTTTCAAAATTCGGCCTGTCTTGACCCAAACATTGGTCTAGACCCAAGGATTTGTGTTGTAAATTTGCTAAGCGTATTAATAAATACAAGTTAGCATAAAAGAAAAATAAACTTTTTTTAATAAAACCGTATAAAATAGCTAACTTTCGATCGTTCTCAGAATTCGAGAAACTTGACCCAATCGCAGGTCTAGACCCATCCATTTGTGTTATAAATATGCTAAGCGTAATAATAACTACAAGTTAGTATAAAAGGGAAACAAACTTGCTTTAATAAGACCGTGCAAAATAGCTAAATTTTGAACGTTCTCAAAATTCGACGAAACTTGACCCAAACGTTGGTCTAGACCCAAGTATTTGTGTTGTAAATTTCCTAAGTGTAATAATAACTACAAGTTAGTATAAAAGGGAAACAAACTTGTTTTAATAAACCCGTGCAAAACAGCTAAATTTTGAGCATTCTCAGAATTCGACGAAACTTAACCCAAACATAGGTCTAGACCCAAGAGTTTGTGTGTTAAATTTTCTAAGCGTAATAATAACTACAAGTTAGTATAAAAGGGAAACAAACTTGTTTTAATAAAACCGTGCAAAACAGCTAACTTTTTAACGTTCTCATAATTCAACGAAACTTGACCCAATTGCAGGTCCAGTCCCATCCATTTGTGTTGTAAATTTGCTAAGGGTAATACTAACTACAAGTTATTATAAAAGCGAAACAAACTTGCTTTAATAAAATCGTGCAAAACAGCTAAATTTTGAACGTTTTCAGAATTCGACGAAACTTGACCCAAACATTAGTCTAGACCCAAGCATTTCTATTGTAAATTTGCTAAGCGTAATAATAACTACAAGTTAGCATAAAAGGGAAACAAACTTGTTTTAATAAAACCGTATAAAACAGCTAACTTTCGAACGTTCTCAGAATTCGAGAAACTTGACCCAATCACAGGTCTAGACCCATCCATTTGTGTTGTAAATATGCTAAGCGCAATTATAACTACAAGTTAGTATAAAAGGAAAACAAACTTGCTTTAATAAAACCGTGCAAAATAGCTAAATTTTGAACGTTCTCAAAATTCGACGAAACTTGACCCAAACTTGGTCTAGACCCAAGCATTTGTGTAGTAAATTTGCTAAGCGTAATAATAATTACAAGTTAGTTTAAAAGGGAAACAAACTTTGTTTTATAAAACCGTGCAAAACAGCTAAATTTTGAATGTTCTCAGAATTCGACGAAACCAGTCCCAAATGTTGGTCTCGTCCCAAGCATTAGTGTGGTAAATTTTCTAAACGTAATAATAGCTACAAGTTAGTATAAAAGGGAAACAAACTTGTTTTAATAAAACCGTATAAAACAGCTAACTTTCGAACGTTCTCAGAATTCGAGAAACTTGACCCAATCACAGGTCTAGACCCATTCATTTGTGTTGTAAATATGCTAAGCGTAATAATAACTACAAGTTAGTAAAAAAGGGAAACAAACTTGTTTTAATAAAACCGTGCGAAACAGCTAACTTTTTAACGTTCTCATTATTCAATGAAACTTGACCCAATTGCAGGTCCAGACCCATCCATTTGTGTTGTAAATTTGCTAAGGGTAATACTTACTACAAGTTAGTATAAAAGCGAAACAAACTTGCTTTAATAAAATCGTGCAAAACAGCTAAATTTTGAACGTTTTCAAAATTCGGCCTGTCTTGACCCAAATATTGGTCTAGACCCAAGGATTTGTGTTGTAAATTTGCTAAGCGCAAGTTAGCATAAAAGGAAAACAAACTTTTTTTAATAAAACCGTATAAAACAGCTAACTTTCGAACATTCTCAGAATTCGAGAAACTTGATCCAATCGCAGGTCTAGACCCATCCATTTGTGTTGTAAATATGCTAAGCTTAATAATAACTACAAGTTAGTATAAAAGGGAAACAAACTTGCTTTAATAAACCGTGCAAAATAGCTAAATTTTGAACGTTCTCAAAATTCGACGAAACTTGACCCAAACGTTGGTCTAGACCCAAGTATTTGTGTTGTAAATTTCCTAAGTGTAATAATAACTACAAGTTAGTATAAAAGGGAAACAAACTTGTTTTAATAAAACCGTGCAATACAGCTAAATTTTGAGCATTCTCAGAATTCGACGAAACTTAACCCAAACATAGGTCTAGACCCAAGAATTTGTGTGTTAAATTTTCTTAGCGTAATAATAACTACAAGTTAGTATAAAAGGGAAACAAACTTGTTTTAATAAAACCGTGCAAAACAGCTAACTTTTTAACGTTCTCATAATTCAACGAAACTTGACCCAATTGCAGGTCCAGTCCCATCCATTTGTGTTGTAAATTTGCTAAGGGTAATACTAACTACAAGTTATTATAAAAGCGAAACAAACTTGCTTTAATAAAATCGTGCAAAACAGCTAAATTTTGAACGTTTCCAGAATTCGACGAAACTTGACCCAAACATTAGTCTAGACCCAAGCATTTCTATTGTAAATTTGCTAAGCGTAATAATAACTACAAGTTAGCATAAAAGGGAAACAAACTTGTTTTAATAAAACCGTGCAAAACAGCTAAATTTTGAGCATTCTCAGAATTCGACGAAACTTAACCCAAACATAGGTCTAGACCCAAGAGTTTGTGTGTTAAATTTTCTAAGCGTAATAATAACTACAAGTTAGTAAAAAAGGGAAACAAACTTGTTTTAATAAAACCGTGCGAAACAGCTAACTTTTTAACGTTTTCATTATCCAACGAAACTTGACCCAATTGCAGGTCCAGACCCATCCATTTGTGTTGTAAATTTGCTAAGGGTAATAGTAACTACAAGTTAGTATAAAAGCGAAACAAACTTGCTTTAATAAAATCGTGCAAAACAGCTAAATTTTGAACGTTTTCAAAATTCGGCCTGTCTTGACCCAAACTTTGGTCTAGACCCAAGGATTTGTGTTGTAAATTTGCTAAGCATACTAATAACTACAAGTTAGCATAAAAGGAAAACAAACTTTTTTTAATAAAACCGTATAAAACAGCTAACTTTCGAACGTTCTCAGAATTCGAGAAACTTGACACAATCGCAGGTCTAGACCTATCCATTTGTGTTGTAAATATGCTAAGCGTAATAATAACTACAAGTTAGTATAAAAGGGAAACATACTTGCTTTAATAAAACCGTGCAAAATAGCTAAATTTTGAACGTTCTCAAAATTCGACGAAACTTGACCCAAACGTTGGTCTAGACCCAAGCATTTGTGTTGTAAATTTGCTAAGCGTAATAATAATTACAAGTTAGTTTAAAAGGGAAACAAACTTTGTTTAATAAAACCGTGCAAAACAGCTAAATTTCGAACGTTTTCAGAATTCGACGAAACTTGACCCATACGTTGGTCTAGACCCAAGCATTTGTGTTGTAAATTTCCTAAGCGTAATAATAACTACAAGTTAGTATAAAAGGGAAACAAACTTGTTTTAATAAAGCCGTGCAAAACAGCTAAATTTTGAGCATTCTCAGAATTCGACGAAACTTAACCCAAACATAGGTCTAGACCCAAGAGTTTGTGTTAAATTTTCTAAGCGTAATAATAACTACAAGTTAGTATAAAAGGGAAACAAACTTGTTTTAATAAAACCGTGCAAAACAGCTAACTTTTTAACGTTCTCATAATTCAACGAAACTTGACCCAATTGCAGGTCCAGTCCCATCCATTTGTGTTTTAAATTTGCTAAGGGTAATACTAACTACAAGTTAATATAAAAGCGAAACAAACTTGCTTTAATAAAATCGTGCAAAACAGCTAAATTTTGAACGTTTCCAGAATTCGACGAAACTTGACCCAAACATTGGTCTAGACCCAAGCATTTCTGTTGTAAATTTGCTAAGCGTAATAATAACTACAAGTTAGCATAAAAGGGAAACAAACTTGTTTTAATAAAACCGTATAAAACAGCTAACTTTCGAACGTTCTCAGAATTCGAGAAACTTGACCCAATCGCAGGTCTAGACCCATCCATTTGTGTTGTAAATATGCTAAGCGTAATAATAACTACAAGTTAGTATAAAAGGAAAACAAACTTGCTTTAATAAAACCGTGCAAAATAGCTAAATTTTGAACGATCTCAAAATTCGACGAAACATGACCCATACGTTGGTCTAGACCCAAGCATTTGTGTAGTAAATTTGCTAAGCGTAATAATAACTATAAGTTAGCATAAAAGGCAAACAAACTTGCTTTAATAAAACCGTGCAAAACAGCTAAATTTTGAACGTTCTCAGAATTCGACGAAACCAGTCCCAGACGTTGGTCTAGTCCCAAGCATTAGTGTGGTAAATTTTCTAAACGTAATAATAACTACAAGTTAGTATAAAAGGAAAACAAACTTGTTTTAATAAACCGTGCAAAACAGCTAAATTTTGAGCATTCTCATAATTGGACGAAACTTGACCCAAACGTAGGTCTAGGTCCAAGAGTTTGTGTGTTAAATTTTCTAAGCGTAGTAATAACTACAATTTAGTATAAAAGGAAAACAAACTTATTTTAATAAAACCGTGCAAAACAGCTAACTTTTGAACGTTCTCAGAGTTCAACAAAAGTTGACCCAATCGTTGGTCTAGACCCATCCATTTGTGTTGTAAATTTGCTAAGCGTAATAATAACTACAAGTTAGTATAAAAGGAAAACAAACTTGCTTTAATAAAACCGTGCAAAACAGCTAACTTTTGAAGGTTCTCAGACTTCAACGAAACTTGACCCAATCGCAGGTCCAGACACATCCATTTGTATCGTAAATTTGCTAAGCGTAGTAATAACTACAAGTTAGTATAAAAGCGAAACAAACTTGCTTTAATAAAATCGTGCAAAACAGCTAAATTTTGAACGTTTTCAGAATTTGACGAAACTTGACCCAAACGTTGGTGTAGACCCAAGCATTTGTGTTGTAAATTTGATAAGCGTACTAATAACTACAAGTTAGCATAAAAGGAAAACAAACTTTCTTTAATAAAACCGTATAAAACAGCTAACTTTTGAACGTTCTCAGAATTCGAGAAACTTGACCCAATCGCAGGTCTAAACACATCCATTTGTGTTGTAAATATGCTAAGCGTAATAATAACTACAAATTAGTATAAAAGGGAAACAAACTTGCTTTAATAAAACCGTGCAAAATAGCTAAATTTTGAACGTTCTCAAAAATCGACAAAATTTGACCCAAACGTTGGTCTAGACCCAAGCATTTGTGTAGTAAATTTGCTAAGCGTAATAATAATTACAAGTTAGTTTAAATGGGAAACAAACTTTGTTTAATAAAACCGTGCAAAACAGCTAAATTTCGAATATTTTCAGAATTCGACGAAACTTGACCCGAACGTTGGTCTAGACCCAAGCATTTGTGTTGTAAATTTGCTAAGCGTAATAATAACTACAAGTTAGTATAAAAGGGAAACAAACTTGTTTTAATAAAACCGTGCAAAACTGCTAAATTTTGAGCATTCTCAGAATTCGACGAAACTTGACCCAAACATAGGTCTAGACCCAAGAGTTTGTGTGTTAAATTTTCTAAGCGTAATAATAACTACAAGTTAGTATAAAAGGGAAACAAACTTGTTTTAATAAAACCGTGCGAAACAGCTAACTTTTTAACGTTCTCATAATTCAACGAAACTTGACCCAATTGCAGGTACAGACCCATCCATTTGTGTTGTAAATTTGCTAAGGGTAATACTAACTAAAAGTTAGTATAAAAGCGAAACAAACTTGCTTTAATAAAACCGTGCAAAATAGCTAAATTTTGAACGTTTTCAGAATTCGACGAAACCAGTCCCAAACGTTGGTCTAGTCCCAAGCATTAGTGTGGTAAATTTTCTAAACATAATAATAACTACAAGTTAGTATAAAAGGGAAACAAACTTGTTTTAATAAACCGTGCAAAACAGCTAAATTTTGAGCATTCTCATAATTGGACGAAACATGACCCAAACGTAGGTCTAGACCCAAGAGTTTGGGAAGTTGAGGAGAACATGAGAGAAGAATACCCATATTTATTCCCTGAGCCGGTAAGTTAGTTAAATTTCGAGGACGAAATTTTTATTAGGAGAGGAGAATTGTGACGCCCCAAATATTATAATACATAATTGTAGGATTAATTGGTAAATTTTCGTGAAATTTAGTTAATTAGCCACTAAATTATGGGTCATAATTGGAGCATAATAACACTTGAATGAATTAAATTGGAGTTCGTTATAATATTTTGGAATAATTTCTATTAATTAAGAAAATTAGGAAGGACGTAAATGGTATTTTGAAAAAAGTCTAATTAATTAAATAAAATAATAATAATATTATATATATAAATAGTATATATATAAGTAAGTAATATAATGTAAATATATATATGTAAGTTATATATATATATTAGTAAGTGATATATTTATATATGAGATAAAGAAAAGAAAATTGAGGGTGGGCCCAGCAGCCCACCGCCTCTCTTCTTTCTTTTATTTTGTTGTTTTTTTTTAATGAAGATACACACACATAACACACACACATTGCCAACACACACACACACCATTTTCGGCTGAAAGGAAAAAGAAGAAACAGAGGTACGAAGATTATGATTTTAATACTTATTAATTTATATAATAATATTATTTAATTAGTTCATTTATTAAATGTTGTTTATACTAAGTGATGTACTATTTAATCGGAGTATTTTACGAGTTTGGCTATTTAAAATAGTGTCGAATTAAATATCAAATTGGATATAAAAATGATATCGTTGGTTAATTAGATTATTAAATTTATTAGATTTGAATGTTGCTATGGCCAATTTTTATAATTCTATCCGAATTGTTAACTAAATACGCAATTCTACATATTGTTATTCAATTAAATTATATAATAGCGAGAAAGTGATAAGAAATCCATAAAAATATTTCGAAAATTATATTTAATAAATGGTATGTTAATAAAGAGGAAAAACGAAGATTTGTACGTCGATAGAAGTGGAATATTAAAGAGTTATAAGAAATTATACGAATAATATTTAGTATTATATTTAACAGAAATCACGATATTCTCGATATATTAATTGTGTGTGGTATAACTCATTATAGGATACGGGGGTGAGGTGAAAGGACTGACAATTAGCGATTGAGTAAAAAGAAACGTTGTGAGGTTGAGGTAAGTAAATAATTAGTATTATCTATATATGTTCTCTTTATTTGTGCTATTACTGTTATATAAATTTGTGGTTCATGCTGCCACTGATTTGTCTGAAACTATATGAGTGATGAATGATTTGATTTGATTGACGATATTGTGTACGTGGAATGAGGAAATACGTTGGAATAATATGTTTATTGTTTGATGTATTGTGGATGTTTGAAACTGAGAATATGTAATGATATATTATTTTATGTTACTAGTTGCTTACAAGAATGGTGATATGTGGAAATGAGGGAGTGGTGGAAATTGAATATAATTGTGGCGTGAATACCCCTTTATGTGTTGAAAAGCCTGTAAGGCGAAATGAAATGAAAAGAGCTTTGATGCGATATGAGAAAGAAATGAAATGAAAAGAGCTTTGATGCGATATGAAAAAAAAGATGTGATATGAAAAGAGCTATGATGCGAAATAAAAGAGCTATGATGCGAATTGAAAGAGCTATGATGCGAAATGAGATTGATGAGCCGGCTATCAAGGGGATTCACTTAAATTTATATGACGGTGAGATTGAGTTGACGGGAAAAACACGATATCACCTTCTGGTAAGCAAACTAGGGAAAAAGAAGTTTAATTGATTATTTTATTGTGAGATAGCTATGTGGTGTACTACAGTTGATTATGTTCGAGTTAAATTGACTGTAATCCATGCATGTTGCCTACTTGTCATGTTTGGGCTGTGTTTGATGTACATATATAGATAGGGCTGATTATTTACTTATTGAGTGGCAGGCTCATCCCTCTGTTGACATTTTCTTTCAAGAGTAGACTTTGAGGTATCTGACTGTTGAAGAATAGGTCTACGCACTATACTCAGTCAGGTCGGGCCAGTATGCTGTTTCTCCTTTTTGTCAGCTAGAGTACGAATCTTATTTTGTTTGTATAAAGAGAACGTAGGAATGGAGATTAACTGTGGTGGACTACTCGAGGTGTTTGATTTGTATATATGATGTTGTGGGTTGATTATATTGTTATGACGTTGGGGTTACGTATTCATATGGATTAAATTATTATGTGCATTTATATTTATAAACACAGGGATTGCTATAAGTATGACGTTTAGGGTAGGTATAGCCCTTGTAGCGAAGGGGGTGCTACATTAGGTGGTATCAGAGCAGGGATTAGATTTCCTTGGGATAGTAGATGAAATGTTATTTTATACTTAAGGTGTATATGTTAGGAATCTACTCACATGTGTGTAATTTATATAGGATGGAGTCGTCTAGAGAAAACGCTGCTGGCCCAGCTGAGTCAATAGAGTCTGTGCAGGGTCATGATTCAGGATCAGAACATCAGGGGTTAGAATCCCAAAATAGAAATGCTCCACAACCAGAAATAAACCCTTTTATGCAACAGTTTATGGAAATGATGCAGAGGATGGCTCCATCGCCACAATCACAGCTACGTGATGCAGTTATTGACAAAAATTATGAAATAGTAAGGAGACAGGGGGCGAAGGTATTTGCCGGTACAACTGATCCTACTGAAGCAGAGGAATGGCTGAGAAACACGGAAAGGGTGTTGGACAGGATCGAGTGTACTTCTGAGCAAAAGTTGAGGTATGCAGTGTCCTTATTGGAGAAAGATGCCTTAGATTAGTGGGAAACAGTCCCAGGGAGCAGGAACCGACCAGCTACATTGACGTGGAATAACTTCTTGAAAGAATTTGCTGACAAATATACTCCACCAGTCTACAGAAATCGTAAAAAAATTGAATTCCTGGAATTAAAGCAGAATGAGTTATCTGTTGCTGAATATGAATTGCAATTTGTGAGATTGTCAAAATATGCCCCAGAAGAAGTGAGTACTGATGAATTGAGAAGAGACAGATTTGAAAGGGGGTTGAGACTTGAGATTCGGGAAAAAATAGCAATCAAACCTGCAAGTTATGGTGCACTGCTGGAAGCGGCACTGAGGGCAGAGGAGACATCCATTGAAAGGAGCTCAACTGAAGCTAAACGAAAGAAATTAACAGGTAACCTGGATCCTACGGTGGGACAGAGTGGTGCACTTTCCTTTAGGGGCTCTGGTCCGCAGAGGGGTTGGTTCAGAGGCCGAGGAGTAGGTCAGACTAGCAGGTCTTCTTCAGTATTTTCGAGTAGAGGTGGGCCTACTTCGGTTAGATCTGGAGCAAGACAGGGTCCAGCCAGATCGTTTAGTGGAAGATCAATTCCCTCTTGTGCTAACTGTGGTAGGAGACATACTGGTGAATGTTGGGGAGTTCAACCAATTGTATGTTATCGTTGCCATCAACCAGGACACATTATCAGAGACTGTCCTACATGGAGGGATAATTCCAGAAGGCCTCAGACTTCAGAGTTTAGCAATGTGGGGGAAAACTCACAACGGGCAGGTACGAGCAGAGGACGAGGTAGAGGTGGTAGAGGTAGCGGGAATCTTTCTATGACGTCAACAGGACAAAGTAGTCAGCCTCAACCACAAGCCAGGGTGTATGCAATCACAAAAGAGCAAGCTCCTACGGCACCTGAGGTTATCACTGGTTCCTTCTCTATTTGAGATTTTAGTGCACATGTATTGATTGATCCAGGATCTACTTGTTCATTTATATCACGTGATTTTGCATCTCATGTACATGCTAAAATAGAACCATTTGGACATGATTTACATGTTTCTATGCCTGCTGGTGGGTTTGTATTAGTGAATACGGTGGTGAGATCTTGTCCAATAGTGGTGGAGGGTGTTACTTTATATGCAGATCTGGTTGTAATAGACCTTAGGGAGTTTGATGTCATTCTGGGGATGGACTGGTTAGCTAGTAATCATGCTTTGGTGGATTGTCAAACAAAAGAGGTGATGGTTGAAGTCAATGGGCAGATGAAGACGGTTATAGTGGGGGAAAGAAAAGTGATACCTAACTGCTTAATTTCTGCTGTGACCGCTTTTAATCTAATTAAAGAAGGGTGTGAGGCGTACCTAGCTAGTGTGCACGATACCATGAAAGTTAGTCCGGGTGTATTAGACGTTCCAGTGGTGAAGGAATTTCCTGATGTTTTTCCTGATGAATTACCTGGACTACCACCTCATCGAGAAGTAGACTTTGAAATAGATACTATTCCTGGAGTGGCACCAATTTCAATTGCACCGTATAGAATGGCTCCGTCAGAATTGAAAGAGTTGAAGAAGCAGTTAGAAGAGCTATTGGATAAAGGGTTCATCCGACCTAGTATTTCACCGTGGGGAGCACCAGTACTGTTTGTAAAAAAGAAGGATGGGAGTATGAGATTATGTGTTGATTATAGACAGCTGAACCGAATCACAATCAAGAACAAGTATCCTCTACCACGAATTGACGATCTGCTTGATCAGCTAAAGGGTGCCACTGTGTTCTCTAAAATTGATTTGAGGTCAGGATATTGGCAACTACGGATTGAGGAAGAGTCGATCCCAAAGACAGCTTTCAGGACCAGGTATGGCCACTACGAATTTATCGTTATGCCATTTGGATTGACAAATGCCCTTGCAGCTTTCATGGCTCTGATGAACAAGACGTTACAACCATTCCTTGATCAATTTGTGATTGTGTTTATTGATGATATTTTGATATATTCGAGTAGTCCCGAGGAACATGAACAACATTTACGGACAATTTTACAGATCCTGAGAGAGAAACAGTTGTATGGTAAATTCAGCAAATGTGAGTTTTGGATGGAGGAAATTGCTTTTTTGGGGCACGTTGTTTCCAAAGAAGGAGTACAACCTGATCCAGCAAAAGTTAAGGCTATTTTAGAATGGGAACCACCTAAAAATGTGTCGGAGATTCGGAGTTTTTTGGGATTGACTGGTTATTATAGAAGATTTGTAAAGGACTTCTCTATAATCGCAAAACCTCTGACGAACTTGTTGAAGAAGAATGCACCATTTAATTGGAATGTCAAATGTGCTTAGAGTTTTGAGGAATTGAAGAAGAGACTCACTTCAGCACCTATCCTTGCTTTGCCGTCTGGGGATGGAGGATATGTGGTATTTACTGACACTTCCCGACACGGACTTGGGTGTGTTTTGATGCAGCATGGGAGAGTTATAACTTATGCTTCGAGGCAGTTGAGGCCACATGAGATAAACTATCCGACCCATGATCTGGAGTTAGCAGCCATAGTACATGCACTTAAGATCTGGAGGCATTATTTATACGGGGAGACGTTTCAAATATTTACAAATCATAAAAGTCTGAAGTATATCCCAACACAGAAAGAGTTGAATTTGAGGCAGCGAAGGTGGATGTAGCTTTTGAAGGATTATGACTGCACCATTGACTATCATCCCGGGAAGGCAAACATTGTAGCAGATGCTTTGAGTAGAAAGACGGTGGACCAACTTGCGGGTATGATCTGCTATAACATGGAGTATTTGACTGCCCTTAGAGCTATGGATGTACACTTTAGCATTGGTGGTGATATTCTATTAGCTACGATACAAGTGAGGCCCTCCCTTAAGGATAAAATTAAAGATACACAGGCTAGAGATCCATATCTACAGAGAATGAAAGCTAAGGTGCAAAAAGGAAAGAGCGATCAATTTATAATCCAGGAAGATGGCACATTGTTCAATGGAAAACGTATATGCGTGCCGAACGTAGCGGAGTTGAGAATGGAAATTATGCACGAGGCGCACTACGCACCGTATGCTATGCATCCTGGCAGTACCAAGATGTATCGTGATTTGAGACCCTATTACTGGTGGCCAACAATGAAGAAAAATGTGGCAGAGTTCGTAGCGAAATGTTTAACTTGTCAGCAGGTAAAAGCAGAACTCCAAGCACCAGCTGGTAAACTTCATCCTTTGACTATACCTGAATGGAAGTGGGAAAAGATTACTATGGATTTTGTCATTGAGTTACCACGTACATTCAGAAGACATGATGCTATTTGGGTGATTGTTGACAGACTGACTAAATCTGCACATTTCTTGCCAATCCGTCAAAATGATTCCCTGGATAAGCTCGCTGAATTATATGTTTCAGAGATTGTGAGATTACATGGTATTCCTACCTCTATAGTTTCTGATAGAGATCCTCGATTTACTTCTCATTTCTGGGGAAGCTTGCAAACGGCGCTAGGTACAAAATTGCATTTCAGTACAGCATTTCATCCTCAGACGGATGGACAGTCAGAAAGGACGATTCAGACATTGGAAGATATGATGAGAGCCTGCGTAATTGAACTCAGAGGAAACTGGGATGATCATCTACCACTGATGGAATTTGCTTATAATAATAGCTTTCATTCTAGTATTGGTATGGCTCCATATGAAGCTTTGTATGGAAGGAAATGCCGAAGTCCGATTTGTTGGGATATTGAGGGATTAAGACAGCTTGAAGGGCCGGAGTTAGTTCAAGAAACAGTGGACAAGATAAAAACAGTTAAAAAGTGTTTGAAAGCAGCACAGGATCGGCAGAAGAGTTACGTCGATAAGCATCGTAAAGAAATGGAATACGAAGTGGGTGAAAAAGTTTTTCTAAAAGTATCACCTTGGAGAGGAATCTTGAGATTCGGGAAGCAGGGGAAGTTGAGTCCAAGATATATTGGACCATATGAAATTCTGGAGCGAGTTGGACCACTAGCCTATCAGTTAGCATTACCGATAGAATTATCGCAGATACATGATGTGTTTCACGTTTCTATGCTACGGCGATACCGATCCGATCCTAGTCATATTTTGCATGAGCCAGAGATAGAGATATCAGAGGGATTGACATATGTGGAAGAGCCAATGGAAATTCTGGATCGGAGTATAAAGAAGTTAAGAAATAAAGAAATACCAATGGTGAAGGTTAAGTGGAGTCATCACTCTCCAAGGGAAGCCACTTGGGAAGTTGAGGAGAACATGAGAGAAGAATACCCATATTTATTCCCTGAGCCGGTAAGTTAGTTAAATTTCGAGGACGAAATTTTTATTAGGAGAGGAGAATTGACGCCCCAAATATTATAATACATAATTGTAGGATTAATTGGTAAATTTTCGTGAAATATAGTTAATTAGCCACTAAATTATGGGTCATAATTGGAGCATAATAACACTTGAATGAATTAAATTGGAGTTCGTTATAATATTTTGGAATAATTTCTATTAATTAAGAAAATTAGGAAGGATGTAAATGGTATTTTGAGAAAAGTCTAATTAATTAAATAAAATAATAATAATATTATATATATATAAATAGTATATATATAAGTAAGTAATATAATGTAAATATATATATGTAAGTTATATATATATATTAGTAAGTGATATATATATATGAGATAAAGAAAAGAAAATTGAGGGTGGGCCCACCAGCCCACCGCCTCTCTTCTTTCTTTTATTTTGTTGTTTTTTTTTAATGAAGATACACACACATAACACACACACATTGCCAACACACACACACACCATTTTCGGCTGAAAGGAAAAAGAAGAAACAGAGGTACGAAGATTATGATTTTAATACTTATTAATTTATATAATAATATTATTTAATTAGTTCATTTATTAAATGTTGTTTATACTAAGTGATGTACTATTTAATCGGAGTATTTTACGAGTTTGGCTATTTAAAATAGTGTCGAATTAAATATCAAATTGGATATAAAAATGATATCGTTGGTTAATTTGATTATTAAATTTATTAGATTTGAATGTTGCTATGGCCAATTTTTATAATTCTATCCGAATTGTTAACTAAATACGCAATTCTACATATTGTTATTCAATTAAATTATATAATAGCGAGAAAGTGATAAGAAATCCATAGAAATATTTCGAAAATTATATTTAATAAATAGTATGTTAATAAAGAGGAAAAACGAAGATTTGTACGTCGATAGAAGTGGAATATTAAAGAGTTATAAGAAATTATACGAATAATATTTAGTATTATATTTAACAGAAATCACGATATTCTCGATATATTAATTGTGTGTGGTATAACTCATTATAGGATACGGGGGTGAGGTGAAAGGACTGACAATTAGCGATTGAGTAAAAAGAAACGTTGTGAGGTTGAGGTAAGTAAATAATTAGTATTATCTATATATGTTCTCTTTATTTGTGCTATTACTGTTATATAAATTTGTGGTTCATGCTGCCACTGATTTGTCTGAAACTATATGAGTGATGAATGATTTGATTTGATTGACGGTATTGTGTACGTGGAATGAGGAAATACGTTGGAATAATATGTTTATTGTTTGATGTATTGTGGATGTTTGAAACTGAGAATATGTAATGATATATTATTTTACGTTACTAGTTGCTTACAAGAATGGTGATATGTGGAAATGAGGGAGTGGTGGAAATTGAATATAATTGTGGCGTGAATACCCCTTGATGTGTTGAAAAGCCTGTAAGGCGAAATGAAATGAAAAGAGCTTTGATGCGATATGAGAAAGAAATGAAATGAAAAGAGCTTTGATGCGATATGAAAAAAAAGATGTGATATGAAAAGAGCTATGATGCGAAATAAAAGAGCTATGATGCGAATTGAAAGAGCTATGATGCGAATTGAAAGAGCTATGATGCGAAATGAGATTGATGAGCCGGCTATCAAGGGGATTCACTTAAATTTATATGACGGTGAGATTGAGTTGACGGGAAAAACACGATATCACCTTCTGGTAAGCAAACTAGGGAAAAAGAAGTTTAATTGATTATTTTATTGTGAGATAGCTATGTGGTGTACTACAGTTGATTATGTTCGAGTTAAATTGACTGTAATCCATGCATGTTGCCTACTTGTCATGTTTGGGCTGTGTTTGATTTACATATATAGATAGGGCTGATTATTTACTTATTGAGTGGCAGGCTCATCCCTCTGTTGACATTTTCTTTCAGGAGTAGACTTTGAGATATCTGACTGTTGAAGAATAGGTCTACGCACTATACTCAGTCAGGTCGGGCCAGTATGCTGTTTCTCCTTTTTGTTAGCTAGAGTACGAATCTTATTTTGTTTGTATAAAGAGAACATAGGAATGGAGATTAACTGTAGTGGACTACTCGAGGTGTTTGATTTGTATATATGATGTTGTGGGTTGATTATGTTATTATGACGTTGAGGTTACGTATTCATATGGATTAAATTATTATGTGCATTTATATTTATAAACACAGGGATTGCTATAAGTATGACGTTTAGGGTAGATATAGCCCTTGTAGCGAAGGGGGTGCTACAAACTAGTTTTAATAAAACCGTGCGAAACAGCTAACTTTTTAACGTTCTCATAATTCAACGAAACTTGACCCAATTGCAGGTCCAGTCTCATCCATTTGTGTTGTAAATTTGCTAAGGGTAATACTAACTACAAATTAGTATAAAAGCGAAACAAACTTGCTTTAATAAAATCGTGCATAACAGCTAAATTTTGAACGTTTTCAGAATTCGACGAAACTTGACCCAAACATTGGTCTAGACCCAAGCATTTCTGTTGTAAATTTGCTAAGCGTAATAATAACTACAAGTTAGCATAAAAGGGAAACAAACTTGCTTTAATAAAACCGTATAAAACAGCTAACTTTTGAACGTTCTCAGAATTCGAGAAACTTGACGCAATTGCAGGTCTAGACCCAAGCATTTGTGTTGTAAATTTGCTAAACGTACTAATAACTACAAGTTAGCATAAAAGGAAAACAAACTTTCTTTAATAAAACCGTATAAAACAGCTAACTTTCGAATGTTCTCAGAATTCGAGAAACTTGACCTAATCGCAGGTCTAGACCCATCCATTTGTGTTGTAAATATGCTAAGCGTAATAATAACTACAAGTTAGTATAAAAGGGAAACAACCTTCCTTTAATATTACCGTGCAAAATAGCTAAATTTTGAACGTTCTCAAAGTTTGACGAAACTTGACCCAAACATTGGTCTAGACCCAAGCATTTGTGTAGTAAATTTGCTAAGCGTAATAAAAATTACAAGTTAGTTTAAAAGGGAAACAAACTTTGTTTAATAAAACCGTGCAAAACAGCTAAATTTCGAACATTTTCAGAATTTGACGAAACTTGACCCAAACGTTGGTCTAGACCCAAGCATTTGTGTTGTAAATTTCCTAAGCGTAATAATAACTACAAGTTAGTATAAAAGGGAAACAAACTTGTTTTAATAAAACCGTGCAAAACAGCTAAATTTTGAGCATTCTCAGAATTCGACGAAACTTAACCCAAACATAGGTCTAGACCCACGAGTTTGTGTGTTAAATTTTCTAAGCGTATTAATAACTACAAGTTAGTATAAAAGGGAAACAAACTTGTTTTAATAAAACCGTGCAAAACAGCTAACTTTTGAACGTTTTGAGAATTCAACGAAACTTGACCCAATCGCAGGTTTAGACCCATCCATTTGTGTTGTAAATTTGCTAAGCGTAATAATAACTACAAGTTAGTATAAAAGGGAAACAAACTTGGTTTAATAAAACCGTGCAAAACAACTAACTTTTGAACGTTCTCAAAATTCAACGAAACTTGACCCAATCGCAGGTCCAAACCCATCCATTTGTATCATAAATTTGCTAAGCATAATAATAACTACAAGTTAGTATAAAAGCGAAACAAACTTGTTTTAATAAAATCGTGCAAAACAGCTAAATTTTGACGTTTTCAGAAGTTGACGAAACTTGACCAAAACGTTGGTATAGACCCAAGCATTTGTGTTGTAAATTTGCTAAGTGTACTAATAACTACAAGTTAGCATAAAAGGAAAACAAATTTTCTTTAATAAAACCGTGCAAAACAGCTAAATTTTGAACATTCTCAGAATTCGACGAAACCAGTCCCAAACGTTGGTCTATTCCCAAGCATTAGTGTGGTAAATTTTCTAAACGTAATAATAACTACAAGTTAGTATAAAAGGGAAACAAACTTGTTTTAATAAACCGTGCAAAACAGCTAAATTTTGAGCATTCTCATAATTGGACGAAACTTGACCCAAATGTAGGTCTAGAAACAAGAGTTTGTGTGTTAAATTTCTAAGCGTAGTAATAACTACAAGTTAGTATAAACGGGAAACAAACTTGTTTTAATAAACCGTGCAAAACAGCTAACTTTTGAACGTTCTAAAAATTCAACAAAAAGTTGACCCAATCGTTGGTCTAGACCCATCCATTAGTGTTGTAAATTTGCTAAGCCTAATAATAACTACAAGTTAGTATAAAAGGGAAACAAATTTGCTTTAATAAAACCGTGCAAAACAACTAACTTTTGAACGATCTCAGAATTCAACGAAACTTGACCCAATCGCAGGTCCAAACCCATCCATTTGTATCGTAAATTTGCTAAGAGTAATAATAACTACAAGTTAGTATAAAAGCGAAACAAACTTGCATTAATAAAATCGTGTAAAACAGCTAAATTTTGAACGTTTTCAGAATTTGACGAAACTTGACCAAAACGTTGGTCTAGACCCAAGCATTTGTGTTGTAAATTTGCTAAGCATACTAATAACTACAAGTTAGCATAAAAAGAAAACAAACTTTTCTTTAATAAAACCGTATAAAACAGCTAACTTTCGAACATTCTCAGAATTCGAGAAATTTGACCCAATCGCAGGTCTAGACCCATCCATTTGTGTTGTAAATATGCTAAGCGTAATAATAACTACAAGTTAGTATAAAAGGGAAACAAACTTGCTTTAATAAAACCGTGCAAAATATCTAAATTTTGAACATTCTCAAAATTCGACGAAACTTGACCCAAACGTTGGTCTAGACCCAAGCATTTGTGTAGTAAATTTGCTAAGCGTAATAATAATTACAAGTTAGTTTAAAAGGGACACAAACTTTGTTTAATAAAACCGTGCAAAACAGCTAAATTTCGAACGTTTTCAGAATTCGACGAAACTTGACCCAAACGTTGGTCTAGACCCAAGCATTTGTGTTGTAAATTTGCTAAGCGTAATAATAATTACAAGTTAGTTTAAAAGGGAAACAAACTTTGTTTAATAAAACCGTCCAAAACAGCTAAATTTCGAACGTTTTCAGAATTCGACGAAACTTGATCCAAACATAGGTCTAGACCCAAGAGTTTGTGTGTTAAATTTTCTAAGCGTAATAATAACTACAAGTTAGTACAAAATGGAAACAAACTTGTTTTAATAAAACCATGCGAAACAGCTAACTTTTTAACGTTCTCATAATTCAACGAAACTTGACCATATTGCAAGTCCAGACCCATCCATTTGTGTTGTATATTTGCTAAGGGTAATACTAACTACAAGTTAGCATAAAAAGAAAACAAACTTTTCTTTAATAAAACCGTATAAAACAGCTAACTTTCGAACATTCTCAGAATTCGAGAAATTTGACCCAATCGCAGGTCTAGACCCATCCATTTGTGTTGTAAATATGCTAAGCGTAATAATAACTACAAGTTAATATAAAAGTGAAACAAACTTGCTTTAATAAAATCGTGCAAAACAGCTAAATTTTGAACGTTTTCAGAATTTGACGAAACTTGACCCAAACGTTGGTCTACCCAAGCATTTGTGTTGTAAATTTGCTAAGCGCACTAATAACTACAAGTTAGCATAAAAGGAAAACAAACTTTCTTTGATAAAATCGTATAAAACAGCTAACTTTCGAACATTCTCAAAATTCGAGAAACTTGACCCAATCGCAGGTCTAGACCATCCATTTGTGTTGTAAATATGCTAAGCGTAATAATAACTACAAGTTAGTATAAAAGGGAAACAAACTTGCTTTAATAAAACCGTGCAAAATATCTAAATTTTGAACATTCTCAAAATTCGACGAAACTTGACCCAAACGTTGGTCTAGACCCAAGCATTTGTGTAGTAAATTTGCTAAGCGTAATAATAATTACAAGTTAGTTTAAAAGGGACACAAACTTTGTTTAATAAAACCGTGCAAAACAGCTAAATTTCGAACGTTTTCAGAATTCGACGAAACTTGACCCAAACGTTGGTCTAGACCCAAGCATTTGTGTTGTAAATTTGCTAACCGTAATAATAACTACAAGTTAGTATAAAAGGGAAAATAACTTGTTTTAATAAAACCGTGCAAAACAGCTAACTTTTTAACGTTCTCATAATTCAACGAAACTTGACCCAATTGCAGGTCCAGACCCATCCATTTGTGTTGTAAATTTGCTAAGGGTAATACTAACTACAAGTTAGTATAAAAGCGAAACAAACTTGCTTTAATAAAATCGTGCAAAACAGCTAAATTTTGAACGTTTTCAGAATTCGACGAAACTTGACCCAAACATTGGTCTAGACCCAAGCATTTGTGTTGTAAATTTGCTAAGCGTACTAATAACTACAAGTTAACATATAAGGAAAACAAACTTTCTTTAATAAAACCGTATAAAACAGCTAACTTTCGAACGTTCTCAAAATTCGAGAAACTTAACCCAATCGCAGGTCTAGACCCATCCATTTGTGTTGTAAATATGCTAAGCGTAATAATAACTACAAGTTAGCATAAAAGGGAAACAAACTTGCTTTAATAAAACCGTGCAAAATAGCTAAATTTTGAACGTTCTCAAAATTCGACGAAACTTGACCCAAACGTTGGTCTAGACCCAAGCATTTGTGTTGTAAATTTGCTAGGCGTAATAATAATTACAAGTTAGTTTAAAAGGGAAACAAACTTTGTTTAATAAAACCGTGCAAAACAGCTAAATTTCGAACGTTTTCAGAATTCGACGAAACATGACCCAAACGTTGGTCTAGACCCAAGCATTTGTGTTGTAAATTTGTTAAGCGTAATAATAACTACAAGTTAGTATAAAAGGGAAACAAACTTGTTTTAATAAAACCGTGCAAAACAGCTAAATTTTGAGCATTCTCACAATTCGACGAAACATGACCCAAACATAGGTCTAGACCCAAGAGTTTGTGTGTTAAATTTTCTAAGCGTAATAATAACTACAAGTTAGTAAAAAAGGGAAACAAACTTGTTTTAATAAAACCGTGCGAAATAGCTAACTTTTTAACGTTCTCATAATTCAACGAAACTTGACCCAATTGCAGGTCCAGTCCCATCCATTTGTGTTGTAAATTTGCTAAGGGTAATACTAACTACAAATTAGTATAAAAGCGAAACAAACTTGCTTTAATAAAATCGTGCATAACAGCTAAATTTTGAACGTTTTCAGAATTCGACGAAACTTGACCCAAACATTGGTCTAGACCCAAGCATTTCTGTTGTAAATTTGCTAAGCGTAATAATAACTACAAGTTAGCATAAAAGGGAAACAAACTTGCTTTAATAAAACCGTATAAAACAGCTAACTTTCGAACGTTCTCAGAATTCGAGAAACTTGACGCAATTGCAGGTTTAGACCCATCCATTTGTGTTGTAAATATGCTAAGCGTAATAATAACTACAACTTAGTATAAATGGGAAACAAACTTGCTTTAATAAAACCCCTGCAAAATAGCTAACTTTTGAACGTTCTCAGAATTCAATAAAACTTGACCAAATCGCAGGTCCAGACCCATCCATTTGTATCGTAAATTTGCTAAGCGTAATAATAACTACAAGTTAGTATAAAAGCGAAACAAACTTGCTTTCATAAAATCGTGCAAAACAGCTAAATTTTGAACGTTTTCAGAATTTGACGAAACTTGACCCAAACGTTGGTCTAGACCCAAGCATTTGTGTTGTAAATTTGCTAAGCGTACTAATAACTACAAGTTAGCATAAAAGGAAAACAAACTTTCTTTAATAAAACCGTATAAAACAGCTAACTTTCGAATGTTCTCAGAATTCGAGAAACTTGACCTAATCGCAGGTCTAGACCCATCCATTTGTGTTGTAAATATGCTAAGCGTAATAATAACTACAAGTTAGTATAAAAGGGAAACAACCTTGCTTTAATATAACCGTGCAAAATAGCTAAATTTTGAACGTTCTCAAAATTTGACGAAACTTGACCCAAACATTGGTCTAGACCCAAGTATTTGTGTAGTAAATTTGCTAAGCGTAATAAAAATTACAAGTTAGTTTAAAAGAGAAACAAACTTTGTTTAATAAAACCGTGCAAAACAGCTAAATTTCGAACATTTTCAGAATTCGACGAAACTTGACCCAAACGTTGGTCTAGACCCAAGCATTTGTGTTGTAAATTTCCTAAGCGTAATAATAACTACAAGTTAGTATAAAAGGGAAACAAACTTGTTTTAATAAAACCGTGCAAAACAGCTAAATTTTGAGCATTCTTAGAATTCGACGAAACTTAACCCAAACATAGGTCTAGACCCAAGAGTTTGTGTGTTAAATTTTCTAAGCGTATTAATAACTACAAGTTAGTATAAAAGGGAAACAAACTTGTTTTAGTAAAACCGTGCAAAACAGCTAACTTTTACCGTTCTCATAATTCAACGAAACTTGACCCAATTGCAGGTCCAGACCCATCCATTTGTGTTGTAAATTTGCTAAGGGTAATACTAATTAGAAGTTAGTATAAACACGAAACAAACTTGCTTTAATAAAATCGTGCAAAACAGCTAAATTTTGAACGTTTTCAGAATTCGACGAAACTTGACCCAATCGTAGGTTTAGACCCAAGCTAACTTTTGAACGTTTTGAGAATTCAACGAAACTTGACCCAATCGTAGGTTTAGACCCATCCATTTGTGTTTAAATTTGCTAAGCGTAATAATAACTACAAGTTAGTATAAAAGGGAAACAAACTTGCTTTAATAAAACCGTGCAAAACAACTAACTTTTGAACGTTCTCAAAATTCAACGAAACTTGACCCAATCGCAGGTCCAAACCCATCCATTTGTATCATAAATTTGCTAAGCATAATAATAACTACAAGTAAGTATAAAAGCGAAACAAACTTGTTTTAATAAAATCGTGCAAAACAGCTAAATTTTGAACGTTTTCAGAAGTTGACGAAACTTGACCAAAACGTTGGTCTAGACCCAAGCATTTGTGTTGTAAATTTGCTAAGCGTACTAATAACTACAAGTTAGCATAAAAGGAAAACAAATTTTCTTTAATAAAACCGTGCAAAACAGCTAAATTTTGAACGTTCTCAGAATTCGACGAAACCAGTTCCAAACGTTGGTCTAGTCCCAAGCATTAGTGTGGTAAATTTTCTAAACGTAATAATAACTACAAGTTAGTATAAAAGGGAAACAAACTTGTTTTAATAAACCGTGCAAAACACCTAAATTTTGAGCATTCTCATAATTGGACGAAACTTGACCCAAACGTAGGTCTAGAAACAAGAGTTTGTGTGTTAAATTTTCTAAGCGTAGTAATAACTACAAGTTAGTATAAACGGGAAACAAACTTGTTTTAATAAACCGTGCAAAACAGCTAACTTTTGAACGTTCTAAGAATTCAAAAAAAAGTTGACCCAATCGTTGGTCTAGACCCATCCATTAGTGTTGTAAATTTGCTAAGCGTAATAATAACTACAAGTTAGTATAAAAGGGAAACAAACTTGCTTTAATAAAACCGTGCAAAACAGCTAACTTTTGAACGTTCTCAGAATTCAACGAAACTTGACCCAATCGCAGGTCCAAACCCATCCATTTGTATCGTAAATTTGCTAACCGTAATAATAACTACAAGTTAGTATAAAACCGAAACAAACTTGCATTAATAAAATCGTGTAAAACAGCTAAATTTTGAACGTTTTCAGAATTTGACGAAACTTGACCAAAACGTTGGTCTAGACCAAAGCATTTGTGTTGTAAATTTGCTAAGCGTACTAATAACTACAAGTTAGCATAAAAAGAAAACAAACTTTTCTTTAATAAAACCGTATAAAACAGCTAACTTTCGAACATTCTCAGAATTCGAGAAACTTGACCCAATCGCAGGTCTAGACCCATCCATTTGTGTTGTAAATATGCTAAGCGTAAGTATAACTACAAGTTAGTATAAAAGGGAAACAAACTTGCTTTAATAAAACCGTGCAAAATAGCTAAATTTTGAACGTTCTCAAAATTCGACGAAACTTGACCCAAACGTTGATCTAGACCCAAGCATTTGTGTAGTAAATTTGCTAAGCGTAATAATAATTACAAGTTAGTTTAAAAGGGAAACAAACTTTGTTTAATTAAACCGTCCAAAACAGCTAGATTTCGAACGTTTTCAGAATTCGACGAAACTTAACCCAAACATAGGTCTAGACCCAAGAGTTTGTGTGTTAAATTTTCTAAGCGTAATAATAACTACAAGTTAGTATAAAATGGAAACAAACTTGTTTTAATAAAACCATGCGAAACAGCTAACTTTTTAACGTTCTCATAAATCAACGAAACTTGACCCAATTGCAAGTCCAGACCCATCCATTTGCGTTGTATATTTGCTAAGGGTAATACTAACTACAAGTTAGTATAAAAGTGAAACAAACTTGCTTTAATAAAATCGTGCAAAACAACTAAATTTTGAACGTTTCCAGAATTTGACGAAACTTGACCCAAACGTTGGTCTAGACCCAAGCATTTGTGTTGTAAAGTTGCTAAGCGCACTAATAACTACAAGTTAGCATAAAAGGAAAACAAACTTTCTTTAATAAAACCGTATAAAACAGCTAACTTTCGAACGTTCTCAAAATTCGAGAAACTTGACCCAATCGCAGGTCTAGACCCATCCATTTGTGTTGTAAATATGCTAAGCGTGATAATAACTACAAGTTAGTATAAAAGGGAAACAAACTTGCTTTAATAAAACCGTGCAAAATATCTAAATTTGGAACATTCTCAAAATTCGACGAAACTTGACCCAAACGTTGGTCTAGACCCAAGCATTTGTGTAGTAAATTTGCTAAGTGTAATAATAATTACAAGTTAGTTTAAAAGGGACACAAACTTTGTTTAATAAAACCGTGCAAAACAACTAAATTTCGAACGTTTTCAGAATTCGACGAAACTTGACCCAAACGTTGGTCTAGACCCAAGCATTTGTGTTGTAAATTTGCTAACCGTAATAATAACTACAAGTTAGTATAAAAGGGAAACAAACTTGTTTTAATAAAATCGTGCGAAACAGCTAACTTTTTAACGTTCTCATAATTCAACGAAACTTGACCTAATTGCAGGTCCAGACCCATCAATTTGTGTTGTAAATTTGCTAAGGGTAATACTAACTACAAGTTAGTATAAAAGCGAAACAAACTTGCTTTAATAAATCGTGCAAAACAGCTAAATTTTGAACGTTTTCAGAATTCGACGAAACTTGACCCAAACATTGGTCTAGACCCAAGCATTTGTGTTGTAAATTTGCTAAGCGTACTAATAACTACAAGTTAGCATAAAAGGAAAACAAACTTTCTTTAATAAAACCGTATAAAACAGTTAACTTTCGAACATTCTCAAAATTCGAGAAACTTGACCCAATCGCAGGTCTAGACCCATCCATTTGTGTTGTAAATATGATAAGCGTAATAATAACTACAAGTTAGTATAAAAGAGAAACATACTTGCTTTAATAAAACCGTGCAAAATAGCTTAATTTTGAACGTTCTCAAAATTCGACGAAACTTGACCCAAACGTTGGTCTAGACCCAAGCATTTCTGTTGTAAATTTGCTAGGCGTAATAATAATTACAAGTTAGTTTAAAAGGGAAACAAACTTTGTTTAATAAAACCGTGCAAAACAGCAAAATTTCGAACGTTTTCAGAATTCAACGAAACTTGACCCAAACGTTTGTCTAGACCCAAGCATTTGTGTTGTAAATTTGCTAAACGTAATAATAACTACAAGTTAGTATAAAAGGGAAACAAACTTGTTTTAATAAAACCGTGCAAAACAGCTAACTTTTTACCGTTCTTATAATTCAACGAAACTTGACCCAATTGCAGGTCCAGACCTACCCATTTGTGTTGTAAATTTGCTAAGGGTAATACTAACTACAAGTTAGTATAAAAGCGAAACAAACTTACTTTAATAAAATCGTGCAAAACAGCTAAATTTTGAACGTTTCCAGAATTCGACGAAACTTGACCCAAACATTGGTCTAGACCCAAGCATTTCTGTTGTAAATTTTATAAGCGTAATAATAACTACAAGTTAGCATAAAAGGGAAACAAACTTATTTTAATAAAACCGTATAAAACAGGTAACTTTCCAACGTTCTTAGAATTCGAGAAACTTGACCAAATCGCAGGTCTAGACCCATCCATTTGTGTTGTAAATATGCTAAGCATAATAATAACTACAAGTTAATATAAAAGGCAAACAAACTTGCTTTAATAAACCGTGCAAACTAGCTAAATTTTGAACGTTTTCAAAATTCGACGAAACTTGACCCAAACGTTGGTCTAGACCCAAGCATTTGTGTAGTAAATTTGCTAACCGTACTAATAATTAAAAGTTAGTTTAAAAGGGAAACAAACTTTGTTTAATAAAATCGTGCAAAACAGCAAAATTTCGAACGTTTTCAGAATTCGACGAAACTTGATCCAAACATAGGTCTAGACCCAAGAGTTTGTGTGTTAAATTTTCTAAGCGTAATAATAACTACAAGTTAGTATAAAATGGAAACAAACTTGTTTTAATAAAACCATGCGAAACAGCTAACTTTTTAACGTTCTCATAATTCAACGAAACTTGACCATATTGCAAGTCCAGACCCATCCATTTGTGTTGTATATTTGCTAAGGGTAATACTAACTACAAGTTAGCATAAAAAGAAAACAAACTTTTCTTTAATAAAACCGTATAAAACAGCTAACTTTCGAACATTCTCAGAATTCGAGAAATTTGACCCAATCGCAGGTCTAGACCCATCCATTTGTGTTGTAAATATGCTAAGCGTAATAATAACTACAAGTTAGTATAAAAGTGAAACAAACTTGCTTTAATAAAATCGTGCAAAACAGCTAAATTTTGAACGTTTTCAGAATTTGACGAAACTTGACCCAAATGTTGGTCTAGACCCAAACATTTGTGTTGTAAATTTGCTAAGCGCACTAATAACTACAAGTTAGCATAAAAGGAAAACAAACTTTCTTTGATAAAACCGTATAAAACAGCTAACTTTCGAACGTTCTCAAAATTCGAGAAACTTGACCCAATCGCAGGTCTAGACCATCCATTTGTGTTGTAAATATGCTAAGCGTAATAATAACTACAAGTTAGTATAAAAGGGAAACAAACTTGCTTTAATAAAACCGTGCAAAATATCTAAATTTTGAACATTCTCAAAATTCGACGAAACTTGACCCAAACGTTGGTCTAGACCCAAGCATTTGTGTAGTAAATTTGCTAAGCGTAATAATAATTACAAGTTAGTTTAAAAGGGACACAAACTTTGTTTAATAAAACCGTGCAAAACAGCTAAATTTCGAACGTTTTCAGAATTCGACGAAACTTGACCCAAACGTTGGTCTAGACCCAAGCATTTGTGTTGTAAATTTGCTAACCGTAATAATAACTACAAGTTAGTATAAAAGGGAAAATAACTTGTTTTAATAAAACCGTGCAAAACAGCTAACTTTTTAACGTTCTCATAATTCAACGAAACTTGACCCAATTACAGGTCCAGACCCATCCATTTGTGTTGTAAATTTGCTAAGGGTAATACTAACTACAAGTTAGTATAAAAGCGAAACAAACTTGCTTTAATAAAATCGTGCAAAACAGCTAAATTTTGAACGTTTTCAGAATTCGACGAAACTTGACCCAAACTTTGGTCTAGACCCAAGCATTTGTGTTGTAAATTTGCTAAGCGTACTAATAACTACAAGTTAAAATATAAGGAAAACTAACTTTCTTTAATAAAACCGTATAAAACAGCTAACTTTCGAACGTTCTCAAAATTCGAGAAACTTAACCCAATCGCAGGTCTAGACCCATCCATTTGTGTTGTAAATATGCTAAGCGTAATAATAACTACAAGTTAGTATAAAAGGGAAACAAACTTGCTTTAATAAAACCGTGCAAAATAGCTAAATTTTGAACGTTCTCAAAATTCGATGAAACTTGACCCAAACGTTGGTCTAGACCCAAGCATTTGTGTTGTAAATTTGCTAGGCGTAATAATAATTACAAGTTAGTTTAAAAGGGAAACAAACTTTGTTTAATAAAACCGTGCAAAACAGCTAAATTTCGAACGTTTTCAGAATTCGACGAAACATGACCCAAACGTGGTCTAGACCCAAGCATTTGTGTTGTAAATTTGTTAAGCGTAATAATAACTACAAGTTAGTATAAAAGGGAAACAAACTTGTTTTAATAAAACCGTGCAAAACAGCTAAATTTTGAGCATTCTCACAATTCGACGAAACATGACCCAAACATAGGTCTAGACCCAAGAGTTTGTGTGTTAAATTTTCTAAGCGTAATAATAACTACAAGTTAGTAAAAAAGGGAAACAAACTTGTTTTAATAAAACCGTGCGAAATAGCTAACTTTTTAACGTTCTCATAATTCAACGAAACTTGACCCAATTGCAGGTCCAGTCCCATCCATTTGTGTTGTAAATTTGCTAAGGTTAATACTAACTACAAATTAGTATAAAAGCGAAACAAACTTGCTTTAATAAAATCGTGCATAACAGGTAAATTTTGAACGTTTTCAGAATTCGACGAAACTTGACCCAAACATTGGTCTAGACCCAAGCATTTCTGTTGTAAATTTGCTAAGCGTAATAATAACTACAAGTTAGCATAAAAGGGAAACAAACTTGCTTTAATAAAACCGTATAAAACAGCTAACTTTCGAACGTTCTCAGAATTCGAGAAACTTGACGCAATTGCAGGTTTAGACCCATCCATTTGTGTTGTAAATATGCTAAGCGTAATAATAACTACAACTTAGTATAAATGGGAAACAAACTTGCTTTAATAAAACCCCTGCAAAATAGCTAACTTTTGAACGTTCTCAGAATTCAATAAAACTTGACCAAATCGCAGGTCCAGACCCATCCATTTGTATCGTAAATTTGCTAAGCGTAATAATAACTACAAGTTAGTATAAAAGCGAAACAAACTTGCTTTAATAAAATCGTGCAAAACAGCTAAATTTTGAACGTTTTCAGAATTTGACGAAACTTGACCCAAACGTTGGTCTAGACCCACGCATTTGTGTTGTAAATTTGCTAAGCGTACTAATAACTACAAGTTAGCATAAAAGGAAAACAAACTTTCTTTAATAAAACCGTATAAAACAGCTAACTTTCGAATGTTCTCAGAATTCGAGAAACTTGACCTAATCGCAGGTCTAGACCCATCCATTTGTGTTGTAAATATGCTAAGCGTAATAATAACTACAAGTTAGTATAAAAGGGAAACAACCTTGCTTTAATATAACCGTGCAAAATAGCTAAATTTTGAACGTTCTCAAAATTTGACGAAACTTGACCCAAATATTGGTCTAGACCCAAGTATTTGTGTAGTAAATTTGCTAAGCGTAATAAAAATTACAAGTTAGTTTAAAAGGGAAACAAACTTTGTTTAATAAAACCGTGCAAAACAGCTAAATATCGAACATTTTCAGAATTCGACGAAACTTGACCCAAACGTTGGTCTAGACCCAAGCATTTGTGTTGTAAATTTCCTAAGCGTAATAATAACTACAAGTTAGTATAAAAGGGAAACAAACTTGTTTTAATAAAACCGTGCAAAACAGCTAAATTTTGAGCATTCTTAGAATTCGACGAAACTTAACCCAAACATAGGTCTAGACTCAAGAGTTTGTGTGTTAAATTTTCTAAGCGTATTAATAACTACAAGTTAGTATAAAAGGGAAACAAACTTGTTTTAGTAAAACCGTGCAAAACAGCTAACTTTTACCGTTCTCATAATTCAACGAAACTTGACCCAATTGCAGGTCCAAACCCATCCATTTGTGTTGTAAATTTGCTAAGGGTAATACTAATTAGAAGTTAGTATAAACGCGAAACAAACTTGCTTTAATAAAATCGTGCAAAACAGCTAAATTTTGAACGTTTTCAGAATTCGACGAAACTTGACCCAAACATTGGTCTAGACCCAAGCTAACTTTTGAACGTTTTGAGAATTCAACGAAACTTGACCCAATCGTAGGTTTAGACCCATCCATTTGTGTTTAAATTTGCTAAGCGTAATAATAACTACAAGTTAGTATAAAAGGGAAACAAACTTGCTTTAATAAAATCGTGCAAAATAGCTAAATTTTGAACGTTCTCAAAATTCGACGAAACTTGACCCAAACGTTGGTCTAGACCCAAGCATTTGTGTTGTAAATTTGCTAAGCGTAATTATAATTACAAGTTAGTTTAAAAGGGAAACAAACTTTGTTTAATAAAACCGTGCAAAACAGCTAAATTTCGAACGTTTTCAGAATTCGATGAAACTTCACCCAAACGTTGGTCTAGACCCAAGCATTTGTGTTGTAAATTTGCTAAGCGTAATAATAACTACAAGTTAGTATAAAAGGGAAACAAAACATATTTTAATAAAACCGTGCAAAACAGCTAAATTTTGAGCATTCTCAGAATTCGACGAAACTTGACCCAAACATATGTCTAGACCCAAGAGTTTGTGTGCTAAATTTTCTAAGCGTAATAATAACTACAAGTTAGTATAAAAGGGAAACAAACTTGTTTTAAAAAAACCGTGCAAAACAGCTAACTTTTTAACGTTCTCATAATTCAACGAAACTTGACCCAATTGCAGGTCCAGTCCCATCCATTTGTGTTGTAAATTTGCTAAGGGTAATACTAACTACAAGTTAGTATAAAAGCGAAACAAACTTGCTTTAATAAAATCGTGCAAAACAGCTAAATTTTGAACGTTTCCAGAATTCGACGAAACTTGACCCAAACATTGGTCTAGACCCAAGCATTTCTGTTGTAAATTTTCTAAGCGTAATAACTACAAGTTAGCATAAAAGGGAAACAAACTTATTTTAATAAAACCGTATAAAACAGGTAACTTTCGAACGTTCTTAGAATTCGAGAAACTTGACCAAATCGCAGGTCTAGACCCATCCATTTGTGTTGTAAATATGCTAAGCATAATAATAACTACAAGTTAATATAAAAGGCAAACAAACTTGCTTTAATAAGCCGTGCAAACTAGCTAAATTTTGAACGTTTTCAAAATTCGACGAAACTTGACCCAAACGTTGGTCTAGACCCAAGCATTTGTGTAGTAAATTTGCTAACCGTACTAATAATTAAAAGTTAGTTTAAAAGGGAAATAAACTTTGTTTAATAAAATCGTGCAAAACAGCAAAATTTCGAACGTTTTCAGAATTCGACGAAACTTGATCCAAACATAGGTCTAGACACAAGAGTTTGTGTGTTAAATTCTAAGCGTAATAATAACTACAAGTTAGTATAAAATGGAAACAAACTTGTTTTAATAAAACCATGCGAAACAGCTAACTTTTTAACGTTCTCATAATTCAACGAAACTTGACCATATTGCAAGTCCAGACCCATCCATTTGTGTTGTATATTTGCTAAGGGTAATACTAACTACAAGTTAGCATAAAAAGAAAATAAACTTTTCTTTAATAAAACCGTATAAAACAGCTAACTTTCGAACATTCTCAGAATTCGAGAAATTTGACCCAATCGCAGGTCTAGACCCATCCATTTGTGTTGTAAATATGCTAAGCGTAATAATAACTACAAGTTAGTATAAAAGTGAAACAAACTTGCTTTAATAAAATCGTGCAAAACAGCTAAATTTTGAACGTTTTCAGAATTTGACGAAACTTGACCCAAATGTTGGTCTAGACCCAAGCATTTGTGTTGTAAATTTGCTAAGCGCACTAATAACTACAAGTTAGCATAAAAGGAAAACAAACTTTCTTTGATAAAACCGTATAAAACAGCTAACTTTCGAACGTTCTCAAAATTCGAGAAACTTGACCCAATCGCAGGTCTAGACCATCCATTTGTGTTGTAAATATGCTAAGCGTAATAATAACTACAAGTTAGTATAAAAGGGAAACAAACTTGCTTTAATAAAACCGTGCAAAATATCTAAATTTTGAACATTCTCAAAATTCGACGAAACTTGACCCAAACGTTGGTCTAGACCCAAGCATTTGTGTAGTAAATTTGCTAAGCGTAATAATAATTACAAGTTAGTTTAAAAGGGACACAAACTTTGTTTAATAAAACCGTGCAAAACAGCTAAATTTCGTACGTTTTCAGAATTCGACGAAACTTGACCCAAACGTTGGTCTAGACCCAAGCATTTGTGTTGTAAATTTGCTAACCGTAATAATAACTACAAGTTAGTATAAAAGGGAAAATAATTTGTTTTAATAAAACCGTGCAAAACAGCTAACTTTTTAACGTTCTCATAATTCAACGAAACTTGACCCAATTGCAGGTCCAGACCCATCCATTTGTGTTGTAAATTTGCTAAGGGTAATACTAACTACAAGTTAGTATAAAAGCGAAACAAACTTGCTTTAATAAAATCGTGCAAAACAGCTAAATTTTGAACGTTTTCAGAATTCGACGAAACTTGACCCAAACTTTGGTCTAGATCCAAGCATTTGTGTTGTAAATTTGCTAAACGTACTAATAACTACAAGTTAAAATATAAGGAAAACAAACTTTCTTTAATAAAACCGTATAAAACAGCTAACTTTCGAACGTTCTCAAAATTCGAGAAACTTAACCCAATCGCAGGTCTAGACCCATCCATTTGTGTTGTAAATATGCTAAGCGTAATAATAACTACAAGTTAGTATAAAAGGGAAACAAACTTGCTTTAATAAAACCGTGCAAAATAGCTAAATTTTGAACGTTCTCAAAATTCGACGAAACTTGACCCAAACGTTGGTCTAGACCCAAGCATTTGTGTTGTAAATTTGCTAGGCGTAATAATAATTACAAGTTAGTTTAAAAGGGAAACAAACTTTGTTTAATAAAACCGTGCAAAACAGCTAAATTTCGAACGTTTTTAGAATTCGACGAAACATGACCCAAACGTTGGTCTAGACCCAAGCATTTGTGTTGTAAATTTGTTAAGCGTAATAATAACTACAAGTTAGTATAAAAGGGAAACAAACTTGTTTTAATAAAACCGTGCAAAACAGCTAAATTTTGAGCATTCTCACAATTCGACGAAACATGACCCAAAAATAGGTCTAGACCCAAGAGTTTGTGTGTTAAATTTTCTAAGCGTAATAATAACTACAAGTTAGTAAAAATGGGAAACAAACTTGTTTTAATAAAACCGTGCGAAATAGCTAACTTTTTAACGTTCTCATAATTCAACGAAACTTGACCCAATTGCAGGTCCAGTCCCATCCATTTGTGTTGTAAATTTGCTAAGGTTAATACTAACTACAAATTAGTATAAAAGCGAAACAAACTTGCTTTAATAAAATCGTGCATAACAGCTAAATTTTGAACGTTTTCAGAATTCGACGAAACTTGACCCAAACATTGGTCTAGACCCAAGCATTTCTGTTGTAAATTTGCTAAGCGTAATAATAACTACAAGTTAGCATAAAAGGGAAACAAACTTGCTTTAATAAAACCGTATAAAACAGCTAACTTTCGAACGTTCTCAGAATTCGAGAAACTTGACGCAATTGCAGGTTTAGACCCATCCATTTGTGTTGTAAATATGCTAAGCGTAATAATAACTACAACTTAGTATAAATGGGAAACAAATTTGCTTTAATAAAACCCCTGCAAAATAGCTAACTTTTGAACGTTATCAGAATTCAATAAAACTTGACCAAATCGCAGGTCCAGACCCATCTATTTGTATCGTAAATTTGCTAAGCGTAATAATAACTACAAGTTAGTATAAAAGCGAAACAAACTTGCTTTAATAAAATCGTGCAAAACAGCTAAATTTTGAACGTTTTCAGAATTTGACGAAACTTGACCCAAACGTTGGTCTAGACCCAAGCATTTGTGTTGTAAATTTGCTAAGCGTACTAATAACTACAAGTTAGCATAAAAGGAAAACAAACTTTCTTTAATAAAACCGTATAAAACAGCTAACTTTCGAATGTTCTCAGAATTCGAGAAACTTGACCTAATCGCAGGTCTAGACCCATCCATTTGTGTTGTAAATATGCTAAGCGTAATAATAACTACAAGTTAGTATAAAAGGGAAACAACCTTGCTTTAATATAACCGTGCAAAATAGTTAAATTTTGAACGTTCTCAAAATTTGACGAAACTTGACCCAAATATTGGTCTAGACCCAAGTATTTGTGTAGTAAATTTGCTAAGCGTAATAAAAATTACAAGTTAGTTTAAAAGGGAAACAAACTTTGTTTAATAAAACCGTGCAAAACAGCTAAATATCGAACATTTTCAGAATTCGACGAAACTTGACCCAAACGTTGGTCTAGACCCAAGCATTTGTGTTGTAAATTTCCTAAGCGTAATAATAACTACAAGTTAGTATAAAAGGGAAACAAACTTGTTTTAATAAAACCGTGCAAAACAGCTAAATTTTGAGCATTCTTAGAATTCGACGAAACTTAACCCAAACATAGGTCTAGACCCAAGAGTTTGTGTGTTAAATTTTCTAAGCGTATTAATAACTACAAGTTAGTATAAAAGGGAAACAAACTTGTTTTAGTAAAACCGTGCAAAACAGCTAACTTTTACCGTTCTCATAATTCAACGAAACTTGACCCAATTGCAGGTCCAAACCCATCCATTTGTGTTGTAAATTTGCTAAGGGTAATACTAATTAGAAGTTAGTATAAACGCGAAACAAACTTGCTTTAATAAAATCGTGCAAAACAGCTAAATTTTGAACGTTTTCAGAATTCGACGAAACTTGACCCAAACATTGGTCTAGACCCAAGCTAACTTTTGAACGTTTTGAGAATTCAACGAAACTTGACCCAATCGTAGGTTTAGACCCATCCATTTGTGTTTAAATTTGCTAAGCGTAATAATAACTACAAGTTAGTATAAAAGGGAAACAAACTTGCTTTAATAAAACCGTGCAAAACAACTAACTTTTGAACGTTCTCAAAATTCAACGAAACTTGACCCAATCGCAGGTCCAAACCCATCCATTTGTATCATAAATTTGCTAAGCATAATAATAACTACAAGTTAGTATAAAAGCGAAACAAACTTGTTTTAATAAAATCGTGCAAAACAGCTAAATTTTGAACGTTTTCAGAAGTTGACGAAACTTGACCAAAACGTTGGTCTAGACCCAAGCATTTGTGTTGTAAATTTGCTAAGCGTACTAATAACTACAAGTTAGCATAAAAGGAAAATAAATTTTCTTTAATAAAACCGTGCAAAACAGCTAAATTTTGAACGTTCTCAGAATTCGACGAAACCAGTTCCAAACGTTGGTCTAGTCCCAAGCATTAGTGTGGTAAATTTTCTAAACGTAAAAATAACTACAAGTTAGTATAAAAGGGAAACAAACTTGTTTTAATAAACCGTGCAAAACAGCTAAATTTTGAGCATTCTCATAATTGGACGAAACTTGACCCAAACGTAGGTCTAGAAACAAGAGTTTGTGTGTTAAATTTTCTAAGCGTAGTAATAACTACAAGTTAGTATAAACGGGAAACAAACTTGTTTTAATAAACCGTGCAAAACAGCTAACTTTTGAACGTTCTAAGAATTCAACAAAAAGTTGACCCAATCGTTGGTCTAGACCCATCCATTAGTGTTGTAAATTTGCTAAGCGTAATAATAACTACACAAGTTAGTATAAAAGGGAAACAAACTTGCTTTAATAAAACCGTGCAAAACAGCTAACTTTTGAACGTTCTCAGAATTCAACGAAACTTGACCCAATCGCAGGTCCAAACCCATCCATTTGTATCGTAAATTTGCTAAGCGTAATAATAACTACAAGTTAGTATAAAAGCGAAACAAACTTGCATTAATAAAATCGTGTAAAACAGCTAAATTTTGAACGTTTTCAGAATTTGACGAAACTTGACCAAAACGTTGGTCTAGACCCAAGCATTTGTGTTGTAAATTTGCTAAGCGTACTAATAACTACAAGTTAGCATAAAAAGAAAACAAACTTTTCTTTAATAAAACCGTATAAAACAGCTAACTTTCGAACATTCTCAGAATTCGAGAAACTTGACCCAATCGCAGGTCTAGACCCATCCATTTGTGTTGTAAATATGCTAAGCGTAATAATAACTACAAGTTAGTATAAAAGGGAAACAAACTTGCTTTAATAAAACCGTGCAAAATAGCTAAATTTTGAACGTTCTCAAAATTCGACGAAACTTGACCCAAACGTTAATCTAGACCCAAGCATTTGTGTAGTAAATTTGCTAAGCGTAATAATAATTACAAGTTAGTTTAAAAGGGAAACAAACTTTGTTTAATTAAACCGTCCAAAACAGCTAGATTTCGAACGTTTTCAGAATTCGACGAAACTTGACCCAAACATAGGTCTAGACCCAAGAGTTTGTGTGTTAAATTTTCTAAGCGTAATAATAACTACAAGTTAGTATAAAATGGAAACAAACTTGTTTTAATAAAACCATGCGAAACAGCTAACTTTTTAACGTTCTCATAATTCAACGAAACTTGACCCAATTGCAAGTCCAGACCCATCCATTTGTGTTGTATATTTGCTAAGGGTAATACTAACTACAAGTTAGTATAAAAGTGAAACAAACTTGCTTTAATAAAATCGTGCAAAACAACTAAATTTTGAACGTTTCCAGAATTTGACGAAACTTGACCCAAACGTTGGTCTAGACCCAAGCATTTGTGTTGTAAAGTTGCTAAGCGCACTAATAACTACAAGTTAGCATAAAAGGAAAACAAACTTTCTTTAATAAAACCGTATAAAACAGCTAACTTTCGAACGTTCTCAAAATTCGAGAAACTTGACCCAATCGCAGGTCTAGACCCATCCATTTGTGTTGTAAATATGCTAAGCGTAATAATAACTACAAGTTAGTATAAAAGGGAAACAAACTTGCTTTAATAAAACCGTGCAAAATATCTAAATTTGGAACATTCTCAAAATTCGACGAAACTTGACCCAAACGTTGGTCTAGACCCAAGCATTTGTGTAGTAAATTTGCTAAGTGTAATAATAATTACAAGTTAGTTTAAAAGGGACACAAACTTTGTTTAATAAAACCGTGCAAAACAGCTAAATTTCGAACGTTTTCAGAATTCGACGAAACTTGACCCAAACGTTGGTCTAGACCCAAGCATTTGTGTTGTAAATTTGCTAACCGTAATAATAACTACAAGTTAGTATAAAAGGGAAACAAACTTGTTTTAATAAAATCGTGCGAAACAGCTAACTTTTTAACGTTCTCATAATTCAGCGAAACTTGACCCAATTGCAGGTCCAGACCCATCCATTTGTGTTGTAAATTTGCTAAGGGTAATACTAACTACAAGTTAGTATAAAAGCGAAACAAACTTGCTTTAATAAAATCGTGCAAAACAGCTAAATTTTGAACGTTTTCATAATTCGACGAAACTTGACCCAAACATTGGTCTAGACCCAAGCATTTGTGTTGTAAATTTGCTAAGCGTACTAATAACTACAAGTTAGCATAAAAGGAAAACAAACTTTCTTTAATAAAACCGTATAAAACAGCTAACTTTCGAACATTCCCAAAATTCGAGAAACTTGACCCAATCGCAGGTCTAGACCCATCCATTTGTGTTGTAAATATGATAAGCGTAATAATAACTACAAGTTAGTATAAAAGAGAAACAAACTTGCTTTAATAAAACCGTGCAAAATAGCTTAATTTTGAACGTTCTCAAAATTCGACGAAACTTGATCCAAACGTTGGTCTAGACCCAAGCATTTCTGTTGTAAATTTGCTAGGCGTAATAATAATTACAAGTTAGTTTAAAAGGGAAACAAACTTTGTTTAATAAAACCGTGCAAAACAGCAAAATTTCGAACGTTTTCAGAATTCGACGAAACTTGACCCAAACGTTTGTCTAGACCCAAGCATTTGTGTTGTAAATTTGCTAAACGTAATAATAACTACAAGTTAGTATAAAAGGGAAACAAACTTGTTTTAATAAAACCGTGAAAAACAGCTAACTTTTTACCGTTCTTATAATTCAACGAAACTTGACCCAATTGCAGGTCCAGACCTATCCATTTGTGTTGTAAATTTGCTAAGGGTAATACTAACTACAAGTTAGTATAAAAGCGAAACAAACTTACTTTAATAAAATCGTGCAAAACAGCTAAATTTTGAACGTTTTCAGAATTCGACGAAACTTGACCCAAACATTGGTCTAGTCCAAAGCATTTGTGTTGTAAATTTGCTAAGCGTACTAATAACTAAAGGTTAGCATAAAAGGAAAACAAACTTTCTTTAATAAAATCGTATAAAACAGCTAACTTTCGAACGTTATCAGAATTCGAGAAACATGACCCAATCGCAGGTCTAGGCCCATCCATTTGTGTTGTAAATATGCTAAGCGTAATAATAACTACAAGTTAGTATAAAAGGGAAACAAACTTGCTTTAATAAAACTGTGCAAAACAGCTAACTTTTGAACGTTCTCAGAATTCAACGAAACTTGACCCAATCGCAGGTCCAGACCCATCCATTTGTCTCGTAAATTTGCTAAGCGTAATAATAACTACAAGTTAGTATAAAAGCGAAACAAACTTGCTTTAATAAAATCGTGCAAAATAGCTAAATTTTGAACGTTCTCAAAATTCGACGAAACTTGACCCAAACGTTGGTCTAGACCCAAGCATTTGTGTTGTAAATTTGCTAAGCGTAATTATAATTACAAGTTAGTTTAAAAGGGAAACAAACTTTGTTTAATAAAACCGTGCAAAACAGCTAAATTTCGAACGTTTTCAGAATTCGATGAAACTTCACCCAAACGTTGGTCTAGACCCAAGCATTTGTGTTGTAAATTTGCTAAGCGTAATAATAACTACAAGTTAGTATAAAAGGGAAACAAAACATATTTTAATAAAACCGTGCAAAACAGCTAAATTTTCAGCATTCTCAGAATTCGACGAAACTTGACCCAAACATATGTCTAGACCCAAGAGTTTGTGTGCTAAATTTTCTAAGCGTAATAATAACTACAAGTTAGTATAAAAGGGAAACAAACTTGTTTTAAAAAAACCGTGCAAAACAGCTAACTTTTTAACGTTCTCATAATTCAACGAAACTTGACCCAATTGCAGGTCCAGTCCCATCCATTTGTGTTGTAAATTTGCTAAGGGTAATACTAACTACAAGTTAGTATAAAAGCGAAACAAACTTGCTTTAATAAAATCGTGCAAAACAGCTAAATTTTGAACATTTCCAGAATTCGACGAAACTTGACCCAAACATTGGTCTAGACCCAAGCATTTCTGTTGTAAATTTTCTAAGCGTAATAATAACTACAAGTTAGCATAAAAGGGAAACAAACTTGTTTTAATAAAACCGTATAAAACAGGTAACTTTCGAACGTTCTTAGAATTCGAGAAACTTGACCAAATCGCAGGTCTAGACCCATCCATTTGTGTTGTAAATATGCTAAGCAAAATAATAACTACAAGTTAATATAAAAGGCAAACGAACTTGCTTTAATAAACCGTGCAAACTAGCTAAATTTTGAACGTTTTCAAAATTCGACGAAACTTGACCCAAACGTTGGTCTAGACCCAAGCATTTGTGTAGTAAATTTGCTAACCGTACTAATAATTAAAAGTTAGTTTAAAAGGGAAACAAACTTTGTTTAATAAAATCGTGCAAAACAGCAAAATTTCGAACGTTTTCAGAATTCGACGAAACTTGACCCAAACGTTTGTCTAGACCCAAGCATTTGTGTTGTAAATTTGCTAAACGTAATAATAACTACAAGTTAGTATAAAAGGGAAACAAACTTATTTTAATAAAACCGTGCAAAACAGCTAACTTTTTACCGTTCTCATAATTCAACGAAACTTGACCCAATTGCAGGTCCAAACCCATCCATTTGTGTTGTAAATTTGCTAAGGGTAATACTAACTACAAGTTAGTATAAAAGCGAAACAAACTTGCTTTAATAAAATCGTGCAAAACAGCTAAATTTTGAACGTTTTCAGAATTCGACGAAACTTGACCCAAACGTTGGTCTAGACCCAAGCATTTGTGTTGTAAATTTGCTAAGCGTAATAATAATTACAAGTTAGTTTAAAAGGGAAACAAACTTTGTTTAATAAAACCGTGCAAAACAGCTAAATTTCGAACGTTTTCAGAATTCGATGAAACTTCACCCAAACGTTGGTCTAGACCCAAGCATTTGTGTTGTAAATTTGCTACGCGTAATAATAACTACAAGTTAGTATAAAAGGGAAACAAAACATATTTTAATAAAACCGTGCAAAACAGCTAAATTTTGAGCATTCTCAGAATTCGACGAAACTTGACCCAAACATATGTCTAGACCCAAGAGTTTGTGTGCTAAATTTTCTAAGCGTAATAATAACTACAAGTTAGAATTAAAGGGAAACAAACTTGTTTTAATAAAACCGTGCGAAACAACTAACTTTTTAACGTTCTCATAATTCAACGAAACTTGACCCAATTGCAGGTCCAGACCCATCCATTTGTGTTGTAAATTTGCTAAGGGTAATACTAACTACAAGTTAGTATAAAAGCGAAACAAACTTGCTTTAATAAAATCGTGCAAAACAGCTAAATTTTGAACGTTTTCAGAATTTGACGAAACTTGACCCAAACGTTGGTCTAGACCCAAGCATTTGTGTTGTAAATTTGCTAAGCGTACTAACAACTACAAGTTAGCATAAAAGGAAAACAAACTTTCTTTAATAAAACCGTATAAAACAGCTAACTTTCGAATGTTCTCAGAATTCGAGAAACTTGACCTAATCGCAGGTCTAGACCCATCCATTTGTGTTGTAAATATGCTAAGCGTAATAATAACTACAAGTTAGTATAAAAGGGAAACAACCTTGCTTTAATATAACCGTGCAAAATAGCTAAATTTTGAACGTTCTCAAAATTTGACGAAACTTGACCCCAAACATTGGTCTAGACCCAAGTATTTGTGTAGTAAATTTGCTAAGCGTAATAAAAATTACAAGTTAGTTTAAAAGGGAAACAAACTTTGTTTAATAAAACCGTGCAAAACAGCTAAATTTCGAACATTTTCAGAATTCGACGAAACTTGACCCAAACGTTGGTCTAGACCCAAGCATTTGTGTTGTAAATTTCCTAAGCGTAATAATAACTACAAGTTAGTATAAAAGGGAAACAAACTTGTTTTAATAAAACCGTGCAAAACAGCTAAATTTTGAGCATTCTTAGAATTCGACGAAACTTAACCCAAACATAGGTCTAGACCCAAGAGTTTGTGTGTTAAATTTTCTAAGCGTTTTAATAACTACAAGTTAGTATAAAAGGGAAACAAACTTGTTTTAGTAAAACCGTGCAAAACAGCTAAGTTTTACCGTTCTCATAATTCAACGAAACTTGACCCAATTGCAGGTCCAGACCCATCCATTTGTGTTGTAAATTTGCTAAGGGTAATACTAATTAGAAGTTAGTATAAACGCGAAACAAACTTGCTTTAATAAAATCGTGCAAAACAGCTAAATTTTGAACGTTTTCAGAATTCGACGAAACTTGACCCAAACATTGGTCTAGACCCAAGCTAACTTTTGAACGTTTTGAGAATTCAACGAAACTTGACCCAATCGTAGGTTTAGACCCATCCATTTGTGTTTAAATTTGCTAAGCGTAATAATAACTACAAGTTAGTATAAAAGGGAAACAAACTTGCTTTAATAAAACCGTGCAAAACAACTAACTTTTGAACGTTCTCAAAATTCAACAAAACTTGACCCAATCGCAGGTCCAAACCCATCCATTTGTATCATAAATTTGCTAAGCATAATAATAACTACAAGTTAGTATAAAAGCGAAACAAACTTGTTTTAATAAAATCGTGCAAAACAGCTAAATTTTGAACGTTTTCAGAAGTTGACGAAACTTGACCAAAACGTTGGTCTAGACCCAAGCATTTGTGTTGTAAATTTGCTAAACGTACTAATAACTACAAGTTAGCATAAAAGGAAAACAAATTTTCTTTAATAAAACCGTGCAAAACAGCTAAATTTTGAACGTTCTCAGAATTGGACGAAACCAGTCCAAAACGTTGGTCTAGTCCCAAGCATTAGTGTGGTAAATTTTCTAAACGTAATAATAACTACAAGTTAGTATAAAAGGGAAACAAACTTGTTTTAATAAACCGTGCAAAACAGCTAAATTTTGAGCATTCTCATAATTGGACGAAACTTGACCCAAACGTAGGTCTAGAAACAAGAGTTTGTGTGTTAAATTTTCTAAGCGTAGTAATAACTACAAGTTAGTATAAACGGGAAACAAACTTGTTTTAATAAACCGTGCAAAACAGCTAACTTTTGAACGTTCTAAGAATTCAACAAAAAGTTGACCCAATCGTTGGTCTAGACCCATCCATTAGTGTTGTAAATTTGCTAAGCGTAATAATAACTACAAGTTAGTATAAAAGGGAAACAAACTTGTTTTAATAAAACCGTGCAAAACAGCTAAATTCTGAGCATTCTTAGAATTCGACGAAACTTAACCCAAACATAGGTCTAGACCCAAGAGTTTGTGTGTTAAAGTTTCTAAGCGTATTAATAACTACAAGTTAGTATAAAAGGGAAACAAACTTGTTTTAGTAAAACCGTGCAAAACAGCTAACTTTTACCGTTCTCATAATTCAACGAAACTTGACCCAATTGCAGGTCCAGACCCATCCATTTGTGTTGTAAATTTGCTAAGGGTAATACTAATTAGAAGTTAGTATAAACGCGAAACAAACTTGCTTTAATAAAATCGTGCAAAACAGCTAAATTTTGAACGTTTTCAGAATTCGACGAAACTTGACCCAAACATTGGTCTAGACCCAAGCTAACTTTTGAACGTTTTGAGAATTCAACGAAACTTGACCCAATCGTAGGTTTAGACCCATCCATTTGTGTTTAAATTTGGTAAACGTAATAATAACTAAAAGTTAGTATAAAAGGGAAACAAACTTGCTTTAATAAAACCGTGCAAAACAACTAACTTTTGAACGTTCTCAAAATTCAACGAAACTTGACCCAATCGCAGGTCCAAACCCATCCATTTGTATCATAAATTTGCTAAGCATAATAATAACTACAAGTTAGTATAAAAGCGAAACAAACTTGTTTTAATAAAATCGTGCAAAACAGCTAAATTTTGAACGTTTTCAGAAGTTGACGAAACTTGACCCAAACGTTGGTCTAGACCCAAGCATTTGTGTTGTAAATTTGCTAAGCGTACTAACAACTACAAGTTAGCATAAAAGGAAAACAAACTTTCTTTAATAAAACCGTATAAAACAGCTAACTTTCGAATGTTCTCAGAATTCGAGAAACTTGACCTAATCGCAGGTCTAGACCCATCCATTTGTGTTGTAAATATGCTAAGCGTAATAATAACTACAAGTTAGTATAAAAGGGAAACAACCTTGCTTTAATATAACCGTGCAAAATAGCTAAATTTTGAACGTTCTCAAAATTTGACGAAACTTGACCCCAAACATTGGTCTAGACCCAAGTATTTGTGTAGTAAATTTGCTAAGCGTAATAAAAATTACAAGTTAGTTTAAAAGGGAAGCAAACTTTGTTTAATAAAACCGTGCAAAACAGCTAAATTACGAACATTTTCAGAATTCGACGAAACTTGACCCAAACGTTGGTCTAGACCCAAGCATTTGTGTTGTAAATTTCCTAAGCGTAATAATAACTACAAGTTAGTATAAAAGGGAAACAAACTTGTTTTAATAAAACCGTGCAAAACAGCTAAATTTTGAGCATTCTTAGAATTCGACGAAACTTAACCCAAACATAGGTCTAGACCCAAGAGTTTGTGTGTTAAATTTTCTAAGCGTTTTAATAACTACAAGTTAGTATAAAAGGGAAACAAACTTGTTTTAGTAAAACCGTGCAAAACAGCTAAGTTTTACCGTTCTCATAATTCAACGAAACTTGACCCAATTGCAGGTCCAGACCCATCCATTTGTGTTGTAAATTTGCTAAGGGTAATACTAATTAGAAGTTAGTATAAACGCGAAACAAACTTGCTTTAATAAAATCGTGCAAAACAGCTAAATTTTGAACGTTTTCAGAATTCGACGAAACTTGACCCAAACATTGGTCTAGACCCAAGCTAACTTTTGAACGTTTTGAGAATTCAACGAAACTTGACCCAATCGTAGGTTTAGACCCATCCATTTGTGTTTAAATTTGCTAAGCGTAATAATAACTACAAGTTAGTATAAAAGGGAAACAAACTTGCTTTAATAAAACCGTGCAAAACAACTAACTTTTGAACGTTCTCAAAATTCAACAAAACTTGACCCAATCGCAGGTCCAAACCCATCCATTTGTATCATAAATTTGCTAAGCATAATAATAACTACAAGTTAGTATAAAAGCGAAACAAACTTGTTTTAATAAAATCGTGCAAAACAGCTAAATTTTGAACGTTTTCAGAAGTTGACGAAACTTGACCAAAACGTTGGTCTAGACCCAAGCATTTGTGTTGTAAATTTGCTAAACGTACTAATAACTACAAGTTAGCATAAAAGGAAAACAAATTTTCTTTAATAAAACCGTGCAAAACAGCTAAATTTTGAACGTTCTCAGAATTGGACGAAACCAGTCCCAAACGTTGGTCTAGTCCCATGCATTAGTGTGGTAAATTTTCTAAACGTAATAATAACTACAAGTTAGTATAAAAGGGAAACAAACTTGTTTTAATAAACCGTGCAAAACAGCTAAATTTTGAGCATTCTCATAATTGGACGAAACTTGACCCAAACGTAGGTCTAGAAACAAGAGTTTGTGTGTTAAATTTTCTAAGCGTAGTAATAACTACAAGTTAGTATAAACGGGAAACAAACTTGTTTTAATAAACCGTGCAAAACAGCTAACTTTTGAACGTTCTAAGAATTCAACAAAAAGTTGACCCAATCGTTGGTCTAGACCCATCCATTAGTGTTGTAAATTTGCTAAGCGTAATAATAACTACAAGTTAGTATAAAAGGGAAACAAACTTGTTTTAATAAAACCGTGCAAAACAGCTAAATTCTGAGCATTCTTAGAATTCGACGAAACTTAACCCAAACATAGGTCTAGACCCAAGAGTTTGTGTGTTAAATTTTCTAAGCGTATTAATAACTACAAGTTAGTATAAAAGGGAAACAAACTTGTTTTAGTAAAACCGTGCAAAACAGCTAAGTTTTACCGTTCTCATAATTCAACGAAACTTGACCCAATTGCAGGTCCAGACCCATCCATTTGTGTTGTAAATTTGCTAAGGGTAATACTAATTAGAAGTTAGTATAAACGCGAAACAAACTTGCTTTAATAAAATCGTGCAAAACAGCTAAATTTTGAACGTTTTCAGAATTCGACGAAACTTGACCCAAACATTGGTCTAGACCCAAGCTAACTTTTGAACGTTTTGAGAATTCAACGAAACTTGACCCAATCGTAGGTTTAGACCCATCCATTTGTGTTTAAATTTGCTAAACGTAATAATAACTACAAGTTAGTATAAAAGGGAAACAAACTTGCTTTAATAAAACCGTGCAAAACAACTAACTTTTGAACGTTGTCAAAATTCAACAAAACTTGACCCAATCGCAGGTCCAAACCCATCCATTTGTATCATAAATTTGCTAAGCATAATAATAACTACAAGTTAGTATAAAAGCGAAACAAACTTGTTTTAATAAAATCGTGCAAAACAGCTAAATTTTGAACGTTTTCAGAAGTTGACGAAACTTGACCAAAACGTTGGTCTAGACCCAAGCATTTGTGTTGTAAATTTGCTAAACGTACTAATAACTACAAGTTAGCATAAAAGGAAAACAAATTTTCTTTAATAAACCGTGCAAAACAGCTAAATTTTGAACGTTCTCAGAATTGGACGAAACCAGTCCAAAACGTTGGTCCAGTCCCAAGCATTAGTGTGGTAAATTTTCTAAACGTAATAATAACTACAAGTTAGTATAAAAGGGAAACAAACTTGTTTTAATAAACCGTGCAAAACAGCTAAATTTTGAGCATTCTAATAATTGGACGAAACTTGACCCAAACGTAGGTCTAGAAACAAGAGTTTGTGTGTTAAATTTTCTAAGCGTAGTAATAACTACAAGTTAGTATAAACGGGAAACAAACTTGTTTTAATAAACCGTGCAAAACAGCTAACTTTTGAACGTTCTAAGAATTCAACAAAAAGTTGACCCAATCGTTGGTCTAGACCCATCCATTAGTGTTGTAAATTTGCTAAGCGTAATAATAACTACAAGTTAGTATAAAAGGGAAACAAACTTGTTTTAATAAAACCGTGCAAAACAGCTAAATTCTGAGCATTCTTAGAATTCGACGAAACTTAACCCAAACATAGGTCTAGACCCAAGAGTTTGTGTGTTAAAGTTTCTAAGCGTATTAATAACTACAAGTTAGTATAAAAGGGAAACAAACTTGTTTTAGTAAAACCGTGCAAAACAGCTAACTTTTACCGTTCTCATAATTCAACGAAACTTGACCCAATTGCAGGTCCAGACCCATCCATTTGTGTTGTAAATTTGCTAAGGGTAATACTAATTAGAAGTTAGTATAAACGCGAAACAAACTTGCTTTAATAAAATCGTGCAAAACAGCTAAATTTTGAACGTTTTCAGAATTCGACGAAACTTGACCCAAACATTGGTCTAGACCCAAGCTAACTTTTGAACGTTTTGAGAATTCAACGAAACTTGACCCAATCGTAGGTTTAGACCCATCCATTTGTGTTTAAATTTGCTAAACGTAATAATAACTAAAAGTTAGTATAAAAGGGAAACAAACTTGCTTTAATAAAACCGTGCAAAACAACTAACTTTTGAACGTTCTCAAAATTCAACGAAACTTGACCCAATCGCAGGTCCAAACCCATCCATTTGTATCATAAATTTGCTAAGCATAATAATAACTACAAGTTAGTATAAAAGCGAAACAAACTTGTTTTAATAAAATCGTGCAAAACAGCTAAATTTTGAACGTTTTCAGAAGTTGACGAAACTTGACCCAAACGTTGGTCTAGACCCAAGCATTTGTGTTGTAAATTTGCTAAGCGTACTAACAACTACAAGTTAGCATAAAAGGAAAACAAACTTTCTTTAATAAAACCGTATAAAACAGCTAACTTTCGAATGTTCTCAGAATTCGAGAAACTTGACCTAATCGCAGGTCTAGACCCATCCATTTGTGTTGTAAATATGCTAAGCGTAATAATAACTACAAGTTAGTATAAAAGGGAAACAACCTTGCTTTAATATAACCGTGCAAAATAGCTAAATTTTGAACGTTCTCAAAATTTGACGAAACTTGACCCCAAACATTGGTCTAGACCCAAGTATTTGTGTAGTAAATTTGCTAAGCGTAATAAAAATTACAAGTTAGTTTAAAAGGGAAACAAACTTTGTTTAATAAAACCGTGCAAAACAGCTAAATTTCGAACATTTTCAGAATTCGACGAAACTTGACCCAAACGTTGGTCTAGACCCAAGCATTTGTGTTGTAAATTTTCCTAAGCGTAATAATAACTACAAGTTAGTATAAAAGGGAAACAAACTTGTTTTAATAAAACCGTGCAAAACAGCTAAATTTTGAGCATTCTTAGAATTCGACGAAACTTAACCCAAACATAGGTCTAGACCCAAGAGTTTGTGTGTTAAATTTTCTAAGCGTTTTAATAACTACAAGTTAGTATAAAAGGGAAACAAACTTGTTTTAGTAAAACCGTGCAAAACAGCTAAGTTTTACCGTTCTCATAATTCAACGAAACTTGACCCAATTGCAGGTCCAGACCCATCCATTTGTGTTGTAAATTTGCTAAGGGTAATACTAATTAGAAGTTAGTATAAACGCGAAACAAACTTGCTTTAATAAAATCGTGCAAAACAGCTAAATTTTGAACGTTTTCAGAATTCGACGAAACTTGACCCAAACATTGGTCTAGACCCAAGCTAACTTTTGAACGTTTTGAGAATTCAACGAAACTTGACCCAATCGTAGGTTTAGACCCATCCATTTGTGTTTAAATTTGCTAAGCGTAATAATAACTACAAGTTAGTATAAAACGGAAACAAACTTGCTTTAATAAAACCGTGCAAAACAACTAACTTTTGAACGTTCTCAAAATTCAACAAAACTTGACCCAATCGCAGGTCCAAACCCATCCATTTGTATCATAAATTTGCTAAGCATAATAATAACTACAAGTTAGTATAAAAGCGAAACAAACTTGTTTTAATAAAATCGTGCAAAACAGCTAAATTTTGAACGTTTTCAGAAGTTGACGAAACTTGACCAAAACGTTGGTCTAGACCCAAGCATTTGTGTTGTAAATTTGCTAAACGTACTAATAACTACAAGTTAGCATAAAAGGAAAACAAATTTTCTTTAATAAAACCGTGCAAAACAGCTAAATTTTGAACGTTCTCAGAATTGGACGAAACCAGTCCCAAACGTTGGTCTAGTCCCATGCATTAGTGTGGTAAATTTTCTAAACGTAATAATAACTACAAGTTAGTATAAAAGGGAAACAAACTTGTTTTAATAAACCGTGCAAAACAGCTAAATTTTGAGCATTCTCATAATTGGACGAAACTTGACCCAAACGTAGGTCTAGAAACAAGAGTTTGTGTGTTAAATTTTCTAAGCGTAGTAATAACTACAAGTTAGTATAAACGGGAAACAAACTTGTTTTAATAAACCGTGCAAAACAACTAACTTTTGAACGTTCTAAGAATTCAACAAAAAGTTGACCCAATCGTTGGTCTAGACCCATCCATTAGTGTTGTAAATTTGCTAAGCGTAATAATAACTACAAGTTAGTATAAAAGGGAAACAAACTTGTTTTAATAAAACCGTGCAAAACAGCTAAATTCTGAGCATTCTTAGAATTCGACGAAACTTAACCCAAACATAGGTCTAGACCCAAGAGTTTGTGTGTTAAATTTTCTAAGCGTATTAATAACTACAAGTTAGTATAAAAGGGAAACAAACTTGTTTTAGTAAAACCGTGCAAAACAGCTAACTTTTACCGTTCTCATAATTCAACGAAACTTGACCCAATTGCAGGTCCAGACCCATCCATTTGTGTTGTAAATTTGCTAAGGGTAATACTAATTAGAAGTTAGTATAAACGCGAAACAAACTTGCTTTAATAAAATCGTGCAAAACAGCTAAATTTTGAACGTTTTCAGAATTCGACGAAACTTGACCCAAACATTGGTCTAGACCCAAGCTAACTTTTGAACGTTTTGAGAATTCAACGAAACTTGACCCAATCGTAGGTTTAGACCCATCCATTTGTGTTTAAATTTGCTAAACGTAATAATAACTAAAAGTTAGTATAAAAGGGAAACAAACTTGCTTTAATAAAACCGTGCAAAACAACTAACTTTTGAACGTTCTCAAAATTCAACGAAACTTGACCCAATCGCAGGTCCAAACCCATCCATTTGTATCATAAATTTGCTAAGCATAATAATAACTACAAGTTAGTATAAAAGCGAAACAAACTTGTTTTAATAAAATCGTGCAAAACAGCTAAATTTTGAACGTTTTCAGAAGTTGACGAAACTTGACCAAAACGTTGGTCTAGACCCAAGCATTTGTGTTGTAAATTTGCTAAACGTACTAATAACTACAAGTTAGCATAAAAGGAAAACAAATTTTCTTTAATAAAACCGTGCAAAACAGCTAAATTTTGAACGTTCTCAGAATTGGACGAAACCAGTCCAAAACGTTGGTCTAGTCCCAAGCATTAGTGTGGTAAATTTTCTAAACGTAATAATAACTACAAGTTAGTATAAAAGGGAAACAAACTTGTTTTAATAAACCGTGCAAAACAGCTAAATTTTGAGCATTCTCATAATTGGACGAAACTTGACCCAAACGTAGGTCTAGAAACAAGAGTTTGTGTGTTAAATTTTCTAAGCGTAGTAATAACTACAAGTTAGTATAAACGGGAAACAAACTTGTTTTAATAAACCGTGCAAAACAGCTAACTTTTGAACGTTCTAAGAATTCAACAAAAAGTTGACCCAATCGTTGGTCTAGACCCATCCATTAGTGTTGTAAATTTGCTAAGCGTAATAATAACTACAAGTTAGTATAAAAGGGAAACAAACTTGTTTTAATAAAACCGTGCAAAACAGCTAAATTTTGAGCATTCTTAGAATTCGACGAAACTTAACCCAAACATAGGTCTAGACCCAAGAGTTTGTGTGTTAAAGTTTCTAAGCGTATTAATAACTACAAGTTAGTATAAAAGGGAAACAAACTTGTTTTAGTAAAACCGTGCAAAACAGCTAACTTTTACCGTTCTCATAATTCAACGAAACTTGACCCAATTGCAGGTCCAGACCCATCCATTTGTGTTGTAAATTTGCTAAGGGTAATACTAATTAGAAGTTAGTATAAACGCGAAACAAACTTGCTTTAATAAAATCGTGCAAAACAGCTAAATTTTGAACGTTTTCAGAATTCGACGAAACTTGACCCAAACATTGGTCTAGACCCAAGCTAACTTTTGAACGTTTTGAGAATTCAACGAAACTTGACCCAATCGTAGGTTTAGACCCATCCATTTGTGTTTAAATTTGCTAAGCGTAATAATAACTACAAGTTAGTATAAAAGGGAAACAAACTTGCTTTAATAAAACCGTGCAAAACAACTAACTTTTGAACGTTCTCAAAATTCAACAAAACTTGACCCAATCGCAGGTCCAAACCCATCCATTTGTATCATAAATTTGCTAAGCATAATAATAACTACAAGTTAGTATAAAAGCGAAACAAACTTGTTTTAATAAAATCGTGCAAAACAGCTAAATTTTGAACGTTTTCAGAAGTTGACGAAACTTGACCAAAACGTTGGTCTAGACCCAAGCATTTGTGTTGTAAATTTGCTAAACGTACTAATAACTACAAGTTAGCATAAAAGGAAAACAAATTTTCTTTAATAAAACCGTGCAAAACAGCTAAATTTTGAACGTTCTCAGAATTGGACGAAACCAGTCCCAAACGTTGGTCTAGTCCCATGCATTAGTGTGGTAAATTTTCTAAACGTAATAATAACTACAAGTTAGTATAAAAGGGAAACAAACTTGTTTTAATAAACCGTGCAAAACAGCTAAATTTTGAGCATTCTCATAATTGGACGAAACTTGACCCAAACGTAGGTCTAGAAACAAGAGTTTGTGTGTTAAATTTTCTAAGCGTAGTAATAACTACAAGTTAGTATAAACGGGAAACAAACTTGTTTTAATAAACCGTGCAAAACAGCTAACTTTTGAACGTTCTAAGAATTCAACAAAAAGTTGACCCAATCGTTGGTCTAGACCCATCCATTAGTGTTGTAAATTTGCTAAGCGTAATAATAACTACAAGTTAGTATAAAAGGGAAACAAACTTGTTTTAATAAAACCGTGCAAAACAGCTAAATTCTGAGCATTCTTAGAATTCGACGAAACTTAACCCAAACATAGGTCTAGACCCAAGAGTTTGTGTGTTAAATTTTCTAAGCGTATTAATAACTACAAGTTAGTATAAAAGGGAAACAAACTTGTTTTAGTAAAACCGTGCAAAACAGCTAACTTTTACCGTTCTCATAATTCAACGAAACTTGACCCAATTGCAGGTCCAGACCCATCCATTTGTGTTGTAAATTTGCTAAGGGTAATACTAATTAGAAGTTAGTATAAACGCGAAACAAACTTGCTTTAATAAAATCGTGCAAAACAGCTAAATTTTGAACGTTTTCAGAATTCGACGAAACTTGACCCAAACATTGGTCTAGACCCAAGCTAACTTTTGAACGTTTTGAGAATTCAACGAAACTTGACCCAATCGTAGGTTTAGACCCATCCATTTGTGTTTAAATTTGCTAAACGTAATAATAACTAAAAGTTAGTATAAAAGGGAAACAAACTTGCTTTAATAAAACCGTGCAAAACAACTAACTTTTGAACGTTCTCAAAATTCAACGAAACTTGACCCAATCGCAGGTCCAAACCCATCCATTTGTATCATAAATTTGCTAAGCATAATAATAACTACAAGTTAGTATAAAAGCGAAACAAACTTGTTTTAATAAAATCGTGCAAAACAGCTAAATTTTGAACGTTTTCAGAAGTTGACGAAACTTGACCAAAACGTTGGTCTAGACCCAAGCATTTGTGTTGTAAATTTGCTAAACGTACTAATAACTACAAGTTAGCATAAAAGGAAAACAAATTTTCTTTAATAAAACCGTGCAAAACAGCTAAATTTTGAACGTTCTCAGAATTGGACGAAACCAGTCCAAAACGTTGGTCTAGTCCCAAGCATTAGTGTGGTAAATTTTCTAAACGTAATAATAACTACAAGTTAGTATAAAAGGGAAACAAACTTGTTTTAATAAACCGTGCAAAACAGCTAAATTTTGAGCATTCTCATAATTGGACGAAACTTGACCCAAACGTAGGTCTAGAAACAAGAGTTTGTGTGTTAAATTTTCTAAGCGTAGTAATAACTACAAGTTAGTATAAACGGGAAACAAACTTGTTTTAATAAACCGTGCAAAACAGCTAACTTTTGAACGTTCTAAGAATTCAACAAAAAGTTGACCCAATCGTTGGTCTAGACCCATCCATTAGTGTTGTAAATTTGCTAAGCGTAATAATAACTACAAGTTAGTATAAAAGGGAAACAAACTTGTTTTAATAAAACCGTGCAAAACAGCTAAATTTTGAGCATTCTTAGAATTCGACGAAACTTAACCCAAACATAGGTCTAGACCCAAGAGTTTGTGTGTTAAAGTTTCTAAGCGTATTAATAACTACAAGTTAGTATAAAAGGGAAACAAACTTGTTTTAGTAAAACCGTGCAAAACAGCTAACTTTTACCGTTCTCATAATTCAACGAAACTTGACCCAATTGCAGGTCCAGACCCATCCATTTGTGTTGTAAATTTGCTAAGGGTAATACTAATTAGAAGTTAGTATAAACGCGAAACAAACTTGCTTTAATAAAATCGTGCAAAACAGCTAAATTTTGAACGTTTTCAGAATTCGACGAAACTTGACCCAAACATTGGTCTAGACCCAAGCTAACTTTTGAACGTTTTGAGAATTCAACGAAACTTGACCCAATCGTAGGTTTAGACCCATCCATTTGTGTTTAAATTTGCTAAGCGTAATAATAACTACAAGTTAGTATAAAAGGGAAACAAACTTGCTTTAATAAAACCGTGCAAAACAACTAACTTTTGAACGTTCTCAAAATTCAACAAAACTTGACCCAATCGCAGGTCCAAACCCATCCATTTGTATCATAAATTTGCTAAGCATAATAATAACTACAAGTTAGTATAAAAGCGAAACAAACTTGTTTTAATAAAATCGTGCAAAACAGCTAAATTTTGAACGTTTTCAGAAGTTGACGAAACTTGAACAAAACGTTGGTCTAGACCCAAGCATTTGTGTTGTAAATTTGCTAAACGTACTAATAACTACAAGTTAGCATAAAAGGAAAACAAATTTTCTTTAATAAAACCGTGCAAAACAGCTAAATTTTGAACGTTCTCAGAATTGGACGAAACCAGTCCCAAACGTTGGTCTAGTCCCAAGCATTAGTGTGGTAAATTTTCTAAACGTAATAATAACTACAAGTTAGTATAAAAGGGAAACAAACTTGTTTTAATAAACCGTGCAAAACAGCTAAATTTTGAGCATTCTCATAATTGGACGAAACTTGACCCAAACGTAGGTCTAGAAACAAGAGTTTGTGTGTTAAATTTTCTAAGCGTAGTAATAACTACAAGTTAGTATAAACGGGAAACAAACTTGTTTTAATAAACCGTGCAAAATAGCTAACTTTTGAACGTTCTAAGAATTCAACAAAAAGTTGACCCAATTGTTGGTCTAGACCCATCCATTAGTGTTGTAAATTTGCTAAGCGTAATAATAACTACAAGTTAGTATAAAAGGGAAACAAACTTGTTTTAATAAAACCGTGCAAAACAGCTAAATTCTGAGCATTCTTAGAATTCGACGAAACTTAACCCAAACATAGGTCTAGACCCAAGAGTTTGTGTGTTAAATTTTCTAAGCGTATTAATAACTACAAGTTAGTATAAAAGGGAAACAAACTTGTTTTAGTAAAACCGTGCAAAACAGCTAACTTTTACCGTTCTCATAATTCAACGAAACTTGACCCAATTGCAGGTCCAGACCCATCCATTTGTGTTGTAAATTTGCTAAGGGTAATACTAATTAGAAGTTAGTATAAACGCGAAACAAACTTGCTTTAATAAAATCGTGCAAAACAGCTAAATTTTGAACGTTTTCAGAATTCGACGAAACTTGACCCAAACATTGGTCTAGACCCAAGCTAACTTTTGAACGTTTTGAGAATTCAACGAAACTTGACCCAATCGTAGGTTTAGACCCATCCATTTGTGTTTAAATTTGCTAAACGTAATAATAACTAAAAGTTAGTATAAAAGGGAAACAAACTTGCTTTAATAAAACCGTGCAAAACAACTAACTTTTGAACGTTCTCAAAATTCAACGAAACTTGACCCAATCGCAGGTCCAAACCCATCCATTTGTATCATAAATTTGCTAAGCATAATAATAACTACAAGTTAGTATAAAAGCGAAACAAACTTGTTTTAATAAAATCGTGCAAAACAGCTAAATTTTGAACGTTTTCAGAAGTTGACGAAACTTGACCAAAACGTTGGTCTAGACCCAAGCATTTGTGTTGTAAATTTGCTAAACGTACTAATAACTACAAGTTAGCATAAAAGGAAAACAAATTTTCTTTAATAAAACCGTGCAAAACAGCTAAATTTTGAACGTTCTCAGAATTGGACGAAACCAGTCCAAAACGTTGGTCTAGTCCCAAGCATTAGTGTGGTAAATTTTCTAAACGTAATAATAACTACAAGTTAGTATAAAAGGGAAACAAACTTGTTTTAATAAACCGTGCAAAACAGCTAAATTTTGAGCATTCTCATAATTGGACGAAACTTGACCCAAACGTAGGTCTAGAAACAAGAGTTTGTGTGTTAAATTTTCTAAGCGTAGTAATAACTACAAGTTAGTATAAACGGGAAACAAACTTGTTTTAATAAACCGTGCAAAACAGCTAACTTTTGAACGTTCTAAGAATTCAACAAAAAGTTGACCCAATCGTTGGTCTAGACCCATCCATTAGTGTTGTAAATTTGCTAAGCGTAATAATAACTACAAGTTAGTATAAAAGGGAAACAAACTTGTTTTAATAAAACCGTGCAAAACAGCTAAATTTTGAGCATTCTTAGAATTCGACGAAACTTAACCCAAACATAGGTCTAGACCCAAGAGTTTGTGTGTTAAAGTTTCTAAGCGTATTAATAACTACAAGTTAGTATAAAAGGGAAACAAACTTGTTTTAGTAAAACCGTGCAAAACAGCTAACTTTTACCGTTCTCATAATTCAACGAAACTTGACCCAATTGCAGGTCCAGACCCATCCATTTGTGTTGTAAATTTGCTAAGGGTAATACTAATTAGAAGTTAGTATAAACGCGAAACAAACTTGCTTTAATAAAATCGTGCAAAACAGCTAAATTTTGAACGTTTTCAGAATTCGACGAAACTTGACCCAAACATTGGTCTAGACCCAAGCTAACTTTTGAACGTTTTGAGAATTCAACGAAACTTGACCCAATCGTAGGTTTAGACCCATCCATTTGTGTTTAAATTTGCTAAGCGTAATAATAACTACAAGTTAGTATAAAAGGAAAACAAACTTGCTTTAATAAAACCGTGCAAAACAACTAACTTTTGAACGTTCTCAAAATTCAACAAAACTTGACCCAATCGCAGGTCCAAACCCATCCATTTGTATCATAAATTTGCTAAGCATAATAATAACTACAAGTTAGTATAAAAGCGAAACAAACTTGTTTTAATAAAATCGTGCAAAACAGCTAAATTTTGAACGTTTTCAGAAGTTGACGAAACTTGAACAAAACGTTGGTCTAGACCCAAGCATTTGTGTTGTAAATTTGCTAAACGTACTAATAACTACAAGTTAGCATAAAAGGAAAACAAATTTTCTTTAATAAAACCGTGCAAAACAGCTAAATTTTGAACGTTCTCAGAATTGGACGAAACCAGTCCCAAACGTTGGTCTAGTCCCAAGCATTAGTGTGGTAAATTTTCTAAACGTAATAATAACTACAAGTTAGTATAAAAGGGAAACAAACTTGTTTTAATAAACCGTGCAAAACAGCTAAATTTTGAGCATTCTCATAATTGGACGAAACTTGACCCAAACGTAGGTCTAGAAACAAGAGTTTGTGTGTTAAATTTTCTAAGCGTAGTAATAACTACAAGTTAGTATAAACGGGAAACAAACTTGTTTTAATAAACCGTGCAAAACAGCTAACTTTTGAACGTTCTAAGAATTCAACAAAAAGTTGACCCAATCGTTGGTCTAGACCCATCCATTAGTGTTGTAAATTTGCTAAGCGTAATAATAACTACAAGTTAGTATAAAAGGGAAACAAACTTGTTTTAATAAAACCGTGCAAAACAGCTAAATTCTGAGCATTCTTAGAATTCGACGAAACTTAACCCAAACATAGGTCTAGACCCAAGAGTTTGTGTGTTAAATTTTCTAAGCGTATTAATAACTACAAGTTAGTATAAAAGGGAAACAAACTTGTTTTAGTAAAACCGTGCAAAACAGCTAACTTTTACCGTTCTCATAATTCAACGAAACTTGACCCAATTGCAGGTCCAGACCCATCCATTTGTGTTGTAAATTTGCTAAGGGTAATACTAATTAGAAGTTAGTATAAACGCGAAACAAACTTGCTTTAATAAAATCGTGCAAAACAGCTAAATTTTGAACGTTTTCAGAATTCGACGAAACTTGACCCAAACATTGGTCTAGACCCAAGCTAACTTTTGAACGTTTTGAGAATTCAACGAAACTTGACCCAATCGTAGGTTTAGACCCATCCATTTGTGTTTAAATTTGCTAAACGTAATAATAACTAAAAGTTAGTATAAAAGGGAAACAAACTTGCTTTAATAAAACCGTGCAAAACAACTAACTTTTGAACGTTCTCAAAATTCAACGAAACTTGACCCAATCGCAGGTCCAAACCCATCCATTTGTATCATAAATTTGCTAAGCATAATAATAACTACAAGTTAGTATAAAAGCGAAACAAACTTGTTTTAATAAAATCGTGCAAAACAGCTAAATTTTGAACGTTTTCAGAAGTTGACGAAACTTGACCAAAACGTTGGTCTAGACCCAAGCATTTGTGTTGTAAATTTGCTAAACGTACTAATAACTACAAGTTAGCATAAAAGGAAAACAAATTTTCTTTAATAAAACCGTGCAAAACAGCTAAATTTTGAACGTTCTCAGAATTGGACGAAACCAGTCCAAAACGTTGGTCTAGTCCCAAGCATTAGTGTGGTAAATTTTCTAAACGTAATAATAACTACAAGTTAGTATAAAAGGGAAACAAACTTGTTTTAATAAACCGTGCAAAACAGCTAAATTTTGAGCATTCTCATAATTGGACGAAACTTGACCCAAACGTAGGTCTAGAAACAAGAGTTTGTGTGTTAAATTTTCTAAGCGTAGTAATAACTACAAGTTAGTATAAACGGGAAACAAACTTGTTTTAATAAACCGTGCAAAACAGCTAACTTTTGAACGTTCTAAGAATTCAACAAAAAGTTGACCCAATCGTTGGTCTAGACCCATCCATTAGTGTTGTAAATTTGCTAAGCGTAATAATAACTACAAGTTAGTATAAAAGGGAAACAAACTTGTTTTAATAAAACCGTGCAAAACAGCTAAATTTTGAGCATTCTTAGAATTCGACGAAACTTAACCCAAACATAGGTCTAGACCCAAGAGTTTGTGTGTTAAAGTTTCTAAGCGTATTAATAACTACAAGTTAGTATAAAAGGGAAACAAACTTGTTTTAGTAAAACCGTGCAAAACAGCTAACTTTTACCGTTCTCATAATTCAACGAAACTTGACCCAATTGCAGGTCCAGACCCATCCATTTGTGTTGTAAATTTGCTAAGGGTAATACTAATTAGAAGTTAGTGTAAACGCGAAACAAACTTGCTTTAATAAAATCGTGCAAAACAGCTAAATTTTGAACGTTTTCAGAATTCGACGAAACTTGACCCAAACATTGGTCTAGACCCAAGCTAACTTTTGAACGTTTTGAGAATTCAACGAAACTTGACCCAATCGTAGGTTTAGACCCATCCATTTGTGTTTAAATTTGCTAAGCGTAATAATAACTACAAGTTAGTATAAAAGGGAAACAAACTTGCTTTAATAAAACCGTGCAAAACAACTAACTTTTGAACGTTCTCAAAATTCAACAAAACTTGACCCAATCGCAGGTCCAAACCCATCCATTTGTATCATAAATTTGCTAAGCATAATAATAACTACAAGTTAGTATAAAAGCGAAACAAACTTATTTTAATAAAATCGTGCAAAACAACTAAATTTTGAACGTTTTCAGAAGTTGACGAAACTTGACCAAAACGTTGGTCTAGACCCAAGCATTTGTGTTGTAAATTTGCTAAACGTACTAATAACTACAAGTTAGCATAAAAGGAAAACAAATTTTCTTTAATAAAACCGTGCAAAACAGCTAAATTTTGAACGTTCTCAGAATTGGACGAAACCAGTCCCAAACGTTGGTCTAGTCCCAAGCATTAGTGTGGTAAATTTTCTAAACGTAATAATAACTACAAGTTAGTATAAAAGGGAAACAAACTTGTTTTAATAAACCGTGCAAAACAGCTAAATTTTGAGCATTCTCATAATTGGACGAAACTTGACCCAAACGTAGGTCTAGAAACAAGAGTTTGTGTGTTAAATTTTCTAAGCGTAGTAATAACTACAAGTTAGTATAAACGGGAAACAAACTTGTTTTAATAAACCGTGCAAAACAGCTAACTTTTGAACGTTCTAAGAATTCAACAAAAAGTTGACCCAATCGTTGGTCTAGACCCATCCATTAGTGTTGTAAATTTGCTAAGCGTAATAATAACTACAAGTTAGTATAAAAGGGAAACAAACTTGTTTTAATAAAACCGTGCAAAACAGCTAAATTCTGAGCATTCTTAGAATTCGACGAAACTTAACCCAAACATAGGTCTAGACCCAAGAGTTTGTGTGTTAAATTTTCTAAGCGTATTAATAACTACAAGTTAGTATAAAAGGGAAACAAACTTGTTTTAGTAAAACCGTGCAAAACAGCTAACTTTTACCGTTCTCATAATTCAACGAAACTTGACCCAATTGCAGGTCCAGACCCATCCATTTGTGTTGTAAATTTGCTAAGGGTAATACTAATTAGAAGTTAGTATAAACGCGAAACAAACTTGCTTTAATAAAATCGTGCAAAACAGCTAAATTTTGAACGTTTTCAGAATTCGACGAAACTTGACCCAAACATTGGTCTAGACCCAAGCTAACTTTTGAACGTTTTGAGAATTCAACGAAACTTGACCCAATCGTAGGTTTAGACCCATCCATTTGTGTTTAAATTTGCTAAACGTAATAATAACTAAAAGTTAGTATAAAAGGGAAACAAACTTGCTTTAATAAAACCGTGCAAAACAACTAACTTTTGAACGTTCTCAAAATTCAACGAAACTTGACCCAATCGCAGGTCCAAACCCATCCATTTGTATCATAAATTTGCTAAGCATAATAATAACTACAAGTTAGTATAAAAGCGAAACAAACTTGTTTTAATAAAATCGTGCAAAACAGCTAAATTTTGAACGTTTTCAGAAGTTGACGAAACTTGACCAAAACGTTGGTCTAGACCCAAGCATTTGTGTTGTAAATTTGCTAAACGTACTAATAACTACAAGTTAGCATAAAAGGAAAACAAATTTTCTTTAATAAAACCGTGCAAAACAGCTAAATTTTGAACGTTCTCAGAATTGGACGAAACCAGTCCAAAACGTTGGTCTAGTCCCAAGCATTAGTGTGGTAAATTTTCTAAACGTAATAATAACTACAAGTTAGTATAAAAGGGAAACAAACTTGTTTTAATAAACCGTGCAAAACAGCTAAATTTTGAGCATTCTCATAATTGGACGAAACTTGACCCAAACGTAGGTCTAGAAACAAGAGTTTGTGTGTTAAATTTTCTAAGCGTAGTAATAACTACAAGTTAGTATAAACGGGAAACAAACTTGTTTTAATAAACCGTGCAAAACAGCTAACTTTTGAACGTTCTAAGAATTCAACAAAAAGTTGACCCAATCGTTGGTCTAGACCCATCCATTAGTGTTGTAAATTTGCTAAGCGTAATAATAACTACAAGTTAGTATAAAAGGGAAACAAACTTGTTTTAATAAAACCGTGCAAAACAGCTAAATTCTGAGCATTCTTAGAATTCGACGAAACTTAACCCAAACATAGGTCTAGACCCAAGAGTTTGTGTGTTAAATTTTCTAAGCGTATTAATAACTACAAGTTAGTATAAAAGGGAAACAAACTTGTTTTAGTAAAACCGTGCAAAACAGCTAACTTTTACCGTTCTCATAATTCAACGAAACTTGACCCAATTGCAGGTCCAGACCCATCCATTTGTGTTGTAAATTTGCTAAGGGTAATACTAATTAGAAGTTAGTATAAACGCGAAACAAACTTGCTTTAATAAAATCGTGCAAAACAGCTAAATTTTGAACGTTTTCAGAATTCGACGAAACTTGACCCAAACATTGGTCTAGACCCAAGCTAACTTTTGAACGTTTTGAGAATTCAACGAAACTTGACCCAATCGTAGGTTTAGACCCATCCATTTGTGTTTAAATTTGCTAAACGTAATAATAACTAAAAGTTAGTATAAAAGGGAAACAAACTTGCTTTAATAAAACCGTGCAAAACAACTAACTTTTGAACGTTCTCAAAATTCAACGAAACTTGACCCAATCGCAGGTCCAAACCCATCCATTTGTATCATAAATTTGCTAAGCATAATAATAACTACAAGTTAGTATAAAAGCGAAACAAACTTGTTTTAATAAAATCGTGCAAAACAGCTAAATTTTGAACGTTTTCAGAAGTTGACGAAACTTGACCAAAACGTTGGTCTAGACCCAAGCATTTGTGTTGTAAATTTGCTAAACGTACTAATAACTACAAGTTAGCATAAAAGGAAAACAAATTTTCTTTAATAAAACCGTGCAAAACAGCTAAATTTTGAACGTTCTCAGAATTGGACGAAACCAGTCCAAAACGTTGGTCTAGTCCCAAGCATTAGTGTGGTAAATTTTCTAAACGTAATAATAACTACAAGTTAGTATAAAAGGGAAACAAACTTGTTTTAATAAACCGTGCAAAACAGCTAAATTTTGAGCATTCTCATAATTGGACGAAACTTGACCCAAACGTAGGTCTAGAAACAAGAGTTTGTGTGTTAAATTTTCTAAGCGTAGTAATAACTACAAGTTAGTATAAACGGGAAACAAACTTGTTTTAATAAACCGTGCAAAACAGCTAACTTTTGAACGTTCTAAGAATTCAACAAAAAGTTGACCCAATCGTTGGTCTAGACCCATCCATTAGTGTTGTAAATTTGCTAAGCGTAATAATAACTACAAGTTAGTATAAAAGGGAAACAAACTTGTTTTAATAAAACCGTGCAAAACAGCTAAATTCTGAGCATTCTTAGAATTCGACGAAACTTAACCCAAACATAGGTCTAGACCCAAGAGTTTGTGTGTTAAAGTTTCTAAGCGTATTAATAACTACAAGTTAGTATAAAAGGGAAACAAACTTGTTTTAGTAAAACCGTGCAAAACAGCTAACTTTTACCGTTCTCATAATTCAACGAAACTTGACCCAATTGCAGGTCCAGACCCATCCATTTGTGTTGTAAATTTGCTAAGGGTAATACTAATTAGAAGTTAGTATAAACGCGAAACAAACTTGCTTTAATAAAATCGTGCAAAACAGCTAAATTTTGAACGTTTTCAGAATTCGACGAAACTTGACCCAAACATTGGTCTAGACCCAAGCTAACTTTTGAACGTTTTGAGAATTCAACGAAACTTGACCCAATCGTAGGTTTAGACCCATCCATTTGTGTTTAAATTTGCTAAGCGTAATAATAACTACAAGTTAGTATAAAACGGAAACAAACTTGCTTTAATAAAACCGTGCAAAACAACTAACTTTTGAACGTTCTCAAAATTCAACGAAACTTGACCCAATCGCAGGTCCAAACCCATCCATTTGTATCATAAATTTGCTAAGCATAATAATAACTACAAGTTAGTATAAAAGCGAAACAAACTTGTTTTAATAAAATCGTGCAAAACAGCTAAATTTTGAACGTTTTCAGAAGTTGACGAAACTTGACCAAAACGTTGGTCTAGACCCAAGCATTTGTGTTGTAAATTTGCTAAACGTACTAATAACTACAAGTTAGCATAAAAGGAAAACAAATTTTCTTTAATAAAACCGTGCAAAACAGCTAAATTTTGAACGTTCTCAGAATTGGACGAAACCAGTCCAAAACGTTGGTCTAGTCCCAAGCATTAGTGTGGTAAATTTTCTAAACGTAATAATAACTACAAGTTAGTATAAAAGGGAAACAAACTTGTTTTAATAAACCGTGCAAAACAGCTAAATTTTGAGCATTCTCATAATTGGACGAAACTTGACCCAAACGTAGGTCTAGAAACAAGAGTTTGTGTGTTAAATTTTCTAAGCGTAGTAATAACTACAAGTTAGTATAAACGGGAAACAAACTTGTTTTAATAAACCGTGCAAAACAGCTAACTTTTGAACGTTCTAAGAATTCAACAAAAAGTTGACCCAATCGTTGGTCTAGACCCATCCATTAGTGTTGTAAATTTGCTAAGCGTAATAATAACTACAAGTTAGTATAAAAGGGAAACAAACTTGTTTTAATAAAACCGTGCAAAACAGCTAAATTTTGAGCATTCTTAGAATTCGACGAAACTTAACCCAAACATAGGTCTAGACCCAAGAGTTTGTGTGTTAAAGTTTCTAAGCGTATTAATAACTACAAGTTAGTATAAAAGGGAAACAAACTTGTTTTAGTAAAACCGTGCAAAACAGCTAACTTTTACCGTTCTCATAATTCAACGAAACTTGACCCAATTGCAGGTCCAGACCCATCCATTTGTGTTGTAAATTTGCTAAGGGTAATACTAATTAGAAGTTAGTATAAACGCGAAACAAACTTGCTTTAATAAAATCGTGCAAAACAGCTAAATTTTGAACGTTTTCAGAATTCGACGAAACTTGACCCAAACATTGGTCTAGACCCAAGCTAACTTTTGAACGTTTTGAGAATTCAACGAAACTTGACCCAATCGTAGGTTTAGACCCATCCATTTGTGTTTAAATTTGCTAAGCGTAATAATAACTACAAGTTAGTATAAAACGGAAACAAACTTGCTTTAATAAAACCGTGCAAAACAACTAACTTTTGAACGTTCTCAAAATTCAACGAAACTTGACCCAATCGCAGGTCCAAACCCATCCATTTGTATCATAAATTTGCTAAGCATAATAATAACTACAAGTTAGTATAAAAGCGAAACAAACTTGTTTTAATAAAATCGTGCAAAACAGCTAAATTTTGAACGTTTTCAGAAGTTGACGAAACTTGACCAAAACGTTGGTCTAGACCCAAGCATTTGTGTTGTAAATTTGCTAAACGTACTAATAACTACAAGTTAGCATAAAAGGAAAACAAATTTTCTTTAATAAAACCGTGCAAAACAGCTAAATTTTGAACGTTCTCAGAATTGGACGAAACCAGTCCCAAACGTTGGTCTAGTCCCAAGCATTAGTGTGGTAAATTTTCTAAACGTAATAATAACTACAAGTTAGTATAAAAGGGAAATAAACTTGTTTTAATAAACCGTGCAAAACAGCTAAATTTTGAGCATTCTCATAATTGGACGAAACTTGACCCAAACGTAGGTCTAGAAACAAGAGTTTGTGTGTTAAATTTTCTAAGCGTAGTAATAACTACAAGTTAGTATAAACGGGAAACAAACTTGTTTTAATAAACCGTGCAAAACAGCTAACTTTTGAACGTTCTAAGAATTCAACAAAAAGTTGACCCAATCGTTGGTCTAGACCCATCCATTAGTGTTGTAAATTTGCTAAGCGTAATAATAACTACAAGTTAGTATAAAAGGGAAACAAACTTGCTTTAATAAAACCGTGCAAAACAGCTAACTTTTGAACGTTCTCAGAATTCAACGAAACTTGACCCAATCGCAGGTCCAAACCCATCCATTTGTATCGTAAATTTGCTAAGCGTAATAATAACTACAAGTTAGTATAAAAGCGAAACAAACTTGCATTAATAAAATCGTGTAAAACAGCTAAATTTTGAACGTTTTCAGAATTTGACGAAACTTGACCAAAACGTTGGTCTAGACCCAAGCATTTGTGTTGTAAATTTGCTAAGCGTACTAATAACTACAAGTTAGCATAAAAAGAAAACAAACTTTTCTTTAATAAAACCGTATAAAACAGCTAACTTTCGAACATTCTCAGAATTCGAGAAACTTGACCCAATCGTAGGTCTAGACCCATCCATTTGTGTTGTAAATATGCTAAGCGTAATAATAACTACAAGTTAGTATAAAAGGGAAACAAACTTGCTTTAATAAAACCGTGCAAAATAGCTAAATTTTGAACGTTCTCAAAATTCGACGAAACTTGACCCAAACGTTGATCTAGACCCAAGCATTTGTGTAGTAAATTTGCTAAGCGTAATAATAATTACAAGTTAGTTTAAAAGGGAAACAAACTTTGTTTAATTAAACCGTCCAAAACAGCTAGATTTCGAACGTTTTCAGAATTCGACGAAACTTGACCCAAACATAGGTCTAGACCCAAGAGTTTGTGTGTTAAATTTTCTAAGCGTAATAATAACTACAAGTTAGTATAAAATGGAAACAAACTTGTTTTAATAAAACCATGCGAAACAGCTAACTTTTTAACGTTCTCATAATTCAACGAAACTTGACCCAATTGCAAGTCCAGACCCATCCATTTGTGTTGTATATTTGCTAAGGGTAATACTAACTACAAGTTAGTATAAAAGGGAAACAAACTTGCTTTAATAAAATAGTGCAAAACAACTAAATTTTGAACGTTTCCAGAATTTGACGAAACTTGACCCAAACGTTGGTCTAGACCCAAGCATTTGTGTTGTAAAGTTGCTAAGCGCACTAATAACTACAAGTTAGCATAAAAGGAAAACAAACTTTCTTTAATAAAACCGTATAAAACAGCTAACTTTCGAACGTTCTCAAAATTCGAGAAACTTGACCCAATCGCAGGTCTAGACCCATCCATTTGTGTTGTAAATATGCTAAGCGTAATAATAACTACAAGTTAGTATAAAAGGGAAACAAACTTGCTTTAATAAAACCGTGCAAAATAGCTTAATTTTGAACGTTCTCAAAATTCGACGAAACTTGACCCAAACGTTGGTCTAGACCCAAGCATTTCTGTTGTAAATTTGCTAGGCGTAATAATAATTACAAGTTAGTTTAAAAGGGAAACAGACTTTGTTTAATAAAACCGTGCAAAACAGCAAAATTTCGAACGTTTTCAGAATTCGACGAAACTTGACCCAAACGTTTGTCTAGACCCAAGCATTTGTGTTGTAAATTTGCTAAACGTAATAATAACTATAAGTTAGTAGAAAAGGGAAACAAACTTGTTTTAATAAAACCGTGCAAAACAGCTAAATTTTGAGCAAATCTCAGAATTCGACGAAACATGACCCAAACATAGGTCTAGACCCAAGAGTTTGTGTGTTAAATTTTCTAAGCGTAATAATAACTACAAGTTAGTATAAAAGGGAAACAAACTTGTTTTAATAAAACCGTGCAAAACAGCTAACTTTTTACCGTTCTTATAATTCAACGAAACTTGACCCAATTGCAGGTCCAGACCTATCCATTTGTGTTGTAAATTTGCTAAGGATAATACTAACTACAAGTTAGTATAAAAGCGAAACAAACTTACTTTAATAAAATCGTGCAAAACAGCTAAATTTTGAACGTTTTCAGAATTCGACGAAACTTGACCCAAACATTGGTCTAGTCCAAAGCATTTGTGTTGTAAATTTGCTAAGCGTACTAATAACTAAAGGTTAGCATAAAAGGAAAACAAACTTTCTTTAATAAAACCGTATAAAACAGCTAACTTTCGAACGTTATCAGAATTCGAGAAACATGACCCAATCGCAGGTCTAGACCCATCCATTTGTGTTGTAAATATGCTAAGCGTAATAATAACTACAAGTTAGTATAAAAGGGAAACAAACTTGCTTTAATAAAACCGTGCAAAATAGCTAAATTTTGAACGTTCTCAAAATTCGACGAAACTTGACCCAAACGTTGGTCTAGACCCAAGCATTTGTGTTGTAAATTTGCTAAGCGTAATTATAATTACAAGTTAGTTTAAAAGGGAAACAAACTTTGTTTAATAAAACCGTGCAAAACAGCTAAATTTCGAACGTTTTCAGAATTCGATGAAACTTCACCCAAACGTTGGTCTAGACCCAAGCATTTGTGTTGTAAATTTGCTAAGCGTAATAATAACTACAAGTTAGTATAAAAGGGAAACAAAACATATTTTAATAAAACCGTGCAAAACAGCTAAATTTTGAGCATTCTCAGAATTCGACGAAACTTGACCCAAACATATGTCTAGACCCAAGAGTTTGTGTGCTAAATTTTCTAAGCGTAATAATAACTACAAGTTAGTATAAAAGGGAAACAAACTTGTTTTAAAAAAACCGTGCAAAACAGCTAACTTTTTAACGTTCTCATAATTCAACGAAATTTGACCCAATTGCAGGTCCAGTCCCATCCATTTGTGTTGTAAATTTGCTAAGGGTAATACTAACTACAAGTTAGTATAAAAGCGAAACAAACTTGCTTTAATAAAATCGTGCAAAACAGCTAAATTTTGAACGTTTCCAGAATTCGACGAAACTTGACCCAAACATTGGTCTAGACCCAAGCATTTCTGTTGTAAATTTTCTAAGCGTAATAATAACTACAAGTTAGCATAAAAGGGAAACAAACTTGTTTTAATAAAACCGTATAAAACTGGTAACTTTCGAACGTTCTTAGAATTCGAGAAACTTGACCAAATCGCAGGTCTAGACCCATCCATTTGTGTTGTAAATATGCTAAGCATAATAATAACTACAAGTTAATATAAAAGGCAAACAAACTTGCTTTAATAAACCCTGCAAACTAGCTAAATTTTGAACGTTTTCAAAATTCGACGAAACTTGACCCAAACGTTGGTCTAGACCCAAGCATTTGTGTAGTAAATTTGCTAACCGTACTAATAATTAAAAGTTAGTTTAAAAGGGAAACAAACTTTGTTTAATAAAATCGTGCAAAACAGCAAAATTTCGAACGTTTTCAGAATTCGACGAAACTTGACCCAAACGTTTGTCTACACCCAAGTATTTGTGTTTTAAATTTGCTAAACGTAATAATAACTACAAGTTAGTATAAAAGGGAAACAAACTTGTTTTAATAAAAACGTGCAAAACAGCTAAATTTTGAGCATTCTCAGAATTCGGCGAAACATGACCCAAACATAGGTCTAGACCCAAGAATTTGTGTGTTAAATTTTCTAAGCGTAATAATAACTACAAGTTAGTATAAAAGGGAAACAAACTTGTTTTAATAAAACCGTGCAAAACAGCTAACTTTTTACCGTTCTTATAATTCAACGAAACTTGACCCAATTGCAGGTCCAGACCTATCCATTTGTGTTGTAAATTTGCTAAGGGTAATACTAACTACAAGTTAGTATAAAAGCGAAACAAACTTACTTTAATAAAATCGTGCAAAACAGCTAAATTTTGAACGTTTTCAGAATTTGACGAAACTTGACCCAAACGTTGGTCTAGACCCAAGCATTTGTGTTGTAAATTTGCTAAGCGTACTAATAACTACAAGTTAGCATAAAAGGAAAACAAACTTTCTTTAATAAAACCGTATAAAACAGCTAACTTTCGAATGTTCTCAGAATTCGAGAAACTTGACCTAATCGCAGGTCTAGACCCATCCATTTGTGTTGTAAATATGCTAAGCGTAATAATAACTACAAGTTAGTATAAAAGGGAAACAACCTTGCTTTAATATAACCGTGCAAAATAGCTAAATTTTGAACGTTCTCAAAATTTGACGAAACTTGACCCAAACATTGGTCTAGACCCAAGTATTTGTGTAGTAAATTTGCTAAGCGTAATAAAAATTACAAGTTAGTTTAAAAGGGAAACAAACTTTGTTTAATAAAACCGTGCAAAACAGCTAAATTTCGAACATTTTCAGAATTCGACGAAACTTGACCCAAACGTTGGTCTAGACCCAAGCATTTGTGTTGTAAATTTCCTAAGCGTAATAATAACTACAAGTTAGTATAAAAGGGAAACAAACTTGTTTTAATAAAACCGTGCAAAACAGCTAAATTTTGAGCATTCTTAGAATTCGACGAAACTTAACCCAAACATAGGTCTAGACCCAAGAGTTTGTGTGTTAAATTTTCTAAGCGTATTAATAACTACAAGTTAGTATAAAAGGGAAACAAACTCGTTTTAGTAAAACCGTGCAAAACAGCTAACTTTTACCGTTCTCATAATTCAACGAAACTTGACCCAATTGCAGGTCCAGACCCATCCATTTGTGTTGTAAATTTGCTAAGGGTAATACTAATTAGAAGTTAGTATAAACGCGAAACAAACTTGTTTTAATAAAATCGTGCAAAACAGCTAAATTTTGAACGTTTTCAGAATTCGACGAAGCTTGACCCAAACATTGGTCTAGACCCAAGCTAACTTTTGAACATTTTGAGAATTCAACGAAACTTGACCCAATCGTAGGTTTAGACCCATCCATTTGTGTTTAAATTTGCTAAGCGTAATAATAACTACAAGTTAGTATAAAAGGGAAACAAACTTGCTTTAATAAAACCGTGCAAAACAACTAACTTTTGAACGTTCTCAAAATTCAACGAAACTTGACCCAATCGCAGGTCCAAACCCATCCATTTGTATCATAAATTTGCTAAGCATAATAATAACTACAAGTTAGTATAAAAGCGAAACAAACTTGTTTTAATAAAATTGTGCAAAACAGCTAAATTTTGAACGTTTTCAGAAGTTGACGAAACTTGACCAAAACGTTGGTCTAGTCCCAAGCATTAGTGTGGTAAATTTTCTAAACGTAATAATAACTACAAGTTAGTATAAAAGGGAAACAAACTTGTTTTAATAAACCGTGCAAAACAGCTAAATTTTGAGCATTCTCATAATTGGACGAAACTTGACCCAAACGTAGGTCTAGAAACAAGAGTTTGTGTGTTAAATTTTCTAAGCGTAGTAATAACTACAAGTTAGTATAAACGGGAAACAAACTTGTTTTAATAAACCGTGCAAAACAGCTAACTTTTGAACGTTCTAAGAATTCAACAAAAAGTTGACCCAATCGTTGGTCTAGACCCATCCATTAGTGTTGTAAATTTGCTAAGCGTAATAATAACTACAAGTTAGTATAAAAGGGAAACAAACTTGCTTTAATAAAACCGTGCAAAACAGCTAACTTTTGAACGTTCTCAGAATTCAACGAAACTTGACCCAATCGCAGGTCCAAACCCATCCATTTGTATCGTAAATTTGCTAAGCGTAATAATAACTACAAGTTAGTATAAAAGCGAAACAAACTTGCATTAATAAAATCGTGTAAAACAGCTAAATTTTGAACGTTTTCAGAATTTGACGAAACTTGACCAAAACGTTGGTCTAGACCCAAGCATTTGTGTTGTAAATTTGCTAAGCGTACTAATAACTACAAGTTAGCATAAAAAGAAAACAAACTTTTCTTTAATAAAACCGTATAAAACAGCTAACTTTCGAACATTCTCAGAATTCGAGAAACTTGACCCAATCGCAGGTCTAGACCCATCCATTTGTGTTGTAAATATGGTAAGCGTAATAATAACTACAAGTTAGTATAAAAGGGAAACAAACTTGCTTTAATAAAACCGTGCAAAATAGCTAAATTTTGAACGTTCTCAAAATTCGACGAAACTTGACCCAAATGTTGATCTAGACCCAAGCACTTGTGTAGTAAATTTGCTAAGCGTAATAATAATTACAAGTTAGTTTAAAAGGGAAACAAACTTTGTTTAATAAAACCGTCCAAAACAGCTAAATTTCGAACGTTTTCAGAATTCGACGAAACTTGACCCAAACATAGGTCTAGACCCAAGAGTTTGTGTGTTAAATTTTCTAAGCGTAATAATAACTACAAGTTAGTATAAAATGGAAACAAACTTGTTTTAATAAAACCATGCGAAACAGCTAACTTTTTAACGTTCTCATAATTCAACGAAACTTGACCCAATTGCAAGTCCAGACCCATCCATTTGTGTTGTATATTTGCTAAGGGTAATACTAACTACAAGTTAGTATAAAAGTGAAACAAACTTGCTTTAATAAAATCGTGCAAAACAACTAAATTTTGAACGTTTCCAGAATTTGACGAAACTTGACCCAAACGTTGGTCTAGACCCAAGCATTTGTGTAGTAAATTTGCTAAGCGTAATAATAATTACAAGTTAGTTTAAAAGGGACACAAACTTTGTTTAATAAAACCGTGCAAAACAGCTAAATTTCGAACGTTTTCAGAATTCGACGAAACTTGACCCAAACGTTGGTCTAGACCCAAGCATTTGTGTTGTAAATTTGCTAACCGTAATAATAACTACAAGTTAGTATAAAAGGGAAACAAACTTTGTTTAATAAAACCGTATAAAACAGCTAACTTTCGAACATTCTCAAAATTCGAGAAACTTGACCCAATCGCAGGTCTAGACCCATCCATTTGTGTTGTAAATATGATAAGCGTAATAATAACTACAAGTTAGTATAAAAGAGAAACAAACTTGCTTTAATAAAACCGTGCAAAATAGCTTAAGTTTGAACGTTCTCAAAATTCGACGAAACTTGACCCAAACGTTGGTCTAGACCCAAGCATTTCTGTTGTAAATTTGCTAGGCGTAATAATAATTACAAGTTAGTTTAAAAGGGAAACAAACTTTGTTTAATAAAACCGTGCAAAACAGCAAAATTTCGAACGTTTTCAGAATTCGACGAAACTTGACCCAAACGTTTGTCTAGACCCAAGCATTTGTGTTGTAAATTTGCTAAACGTAATAATAACTACAAGTTAGTATAAAAGGGAAACAAACTTGTTTTAATAAAACCGTGCAAAACAGCTAAATTTTGAGCAAATCTCAGAATTCGACGAAACATGACCCAAACATAGGTCTAGACCCAAGAGTTTGTGTGTTAAATTTTCTAAGCGTAATAATAACTACAAGTTAGTATAAAAGGGAAACAAACTTGTTTTAATAAAACCGTGCAAAACAGCTAACTTTTTACCGTTCTTATAATTCAACGAAACTTGACCCAATTGCAGGTCCAGACCTATCCATTTGTGTTGTAAATTTGCTAAGGGTAATACTAACTACAAGTTAGTATAAAAGCGAAACAAACTTACTTTAATAAAATCGTGCAAAACAGCTAAATTTTGAACGTTTTCAGAATTCGACGAAACTTGACCCAAACATTGGTCTAGACCCAAGCATTTGTGTTGTAAATTTGCTAAGCGTACTAATAACTACAAGTTAGCATAAAAGGAAAACAAACTTTCTTTAATAAAACCGTATAAAACAGCTAACTTTCGAACATTCTCAAAATTCGAGAAACTTGACCCAATCGCAGGTCTAGACCCATCCATTTGTGTTGTAAATATGATAAGCGTAATAATAACTACAAGTTAGTATAAAAGAGAAACAAACTTGCTTTAATAAAACCGTGCAAAATAGCTTAATTTTGAACGTTCTCAAAATTCGACGAAACTTGATCCAAACGTTGGTCTAGACCCAAGCATTTCTGTTGTAAATTTGCTAGGCGTAATAATAATTACAAGTTAGTTTAAAAGGGAAACAAACTTTGTTTAATAAAACCGTGCAAAACAGCAAAATTTCGAACGTTTTCAGAATTCGACGAAACTTGACCCAAACGTTTGTCTAGACCCAAGCATTTGTGTTGTAAATTTGCTAAACGTAATAATAACTACAAGTTAGTATAAAAGGGAAACAAACTTGTTTTAATAAAACCGTGCAAAACAGCTAAATTTTGAGCAAATCTCAGAATTCGACGAAACATGACCCAAACATAGGTCTAGACCCAAGAGTTTGTGTGTTAAATTTTCTAAGCGTAATAATAACTACAAGTTAGTATAAAAGGGAAACAAACTTGTTTTAATAAAATCGTGCAAAACAGCTAACTTTTTACCGTTCTTATAATTCAACGAAACTTAACCCAATTGCAGGTCCAGACCTATCCATTTGTGTTGTAAATTTGCTAAGGGTAATACTAACTACAAGTTAGTATAAAAGCGAAACAAACTTACTTTAATAAAATCGTGCAAAACAGCTAAATTTTGAACGTTTTCAGAATTCGACGAAACTTGACCCAAACATTGGTCTAGTCCAAAGCATTTGTGTTGTAAATTTGCTAAGCGTACTAATAACTAAAGGTTAGCATAAAAGGAAAACAAACTTTCTTTAATAAAACCGTATAAAACAGCTAACTTTCGAACGTTATCAGAATTCGAGAAACATGACCGAATCGCAGGTCTAGACCCATCCATTTGTGTTGTAAATATGCTAAGCGTAATAATAACTACAAGTTAGTATAAAAGGGAAACAAACTTGCTTTAATAAAACCGTGCAAAATAGCTAAATTTTGAACGTTCTCAAAATTCGACGAAACTTGACCCAAACGTTGGTCTAGACCCAAGCATTTGTGTTGTAAATTTGCTATGCGTAATTATAATTACAAGTTAGTTTAAAAGGGAAACAAACTTTGTTTAATAAAACCGTGCAAAACAGCTAAATTTCGAACGTTTTCAGAATTCGATGAAACTTCACCCAAACGTTGGTCTAGACCCAAGCATTTGTGTTGTAAATTTGCTAAGCGTAATAATAACTACAAGTTAGTATAAAAGGGAAACAAAACATATTTTAATAAAACCGTGCAAAACAGCTAAATTTTGTGCATTCTCAGAATTCGACGAAACTTGACCCAAACATATGTCTAGACCCAAGAGTTTGTGTGCTAAATTTTCTAAGCGTAATAATAACTACAAGTTAGTATAAAAGGGAAACAAACTTGTTTTAATAAAATCGTGCAAAACAGCTAACTTTTTACCGTTCTTATAATTCAACGAAACTTAACCCAATTGCAGGTCCAGACCTATCCATTTGTGTTGTAAATTTGCTAAGGGTAATACTAACTACAAGTTAGTATAAAAGCGAAACAAACTTACTTTAATAAAATCGTGCAAAACAGCTAAATTTTGAACGTTTTCAGAATTCGACGAAACTTGACCCAAACATTGGTCTAGTCCAAAGCATTTGTGTTGTAAATTTGCTAAGCGTACTAATAACTAAAGGTTAGCATAAAAGGAAAACAAACTTTCTTTAATAAAACCGTATAAAACAGCTAACTTTCGAACGTTATCAGAATTCGAGAAACATGACCGAATCGCAGGTCTAGACCCATCCATTTGTGTTGTAAATATGCTAAGCGTAATAATAACTACAAGTTAGTATAAAAGGGAAACAAACTTGCTTTAATAAAACCGTGCAAAATAGCTAAATTTTGAACGTTCTCAAAATTCGACGAAACTTGACCCAAACGTTGGTCTAGACCCAAGCATTTGTGTTGTAAATTTGCTATGCGTAATTATAATTACAAGTTAGTTTAAAAGGGAAACAAACTTTGTTTAATAAAACCGTGCAAAACAGCTAAATTTCGAACGTTTTCAGAATTCGATGAAACTTCACCCAAACGTTGGTCTAGACCCAAGCATTTGTGTTGTAAATTTGCTAAGCGTAATAATAACTACAAGTTAGTATAAAAGGGAAACAAAACATATTTTAATAAAACCGTGCAAAACAGCTAAATTTTGTGCATTCTCAGAATTCGACGAAACTTGACCCAAACATATGTCTAGACCCAAGAGTTTGTGTGCTAAATTTTCTAAGCGTAATAATAACTACAAGTTAGTATAAAAGGGAAACAAACTTGTTTTAAAAAAACCGTGCAAAACAGCTAACTTTTTAACGTTCTCATAATTCAACGAAACTTGACCCAATTGCAGGTCCAATCCCATCCATTTGTGTTGTAAATTTGCTAAGGGTAATACTAACTACAAGTTAGTATAAAAGCGAAACAAACTTGCTTTAATAAAATCGTGCAAAACAGCTAAATTTTGAACGTTTCCAGAATTCGACGAAACTTGACCCAAACATTGGTCTAGACCCAAGCATTTCTGTTGTAAATTTTCTAAGCGTAATAATAACTACAAGTTAGCATAAAAGGGAAACAAACTTGTTTTAATAAAACCGTATAAAACAGGTAACTTTCGAACGTTCTTAGAATTCGAGAAACTTGACCAAATCGCAGGTCTAGACCCATCCATTTGTGTTGTAAATATGCTAACCATAATAATAACTACAAGTTAATATAAAAGGCAAACAAACTTGCTTTAATAAACCCTGCAAACTAGCTAAATTTTGAACGTTTTCAAAATTCGACGAAACTTGACCCAAACGTTGGTCTAGACCCAAGCATTTGTGTAGTAAATTTGCTAACCGTACTAATAATTAAAAGTTAGTTTAAAAGGGAAACAAACTTTGTTTAATAAAATCGTGCAAAACAGCAAAATTTCGAACGTTTTCAGAATTCGACGAAACTTGACCCAAACGTTTGTCTAGACCCAAGCATTTGTGTTGTAAATTTGCTAAACGTAATAATAACTACAAGTTAGTATAAAAGGGAAACAAACTTGTTTTATTAAAAACGTGCAAAACAGCTAAATTTTGAGCATTCTCAGAATTCGGCGAAACATGACCCAAACATAGGTCTAGACCCAAGAATTTGTGTGTTAAATTTTCTAAGCGTAATAATAACTACAAGTTAGTATAAAAGGGAAACAAACTTATTTTAATAAAACCGTGCAAAACAGCTAACTTTTTACCGTTCTCATAATTCAACGAAACTTGACCCAATTGCAGGTTCAAACCCATCCATTTGTGTTGTAAATTTGCTAAGGGTAATACTAACTACAAGTTAGTATAAAAGCGAAACAAACTTTCTTTAATAAAATCGTGCAAAACAGCTAAATTTTGAACGTTTTCAGAATTCGACGAAACTTGACCCAAACGTTGGTCTAGACCCAAGCATTTGTGTTGTAAATTTGCTAAGCGTAATAATAATTACAAGTTAGTTTAAAAGGGAAACAAACTTTGTTTAATAAAACCGTGCAAAACAGCTAAATTTCGAACGTTTTCAGAATTCAATGAAACTTCACCCAAACGTTGGTCTAGACCCAAGCATTTGTGTTGTAAATTTGCTACGCGTAATAATAACTACAAGTTAGTATAAAAGGGAAACAAAACATATTTTAATAAAACCGTGCAAAACAGCTAAATTTTGAGCATTCTCAGAATTCGACGAAACTTGACCCAAACATATGTCTAGACCCAAGAGTTTGTGTGCTAAATTTTCTAAGCGTAATAATAACTACAAGTTAGAATTAAAGGGAAACATACTTGTTTTAATAAAACCGTGCGAAACAACTAACTTTTTAACGTTCTCATAATTCAACGAAACTTGACCCAATTGCAGGTCCAGACCCATCCATTTGTGTTGTAAATTTGCTAAGGGTAATACTAACTACAAGTTAGTATAAAAGCGAAACAAACTTGCTTTAATAAAATCGTGGAAAACAGCTAAATTTTGAACGTTTTCAGAATTCGACGAAACTGGACCCAAACATTGGTCTAGACTCAAGCATTTGTGTTGTAAATTTGCTAAGCGTACTAATAACTACAAGTTAGCATAAAAGGAAAACAAAATTTCTTTAATAAAACCGTATAAAACAGCTAACTTTCGAACGTTCTCAGAATTCGAGAAACTTGACCCAATCGCAGGTCTAGACCCATCCATTTGTGTTGTAAATATGCTAAGCGTAATAATAACTACAAGTTAGTATAAAAGGCAAACAAACTTGGTTTTATAAAACTGTGCAAAATAGCTAAATTTTGAACGTTCTCAAAATTCGACGAAACTTGACCCAAACGTTGGTCTAGACCCAAGCATTTGTGTAGTAAATTTGCTAAGCGTAATAATAATTACAAGTTAGTTTGAAAGGGAAACAAACTTTGTTTAATAAAACCGTGCAAAACAGCTAAATTTCGAATGTTTTCAGAATTCGACGAAACTTGACCCAAACATAGGTCTAGACCCAAGAGTTTGTGTGTTAAATTTTCTAAGCGTAATAATAACTACAAGTTAGTATAAAAGGAAAACAAACTTGTTTTAATAAAACCGTGCAAAACAGCTAACTTTTACCGTTCTCATAATTCAACGAAACTTGACCCAATTGCAGGTCCAGACCCATCCATTTGTGTTGTAAATTTGCTAAGGGTAATACTAATTAGAAGTTAGTATAAACGCGAAACAAACTTGCTTTAATAAAATCGTGCAAAACAGCTAAATTTTCAACGTTTTCAGAATTCGACGAAACTTGACTCAAACATTGGTCTAGACCCAAGCATTTCTGTTGTAAATTTGCTAAGCGTAATAATAACTACAAGTTAGCATAAAAGGGAAATAAACTTGCTTTAATAAAACCGTGCAAAATAACTAAATTTTGAACGTACTCAGAATTCGACGAACCTGTCCCAAACGTTGGTCTAGACCCAAGCATTTGTGTAGTAAATTTGCTAAGCGTAATAAAAATTACAAGTTAGTTTAAAAGGGAAACAAACTTGTTTTAATAAAATCGTGCAAAACAGCTAAATTTTGAACGTTTTCAGAAGTTGACGAAACTTGACCAAAACGTTGGTCTAGACCCAAGCATTTGTGTTGTAAATTTTCTAAGCGTAATAATAACTACAAGTTAGAATTAAAGGGAAACAAACTTGTTTTAATAAAACCGTGCGAAACAACTAACTTTTTAACGTTCTCATGATTCAACGAAACTTAACCCAATTGCAGGTCCAGACCCATCCATTTGTGTTGTAAATTTGCTAAGGGTAATACTAACTACAAGTTAGTATAAAAGCGAAACAAACTTGCTTTAATAAAATCGTGCAAAACAGCTAAATTTTGAACGTTTTCAGAATTTGACGAAACTTGACCCAAACGTTGGTCTAGACCCAAGCATTTGTGTTGTAAATTTGCTAAGCGTACTAATAACTACAAGTTAGCATAAAAGGAAAACAAATTTTCTTTAATAAAACCGTGCAAAACAGCTAAATTTTGAACGTTCTCAGAATTCGACGAAACTAGTCCCAAACGTTGGTCTAGTCCCAAGCATTAGTGTGGTAAATTTTCTAAACGTAATAATAACTACAAGTTAGTATAAAAGGGAAACAAACTTGTTTTAATAAACCGTGCAAAACAGCTAAATTTTGAGCATTCTCATAATTGGACGAAACTTGACCCAAACGTAGGTCTAGAAACAAGAGTTTGTGTGTTAAATTTTCTAAGCGTAGTAATAACTACAAGTTAGTATAAACGGGAAACAAACTTGTTTTAATAAACCGTGCAAAACAGCTAACTTTTGAACGTTCTAAGAATTCAACAAAAAGTTGACCCAATCGTTGGTCTAGACCCATCCATTAGTGTTGTAAATTTGCTAAGCGTAATAATAACTACAAGTTAGTATAAAAGGGAAACAAACTTGCTTTAATAAAACCGTGCAAAACAGCTAACTTTTGAACGTTCTCAGAATTCAACGAAACTTGACCCAATCGCAGGTCCAAAACCCATCCATTTGTATCGTAAATTTGCTAAGCGTAATAATAACTACAAGTTAGTATAAAAGCGAAACAAACTTGCATTAATAAAATCGTGTAAAACAGCTAAATTTTGAACGTTTTCAGAATTTGACGAAACTTGACCAAAACGTTGGTCTAGACCCAAGCATTTGTGTTGTAAATTTGCTAAGCGTACTAATAACTACAAGTTAGCATAAAAAGAAAACAAACTTTTCTTTAATAAAACCGTATAAAACAGCTAACTTTCGAACATTCTCAGAATTCGAGAAACTTGACCCAATCGCAGGTCTAGACCCATCCATTTGTGTTGTAAATATGCTAAGCGCAATAATAACTACAAGTTAGTATAAAAGGGAAACAAACTTGCTTTATAAAACCGTGCAAAATAGCTAAATTTTGAACGTTCTCAAAATTCGACGAAACTTGACCCAAACGTTGGTCTAGACCTAAGCATTTGTGTAGTAAATTTGCTAAGCGTAATAATAATTACAAGTTAGTTTAAAAGGGAAACAAACTTTGTTTAATAAAACCGTCCAAAACAGCTAAATTTCGAACGTTTTCAGAATTCGACGAAACTTGACCCAAACATAGGTCTAGACCCAAGAGTTTGTGTGTTAAATTTTCTAAGCGGAATAATAACTACAAGTTAGTATAAAATGGAAACAAACTTGTTTTAATAAAACCATGCGAAACAGCTAACTTTTTAACGTTCTCATAATTCAACGAAACTTGACCCAATTGCAAGTCCAGACCCATCCATTTGTGTTGTATATGTGGTAAGGGTAATACTAACTACAAGTTAGTATAAAAGTGAAACAAACTTGCTTTAATAAAATCGTGCAAAACAACTAAATTTTGAACGTTTCCAGAATTTGACGAAACTTGACCCAAACGTTGGTCTAGACCCATGCATTTGTGTTGTAAAGTTGCTAAGCGCACTAATAACTACAAGTTAGCATAAAAGGAAAACAAACTTTCTTTAATAAAACCGTATAAAACAGCTAACTTTCGAAAGTTCTCAAAATTCGAGAAACTTGACCCAATCGCAGGCCTAGACCCATCCATTTGTGTTGTAAATATGCTAAGCGTAATAATAACTACAAGTTAGTATAAAAGGGAAACAAACTTGCTTTAATAAAACCGTGCAAAATATCTAAATTTGGAACATTCACAAAATTCGACGAAACTTGACCCAAACGTTGGTCTAGACCCAAGCATTTGTGTAGTAAATTTGCTAAGCGTAATAATAATTACAAGTTAGTTTAAAAGGGACACAAACTTTGTTTAATAAAACCGTGCAAAACAGCTAAATTTCGAACGTTTTCAGAATTCGACGAAACTTGACCCAAACGTTGGTCTAGAGCCAAGCATTTGTGTTGTAAATTTGCTAACCGTAATAATAACTACAAGTTAGTATAAAAGGGAAACAAACTTGTTTTAATAAAATCGTGCGAAACAGCTAACTTTTTAACGTTCTCATAATTCAACGAAACTTGACCCAATTGCAGGTCCAGACCCATCCATTTGTGTTGTAAATTTGCTAAGGGTAATACTAACTACAAGTTAGTATAAAAGCGAAACAAACTTGCTTTAATAAAATCGTGCAAAACAGCTAAATTTTGAACGTTTTCAGAATTCGACGAAACTTGACCCAATCATCGGTCTAGACCCAAGCATTTGTGTTGTAAATTTGCTAAGCGTACTAATAACTACAAGTTAGCATAAAAGGAAAACAAACTTTCTTTAATAAAACCGTATAAAACAGCTAACTTTCGAACGTTCTCAAAATTCGAGAAACTTGACCCAATCGCAGGTCTAGACCCATCCATTTGTGTTGTAAATATGCTAAGCGTAATAATAACTACAAGTTAGTATAAAAGAGAAACAAACTTGCTTTAATAAAGCCGTGCAAAATAGCTTAATTTTGAACGTTCTCAAAATTCGACGAAACTTGACCCAAACGTTGGTCTAGACCCAAGCATTTGTGTTGTAAATTTGCTAAGCGTAATAATAATTACAAGTTAGTTTAAAAGGGAAACAAACTTTGTTTAATAAAACCGTACAAAACAGCTAAATTTCGAACGTTTTCAGAATTCGATGAAACTTCACCCAAACGTTGGTCTAGACCCAAGCATTTGTGTTGTAAATTTGCTAAGCGTAATAATAACAACAAGTTAGTATAAAAGGGAAACAAAACATATTTTAATAAAACCGTGCAAAACAGCTAAACTTTGAGCATTCTCAGAATTCGACGAAACTTGACCCAAACAAATGTCTAGACCCAAGAGTTTGTGTGCTAAATTTTCTAAGCGTAATAATAACTACAAGTTAGTATAAAAGGGAAACAAACTTGTTTTAAAAAAACCGTTCAAAACAGCTAACTTTTTAACGTTCTCATAATTCAACGAAACTTGACCCAATTGCAGGTCCAGTCCCATCCATTTGTGTTGTAAATTTGCTAAGGGTAATACTAACTACAAGTTAGTATAAAAGCGAAACAAACTTGCTTTAATAAAATCGTGCAAAACAGCTAAATTTTGAACGTTTTCAGAATTCGACGAAACTTGACCCAAACATTGGTCTAGACCCAAGCATTTCTGTTGTAAATTTGCTAAGCGTACTAATAATTAAAAGTTAGTTTAAAAGGGAAACAAACTTTGTTTAATAAAACCGTGCAAAACAGCAAATTTCGAACGTTTTCAGAATTCGACGAAACTTGACCCAAACGTTTGTCTAGACCCAAGCATTTGTGTTGTAAATTTGCTAAACGTAATAATAACTATAAGTTAGTATAAAAGGGAAACAAACTTGTTTTAATAAAACCGTGCAAAACAGCTAAATTTTGAGCATTCTCAGAATTCGACGAAACATGACCCAAACATAGGTCTAGACCCAAGAGTTTGTGTGTTAAATTTTCTAAGCGTAATAATAACTACAAGTTAGTATAAAAGGGAAACAAACTTGTTTTAATAAAACCGTGCAAAACAGCTAACTTTTTACCGTTCTCATAATTCAACAAAACTTGACCCAATTGCAGGTCCAGACCCATCCATTTGTGTTGTAAATTTGCTAAGGGTAATACTAATTACAAGTTAGTATAAAAGCGAAACAAACTTGCTTTAATAAAATCGTGCAAAACAGCTAAATTTTGAACGTTTCCAGAATTCGACGAAACTTGACCCAAACATTGGTCTAGACCCAAGCATTTCTGTTGTAAATTTTCTAAGCGTAATAATAACTACAAGTTAGCATAAAAGGGAAACAAACTTGTTTTAATAAAACCGTATAAAACAGGTAACTTTCGAACGTTCTCAGAATTCGAGAAACTTGACCCAATCGCAGGTCTAGACCCATCCATTTGTGTTGTAAATATGCTAAGCATAATAATAACTACAAGTTAATATAAAAGGCAAACAAACTTGCTTTAATAAACCGTGCAAACTAGCTAAATTTTGAACGTTTTAAGAATTCGAGGAAACTTGACCCAAACGTTGGTCTAGACCCAAGCATTTGTGTAGTAAATTTGCTAAGCGTACTAATAATTAAAAGTTAGTTTAAAACGGAAACAAACTTTGTTTAATAAAACCGTGCAAAACAGCAAAATTTCGAACGTTTTCAGAATTCGACGAAACTTGACCCAAACGTTTGTCTAGACCCAAGCATTTGTGTTGTAAATTTGCTAAAGATAATAATAACTATAAGTTAGTATAAAAGGGAAACAAACTTGTTTTAATAAAACCGTGCAAAACAGCTAAATTTTGAGCATTCTCAGAATTCGACGAAACATGACCCAAACATAGGTCTAGACCCAAGAGTTTGTGTGTTAAATTTTCTAAGCGTAATAATAACTACAAGTTAGTATAAAAGGGAAACAAACTTGTTTTAATAAAACCGTGCAAAACAGCTAACTTTTTACCGTTCTCATAATTCAACAAAACTTGACCCAATTGCAGGTCCAGACCCATCCATTTGTGTTGTAAATTTGCTAAGGGTAATACTAATTACAAGTTAGTATAAAAGCGAAACAAACTTGCTTTAATAAAATCGTGCAAAACAGCTAAATTTTGAACGTTTCCAGAATTCGACGAAACTTGACCCAAACATTGGTCTAGACCCAAGCATTTCTGTTGTAAATTTTCTAAGCGTAATAATAACTACAAGTTAGCATAAAAGGGAAACAAACTTGTTTTAATAAAATCGTATAAAACAGGTAACTTTCGAACGTTCTCAGAATTCGAGAAACTTGACCCAATCGCAGGTCTAGACCCATCCATTTGTGTTGTAAATATGCTAAGCATAATAATAACTACAAGTTAATATAAAAGGCGAACAAACTTGCTTTAATAAACCGTGCAAACTAGCTAAATTTTGAACGTTTTCAAAATTCGACGAAACTTGACCCAAACGTTGGTCTAGACCCAAGCATTTGTGTAGTAAATTTGCTAAGCGTACTGATAATTAAAAGTTAGTTTAAAAGGGAAACAAACTTTGTTTAATAAAACCGTGCAAAACAGCAAAATTTCGAACGTTTTCAGAATTCGACGAAACTTGACACAAACGTTTGTCTAGACCCAAGCATTTGTGTTGTAAATTTGCTAAACGTAATAATAACTACAAGTTAGTATAAAAGGAAAACAAACTTGTTTTAATAAAACCGTGCAAAACAGCTAAATTTTGAGCATTCTCAGAATTCGACGAAACATGACCCAAATATAGGTCTAGACCCAAGAGTTTGTGTGTTAAATTTTCTAAGCGTAATAATAACTACAAGTTAGTATAAAAGGGAAACAAACTTGTTTTAATAAAACCGTGCAAAACAGCTAACTTTTTACCGTTCTCATAATTCAACGAAACTTGACCCAATTGCAGGTCCAGACCCATCCATTTGTGTTGTAAATTTGCTAAGGGTAATACTAACTACAAGTTAGTATAAAAGCGAAACAAACTTGCTTTAATAAAATCGTGCAAAACAGCTAAATTTTGAACGTTTTCAGAATTCGACGAAACTTGACCCAAACATTGGTCTAGACCCAAGCATTTGTGTTGTAAATTTGCTAAGCGTACTAATAACTAAAGGTTAGCATAAAAGGAAAACAAACTTTCTTTAATAAAACCGTATAAAATAGTTAACTTTCGGACGTTCTCAGAATTCGAGAAACTTGACCCAATCGCAGGTCTAGACCCATCCATTTGTGTTGTAAATATGCTAAGCGTAATAATAACTACAAGTTAGTATAAAAGCGAAACAAACTTGCTTTAATAAAACCGTGCAAAATAGCTAAATTTTGAACGTTCTCAAAATTCGACGAAACTTGACCCAAACGTTGGTCTAGACCCAAGCATTTGTGTTGTAAATTTGCTAAGCGTAATAATAATTACAAGTTAGGTTAAAAGGGAAACAAACTTTGTTTAATAAAACCGTGCAAAACAGCTAAATTTCGAATGTTTTAAGAATTCGACGAAACTTGACCCAAACATAGGTCTAGACCCAAGAGTTTGTGTGTTAAATTTTCTAAGCGTAATAATAACTACAAGTTAGTATAAAAGGGAAACAAACTTGTTTTAATAAAACCGTGCAAAACAGCTAAATTTTGAACGTTTTCAGAATTCGACGAAACTTGACCCAAACATTGGTCTAGACCCAAGCATTTCTGTTGTAAATTTGCTAAGCGTAATAATAACTACAAGTTAGCATAAAAGGGAAACAAACTTGCTTTAATAAAACCGTGCAAAATAACTAAATTTTGAACGTTTCAGAATTCGACGAAACTTGACCCAAACATTGGTCTACACCCAAGCATTTCTGTTGTAAATTTGCTAAGCGTAATAATAACTACAAGTTAGCATAAAAGGGAAACAAAGTTGCTTTAATAAAATCGTGCAAAACAGCTAAATTTTGAACGTTTTCAGAATTCGACGAAACTTGACCCACACATTGGTCTAGACCCAAGCATTTCTGTTGTAAATTTGCTAAGCGTAATAATAACTACAAGTTAGCATAAAAGGGAAACAAACTTGCTTTAATAAAACCGTGCAAAACAACTAAATTTTGAACGTACTCAGAATTCGACGAACCTGTCCCAAACGTTGGTCTAGACCCAAGCATTAGTGTGGTAAATTTTCAAAGCGTAATAATAACTACAAGTTAGTATAAAAGGGAAAAAAACTTGCTTTAATAAAACCGTGCAAAACATCTAAATTTTGAACGGTTTCACAATTCGACGAAACTTGACCCATACGTTGGTCTAGACCCAAGCATTTGTGTAGTAAATTTGCTAAGCGTAATAATAACTACAAGTTAGCATAAAAGGGAAACAAACTTGCTTTAATAAAACCGTGCAAAATAGCTAAATTTTGAACGTTCTCAGAATTCGACGAAACCAGTCCCAAACGTTGGTCTAGTCCCAAGCATTAGTATGGTAAATTTTCTAAACGTAAAAATAACTACAAGTTAGTATAAAAGGGAAACAAACTTGCTTTAATAAAACCGTGCAAAACAGCTAACTTTTGAACGTTCTCAGAATTCAACAAAACTTGACCCAATCGCAGGTCCAGACCCATCCATTTGTCTCGTAAATTTGTTAAGCGTAATAATAACTACAAGTTAGTATAAAAGCGATACAAACTTGCTTTAATAAAATCGTGCAAAACAGCTAAATTTTGAACGTTTTCAGAATTTGACGAAACTTGACCCAAACGTTGGTCTAGACCCAAGCATTTGTGTTGTAAATTTGCTAAGCGTACTAATAACTACAAGTTAGCATAAAAGGAAAACAAACTTTCTTTAATAAAACCGTATAAAACAGCTAACTTTCGAACGTTCTCAGAATTCGAGAAACTTGACCCAATCGCAGGTCTAGACCCATCCATTTGTGTTGTAAATATGCTATGCGTAATAATAACTACAAGTTAGTATAAAAGGGAAACAAACTTGCTTTAATAAAACCGTGCAAAATAGCTAAATTTTGAACGTTCTCAAAATTCGACGAAACTTGACCCAAATGTTGGTCTAGTCCCAAGCATTTGTGTAGTAAATTTGCTAAGCGTAATAATAATTACAAGTTAGTTTAAAAGGGAAACAAACTTTGTTTAATAAAACCATGCAAAACAGTTAAATTTCGAACGTTTTCAGAATTCGATGAAACTTGACCCAAACGTTGGTTTAGACCCAAGCATTTGTGTTGTAAATTTGCTAAGCGTAATAATAACTACAAGTTAGTATAAAAGGAAAACAAAACTTATTTTAATGAAACCGTGCAAAAAGCTAAATTTTGAGAATTCTCAGAATTCGACGAAACTTGACCCAAACATATGTCTAGACCCAAGAGTTTGTGTGATAAATTTTCTAAGCGTAATAATAACTACAAGTTAGTATAAAAGGGAAACAAACTTGTTTTAATAAAACCGTGCGAAACAGCTAACTTTTTAACGTTCTCATAATTCAACGAAACTTGACCCAATTGCAAGTCCAGACCCATCCATTTGTGTTGTAAATTTGCTAAGGGTAATACTAACTACGAGTTAGTATAAAAGCGAAACAAACTTGCTTTAATAAAATAGTGGATAACAGCTAAATTTTGAACGTTTTCAGAATTCGACGAAACTTGACCCAAATATTGGTCTAGACCCAACAATTTGTGTTGTAAATTTGCTAAGCGTACTAATAACTACAAGTTAGCATAAAAGGAAAACAAACTTTCTTTAATAAAACCGTATAAAACAACTAACTTTCGAACGTTCTCAGAATTCGAGAAACTTGACCCAATCGCAGGTCTAGACCCATCCTTTTGTGTTGTAAATATGCTAAGCGTAATAATAACTACAAATTAGTATAAAAGGCAAACAAACTTGCTTTAATAAAACCGTGCAAAATAGCTAAATTTTGAACGTTCTCAAAATTCGACGAAACTTGACCCACACGTTGGTCTAGACCCAAGCATTTGTGTAGTAAATTTGCTAAGCGTAATAATAATTACAAGTTAGTTTAAAAGGGAAACAAACTTTGTTTAATAAAACCGTGCAAAACAACTAAATTTCGAACGTTTTCAGAATTCGACGAAACTTGACCCAAACGTTTGTCTAGACCCAAGCATTTGTGTTGTAAATTTGCTAAACGTAATAGTAACTACTAGTTAGTATAAAAGGGAAACAAACTTGTTTTAATAAAACCGTGCAAAACAACTAAATTTTGACAATTCTCAGAATTCGACGAAACTTGACTCAAACATAGGTCTAGACCCAAGAGTTTGTGTGTTAAATTTTCTAAGCGTAATAATAATTACAAGTTAGTATAAAAGGGAAACAAACTTGTTTTAATAAAACCGTGCGAAACAGCTAACTTTTACCGTTCTCATAATTCAACGAAACTTGACCCAATTTCAGGTCCAGACCCATCCATTTGTGTTGTAAATTTGCTAAGGGTAATACTAATTACAAGTTAGTATAAAACCGAAACAAACTTGCTTTAATAAAATCTTGCAAAACAGCTAAATTTTGAACGTTTTCAGAATTCCACGAAACTTGACCCAAACATTGGTCTAGACCCAAGCATTTCTGTTGTAAATTTGCTAAACGTAATAATAACTACAAGTTAGCATAAAAGGGAAACAAACTTGCTTTAAAAAAACCGTGCAAAACAACTAAATATTGAACGTACTCAGAATTCGACGAACCTGTCCCAAACGTTGGTCTAGACCCAAGCATTAGTGTGGTAAATTTTCAAAGCGTAATAATAACTACAAGTTAGTATAAAAGCGAAACAAACTTGCTTTTATAAAATCGTGCAAAACAGCTAAATTTTGAACGTTTTCAGAATTCGACGAAACTGGACCCAAACATTGGTCTAGACCCAAGCATTTCTGTTGTAAATTTGCTAAGCGTAATAATAACTACAAGTTAGCATAAAATGGAAACAAACTTGCTTTAATAAAACCGTGCAAAACAACTAAATTTTGAACGTACTCAGAATTCGACGAACCTGTCCCAAACGTTGGTCTAGAACCAAGCATTAGTGTGGTAAATTTTCAAAGCGTAATAATAACTACAAGTTAGTATAAAAGGGAAACAAACTTGCTTTAATAAAACCGTGCAAAACAGCTAAATTTTGAACGGTTTCACAATTCGACGAAACTTGACCCATACGTTGGTCTAGACCCAAGCATTTGTCTAGTAAATTTGCTAAGCGTAATAATAACTACAAGTTAGCATAAAAGGGAAACAAACTTGCTTTAATAAAACTGTGCAAAACAGCTAAATTTTGAACGTTATCAGAATTCGACGAAACCAGTCCCAAACGTTGGTCTAGTCCCAAGCATTAGTATGGTAAATTTTCTAAACGTAAAAATAACTACAAGTTAGTATAAAAGGGAAACAAACTTGTTTTAATAAACCGTGCAAAACAGCTAAATTTTGAGCATTCTCATAATTGGACGAAACTTGACCCAAACGTAGGTCTAGACCCAAGAGTTTGTGTGTTAAATTTTCTAAGCATAGTAATAACTACAAGTTAGTATAAAAGGGAAACAAACTTGTTTTAATAAATCCGTGCAAAACAGCTAACTTTTGAACGTTCTCAGAATTCAATAAAAGTTGACCCAATCGTTGGTCTAGACCCATCCATTTGTGTTGTAAATTTGCTAAGCGTAATAATAACTACAAGTTAATATAAAAGGGAAACAAACTTGCTTTAATAAAACTGTGCAAAACAGCTAACTTTTTAACGTTCTCGTAATTCAACGAAACTTGACCCAATTGCAGGTCCAGACCCATCCATTTGTCTCGTAAATTTGCTAAGCGTAATACTAACTACAAGTTAGTATAAAAGCGAAACAAACTTGCTTTAATAAAATCGTGCAAAACAGCTAAATTTTGAACGTTTTCAGAATTCGACGAAACTTGACCCAAACATTGGTCTAGACCCAAGCATTTGTGTTGTAAATTTGCTAAGCGTACTAATAACTACAAGTTAGCATAAAAGGAAAACAAACTTTCTTTAATAAAATCGTATAAAACAACTAACTTTCGAACGTTCTCAGAATTCGAGAAACTTGACCCAATCGCAGGTCTAGACCCATCCATTTTTGTTGTAAATATGCTAAGCGTAATAATAACTACAAGTTACTATAAAAGGCAAACAAACTTGCTTTAATAAAACCGTGCAAAATAGCTAAATTTTGAACGTTCTCAAAATTCGACGAAACTTGACCCAAACGTTGGTCTAGACCAAAGCATTTGTGTAGTAAATTTGCTAAGCGTAATAATAATTACAAGTTAGTTTAAAAGGGAAACAAACTTTGTTTAATAAAACCGTGCAAAACAGCTAAATTTCGAACGTTTTCAGAATTCGACGAAACTTGACGCAAACGTTTGTCTAGACCCAAGCATTTGTGTTGTAAATTTGTTAAACGTAATAATAACTACAAGTTAGTATAAAAGGGAAACAAACTTGTTTTAATAAAACCGTGCAAAACAGCTAAATTTTGACAATTCTCAGAATTCGACGAAACTTGACTCAAACATAGGTCTAGACCCAAGAGTTTGTGTGTTAAATTTTCTAAGCGTAATAATAACTACAAGTTAGTATAAAAGGGAAACAAACTTGATTTAATAAAACCGTGCAAAACAGCTGACTTTTACCGTTCTAATAATTCAGCGAAACTTGACCCAATTGCAGGTCCAGACCCATCCATTTGTGTTGTAAATTTGCTAAGGGTAATACTAATTACAAGTTAGTATAAAACCGAAACAAACTTGCTTTAATAAAATCGTGCAAAACAGCTAAATTTTTAACGTTTTCAGAATTCGACGAAACTTGACCCAAACATTGGTCTAGACCCAAGCATTTCTCTTGTAAATTTGCTAAGCGTAATAATAACTACAAGTTAGCATAAAAGGGAAACAAACTTGCTTTAATAAAACCGTGCAAAACAACTAAATATTGAACGTACTCAGAATTCGACGAACCTGTCCCAAACGTTGGTCTAGACCCAAGCATTAGTGTGGTAAATTTTCAAAGCGTAATAATAACTACAAGTTAGTATAAAAGCGAAACAAACTTGCTTTAATAAAATCGTGCAAAACAGCTAAATTTTGAACGTTTTCAGAATTCGACGAAACTTGACCCAAACATTGGTCTAGACCCAAGCATTTCTGTTGTAAATTTGCTAAGCGTAATAATAACTACAAGTTAGCATAAAAGGGAAACAAACTTGCTTTAATAAAACCGTGCAAAACAACTAAATTTTGAACGTACTCAGAATTCGACGAACCTGTCCCAAACGTTGGTCTAGACCCAAGCATTAGTGTGGTAAATTTTCAAAGCATAATAATAACTACAAGTTAGTATAAAAGGGAAACAAACTTGCTTTAATAAAACCGTGCAAAACAGCTAAATTTTGAACGGTTTCACAATTCGACGAAACTTGACCCATACGTTGGTCTAGACCCAAGCATTTGTCTAGTAAATTTGCTAAGCGTAATAATAACTACAAGTTAGCATAAAAGGGAAACAAACTTGCTTTAATAAAACTGTGCAAAACAGCTAAATTTTGAACGTTATCAGAATTCGACGAAACCAGTCCCAAACGTTGGTCTAGTCCCAAGCATTAGTATGGTAAATTTTCTAAACGTAAAAATAACTACAAGTTAGTATAAAAGGGAAACAAACTTGTTTTAATAAACCGTGCAAAACAGCTAAATTTTGAGCATTCTCATAATTGGACGAAACTTGACCCAAACGTAGGTCTAGACCCAAGAGTTTGTGTGTTAAATTTTCTAAGCATAGTAATAACTACAAGTTAGTATAAAAGGGAAACAAACTTGTTTTAATAAATCCGTGCAAAACAGCTAACTTTTGAACGTTCTCAGAATTCAATAAAAGTTGACCCAATCGTTGGTCTAGACCCATCCATTTGTGTTGTAAGTTTGCTAAGCGTAATAATAACTACAAGTTAATATAAAAGGGAAACAAACTTGCTTTAATAAAACTGTGCAAAACAGCTAACTTTTTAACGTTCTCATAATTCAACGAAACTTGACCCAATTGCAGGTCCAGACCCATCCATTTGTCTCGTAAATTTGCTAAGCGTAATACTAACTACAAGTTAGTATAAAAGCGAAACAAACTTGCTTTAATAAAATCGTGCAAAACAGCTAAATTTTGAACGTTTTCAGAATTCGACGAAACTTGACCCAAACATTGGTCTAGACCCAAGCATTTGTGTTGTAAATTTGCTAAGCGTACTAATAACTACAAGTTAGCATAAAAGGAAAACAAACTTTCTTTAATAAAATCGTATAAAACAACTAACTTTCGAACGTTCTCAGAATTCGAGAAACTTGACCCAATCGCAGGTCTAGACCCATCCATTTGTGTTGTAAATATGCTAAGCGTAATAATAACTACAAGTTACTATAAAAGGCAAACAAACTTGCTTTAATAAAACCGTGCAAAATAGCTAAATTTTGAACGTTCTCAAAATTCGACGAAACTTGACCCAAACGTTGGTCTAGACCAAAGCATTTGTGTAGTAAATTTGCTAAGCGTAATAATAATTACAAGTTAGTTTAAAAGGGAAACAAACTTTGTTTAATAAAACCGTGCAAAACAGCTAAATTTCGAACGTTTTCAGAATTCGACGAAACTTGACGCAAACGTTTGTCTAGACCCAAGCATTTGTGTTGTAAATTTGCTAAACGTAATAATAACTACAAGTTAGTATAAAAGGGAAACAAACTTGTTTTAATAAAACCGTGCAAAACAGCTAAATTTTGACAATTCTCAGAATTCGACGAAACTTGACTCAAACATAGGTCTAGACCCAAGAGTTTGTGTGTTAAATTTTCTAAGCGTAATAATAACTACAAGTTAGTATAAAAGGGAAACAAACTTGATTTAATAAAACCGTGCAAAACAGCTGACTTTTACCGTTCTAATAATTCAGCGAAACTTGACCCAATTGCAGGTCCAGACCCATCCATTTGTGTTGTAAATTTGCTAAGGGTAATACTAATTACAAGTTAGTATAAAACCGAAACAAACTTGCTTTAATAAAATCGTGCAAAACAGCTAAATTTTTAACGTTTTCAGAATTCGACGAAACTTGACCCAAACATTGGTCTAGACCCAAGCATTTCTCTTGTAAATTTGCTAAGCGTAATAATAACTACAAGTTAGCATAAAAGGGAAACAAACTTGCTTTAATAAAACCGTGCAAAACAACTAAATATTGAACGTACTCAGAATTCGACGAACCTGTCCCAAACGTTGGTCTAGACCCAAGCATTAGTGTGGTAAATTTTCAAAGCGTAATAATAACTACAAGTTAGTATAAAAGCGAAACAAACTTGCTTTAATAAAATCGTGCAAAACAGCTAAATTTTGAACGTTTTCAGAATTCGACGAAACTTGACCCAAACATTGGTCTAGACCCAAGCATTTCTGTTGTAAATTTGCTAAGCGTAATAATAACTACAAGTTAGCATAAAAGGGAAACAAACTTGCTTTAATAAAACCGTGCAAAACAACTAAATTTTGAACGTACTCAGAATTCGACGAACCTGTCCCAAACGTTGGTCTAGACCCAAGCATTAGTGTGGTAAATTTTCAAAGCATAATAATAACTACAAGTTAGTATAAAAGGGAAACAAACTTGCTTTAATAAAACCGTGCAAAACAGCTAAATTTTGAACGGTTTCACAATTCGACGAAACTTGACCCATACGTTGGTCTAGACCCAAGCATTTGTCTAGTAAATTTGCTAAGCGTAATAATAACTACAAGTTAGCATAAAAGGGAAACAAACTTGCTTTAATAAAACTGTGCAAAACAGCTAAATTTTGAACGTTATCAGAATTCGACGAAACCAGTCCCAAACGTTGGTCTAGTCCCAAGCATTAGTATGGTAAATTTTCTAAACGTAAAAATAACTACAAGTTAGTATAAAAGGGAAACAAACTTGTTTTAATAAACCGTGCAAAACAGCTAAATTTTGAGCATTCTCATAATTGGACGAAACTTGACCCAAACGTAGGTCTAGACCCAAGAGTTTGTGTGTTAAATTTTCTAAGCATAGTAATAACTACAAGTTAGTATAAAAGGGAAACAAACTTGTTTTAATAAATCCGTGCAAAACAGCTAACTTTTGAACGTTCTCAGAATTCAATAAAAGTTGACCCAATCGTTGGTCTAGACCCATCCATTTGTGTTGTAAGTTTGCTAAGCGTAATAATAACTACAAGTTAATATAAAAGGGAAACAAACTTGCTTTAATAAAACTGTGCAAAACAGCTAACTTTTTAACGTTCTCATAATTCAACGAAACTTGACCCAATTGCAGGTCCAGACCCATCCATTTGTCTCGTAAATTTGCTAAGCGTAATACTAACTACAAGTTAGTATAAAAGCGAAACAAACTTGCTTTAATAAAATCGTGCAAAACAGCTAAATTTTGAACGTTTTCAGAATTCGACGAAACTTGACCCAAACATTGGTCTAGACCCAAGCATTTGTGTTGTAAATTTGCTAAGCGTACTAATAACTACAAGTTAGCATAAAAGGAAAACAAACTTTCTTTAATAAAATCGTATAAAACAACTAACTTTCGAACGTTCTCAGAATTCGAGAAACTTGACCCAATCGCAGGTCTAGACCCATCCATTTGTGTTGTAAATATGCTAAGCGTAATAATAACTACAAGTTACTATAAAAGGCAAACAAACTTGCTTTAATAAAACCGTGCAAAATAGCTAAATTTTGAACGTTCTCAAAATTCGACGAAACTTGACCCAAACGTTGGTCTAGACCAAAGCATTTGTGTAGTAAATTTGCTAAGCGTAATAATAATTACAAGTTAGTTTAAAAGGGAAACAAACTTTGTTTAATAAAACCGTGCAAAACAGCTAAATTTCGAACGTTTTCAGAATTCGACGAAACTTGACGCAAACGTTTGTCTAGACCCAAGCATTTGTGTTGTAAATTTGCTAAACGTAATAATAACTACAAGTTAGTATAAAAGGGAAACAAACTTGTTTTAATAAAACCGTGCAAAACAGCTAAATTTTGACAATTCTCAGAATTCGACGAAACTTGACTCAAACATAGGTCTAGACCCAAGAGTTTGTGTGTTAAATTTTCTAAGCGTAATAATAACTACAAGTTAGTATAAAAGGGAAACAAACTTGATTTAATAAAACCGTGCAAAACAGCTGACTTTTACCGTTCTAATAATTCAGCGAAACTTGACCCAATTGCAGGTCCAGACCCATCCATTTGTGTTGTAAATTTGCTAAGGGTAATACTAATTACAAGTTAGTATAAAATCGAAACAAACTTGCTTTAATAAAATCGTGCAAAACAGCTAAATTTTTAACGTTTTCAGAATTCGACGAAACTTGACCCAAACATTGGTCTAGACCCAAGCATTTCTCTTGTAAATTTGCTAAGCGTAATAATAACTACAAGTTAGCATAAAAGGGAAACAAACTTGCTTTAATAAAACCGTGCAAAACAACTAAATATTGAACGTACTCAGAATTCGACGAACCTGTCCCAAACGTTGGTCTAGACCCAAGCATTAGTGTGGTAAATTTTCCAAGCGTAATAATAACTACAAGTTAGTATAAAAGCAAAACAAACTTGCTTTAATAAAATCGTGCAAAACAGCTAAATTTTGAACGTTTTCAGAATTCGACGAAACTTGACCCAAACATTGGTCTAGACCCAAGCATTTCTGTTGTAAATTTGCTAAGCGTAATAATAACTACAAGTTAGCATAAAAGGGAAACAAACTTGCTTTAATAAAACCGTGCAAAACAACTAAATTTTGAACGTACTCAGAATTCGACGAACCTGTCCCAAACGTTGGTCTAGACCCAAGCATTAGTGTGGTAAATTTTCAAAGCGTAATAATAACTACAAGTTAGCATAAAAGGGAAACAAACTTGCTTTAATAAAACCGTGCAAAACAACTAAATATTGAACGTACTCAGAATTCGACGAACCTGTCCCAAACGTTGGTCTAGACCCAAGCATTAGTGTGGTAAATTTTCCAAGCGTAATAATAACTACAAGTTAGTATAAAAGCGAAACAAACTTGCTTTAATAAAATCGTGCAAAACAGCTAAATTTTGAACGTTTTCAGAATTCGACGAAACTTGACCCAAACATTGGTCTAGACCCAAGCATTTCTGTTGTAAATTTGCTAAGCGTAATAATAACTACAAGTTAGCATAAAAGGGAAACAAACTTGCTTTAATAAAACCGTGCAAAACAACTAAATTTTGAACGTACTCAGAATTCGACGAACCTGTCCCAAACGTTGGTCTAGACCCAAGCATTAGTGTGGTAAATTTTCAAAGCGTAATAATAACTACAAGTTAGCATAAAAGGGAAACAAACTTGCTTTAATAAAACCGTGCAAAACAGCTAAATTTTGAACGGTTTCACAATTCGACGAAACTTGACCCATACGTTAGTCTAGACCCAAGCATTTGTCTAGTAAATTTGCTAAGCGTAATAATAACTACAAGTTAGCATAAAAGGGAAACAAACTTGCTTTAATAAAACTGTGCAAAACAGCTAAATTTTGAACGTTATCAGAATTCGACGAAACCAGTCCCAAACGTTGGTCTAGTCCGAAGCATTAGTATGGTAAATTTTCTAAACGTAAAAATAACTACAAGTTAGTATAAAAGGGAAACAAACTTGTTTTAATAAACCGTGCAAAACAGCTAAATTTTGAGCATTCTCATAATTGGACGAAACTTGACCCAAACGTAGGTCTAGACCCAAGAGTTTGTGTGTTAAATTTTCTAAGCATAGTAATAACTACAAGTTAGTATAAAAGGGAAACAAACTTGTTTTAATAAATCCGTGCAAAACAGCTAACTTTTGAACGTTCTCAGAATTCAATAAAAGTTGACCCAATCGTTGGTCTAGACCCATCCATTTGTGTTGTAAATTTGCTAAGCGTAATAATAACTACAAGTTAATATAAAAGGGAAACAAACTTGCTTTAATAAAACTGTGCAAAACAGCTAACTTTTTAACGTTCTCATAATTCAACGAAACTTGACCCAATTGCAGGTCCAGACCCATCCATTTGTCTCGTAAATTTGCTAAGCGTAATACTAACTACAAGTTAGTATAAAAACGAAACAAACTTGCTTTAATAAAATCGTGCAAAACAGCTAAATTTTGAACGTTTTCAGAATTCGACGAAACTTGACCCAAACATTGGTCTAGACCCAAGCATTTGTGTTGTAAATTTGCTAAGCGTACTAATAACTACAAGTTAGCATAAAAGGAAAACAAACTTTCTTTAATAAAATCGTATAAAACAACTAACTTTCGAACGTTCTCAGAATTCGAGAAACTTGACCCAATCGCAGGTCTAGACCCATCCATTTGTGTTGTAAATATGCTAAGCGTAATAATAACTACAAGTTACTATAAAAGGCAAACAAACTTGCTTTAATAAAACCGTGCAAAATAGCAAAATTTTGAACGTTCTCAAAATTCGACGAAACTTGACCCAAACGTTGGTCTAGACCAAAGCATTTGTGTAGTAAATTTGCTAAGCGTAATAATAATTACAAGTTAGTTTAAAAGGGAAACAAACTTTGTTTAATAAAACCGTGCAAAACAGCTAAATTTCGAACGTTTTCAGAATTCGACGAAACTTGACGCAAACGTTTGTCTAGACCCAAGCATTTGTGTTGTAAATTTGCTAAACGTAATAATAACTACAAGTTAGTATAAAAGGGAAACAAACTTGTTTTAATAAAACCGTGCAAAACAGCTAAATTTTGACAATTCTCAGAATTCGACGAAACTTGACTCAAACATAGGTCTAGACCCAAGAGTTTGTGTGTTAAATTTTCTAAGCGTAATAATAACTACAAGTTAGTATAAAAGGGAAACAAACTTGATTTAATAAAACCGTGCAAAACAGCTGACTTTTACCGTTCTAATAATTCAGCGAAACTTGACCCAATTGCAGGTCCAGACCCATCCATTTGTGTTGTAAATTTGCTAAGGGTAATACTAATTACAAGTTAGTATAAAACCGAAACAAACTTGCTTTAATAAAATCGTGCAAAACAGCTAAATTTTTAACGTTTTCAGAATTCGACGAAACTTGACCCAAACATTGGTCTAGACCCAAGCATTTCTCTTGTAAATTTGCTAAGCGTAATAATAACTACAAGTTAGCATAAAAGGGAAACAAACTTGCTTTAATAAAACCGTGCAAAACAACTAAATTTTGAACGTACTCAGAATTCGACGAACCTGTCCCAAACGTTGGTCTAGACCCAAGCATTAGTGTGGTAAATTTTCAAAGCATAAAAATAACTACAAGTTAGTATAAAAGGGAAACAAACTTGCTTTAATAAAACCGTGCAAAACAGCTAAATTTTGAACGGTTTCACAATTCGACGAAACTTGACCCATACGTTGGTCTAGACCCAAGCATTTGTGTAGTAAATTTGCTAAGCGTAATAATAACTATAAGTTAGCATAAAAGGGAAACAAACTTGCTTTAATAAAACCGTGCAAAACAGCTAAATTTTGAACGTTATCAGAATTCGACGAAACCAGTCCCAAACGTTGGTCTAGTCCCAAGCATTAGTATGGTAAATTTTCTAAACGTAAAAATAACTACAAGTTAGTATAAAAGGGAAACAAACTTGTTTTAATAAACCGTGCAAAATAGCTAAATTTTGAGCATTCTCATAATTGGACGAAACTTGACCCAAACGTAGGTCTAGACCCAAGTGTTTGTGTGTTAAATTTTCTAAGCATAGTAATAACTACAAGTTAGTATAAAAGGAAAACAAACTTGTTTTAATAAAACCGTGCAAAACAGCTAACTTTTGAACGTTCTCAGAATTCAACAAAAGTTGACCCAATCGTTGGTCTAGACCCATCCATTTGTGTTGTAAATTTGCTAAGCGTAATAATAACTACAAGTTAGTATAAAAGGGAATCAAACTTGCTTTAATAAAACCGTGCAAAACAGCTAACTTTTGAACGTTCTCAGAATTCAATGAAACTTGACCCAATCGCAGGTCCAGACTCATCCATTTGTCTCGAAAATTTGCTAAGCGTAATAATAACTACAAGTTAGTATAAAAGCGAAACAAACTTGCTTTAATAAAATCGTGCAAAACAGTTAAATTTTGAACATTTTCAGAATTTGACGAAACTTGACCCAAACGTTGGTCTAGACCCAACAATTGTGTTGTAAATTTGCTAAGCGTACTATTAACTACAAGTTAGCATAAAAGGAAAACAAACTTTCTTTAATAAAACCGTATAAAACAGCTAACTTTCGAACGTTCTCAGAATTCGAGAAACTTGACCCAATCGCAGGTCTAGACCCATCCATTTGTGTTGTAAATATGCTATTCGTAATAATAATTACAAGTTAGTATAAAAGGGAAACAAACTTGCTTTAATAAAACCGTGCAAAATAGCTAAATTTTGAACGTTCTCAAAATTCGACGAAACATGACCCAAATGTTGGTCTAGACCAAAGCATTTGTGTAGTAAATTTGCTAAGCGTAATAATAATTACAAGTTAGTTTAAAAGGGAAACAAACTTTGTTTAATAAAACCGTGCAAAGCAGCTAAATTTCGAACGTTTTCAGAATTCGATGAAACTTGACCCAAACGTTGGTGTAGACCCAAGCATTTGTGTTGTAAATTTGCTAAGCGTAATAATAACTACAAGTTAGTATATAAGGGAAACAAAACTTATTTTAATGAAACCGTGCAAAACAGCTAAATTTTGAGCATTTTCAGAATTCGACGAAACATGACCCAAACATATGTCTAGACCCAAGAGTTTGTGTGCTAAATTTTCTAAGCGTAATAATAACTACAAGTTAGTATAAAAGGGAAACAAACTTGTTTTAATAAAACCGTGTGAAACATCTAACTTTTTAATGTTCTCATAATTCAACGAAACTTGACCCAATTGCAGGTCCAGACCCATCCATTTGTGTTGTAAATTTGCTAAGGGTAATACTAACTACAAGTTAGTATAAAAGCGAAACAAACTTGCTTTAATAAAATCGTGGAAAACAGCTAAATTTTGAACGTTTTCAGAATTCGACGAAACTTGACCCAATTATTGGTCTAGAACCAAGCATTTGTGTTGTAAATTTGCTAAACGTACTAATAACTACAAGTTAGAATAAAAGAAAAACAAACTTTCTTTAATAAAATCGTATAAAACAACTAACTTTCGAACGTTCTCAGAATTTGAGAAACTTGACCCAATCGCAGGTCTAGACCCATCCATTTGTGTTGTAAATATGCTAAGTGTAATAATAACTACAAGTTAGTATAAAAGGCAAACAAACTTGCTTTAATAAAACCGTGCAAAATAGCTAAATTTTGAACGTTCTCAAAATTCGACGAAACTTGACCCAAACGTTGGTCTAGACCCAAGCATTTGTGTAGTAAATTTGCTAAGCGTAATAATAATTACAAGTTAGTTTAAAAGGGAAACATATTTGTTTAATAAAACCGTGCAAAACAGCTAAATTTCGAACGTTTTCAGAATTCGACGAAACTTGACCCAAACGTTTGTCTAGACCCAAGCATTTGTGTTGTAAATTTGCTAAACGTAATAATAACTACAAGTTAGTATAAAAGGGAAACAAACTTGTTTTAATAAAACCGTGCAAAACAGCTAAATTTTGACAATTCTCAAAATTCGACGAAACTTGACTCAAACATAGGTCTAGACCCAAGAGTTTGTGTGTTAAATTTTCTAAGCGTAATAATAACTACAAGTTAGTATAAAAGGGAAACAAACTTGTTTTAATAAAACCGTGCAAAACAGCTAACTTTTACCGTTCTCATAATTCAACGAATCGTGACCCAATTGCAGGTCCAGACCCATCCATTTGTGTTGTAAATTTGCTAAGGGTAATACTAATTACAAGTTAGTATAAAAGCGAAACAAACTTGCTTTAATAAAATCGTGCAAAACAGCTAAATTTTGAACGTTTTCAGAATACGACGAAACTTGACCCAAACATTGGTCTAGACCCAAGCATTTCTGTTGTAAATTTGCTAAGCGTAATAATAACTACAAGTTAGCATAAAAGGGAATCAAACTTGCTTTAATAAAATCGTGCAAAACAACTAAATTTTAAACGTACTCAGAATTCGACGAACCTGTCCCAAACGTTGGTCTGGACCCAAGCATTAGTGTGGTAAATTTCATAGCGTAATAATAACTACAAGTTAAGTTAAAAGGGAAACAAACTTGCTTTAATAAAACCGTGCAAAACAGCTAAATTTTGAACGGTTTCACAATTCGACGAAACTTGACCCATACGTTGGTCTAGACCCAAGCATTTGTGTAGTAAATTTGCTAAGCGTAATAATAACTACAAGTTAACATAAAAGGGAAACAAACTTACTTTAATAAAACCGTGCAAAATAGCTAAATTTTGAACGTTCTCAGAATTCGACGAAACCAGTCCCAAACGTTGATCTAGTCCCAAGCATTAATATGGTAAATTTTCTAAATGTAAAAATAACTACAAGTTAGTATAAAAGGGAAACAAACTTGTTTTAATAAACCGTGCAAAACAGCTAAATTTTGAGCATTCTCATAATTGGACGAAACTTGACCCAAACGTAGGTCTAGACCCAAGAGTTTGTGTTTTAAATTTTGTAAGCATAGTAATAACTACAAGTTAGTATAAAAGGGAAACAAACTTGTTTTAATAAAACCGTGCAAAACAGCTAACTTTTGAACGTTCTCAGAATTCAACAAAAGTTGACCCAATCGTTGGTCTAGACCCATCCATTTGTGTTGTAAATTTGCTAAGCGTAATAATAACTACAAGTTAGTATAAAAGGGAAACAAACTTGCTTTAATAAAACCGTGCAAAACAGCTAACTTTTGAACGTTCTCAGAATTCAACGAAACTTGACCCAATCGCAGGTCCAGACCCATCCATTTGTCTCGTAAATTTGCTAAGCGTAATAATAACTACAAGTTAGTATAAAAGCGAAACAAACTTGCTTTAATAAAATCGTGCAAAACAGCTAAATTTTGAACGTTTTCAGAATTTGACGAAACTTGACCCAAACGTTGGTCTAGACCCAAGCATTTGTGTTGTAAATTTGCTAAGCGTACTAATAACTACAAGTTAGCATAAAAGGAAAACAAACTTTCTTTAATAAAACCGTATAAAACAGCTAACTTTCGAACGTTCTCAGAATTCGAGAAACTTGACCCAATCGCAGGTCTAGACCCATCCATTTGTGTTGTAAATATGCTATGCGTAATAATAATTACAAGTTAGTATAAAAGGGAAACAAACTTGCTTTAATAAAACCGTGCAAAATAGCTAAATTTTGAACGTTCTCAAAATTCGACGAAACTTGACCCAAATGTTGGACTAGACCCAAGCATTTGTGTAGTAAATTTGCTAAGCGTAATAATAATTACAAGTTAGTTTAAAAGGGAAACAAACTTTGTTTAATAAAACCGTGCAAAACAGCTAAATTTCGAACGTTTTCAGAATTCGATGAAACTTGACCCAAACGTTGGTCTAGACCCAAGCATTTGTGTTGTAAATTTGCTAAACGTAATAATAACTACAAGTTAGTATAAAAGGGAAACAAAACTTATTTTAATGAAACCGTGCAAAACAGCTAAATTTTGAGGATTCTCAGAATTCGACGAAACTTGACCCAAACATATGTCTAGACCCAAGAGTTTGTGTGCTAAATTTTCTAAGTGTAATAATAACTACAAGTTAGTATAAAAGGGAAACAAACTTGTTTTAATAAAACCGTGCGAAACAGCTAACTTTTTAACGTTCTCATAATTCAACGAAACTTGACCCAATTGCAGGTCCAGACCCATCCATTTGTGTTGTAAATTTGCTAAGGGTAATACTAACTACGAGTTAGTATAAAAGCGAAACAAACTTGCTTTAATAAAATCGTGGATAACAGCTAAATTTTGAACGTTTTCAGAATTCGACGAAACTTGACCCAAACATTGGTCTAGACCCAACAATTTGTGTTGTAAATTTGCTAAGCGTACTAATAACTACAAGTTAGCATAAAAGGAAAACAAACTTTCTTTAATAAAACCGTATAAAACAACTAACTTTCGAACGTTCTCAGAATTCGAGAAACTTGACCCAATCGCAGGTCTAGACCCATCCATTTGTGTTGTAAATATGCTAAGCGTAATAATAACTACAAGTTAGTATAAAAGGCAAACAAACTTGCTTTAATAAAACCGTGCAAAATAGCTAAATTTTGAACGTTCTCAAAATTCGACGAAACTTGACCCAAACGTTGGTCTAGACCCAAGCATTTGTGTAGTAAATTTGCTAAGCGTAATAATAATTACAAGTTAGTTTAAAAGGGAAACAAACTTTGTTTAATAAAACCGTGCAAAACAACTAAATTTCGAACGTTTTCAGAATTCGACGAAACTTGACCCAAACGTTTGTCTAGACCCAAGCATTTGTGTTGTAAATTTGCTAAACGTAATAATAACTACAAGTTAGTATAAAAGGGAAACAAACGTGTTTTAATAAAACCGTGCAAAACAACTAAATTTTGACAATTCTCAGAATTCGACGAAACTTGACTCAAACATAGGTCTAGACCCAAGAGTTTGTGTGTTAAAGTTTCTAAGCGTAATAATAACTACAAGTTAGTATAAAAGGGAAACAAACTTGTTTTAATAAAACCGTGCGAAACAGCTAACTTTTACCGTTCTCATAATTCAACGAAACTTGACCCAATTTCAGGTCCAGACCCATCCATTTGTGTTGTAAATTTGCTAAGGGTAATACTAATTACAAGTTAGTATAAAACCGAAACAAACTTGCTTTAATAAAATCGTGCAAAACAGCTAAATTTTGAACGTTTTCAGAATTCGACGAAACTTGACCCAAACATTGGTCTAGACCCAAGCATTTCTGTTGTAAATTTGCTAAACGTAATAATAACTACAAGTTAGCACAAAAGGGAAACAAACTTGCTTTAATAAAACCGTGCAAAACAACTAAATATTGAACGTACTCAGAATTCGACGAACCTGTCCCAAACGTTGGTCTAGACCCAAGCATTAGTGTGGTAAATTTTCAAAGCGTAATAATAACTACAAGTTAGTATAAAAGCGAAACAAACTTGCTTTAATAAAATCGTGCAAAACAGCTAAATTTTGAACGTTTTCAGAATTCGACGAAACTTGACCCAGACATTGGTCTAGACCCAAGCATTTCTGTTGTAAATTTGCTAAGCGTAATAATAACTACAAGTTAGCATAAAAGGGCAACAAACTTGCTTTAATAAAATCGTGCAAAACAACTAAATTTTAAACGTACTCAGAATTCGACGAACCTGTCCCAAACGTTGGTCTGGACCCAAGCATTAGTGTGGTAAATTTCAAAGCGTAATAATAACTACAAGTTAAGTTAAAAGGGAAACAAACTTGCTTTAATAAAACCGTGCAAAACAGCTAAATTTTGAACGGTTTCACAATTCGACGAAACTTGACCCATACGTTGGTCTAGACCCAAGCATTTGTGTAGTAAATTTGCTAAGCGTAATAATAACTACAAGTTAACATAAAAGGGAAACAAACTTGCTTTAATAAAACCGTGCAAAACAGCTAAATTTTGAACGTTCTCAGAATTCGACGAAACCAGTCCCAAACGTTGATCTAGTCCCAAGCATTAGTATGGTAAATTTTCTAAATGTAAAAATAACTACAAGTTAGTATAAAAGGGAAACAAACTTGTTTTAATAAACCGTGCAAAACAGCTAAATTTTGAGCATTCTCATAATTGGACGAAACTTGACCCAAACGTAGGTCTAGACCCAAGAGTTTGTGTGTTAAATTTTGTAAGCATAGTAATAACTACAAGTTAGTATAAAAGGGAAACAAACTTGTTTTAATAAAACCGTGCAAAACAGCTAACTTTTGAACGTTCTCAGAATTCAACAAAAGTTGACCCAATCGTTGGTCTAGACCCATCCATTTGTGTTGTAAATTTGCTAAGCGTAATAATAACTACAAGTTAGTATAAAAGGGAAACAAACTTGCTTTAATAAAACCGTGCAAAACAGCTAACTTTTACCGTTCTCATAATTCAACGAATCGTGACCCAATTGCAGGTCCAGACCCATCCATTTGTGTTGTAAATTTGCTAAGGGTAATACTAATTACAAGTTAGTATAAAAGCGAAACAAACTTGCTTTAATAAAATCGTGCAAAACAGCTAAATTTTGAACGTTTTCAGAATACGACGAAACTTGACCCAAACATTGGTCTAGACCCAAGCATTTCTGTTGTAAATTTGCTAAGCGTAATAATAACTACAAGTTAGCATAAAAGGGAATCAAACTTGCTTTAATAAAATCGTGCAAAACAACTAAATTTTAAACGTACTCAGAATTCGACGAACCTGTCCCAAACGTTGGTCTGGACCCAAGCATTAGTGTGGTAAATTTCATAGCGTAATAATAACTACAAGTTAAGTTAAAAGGGAAACAAACTTGCTTTAATAAAACCGTGCAAAACAGCTAAATTTTGAACGGTTTCACAATTCGACGAAACTTGACCCATACGTTGGTCTAGACCCAAGCATTTGTGTAGTAAATTTGCTAAGCGTAATAATAACTACAAGTTAACATAAAAGGGAAACAAACTTACTTTAATAAAACCGTGCAAAATAGCTAAATTTTGAACGTTCTCAGAATTCGACGAAACCAGTCCCAAACGTTGATCTAGTCCCAAGCATTAATATGGTAAATTTTCTAAATGTAAAAATAACTACAAGTTAGTATAAAAGGGAAACAAACTTGTTTTAATAAACCGTGCAAAACAGCTAAATTTTGAGCATTCTCATAATTGGACGAAACTTGACCCAAACGTAGGTCTAGACCCAAGAGTTTGTGTTTTAAATTTTGTAAGCATAGTAATAACTACAAGTTAGTATAAAAGGGAAACAAACTTGTTTTAATAAAACCGTGCAAAACAGCTAACTTTTGAACGTTCTCAGAATTCAACAAAAGTTGACCCAATCGTTGGTCTAGACCCATCCATTTGTGTTGTAAATTTGCTAAGCGTAATAATAACTACAAGTTAGTATAAAAGGGAAACAAACTTGCTTTAATAAAACCGTGCAAAACAGCTAACTTTTGAACGTTCTCAGAATTCAACGAAACTTGACCCAATCGCAGGTCCAGACCCATCCATTTGTCTCGTAAATTTGCTAAGCGTAATAATAACTACAAGTTAGTATAAAAGCGAAACAAACTTGCTTTAATAAAATCGTGCAAAACAGCTAAATTTTGAACGTTTTCAGAATTTGACGAAACTTGACCCAAACGTTGGTCTAGACCCAAGCATTTGTGTTGTAAATTTGCTAAGCGTACTAATAACTACAAGTTAGCATAAAAGGAAAACAAACTTTCTTTAATAAAACCGTATAAAACAGCTAACTTTCGAACGTTCTCAGAATTCGAGAAACTTGACCCAATCGCAGGTCTAGACCCATCCATTTGTGTTGTAAATATGCTATGCGTAATAATAATTACAAGTTAGTATAAAAGGGAAACAAACTTGCTTTAATAAAACCGTGCAAAATAGCTAAATTTTGAACGTTCTCAAAATTCGACGAAACTTGACCCAAATGTTGGACTAGACCCAAGCATTTGTGTAGTAAATTTGCTAAGCGTAATAATAATTACAAGTTAGTTTAAAAGGGAAACAAACTTTGTTTAATAAAACCGTGCAAAACAGCTAAATTTCGAACGTTTTCAGAATTCGATGAAACTTGACCCAAACGTTGGTCTAGACCCAAGCATTTGTGTTGTAAATTTGCTAAACGTAATAATAACTACAAGTTAGTATAAAAGGGAAACAAAACTTATTTTAATGAAACCGTGCAAAACAGCTAAATTTTGAGGATTCTCAGAATTCGACGAAACTTGACCCAAACATATGTCTAGACCCAAGAGTTTGTGTGCTAAATTTTCTAAGTGTAATAATAACTACAAGTTAGTATAAAAGGGAAACAAACTTGTTTTAATAAAACCGTGCGAAACAGCTAACTTTTTAACGTTCTCATAATTCAACGAAACTTGACCCAATTGCAGGTCCAGACCCATCCATTTGTGTTGTAAATTTGCTAAGGGTAATACTAACTACGAGTTAGTATAAAAGCGAAACAAACTTGCTTTAATAAAATCGTGGATAACAGCTAAATTTTGAACGTTTTCAGAATTCGACGAAACTTGACCCAAACATTGGTCTAGACCCAACAATTTGTGTTGTAAATTTGCTAAGCGTACTAATAACTACAAGTTAGCATAAAAGGAAAACAAACTTTCTTTAATAAAACCGTATAAAACAACTAACTTTCGAACGTTCTCAGAATTCGAGAAACTTGACCCAATCGCAGGTCTAGACCCATCCATTTGTGTTGTAAATATGCTAAGCGTAATAATAACTACAAGTTAGTATAAAAGGCAAACAAACTTGCTTTAATAAAACCGTGCAAAATAGCTAAATTTTGAACGTTCTCAAAATTCGACGAAACTTGACCCAAACGTTGGTCTAGACCCAAGCATTTGTGTAGTAAATTTGCTAAGCGTAATAATAATTACAAGTTAGTTTAAAAGGGAAACAAACTTTGTTTAATAAAACCGTGCAAAACAACTAAATTTCGAACGTTTTCAGAATTCGACGAAACTTGACCCAAACGTTTGTCTAGACCCAAGCATTTGTGTTGTAAATTTGCTAAACGTAATAATAACTACAAGTTAGTATAAAAGGGAAACAAACGTGTTTTAATAAAACCGTGCAAAACAACTAAATTTTGACAATTCTCAGAATTCGACGAAACTTGACTCAAACATAGGTCTAGACCCAAGAGTTTGTGTGTTAAAGTTTCTAAGCGTAATAATAACTACAAGTTAGTATAAAAGGGAAACAAACTTGTTTTAATAAAACCGTGCGAAACAGCTAACTTTTACCGTTCTCATAATTCAACGAAACTTGACCCAATTTCAGGTCCAGACCCATCCATTTGTGTTGTAAATTTGCTAAGGGTAATACTAATTACAAGTTAGTATAAAACCGAAACAAACTTGCTTTAATAAAATCGTGCAAAACAGCTAAATTTTGAACGTTTTCAGAATTCGACGAAACTTGACCCAAACATTGGTCTAGACCCAAGCATTTCTGTTGTAAATTTGCTAAACGTAATAATAACTACAAGTTAGCACAAAAGGGAAACAAACTTGCTTTAATAAAACCGTGCAAAACAACTAAATATTGAACGTACTCAGAATTCGACGAACCTGTCCCAAACGTTGGTCTAGACCCAAGCATTAGTGTGGTAAATTTTCAAAGCGTAATAATAACTACAAGTTAGTATAAAAGCGAAACAAACTTGCTTTAATAAAATCGTGCAAAACAGCTAAATTTTGAACGTTTTCAGAATTCGACGAAACTTGACCCAGACATTGGTCTAGACCCAAGCATTTCTGTTGTAAATTTGCTAAGCGTAATAATAACTACAAGTTAGCATAAAAGGGCAACAAACTTGCTTTAATAAAATCGTGCAAAACAACTAAATTTTAAACGTACTCAGAATTCGACGAACCTGTCCCAAACGTTGGTCTGGACCCAAGCATTAGTGTGGTAAATTTCAAAGCGTAATAATAACTACAAGTTAAGTTAAAAGGGAAACAAACTTGCTTTAATAAAACCGTGCAAAACAGTTAAATTTTGAACGGTTTCACAATTCGACGAAACTTGACCCATACGTTGGTCTAGACCCAAGCATTTGTGTAGTAAATTTGCTAAGCGTAATAATAACTACAAGTTAACATAAAAGGGAAACAAACTTGCTTTAATAAAACCGTGCAAAACAGCTAAATTTTGAACGTTCTCAGAATTCGACGAAACCAGTCCCAAACGTTGATCTAGTCCCAAGCATTAGTATGGTAAATTTTCTAAATGTAAAAATAACTACAAGTTAGTATAAAAGGGAAACAAACTTGTTTTAATAAACCGTGCAAAACAGCTAAATTTTGAGCATTCTCATAATTGGACGAAACTTGACCCAAACGTAGGTCTAGACCCAAGAGTTTGTGTGTTAAATTTTGTAAGCATAGTAATAACTACAAGTTAGTATAAAAGGGAAACAAACTTGTTTTAATAAAACCGTGCAAAACAGCTAACTTTTGAACGTTCTCAGAATTCAACAAAAGTTGACCCAATCGTTGGTCTAGACCCATCCATTTGTGTTGTAAATTTGCTAAGCGTAATAATAACTACAAGTTAGTATAAAAGGGAAACAAACTTGCTTTAATAAAACCGTGCAAAACAGCTAACTTTTGAACGTTCTCAGAATTCAACGAAACTTGACCCAATCGCAGGTCCAGACCCATCCATTTGTCTCGTAAATTTGCTAAGCGTAATAATAACTACAAGTTAGTATAAAAGTGAAACAAACTTGCTTTAATAAAATCGTGCAAAACAGCTAAATTTTGAACGTTTTCAGAATTTGACGAAACCTGACCCAAACGTTGGTCTAGACCCAAGCATTTGTGTTGTAAATTTGCTAAGCGTACTAATAACTACAAGTTAGCATAAAAGGAAAACAAACTTTCTTTAATAAAACCGTATAAAACAGCTAACTTTCGAACGTTCTCAGAATTCGAGAAACTTGACCCAATCGCAGGTCTAGACCCATCCATTTGTGTTGTAAATATGCTATGCGTAATAATAATTACAAGTTAGTATAAAAGGGAAACAAACTTGCTTTAATAAAACCGTGCAAAATAGCTAAATTTTGAACGTTCTCAAAATTCGACGAAACTTGACCCAAATGTTGGACTAGACCCAAGCATTTGTGTAGTAAATTTGCTAAGCGTAATAATAATTACAAGTTAGTTTAAAAGGGAAACAAACTTTGTTTAATAAAACCGTGCAAAACAGCTAAATTTCGAACGTTTTCAGAATTCGATGAAACTTGACCCAAACGTTGGTCTAGACCCAAGCATTTGTGTTGTAAATTTGCTAAACGTAATAATAACTACAAGTTAGTATAAAAGGGAAACAAAACTTATTTTAATGAAACCGTGCAAAACAGCTAAATTTTGAGGATTCTCAGAATTCGACGAAACTTGACCCAAACATATGTCTAGACCCAAGAGTTTGTGTGCTAAATTTTCTAAGTGTAATAATAACTACAAGTTAGTATAAAAGGGAAACAAACTTGTTTTAATAAAACCGTGCGAAACAGCTAACTTTTTAACGTTCTCATAATTCAACGAAACTTGACCCAATTGCAGGTCCAGACCCATCCATTTGTGTTGTAAATTTGCTAAGGGTAATACTAACTACGAGTTAGTATAAAAGCGAAACAAACTTGCTTTAATAAAATCGTGGATAACAGCTAAATTTTGAACGTTTTCAGAATTCGACGAAACTTGACCCAAACATTGGTCTAGACCCAACAATTTGTGTTGTAAATTTGCTAAGCGTACTAATAACTACAAGTTAGCATAAAAGGAAAACAAACTTTCTTTAATAAAACCGTATAAAACAACTAACTTTCGAACGTTCTCAGAATTCGAGAAACTTGACCCAATCGCAGGTCTAGACCCATCCATTTGTGTTGTAAATATGCTAAGCGTAATAATAACTACAAGTTAGTATAAAAGGCAAACAAACTTGCTTTAATAAAACCGTGCAAAATAGCTAAATTTTGAACGTTCTCAAAATTCGACGAAACTTGACCCAAACGTTGGTCTAGACCCAAGCATTTGTGTAGTAAATTTGCTAAGCGTAATAATAATTACAAGTTAGTTTAAAAGGGAAACAAACTTTGTTTAATAAAACCGTGCAAAACAACTAAATTTCGAACGTTTTCAGAATTCGACGAAACTTGACCCAAACGTTTGTCTAGACCCAAGCATTTGTGTTGTAAATTTGCTAAACGTAATAATAACTACAAGTTAGTATAAAAGGGAAACAAACGTGTTTTAATAAAACCGTGCAAAACAACTAAATTTTGACAATTCTCAGAATTCGACGAAACTTGACTCAAACATAGGTCTAGACCCAAGAGTTTGTGTGTTAAAGTTTCTAAGCGTAATAATAACTACAAGTTAGTATAAAAGGGAAACAAACTTGTTTTAATAAAATCGTGCGAAACAGCTAACTTTTACCGTTCTCATAATTCAACGAAACTTGACCCAATTTCAGGTCCAGACCCATCCATTTGTGTTGTAAATTTGCTAAGGGTAATACTAATTACAAGTTAGTATAAAACCGAAACAAACTTGCTTTAATAAAATCGTGCAAAACAGCTAAATTTTGAACGTTTTCAGAATTCGACGAAACTTGACCCAAACATTGGTCTAGACCCAAGCATTTCTGTTGTAAATTTGCTAAACGTAATAATAACTACAAGTTAGCATAAAAGGGAAACAAACTTGCTTTAATAAAACCGTGCAAAACAACTAAATATTGAACGTACTCAGAATTCGACGAACCTGTCCCAAACGTTGGTCTAGACCCAAGCATTAGTGTGGTAAATTTTCAAAGCGTAATAATAACTACAAGTTAGTATAAAAGCGAAACAAACTTGCTTTAATAAAATCGTGCAAAACAGCTAAATTTTGAACGTTTTCAGAATTCGACGAAACTTGACCCAGACATTGGTCTAGACCCAAGCATTTCTGTTGTAAATTTGCTAAGCGTAATAATAACTACAAGTTAGCATAAAAGGGCAACAAACTTGCTTTAATAAAATCGTGCAAAACAACTAAATTTTAAACGTACTCAGAATTCGACGAACCTGTCCCAAACGTTGGTCTGGACCCAAGCATTAGTGTGGTAAATTTCAAAGCGTAATAATAACTACAAGTTAAGTTAAAAGGGAAACAAACTTGCTTTAATAAAACCGTGCAAAACAGCTAAATTTTGAACGGTTTCACAATTCGACGAAACTTGACCCATACGTTGGTCTAGACCCAAGCATTTGTGTAGTAAATTTGCTAAGCGTAATAATAACTACAAGTTAACATAAAAGGGAAACAAACTTGCTTTAATAAAACCGTGCAAAACAGCTAAATTTTGAACGTTCTCAGAATTCGACGAAACCAGTCCCAAACGTTGATCTAGTCCCAAGCATTAGTATGGTAAATTTTCTAAATGTAAAAATAACTACAAGTTAGTATAAAAGGGAAACAAACTTGTTTTAATAAACCGTGCAAAACAGCTAAATTTTGAGCATTCTCATAATTGGACGAAACTTGACCCAAACGTAGGTCTAGACCCAAGAGTTTGTGTGTTAAATTTTGTAAGCATAGTAATAACTACAAGTTAGTATAAAAGGGAAACAAACTTGTTTTAATAAAACCGTGCAAAACAGCTAACTTTTGAACGTTCTCAGAATTCAACAAAAGTTGACCCAATCGTTGGTCTAGACCCATCCATTTGTGTTGTAAATTTGCTAAGCGTAATAATAACTACAAGTTAGTATAAAAGGGAAACAAACTTGCTTTAATAAAACCGTGCAAAACAGCTAACTTTCGAACGTTCTCAGATTTCGAGAAACTTGACCCAATCGCAGGTCTAGACCCATCCATTTGTGTTGTAAATATGCTATGCGTAATAATAACTACAAGTTAGTATAAAAGCGAAACAAACTTGCTTTAATAAAATCGTGCAAAACAGCTAAATTTTGAACGTTTTCAGAATTCGATGAAACTTGACCCAAACGTTGGTCTAGACCCAAGCATTTGTATTGTAAATTTGCTAAGCATAATAATAACTACAAGTTAGTATATAAGGGAAACAAAATTTATTTTAATGAAACCGTGCAAAACAGCTAAATTTTGAGCATTTTCAGAATTCGACGAAACATGACCCAAACATATGTCTAGACCCAAGAGTTTGTGTGCTAAATTTTCTAAGCGTAATAATAACTACAAGTTAGTATAAAAGGGAAACAAACTTGTTTTAATAAAACCGTGTGAAACATCTAACTTTTTAACGTTCTCATAATTCAACGAAACTTGACCCAATTGCAGGTCCAGACCCATCCATTTGTGTTGTAAATTTGCTAAGGGTAATACTAACTACAAGTTAGTATAAAAGCGAAACAAACTTGCTTTAATAAAATCGTGGAAAACAGCTAAATTTTGAACGTTTTCAGAATTCGACGAAACTTGACCCAATTATTGGTCTAGAACCAAGCATTTGTGTTGTAAATTTGCTAAACGTACTAATAACTACAAGTTAGAATAAAAGGAAAACAAACTTTCTTTAATAAAATCGTATAAAACAACTAACTTTCGAACGTTCTCAGAATTTGAGAAACTTGACCCAATCGCAGGTCTAGACCCATCCATTTGTGTTGTAAATATGCTAAGTGTAATAATAACTACAAGTTAGTATAAAAGGCAAACAAACTTGCTTTAATAAAACCGTGCAAAATAGCTAAATTTTGAACGTTCTAAAAATTCGACGAAACTTGACCCAAACGTTGGTCTAGACCCAAGCATTTGTGTAGTAAATTTGCTAAGCGTAATAATAATTACAAGTTAGTTTAAAAGGGAAACATATTTGTTTAATAAAACCGTGCAAAACAGCTAAATTTTGAACGTTTTCAGAATTCGACGAAACTTGACCCAAACGTTTGTCTAGACCCAAGCATTTGTGTTGTAAATTTGCTAAACGTAATAATAACTACAAGTTAGTATAAAAGGGAAACAAACTTGTTTTAATAAAACCGTGCAAAACAGCTAAATTTTGACAGTTCTCAGAATTCGACGAAACTTGACTTAAACATAGGTCTAGACCCAAGAGTTTGTGTGTTAAATTTTCTAAGCGTAATAATAACTACAAGTTAGTATAAAAGGGAAACAAACTTGTTTTAATAAAACCGTGCAAAACAGCTAACTTTTACCGTTCTCATAATTCAACGAATCGTGACCCAATTGCAGGTCCAGACCCATCCATTTGTGTTGTAAATTTGCTAAGGGTAATACTAATTACAAGTTAGTATAAACCGAAACAAACTTGCTTTAATAAAATCGTGCAAAACAGCTAAATTTTGAACGTTTTCAGAATTCGACGAAGTTTGACCCAAACATTGGTCTAGACCCAAGCATTTCTGTTGTAAATTTGCTAAACGTAATAATAACTACAAGTTAGCATAAAAGGGAAACAAACTTGCTTTAATAAAACCGTGCAAAACAACTAAATATTGAACGTACTCAGAATTCGACGAACCTGTCCCAAACGTTGGTCTAGACCCAAGCATTAGTGTGGTAAATTTTCAAAGCGTAATAATAACTACAAGTTAGTATAAAAGCGAAACAAACTTGCTTTAATAAAATCGTGCAAAACAGCTAAATTTTGAACGTTTTCAGAATTCGACGAAACTTGACCCAGACATTGGTCTAGACCCAAGCATTTCTGTTGTAAATTTGCTAAGCGTAATAATAACTACAAGTTAGCATAAAAGGGCAACAAACTTGCTTTAATAAAATCGTGCAAAACAACTAAATTTTAAACGTACTCAGAATTCGACGAACCTGTCCCAAACGTTGGTCTGGACCCAAGCATTAGTGTGGTAAATTTCAAAGCGTAATAATAACTACAAGTTAAGTTAAAAGGGAAACAAACTTGCTTTAATAAAACCGTGCAAAACAGCTAAATTTTGAACGGTTTCACAATTCGACGAAACTTGACCCATACGTTGGTCTAGACCCAAGCATTTGTGTAGTAAATTTGCTAAGCGTAATAATAACTACAAGTTAACATAAAAGGGAAACAAACTTGCTTTAATAAAACCGTGCAAAACAGCTAAATTTTGAACGTTCTCAGAATTCGACGAAACCAGTCCCAAACGTTGATCTAGTCCCAAGCATTAGTATGGTAAATTTTCTAAATGTAAAAATAACTACAAGTTAGTATAAAAGGGAAACAAACTTGTTTTAATAAACCGTGCAAAACAGCTAAATTTTGAGCATTCTCATAATTGGACGAAACTTGACCCAAACGTAGGTCTAGACCCAAGAGTTTGTGTGTTAAATTTTGTAAGCATAGTAATAACTACAAGTTAGTATAAAAGGGAAACAAACTTGTTTTAATAAAACCGTGCAAAACAGCTAACTTTTGAACGTTCTCAGAATTCAACAAAAGTTGACCCAATCGTTGGTCTAGACCCATCCATTTGTGTTGTAAATTTGCTAAGCGTAATAATAACTACAAGTTAGTATAAAAGGGAAACAAACTTGCTTTAATAAAACCGTGCAAAACAGCTAACTTTCGAACGTTCTCAGATTTCGAGAAACTTGACCCAATCGCAGGTCTAGACCCATCCATTTGTGTTGTAAATATGCTATGCGTAATAATAACTACAAGTTAGTATAAAAGCGAAACAAACTTGCTTTAATAAAATCGTGCAAAACAGCTAAATTTTGAACGTTTTCAGAATTCGATGAAACTTGACCCAAACGTTGGTCTAGACCCAAGCATTTGTATTGTAAATTTGCTAAGCATAATAATAACTACAAGTTAGTATATAAGGGAAACAAAATTTATTTTAATGAAACCGTGCAAAACAGCTAAATTTTGAGCATTTTCAGAATTCGACGAAACATGACCCAAACATATGTCTAGACCCAAGAGTTTGTGTGCTAAATTTTCTAAGCGTAATAATAACTACAAGTTAGTATAAAAGGGAAACAAACTTGTTTTAATAAAACCGTGTGAAACATCTAACTTTTTAACGTTCTCATAATTCAACGAAACTTGACCCAATTGCAGGTCCAGACCCATCCATTTGTGTTGTAAATTTGCTAAGGGTAATACTAACTACAAGTTAGTATAAAAGCGAAACAAACTTGCTTTAATAAAATCGTGGAAAACAGCTAAATTTTGAACGTTTTCAGAATTCGACGAAACTTGACCCAATTATTGGTCTAGAACCAAGCATTTGTGTTGTAAATTTGCTAAACGTACTAATAACTACAAGTTAGAATAAAAGGAAAACAAACTTTCTTTAATAAAATCGTATAAAACAACTAACTTTCGAACGTTCTCAGAATTTGAGAAACTTGACCCAATCGCAGGTCTAGACCCATCCATTTGTGTTGTAAATATGCTAAGTGTAATAATAACTACAAGTTAGTATAAAAGGCAAACAAACTTGCTTTAATAAAACCGTGCAAAATAGCTAAATTTTGAACGTTCTAAAAATTCGACGAAACTTGACCCAAACGTTGGTCTAGACCCAAGCATTTGTGTAGTAAATTTGCTAAGCGTAATAATAATTACAAGTTAGTTTAAAAGGGAAACATATTTGTTTAATAAAACCGTGCAAAACAGCTAAATTTTGAACGTTTTCAGAATTCGACGAAACTTGACCCAAACGTTTGTCTAGACCCAAGCATTTGTGTTGTAAATTTGCTAAACGTAATAATAACTACAAGTTAGTATAAAAGGGAAACAAACTTGTTTTAATAAAACCGTGCAAAACAGCTAAATTTTGACAGTTCTCAGAATTCGACGAAACTTGACTCAAACATAGGTCTAGACCCAAGAGTTTGTGTGTTAAATTTTCTAAGCGTAATAATAACTACAAGTTAGTATAAAAGGGAAACAAACTTGTTTTAATAAAACCGTGCAAAACAGCTAACTTTTACCGTTCTCATAATTCAACGAATCGTGACCCAATTGCAGGTCCAGACCCATCCATTTGTGTTGTAAATTTGCTAAGGGTAATACTAATTACAAGTTAGTATAAACCGAAACAAACTTGCTTTAATAAAATCGTGCAAAACAGCTAAATTTTGAACGTTTTCAGAATTCGACGAAGTTTGACCCAAACATTGGTCTAGACCCAAGCATTTCTGTTGTAAATTTGCTAAACGTAATAATAACTACAAGTTAGCATAAAAGGGAAACAAACTTGCTTTAATAAAACCGTGCAAAACAACTAAATATTGAACGTACTCAGAATTCGACGAACCTGTCCCAAACGTTGGTCTAGACCCAAGCATTAGTGTGGTAAATTTTCAAAGCGTAATAATAACTACAAGTTAGTATAAAAGCGAAACAAACTTGCTTTAATAAAATCGTGCAAAACAGCTAAATTTTGAACGTTTTCAGAATTCGACGAAACTTGACCCAAACATTGGTCTAGACCCAAGCATTTCTGTTGTAAATTTGCTAAGCGTAATAATAACTACAAGTTAGCATAAAAGGGAAACAAACTTGCTTTAATAAAATCGTGCAAAACAACTAAATTTTAAACGTACTCAGAATTCGACGAACCTGTCCCAAACGTTGGTCTGGACCCAAGCATTAGTGTGGTAAATTTCAAAGCGTAATAATAACTACAAGTTAAGTTAAAAGGGAAACAAACTTGCTTTAATAAAACCGTGCAAAACAGCTAAATTTTGAACGGTTTCACAATTCGACGAAACTTGACCCATACGTTGGTCTAGACCCAAGCATTTGTGTAGTAAATTTGCTAAGCGTAATAATAACTACAAGTTAACATAAAAGGGAAACAAACTTGCTTTAATAAAACCGTGCAAAACAGCTAAATTTTGAACGTTCTCAGAATTCGACGAAACCAGTCCCAAACGTTGATCTAGTCCCAAGCATTAGTATGGTAAATTTTCTAAATGTAAAAATAACTACAAGTTAGTATAAAAGGGAAACAAACTTGTTTTAATAAACCGTGCAAAACAGCTAAATTTTGAGCATTCTCATAATTGGACGAAACTTGACCCAAACGTAGGTCTAGACCCAAGAGTTTGTGTGTTAAATTTTGTAAGCATAGTAATAACTACAAGTTAGTATAAAAGGGAAACAAACTTGTTTTAATAAAACCGTGCAAAACAGCTAACTTTTGAACGTTCTCAGAATTCAACAAAAGTTGACCCAATCGTTGGTCTAGACCCATCCATTTGTGTTGTAAATTTGCTAAGCGTAATAATAACTACAAGTTAGTATAAAAGGGAAACAAACTTGCTTTAATAAAACCGTGCAAAACAGCTAACTTTCGAACGTTCTCAGAATTCGAGAAACTTGACCCAATCGCAGGTCTAGACCCATCCATTTGTGTTGTAAATATGCTATGCGTAATAATAACTACAAGTTAGTATAAAAGCGAAACAAACTTGCTTTAATAAAATCGTGCAAAACAGCTAAATTTTGAACGTTTTCAGAATTTGACGAAACTTGACCCAAACGTTGGTCTAGACCCAAGCATTTGTGTTGTAAATTTGCTAAGCGTACTAATAACTACAAGTTAGCATAAAAGGAAAACAAACTTTCTTTAATAAAACCGTATAAAACAGCTAACTTTCGAACGTTCTCAGAATTCGAGAAACTTGACCCAATCGCAGGTCTAGACCCATCCATTTGTGTTGTAAATATGCTATGCGTAATAATAATTACAAGTTAGTATAAAAGGGAAACAAACTTGCTTTAATAAAACCGTGCAAAATAGCTAAATTTTGAACGTTCTCAAAATTCGACGAAACTTGACCCAAATGTTGGTCTAGACCCAAGCATTTGTGTAGTAAATTTGCTAAGCGTAATAATAATTACAAGTTAGTTTAAAAGGGAAACAAACTTTGTTTAATAAAACCGTGCAAAACAGCTAAATTTCGAACGTTTTCAGAATTCGATGAAACTTGACCCAAATGTTGGTCTAGACCCAAGCATTTGTGTTGTAAATTTGCTAAGCGTAATAATAACTACAAGTTAGTATAAAAGGGAAACAAAACTTATTTTAATGAAACCGTGCAAAACAGCTAAATTTTGAGGATTCTCAGAATTCGACGAAACTTGACCCAAACATATGTCTAGACCCAAGAGTTTGTGTGCTAAATTTTCTAAGCGTAATAATAACTACAAGTTAGTATAAAAGGGAAACAAACTTGTTTTAATAAAACCGTGCGAAACAGCTAACTTTTTAACGTTCTCATAATTCAACGAAACTTGACCCAATTGCAGGTCCAGACCCATCCATTTGTGTTGTAAATTTGCTAAGGGTAATACTAACTACGAGTTAGTATAAAAGCGAAACAAACTTGCTTTAATAAAATCGTGGATAACAGCTAAATTTTGAACGTTTTCAGAATTCGACGAAACTTGACCCAAACATTGGTCTAGACCCAACAATTTGTGTTGTAAATTTGCTAAGCGTACTAATAACTACAAGTTAGCATAAAAGGAAAACAAACTTTCTTTAATAAAACCGTATAAAACAACTAACTTTCGAACGTTCTCAGAATTCGAGAAACTTGACCCAATCGCAGGTCTAGACCCATCCATTTGTGTTGTAAATATGCTAAGCGTAATAATAACTACAAGTTAGTATAAAAGGCAAACAAACTTGCTTTAATAAAACCGTGCAAAATAGCTAAATTTTGAACGTTCTCAAAATTCGACGAAACTTGACCCAAACGTTGGTCTAGACCCAAGCATTTGTGTAGTAAATTTGCTAAGCGTAATAATAATTACAAGTTAGTTTAAAAGGGAAACAAACTTTGTTTAATAAAACCGTGCAAAACAACTAAATTTCGAACGTTTTCAGAATTCGACGAAACTTGACCCAAACGTTTGTCTAGACCCAAGCATTTGTGTTGTAAATTTGCTAAACGTAATTATAACTACAAGTTAGTATAAAAGGGAAACAAACTTGTTTTAATAAAACCGTGCAAAACAACTAAATTTTGACAATTCTCAGAATTCGACGAAACTTGACTCAAACATAGGTCTAGACCCAAGAGTTTGTGTGTTAAATTTTCTAAACGTAATAATAACTACAAGTTAGTATAAAAGGGAAACAAACTTGTTTTAATAAAACCGTGCGAAACAGCTAACTTTTACCGTTCTCATAATTCAACGAAACTTGACCCAATTTCAGGTCCAGACCCATCCATTTGTGTTGTAAATTTGCTAAGGGTAATACTAATTACAAGTTAGTATAAACCGAAACAAACTTGCTTTAATAAAATCGTGCAAAACAGCTAAATTTTGAACGTTTTCAGAATTCGACGAAACTTGACCCAAACATTGGTCTAGACCCAAGCATTTCTGTTGTAAATTTGCTAAACGTAATAATAACTACAAGTTAGCATAAAAGGGAAACAAACTTGCTTTAATAAAACCGTGCAAAACAACTAAATATTGAACGTACTCAGAATTCGACGAACCTGTCCCAAACGTTGGTCTAGACCCAAGCATTAGTGTGGTAAATTTTCAAAGCGTAATAATAACTACAAGTTAGTATAAAAGCGAAACAAACTTGCTTTAATAAAATCGTGCAAAACAGCTAAATTTTGAACGTTTTCAGAATTCGACGAAACTTGACCCAAACATTGGTCTAGACCCAAGCATTTCTGTTGTAAATTTGCTAAGCGTAATAATAACTACAAGTTAGCATAAAAGGGAAACAAAGTTGCTTTAATAAAACCGTGCAAAACAACTAAATTTTGAACGTACTCAGAATTCGACGAACCTGTCCCAAACGTTGGTCTAGACCCAAGCATTAGTGTGGTAAATTTTCAAAGCGTAATAATAACTACAAGTTAGTATAAAAGGGAAACAAACTTGCTTTAATAAAACCGTGCAAAACAGCTAAATTTTGAACGGTTTCACAATTCGACGAAACTTGACCCATACGTTGGTCTAGACCCAAGCATTTGTCTAGTAAATTTGCTAAGCGTAATAATAACTACAAGTTAGCATAAAAGGGAAACAAACTTGATTTAATAATACTGTGCAAAACAGCTAAATTTTGAACGTTATCAGAATTCGACGAAACCAGTCCCAAACGTTGGTCTAGTCCCAAGCATTAGTATGGTAAATTTTCTAAACGTAAAAATAACTACAAGTTAGTATAAAAGGGAAACAAACTTGTTTTAATAAACCGTGCAAAACAGCTAAATTTTGAGCATTCTCATAATTGGACGAAACTTGACCCAAACGTAGGTCTAGACCCAAGAGTTTGTGTGTTAAATTTTCTAAGCATAGTAATAACTACAAGTTAGTATAAAAGGGAAACAAACTTGTTTTAATAAATCCGTGCAAAACAGCTAACTTTTGAACGTTCTCAGAATTCAACAAAAGTTGACCCAATCGTTGGTCTAGACCCATCCATTTGTGTTGTAAATTTGCTAAGCGTAATAATAACTACAAGTTAGTATAAAAGGGAAACAAACTTGCTTTAATAAAACTGTGCAAAACAGCTAACTTTTGAACGTTCTCAGAATTCAACGAAACTTGACCCAATCGCAGGTCCAGACCCATCCATTTGTCTCGTAAATTTGCTAAGCGTAATAATAACTACAAGTTAGTATAAAAGCGAAACAAACTTGCTTTAATAAAATCGTGCAAAACAGCTAAATTTTGAACGTTTTCAGAATTTGACGAAACTTGACCAAAACGTTGGTCTAGATCCAACAATTGTGTTGTAAATTTGCTAAGCGTACTATTAACTACAAGTTAGCATAAAAGGAAAACAAACTTTCTTTAATAAAACCGTATAAAACAGCTAACTTTCGAACGTTCTCAGAATTCGAGAAAGTTGACCCAATCGCAGGTCTAGACCCATCCATTTGTGTTGTAAATATGCTGTGCGTAATAATAATTACAAGTTAGTATAAAAGGCAAACAAACTTGCTTTAATAAAACCGTGCAAAATAGCTAAATTTTGAACGTTCTCAAAATTCGACGAAACTTGACCCAAATGTTAGTCTAGACCAAAGCATTTGTGTAGTAAATTTGCTAAGCGTAATAATAACTACAAGTTAGTTTAAAAGGGAAACAAAATTTGTTTAATAAAACCGTGCAAAACAGCTAAATTTCGAACGTTTTCAGAATTCGATGAAACTTGACCCAAACGTTGGTCTAGACCCAAGCATTTGTGTTGTAAATTTGCTAAGCGTAATAATAACTACAAGTTAGTATAAAAGGGAAACAAAACTTATTTTAATGAAACCGTGCAAAACAGCTAAATTTTGAGCATTCTCAGAATTCGACGAAACTTGACCCAAACATATGTCTAGACCCAAGAGTTTGTGTGCTAAATTTTCTAAGCGTAATAATAACTACAAGTTAGTATAAAAGGGAAACAAACTTGTTTTAATAAAACCGTGCGAAACAGCTAACTTTTTAACGTTCTCATAATTCAACGAAACTTGACCCAATTGCAGGTCCAGACCCATCGATTTGTGTTGTAAATTTGCTAAGGATAATACTAACTACAAGTTAGTATAAAAGCGAAACAAACTTGCTTTAATAAAATCGTGGAAAACAGCTAAATTTTGAACGTTTTCAGAATTCGACGAAACTTCACCCAAACATTGGTCTAGACCCAAGCATTTGTGTTGTAAATTTGCTAAGCGTACTAATAACTACAAGTTAGCATAAAAGGAAAACAAACTTTCTTTAATAAAATCGTATAAAACAACTAACTTTCGAACGTTCTCATAATTCGAGAAACTTGACCCAATCGCAGGTCTAGACCCATCCATTTGTGTTGTAAATATGCTAAGCGTAATAATAACTACAAGTTAGTATAAAAGGCAAACAAACTTGCTTTAATAAAACCGTGCAAAATAGCAAAATTTTGAACGTTCTCAAAATTCGACGAAACTTGACCCAAACGTTGGTCTAGACCAAAGCATTTGTGTAGTAAATTTGCTAAGCGTAATAATAATTACAAATTAGTTTAAAAGGGAAACAAACTTTGTTTAATAAAACCGTGCAAAACAGCTAAATTTCGAACGTTTTCATAATTCGACGAAACTTGACGCAAACGTTTGTCTAGACCCAAGCATTTGTGTTGTAAATTTGCTAAACGTAATAATAACTACAAGTTAGTATAAAAGGGAAACAAACTTATTTTAATAAAACCGTGCAAAACAGCTAAATTTTGACAATTCTCAGAATTCGACGAAACTTGACTCAAACATAGGTCTAGACCCAAGAGTTTGTGTGTTAAATTTTCTAAGCGTAATAATAACTACAAGTTAGTATAAAAGGGAAACAAACTTGATTTAATAAAACCGTGCAAAACAGCTGACTTTTACCGTTCTAATAATTCAGCGAAACTTGACCCAATTGCAGGTCCAGACCCATCCATTTGTGTTGTAAATTTGCTAAGGGTAATACTAATTACAAGTTAGTATAAAACCGAAACAAACTTGCTTTAATAAAATCGTGCAAAACAGCTAAATTTTTAACGTTTTCAGAATTCGACGAAACTTGACCCAAACATTGGTCTAGACCCAAGCATTTCTGTTGTAAATTTGCTAAGCGTAATAATAACTACAAGTTAGCATAAAAGGGAAACAAACTTGCTTTAATAAAACCGTGCAAAACAACTAAATTTTGAACGTACTCAGAATTCGAAGAACCTGTCCCAAACGTTGGTCTAGACCCAAGCATTAGTGTGGTAAATTTTCAAAGCATAATAATAACTACAAGTTAGTATAAAAGGGAAACAAACTTGCTTTAATAAAACCGTGCAAAACAGCTAAATTTTGAACGGTTTCACAATTCGACGAAACTTGACCCATACGTTGGTCTAGACCCAAGCATTTGTGTAGTAAATTTGCTAAGTGTAATAATAACTACAAGTTAGCATAAAAGGGAAACAAACTTGCTTTAATAAAACCGTGCAAAACAGCTAAATTTTGAACGTTATCAGAATTCGACGAAACCAGTCCCAAACGTTGGTCTAGTCCCAAGCATTAGTATGGTAAATTTTCTAAACGTAAAAATAACTACAAGTTAGTATAAAAGGGAAACAAACTTGTTTTAATAAACCGTGCAAAATAGCTAAATTTTGAGCATTCTCATAATTGGACGAAACTTGACCCAAAACGTAGGTCTAGACCCAAGAGTTTGTGTGTTAAATTTTCTAAGCATAGTAATAACTACAAGTTAGTATAAAAGGAAAACAAACTTGTTTTAATAAAACCGTGCAAAACAGCTAACTTTTGAACGTTCTCAGAATTCAACAAAAGTTGACCCAATCGTTGGTCTAGACCCATCCATTTGTGTTGTAAATTTGCTAAGCGTAATAATAACTACAAGTTAGTATAAAAGGGAAACAAACTTGCTTTAATAAAACCGTGCAAAACAGCTAACTTTTGAACGTTCTTAGAATTCAACGAAACTTGACCCAATCGCAGGTCCAGACCCACCCATTTGTCTCGTAAATTTGCTAAGCGTAATAATAACTACAAGTTAGTATAAAAGCGAAACAAACTTGCTTTAATAAAATCGTGCAAAACAGTTAAATTTTGAACGTTTTCAGAATTTGACGAAACTTGACCCAAACGTTGGTCTAGACCCAACAATTGTGTTGTAAATTTGCTAAGCGTACTATTAACTACAAGTTAGCATAAAAGGAAAACAAACTTTCTTTAATAAAACCGTATAAAACAGCTAACTTTCGAACGTTCTCAGAATTCGAGAAACTTGACCCAATCGCAGGTCTAGACCCATCCATTTGTGTTGTAAATATGCTATTCGTAATAATAATTACAAGTTAGTATAAAAGGAAAACAAACTTGCTTTAATAAAACCGTGCAAAATAGCTAAATTTTGAACGTTCTCAAAATTCGACGAAACTTGACCCAAACGTTGGTCTAGACCTAAGCATTTGTGTAGTAAATTTGCTAAGCGTAATAATAATTACAAGTTAGTTTAAAAGGGAAACAAATTTGTTTAATAAAACCGTGAAAAACAGCTAAATTTCGAACGTTTTCAGAATTCGACGAAACTTGACCCAAACGTTTGTCTAGACCCAAGCATTTGTGTTGTAAATCTGCTAAACGTAATAATAACTACAAGTTAGTATAAAAGGGAAACAAACTTGTTTTAATAAAACCGTGCAAAACAGCTAAATTTTGACAATTCTCAGAATTCGACGAAACTTGACTCAAATATAGGTCTAGACCCAAGAGTTTGTGTGTTAAATTTTCTAAGCGTAATAATAACTACAAGTTAGTATAAAAGGGAAACAAAGTTGTTTTAATAAAACCGTGCAAAACAGCTAACTTTTACCGTTCTCATAATTCAACGAATCGTGACCCAATTGCAGGTCCAGACCCATCCATTTGTGTTGTAAATTTGCTAAGGGTAATACTAATTACAAGTTAGTATAAAACCGAGACAAACTTGCTTTAATAAAATCGTGCAAAACAGCTAAATTTTGAACGTTTTCAGAATTCGACGAAACTTGACCCAAACATTGGTCTAGACCCAAGCATTTCTGTTGTAAATTTGCTAAGCGTAATAATAACTACAAGTTAGCATAAAAGGGAAACAAACTTGCTTTAATAAAACCGTGCAAAACAATTAAATTTTGAACGTACTCAGAATTCGACGAACCTGTCCCAAACGTTGGTCTAGACCCAAGCATTAGTGTGGTAAATTTTCAAAGCGTAATAATAACTACAAGTTAGTATAAAAGCGAAACAAACTTCCTTTAATAAAATCGTGCAAAACAGCTAAGTTTTGAACGTTTTCAGAATTCGACGAAACTTGACCCAGACATTGGTCTAGACCCAAGCATTTCTGTTGTAAATTTGCTAAGCGTAATAATAACTACAAGTTAGCATAAAAGGGAAACAAACTTGCTTTAATAAAATCGTGCAAAACAACTAAATTTTAAACGTACTCAGAATTCGACGAACCTGTCCCAAACGTTGGTCTGGACCCAAGCATTAGTGTGGTAAATTTCAAAGCGTAATAATAACTACAAGTTAAGTTAAAAGGGAAACAAACTTGCTTTAATAAAACCGTGCAAAACAGCTAAATTTTGAACGGTTTCACAATTCGACGAAACTTGACCCATACGTTGGTCTAGACCCAAGCATTTGTGTAGTAAATTTGCTAAGCGTAATAATTACTACAAGTTAGCATAAAAGGGAAACAAACTTGCTTTAATAAAACCGTGCAAAACAGCTAAATTTTGAACGTTCTCAGAATTCGACGAAACCAGTCCCAAACGTTGATCTAGTCCCAAGCATTAGTATGGTAAATTTTCTAAACGTAAAAATAACTACAAGTTAGTATAAAAGGGAAACAAACTTGTTTTAATAAACCGTGCAAAACAGCTAAATTTTGAGCATTCTCATAATTGGACGAAACTTGACCCAAACGTAGGTCTAGACCCAAGAGTTTGTGTGTTAAATTTTGTAAGCATAGTAATAACTACAAGTTAGTATAAAAGGGAAACAAACTTGTTTTAATAAAACCGTGCAAAACAGCTAACTTTTGAACGTTCTCAGAATTCAACAAAAGTTGACCCAAACGTTGGTCTAGACCCAAGCATTAGTGTGGTAAATTTTCAAAGCGTAATAATAACTACAAGTTAGTATAAAAGGGAAACAAACTTGCTTTAATAAAACCGTGCAAAACAGCTAACTTTTGAACGTTCTCAGAATTCAACGAAACTTGACCCAATCGCAGGTCCAGACCCATCCATTTGTCTCGTAAATTTGCTAAGCGTAATAATAACTACAAGTTAATATAAAAGCGAAACAAACTTGCTTTAATAAAATCGTGCAAAACAGCTAAATTTTGAACGTTTTCAGAACTTGACGAAACTTGACCCAAACGTTGGTCTAGACCCAAGCATTTGTGTTGTAAATTTGCTAAGCGTACTAATAACTACAAGTTAGCATAAAAGGAAAACAAACTTTCTTTAATAAAACCGTATAAAACAGCTAACTTTCGAACGTTCTCAGAATTCGAGAAACTTGACCCAATCGCAGGTCTAGACCCATCCATTTGTGTTGTAAATATGCTATGCGTAATAATAATTACAAGTTAGTATAAAAGAGAAACAAACTTGCTTTAATAAAACCGTGCAAAATAGCTAAATTTTGAACGTTCTCAAAATTCGACGAAATTTGACCCAAATGTTGGTCTAGACCCAAGCATTTGTGTAGTAAATTTGCTAAGCGTAATAATAATTACAAGTTAGTTTAAAAGGGAAACAAACTTTGTTTAATAAAACCGTGCAAAACAGCTAAATTTCGAACGTTTTCAGAATTCGATGAAACTTGACCCAAACGTTGGTCTAGACCCAAGCATTTGTGTTGTAAATTTGCTAAGCGTAATAATAACTACAAGTTAGTATAAAAGGGAAACAAAACTTATTTTAATGAAACCGTGCAAAACAGCTAAATTATGAGGATTCTCAGAATTCGACGAAACTTGACCCAAACATATGTCTAGACCCAAGAGTTTGTGTGCTAAATTTTCTAAGCGTAATAATAACTACAAGTTAGTATAAAAGGGAAATAAACTTGTTTTAATAAAACCGTGCGAAACAGCTAACTTTTTAACGTTCTCATAATTCAACGAAACTTGACCCAATTGCTCGTCCAGATCCATCCATTTATGTTGTAAATTTGCTAAGGGTAATACTAACTACAAGTTAGTATAAAAGCGAAACAAACTTGCTTTAATAAAATCGTGGAAAACAGCAAAATTTTGAACGTTTTCAGAATTCGACGAAACTTGACCCAAACATTGGTCTAGACCCAAGCATTTGTGTTGTAAATTTGCTAAGCGTACTAATAACTACAAGTTAGCATAAAAGGAAAACAAACTTTCTTTAATAAAATCGTATAAAACAACTAACTTTCGAACGTTCTCAGAATTCGAGAAACTTGACCCAATCGCAGGTCTAGACCCAAGCATTTGTGTAGTAAATTTGCTAAGCGTAATAATAATTACAAGTTAGTTTAAAAGGGAAACAAACTTTGTTTAATAAAACCGTGCAAAACAGCTAAATTTCGAACGTTTTCAGAATTCGATGAAACTTGACCCAAACGTTGGTTTAGACCCAAGCATTTGTGTTGTAAATTTGCTAAGCGTAATAATAACTACAAGTTAGTATAAAAGGGAAACAAAACTTATTTTAATGAAACCGTGCAAAACAGCTAAATTTTGAGGATTCTCAGAATTCGACGAAACTTGACCCAAACATATGTCTAGACCCAAGAGTTTGTGTGCTAAATTTTCTAAGCGTAATAATAACTACAAGTTAGTATAAAAGGGAAACAAACTTGTTTTAATAAAACCGTGCGAAACAGCTAACTTTTTAACGTTCTCATAATTCAACGAAACTTGACCCAATTGCTGGTCCAGACCCATCCATTTGTGTTGTAAATTTGCTAAGGGTAATACTAACTACAAGTTAGTATAAAAGCGAAACAAACTTGCTTTAATAAAATCGTGGATAACAGCTAAATTTTGAACGTTTTCAGAATTCGACGAAACTTGACCCAATTATTGGTCTAGAACCAAGCATTTGTGTTGTAAATTTGCTAAACGTACTAATAACTACAAGTTAGCATAAAAGGAAAACAAACTTTCTTTAATAAAATCGTATAAAACAACTAACTTTCGAACGTTCTCAGAATTTGAGAAACTTGACCCAATCGCAGGTCTAGACCCATCCATTTGTGTTGTAAATATGCTAAGTGTAATAATAACTACAAGTTAGTATAAAAGGCAAACAAACTTGCTTTAATAAAACCGTGCAAAATAGCTAAATTTTGAACGTTCTCAAAATTCGACGAAACTTGACCCAAACGTTGGTCTAGACCCAAGCATTTGTGTAGTAAATTTGCTAAGCGTAATAATAATTACAAGTTAGTTTAAAAGGGAAACAAATTTGTTTAATAAAACCGTGCAAAACAGCTAAATTTCGAACGTTTTCAGAATTCGACGAAACTTGACCCAAACGTTTGTCTAGACCCAAGCATTTGTGTTGTAAATTTGCTAAACGTAATAATAACTACAAGTTAGTATAAAAGGGAAACAAACTTGTTTTAATAAAACCGTGCAAAACAGCTAAATTTTGACAATTCTCAGAATTCGACGAAACTTGACTCAAACATAGGTCTAGACCCAAGAGTTTGTGTGTTAAATTTTCTAAGCGTAATAATAACTACAAGTTAGTATAAAAGGGAAACAAACTTGTTTTAATAAAACCGTGCAAAACAGCTAACTTTTACCGTTCTCATAATTCAACGAATCGTGACCCAATTGCAGGTCCAGACCCATCCATTTGTGTTGTAAATTTGCTAAGGGTAATACTAATTACAAGTTAGTATAAAACCGAGACAAACTTGCTTTAATAAAATCGTGCAAAACAGCTAAATTTTGAACGTTTTCAGAATTCGACGAAACTTGACCCAAACATTGGTCTAGACCCAAGCATTTCTGTTGTAAATTTGCTAAGCGTAATAATAACTACAAGTTAGCATAAAAGGGAAACAAACTTGCTTTAATAAAACCGTGCAAAACAATTAAATTTTGAACGTACTCAGAATTCGACGAACCTGTCCCAAACGTTGGTCTAGACCCAAGCATTAGTGTGGTAAATTTTCAAAGCGTAATAATAACTACAAGTTAGTATAAAAGCGAAACAAACTTCCTTTAATAAAATCGTGCAAAACAACTAAATTTTGAACGTTTTCAGAATTCGACGAAACTTGACCCAAACATTGGTCTAGACCCAAGCATTTCTGTTGTAAATTTGCTAAGCGTAATAATAACTACAAGTTAGCATAAAAGGGAAACAAACTTGCTTTAATAAAATCGTGCAAAACAACTAAATTTTAAACGTACTCAGAATTCGACGAACCTGTCCCAAACGTTGGTCTGGACCCAAGCATTAGTGTGGTAAATTTCAAAGCGTAATAATAACTACAAGTTAAGTTAAAAGGGAAACAAACTTGCTTTAATAAAACCGTGCAAAACAGCTAAATTTTGAACGGTTTCACAATTCGACGAAACTTGACCCATACGTTGGTCTAGACCCAAGCATTTGTGTAGTAAATTTGCTAAGCGTAATAATAACTACAAGTTAGCATAAAAGGAAAACAAACTTGCTTTAATAAAACCGTGCAAAACAGCTAAATTTTGAACGTTCTCAGAATTCGACGAAACCAGTCCCAAACGTTGATCTAGTCCCAAGCATTAGTATGGTAAATTTTCTAAACGTAAAAATAACTACAAGTTAGTATAAAAGGGAAACAAACTTGTTTTAATAAACCGTGCAAAACAGCTAAATTTTGAGCATTCTCATAATTGGACGAAACTTGACCCAAACGTAGGTCTAGACCCAAGAGTTTGTGTGTTAAATTTTGTAAGCATAGTAATAACTACAAGTTAGTATAAAAGGGAAACAAACTTGTTTTAATAAAACCGTGCAAAACAGCTAACTTTTGAACGTTCTCAGAATTCAACAAAAGTTGACCCAAACGTTGGTCTAGACCCAAGCATTAGTGTGGTAAATTTTCAAAGCGTAATAATAACTACAAGTTAGTATAAAAGGGAAACAAACTTGCTTTAATAAAACCGTGCAAAACAGCTAACTTTTGAACGTTCTCAGAATTCAACGAAACTTGACCCAATCGCAGGTCCAGACCCATCCATTTGTCTCGTAAATTTGCTAAGCGTAATAATAACTACAAGTTAATATAAAAGCGAAACAAACTTGCTTTAATAAAATCGTGCAAAACAGCTAAATTTTGAACGTTTTCAGAACTTGACGAAACTTGACCCAAACGTTGGTCTAGACCCAAGCATTTGTGTTGTAAATTTGCTAAGCGTACTAATAACTACAAGTTAGCATAAAAGGAAAACAAACTTTCTTTAATAAAACCGTATAAAACAGCTAACTTTCGAACGTTCTCAGAATTCGAGAAACTTGACCCAATCGCAGGTCTAGACCCATCCATTTGTGTTGTAAATATGCTATGCGTAATAATAATTACAAGTTAGTATAAAAGAGAAACAAACTTGCTTTAATAAAACCGTGCAAAATAGCTAAATTTTGAACGTTCTCAAAATTCGACGAAATTTGACCCAAATGTTGGTCTAGACCCAAGCATTTGTGTAGTAAATTTGCTAAGCGTAATAATAATTACAAGTTAGTTTAAAAGGGAAACAAACTTTGTTTAATAAAACCGTGCAAAACAGCTAAATTTCGAACGTTTTCAGAATTCGATGAAACTTGACCCAAACGTTGGTCTAGACCCAAGCATTTGTGTTGTAAATTTGCTAAGCGTAATAATAACTACAAGTTAGCATAAAAGGGAAACAAACTTGCTTTAATAAAACCGTGCAAAACAATTAAATTTTGAACGTACTCAGAATTCGACGAACCTGTCCCAAACGTTGGTCTAGACCCAAGCATTAGTGTGGTAAATTTTCAAAGCGTAATAATAACTACAAGTTAGTATAAAAGGGAAACAAACTTGCTTTAATAAAACCGTGCAAAACAGCTAACTTTTGAACGTTCTCAGAATTCAACGAAACTTGACCCAATCGCAGGTCCAGACCCATCCATTTGTCTCGTAAATTTGCTAAGCGTAATAATAACTACAAGTTAATATAAAAGCGAAACAAACTTGCTTTAATAAAATCGTGCAAAACAGCTAAATTTTGAACGTTTTCAGAACTTGACGAAACTTGACCCAAACGTTGGTCTAGACCCAAGCATTTGTGTTGTAAATTTGCTAAGCGTACTAATAACTACAAGTTAGCATAAAAGGAAAACAAACTTTCTTTAATAAAACCGTATAAAACAGCTAACTTTCGAACGTTCTCAGAATTCGAGAAACTTGACCCAATCGCAGGTCTAGACCCATCCATTTGTGTTGTAAATATGCTATGCGTAATAATAATTACAAGTTAGTATAAAAGGGAAACAAACTTGCTTTAATAAAACCGTGCAAAATAGCTAAATTTTGAACGTTCTCAAAATTCGACGAAATTTGACCCAAATGTTGGTCTAGACCCAAGCATTTGTGTAGTAAATTTGCTAAGCGTAATAATAATTACAAGTTAGTTTAAAAGGGAAACAAACTTTGTTTAATAAAACCGTGCAAAACAGCTAAATTTCGAACGTTTTCAGAATTCGATGAAACTTGACCCAAACGTTGGTCTAGACCCAAGCATTTGTGTTGTAAATTTGCTAAGCGTAATAATAACTACAAGTTAGTATAAAAGGGAAACAAAACTTATTTTAATGAAACCGTGCAAAACAGCTAAATTTTGAGGATTCTCAGAATTCGACGAAACTTGACCCAAACATATGTCTAGACCCAAGAGTTTGTGTGCTAAATTTTCTAAGCGTAATAATAACTACAAGTTAGTATAAAAGGGAAACAAACTTGTTTTAATAAAACCGTGCGAAACAGCTAACTTTTTAACGTTCTCATAATTCAACGAAACTTGACCCAATTGCTGGTCCAGACCCATCCATTTATGTTGTAAATTTGCTAAGGGTAATAGTAACTACAAGTTAGTATAAAAGCGAAACAAACTTGCTTTAATAAAATCGTGGAAAACAGCAAAATTTTGAACGTTTTCAGAATTCGACGAAACTTGACCCAAACATTGGTCTAGACCCAAGCATTTGTGTTGAAAATTTGCTAAGCGTACTAATAACTACAAGTTAGCATAAAAGAAAAACAAACTTTCTTTAATAAAATCGTATAAAACAACTAACTTTCGAACGTTCTCAGAATTCGAGAAACTTGACCCAATCGCAGGTCTAGACCCATCCATTTGTGTTGTAAATATGCTAAGCGTAATAATAACTACAAGTTAGTATAAAAGGCAAACAAACTTGCTTTAATAAAACCGTGCAAAATAGCTAAATTTTGAACGTTCTCAAAATTCGACGAAACTTGACACAAACGTTGGTCTAGACCCAAGCATTTGTGTAGTAAATTTGCTAAGCGTAATAATAATTATAAGTTAGTTTAAAAGGGAAACAAACTTTGTTTAATAAAACCGTGCAAAACAGCTAAATTTCGAACGTTTTCAGAATTCGACGAAACTTGACCCAAACGTTTGTCTAGACCCAAGCATTTGTGTTGTAAATTTGCTAACGTAATAATAACTACAAGTTAGTATAAAAGGGAAACAAACTTGTTTTAATAAAACCGTGCAAAACAGCTAAATTTTGACAATTCTCAGAATTCGACGAAACTTGACTCAAACATAGGTCTAGACCCAAGAGTTTGTGTGTTAAATTTTCTAAGCGTAATAATAACTACAAGTTAGTATAAAAGGGAAACAAACTTGTTTTAATAAAACCGTGCAAAACAGCTAACTTTTACCGTTCTCATAATTCAACGAAACTTGGCCCAATTGCAGGTCCAGACCCATCCATTTGTGTTGTAAATTTGCTAAGGGTAATACTAGTTACAAGTTAGTATAAAAGCGAAACAAACTTGCTTTAATAAAATCGTGCAAAACAGCTAAATTTTGAACGTTTTCAGAATTCGACGAAACTTGACCCAAACATTGGTCTAGACCCAAGCATTTCTGTTGTAAATTTGTTAAGTGTAATAATAACTGCAAGTTAGCATAAAAGGGAAACAAACTTGCTTTAATAAAACCGTGCAAAACAACTAAATTTTGAACGTACTCAGAATTCGACGAACCTGTCCGAAACGTTGGTCTAGACCCAAGCATTAGTGTGGTAAATTTTCAAAGCGTAATAATAACTAAAAGTTAGTATAAAAGCGAAACAAACTTGCTTTAATAAAATCGTGGAAAACAGCAAAATTTTGAACGTTTTCAGAATTCGACGAAACTTGACCCAAACATTGGTCTAGACCCAAGCATTTGTGTTGTAAATTTGCTAAGCGTACTAATAACTACAAGTTAGCATAAAAGGAAAACAAACTTTCTTTAATAAAATCGTATAAAACAACTAACTTTCGAACGTTCTCAGAATTCGAGAAACTTGACCCAATCGCAGGTCTAGACCCATCCATTTGTGTTGTAAATATGCTAAGCGTAATAATAACTACAAGTTAGTATAAAAGGCAAACAAACTTGCTTTAATAAAACCGTGCAAAATAGCTAAATTTTGAACGTTCTCAAAATTCGACGAAACTTGACACAAACGTTGGTCTAGACCAAAGCATTTGTGTAGTAAATTTGCTAAGCGTAATAATAATTATAAGTTAGTTTAAAAGGGAAACAAACTTTGTTTAATAAAACCGTGCAAAACAGCTAAATTTCGAACGTTTTCAGAATTCGACGAAACTTGACCCAAACGTTTGTCTAGACCCAAGCATTTGTGTTGTAAATTTGCTAACGTAATAATAACTACAAGTTAGTATAAAAGGGAAACAAACTTGTTTTAATAAAACCGTGCAAAACAGCTAAATTTTGACAATTCTCAGAATTCGACGAAACTTGACTCAAACATAGGTCTAGACCCAAGAGTTTGTGTGTTAAATTTTCTAAGCGTAATAATAACTACAAGTTAGTATAAAAAGGAAACAAACTTGTTTTAATAAAACCGTGCAAAACAGCTAACTTTTACCGTTCTCATAATTCAACGAAACTTGGCCCAATTGCAGGTCCAGACCCATCCATTTGTGTTGTAAATTTGCTAAGGGTAATACTAGTTACAAGTTAGTATAAAAGCGAAACAAACTTGCTTTAATAAAATCGTGCAAAACAGCTAAATTTTGAACGTTTTCAGAATTCGACGAAACTTGACCCAAACATTGGTCTAGACCCAAGCATTTCTGTTGTAAATTTGTTAAGTGTAATAATAACTGCAAGTTAGCATAAAAGGGAAACAAACTTGCTTTAATAAAACCGTGCAAAACAACTAAATTTTGAACGTACTCAGAATTCGACGAACCTGTCCGAAACGTTGGTCTAGACCCAAGCATTAGTGTGGTAAATTTTCAAAGCGTAATAATAACTAAAAGTTAGTATAAAAGCGAAACAAACTTGCTTTAATAAAATCGTGGAAAACAGCAAAATTTTGAACGTTTTCAGAATTCGACGAAACTTGACCCAAACATTGGTCTAGACCCAAGCATTTGTGTTGTAAATTTGCTAAGCGTACTAATAACTACAAGTTAGCATAAAAGGAAAACAAACTTTCTTTAATAAAATCGTATAAAACAACTAACTTTCGAACGTTCTCAGAATTCGAGAAACTTGACCCAATCGCAGGTCTAGACCCATCCATTTGTGTTGTAAATATGCTAAGCGTAATAATAACTACAAGTTAGTATAAAAGGCAAACAAACTTGCTTTAATAAAACCGTGCAAAATAGCTAAATTTTGAACGTTCTCAAAATTCGACGAAACTTGACACAAACGTTGGTCTAGACCCAAGCATTTGTGTAGTAAATTTGCTAAGCGTAATAATAATTATAAGTTAGTTTAAAAGGGAAACAAACTTTGTTTAATAAAACCGTGCAAAACAGCTAAATTTCGAACGTTTTCAGAATTCGACGAAACTTGACCCAAACGTTTGTCTAGACCCAAGCATTTGTGTTGTAAATTTGCTAACGTAATAATAACTACAAGTTAGTATAAAAGGGAAACAAACTTGTTTTAATAAAACCGTGCAAAACAGCTAAATTTTGACAATTCTCAGAATTCGACGAAACTTGACTCAAACATAGGTCTAGACCCAAGAGTTTGTGTGTTAAATTTTCTAAGCGTAATAATAACTACAAGTTAGTATAAAAGGGAAACAAACTTGTTTTAATAAAACCGTGCAAAACAGCTAACTTTTACCGTTCTCATAATTCAACGAAACTTGGCCCAATTGCAGGTCCAGACCCATCCATTTGTGTTGTAAATTTGCTAAGGGTAATACTAGTTACAAGTTAGTATAAAAGCGAAACAAACTTGCTTTAATAAAATCGTGCAAAACAGCTAAATTTTGAACGTTTTCAGAATTCGACGAAACTTGACCCAAACATTGGTCTAGACCCAAGCATTTCTGTTGTAAATTTGTTAAGTGTAATAATAACTGCAAGTTAGCATAAAAGGGAAACAAACTTGCTTTAATAAAACCGTGCAAAACAACTAAATTTTGAACGTACTCAGAATTCGACGAACCTGTCCGAAACGTTGGTCTAGACCCAAGCATTAGTGTGGTAAATTTTCAAAGCGTAATAATAACTAAAAGTTAGTATAAAAGCGAAACAAACTTGCTTTAATAAAATCGTGGAAAACAGCAAAATTTTGAACGTTTTCAGAATTCGACGAAACTTGACCCAAACATTGGTCTAGACCCAAGCATTTGTGTTGTAAATTTGCTAAGCGTACTAATAACTACAAGTTAGCATAAAAGGAAAACAAACTTTCTTTAATAAAATCGTATAAAACAACTAACTTTCGAACGTTCTCAGAATTCGAGAAACTTGACCCAATCGCAGGTCTAGACCCATCCATTTGTGTTGTAAATATGCTAAGCGTAATAATAACTACAAGTTAGTATAAAAGGCAAACAAACTTGCTTTAATAAAACCGTGCAAAATAGCTAAATTTTGAACGTTCTCAAAATTCGACGAAACTTGACACAAACGTTGGTCTAGACCCAAGCATTTGTGTAGTAAATTTGCTAAGCGTAATAATAATTATAAGTTAGTTTAAAAGGGAAACAAACTTTGTTTAATAAAACCGTGCAAAACAGCTAAATTTCGAACGTTTTCAGAATTCGACGAAACTTGACCCAAACGTTTGTCTAGACCCAAGCATTTGTGTTGTAAATTTGCTAACGTAATAATAACTACAAGTTAGTATAAAAGGGAAACAAACTTGTTTTAATAAAACCGTGCAAAACAGCTAAATTTTGACAATTCTCAGAATTCGACGAAACTTGACTCAAACATAGGTCTAGACCCAAGAGTTTGTGTGTTAAATTTTCTAAGCGTAATAATAACTACAAGTTAGTATAAAAGGGAAACAAACTTGTTTTAATAAAACCGTGCAAAACAGCTAACTTTTACCGTTCTCATAATTCAACGAAACTTGGCCCAATTGCAGGTCCAGACCCATCCATTTGTGTTGTAAATTTGCTAAGGGTAATACTAGTTACAAGTTAGTATAAAAGCGAAACAAACTTGCTTTAATAAAATCGTGCAAAACAGCTAAATTTTGAACGTTTTCAGAATTCGACGAAACTTGACCCAAACATTGGTCTAGACCCAAGCATTTCTGTTGTAAATTTGTTAAGTGTAATAATAACTGCAAGTTAGCATAAAAGGGAAACAAACTTGCTTTAATAAAACCGTGCAAAACAACTAAATTTTGAACGTACTCAGAATTCGACGAACCTGTCCGAAACGTTGGTCTAGACCCAAGCATTAGTGTGGTAAATTTTCAAAGCGTAATAATAACTAAAAGTTAGTATAAAAGCGAAACAAACTTGCTTTAATAAAATCGTGGAAAACAGCAAAATTTTGAACGTTTTCAGAATTCGACGAAACTTGACCCAAACATTGGTCTAGACCCAAGCATTTGTGTTGTAAATTTGCTAAGCGTACTAATAACTACAAGTTAGCATAAAAGGAAAACAAACTTTCTTTAATAAAATCGTATAAAACAACTAACTTTCGAACGTTCTCAGAATTCGAGAAACTTGACCCAATCGCAGGTCTAGACCCATCCATTTGTGTTGTAAATATGCTAAGCGTAATAATAACTACAAGTTAGTATAAAAGGCAAACAAACTTGCTTTAATAAAACCGTGCAAAATAGCTAAATTTTGAACGTTCTCAAAATTCGACGAAACTTGACACAAACGTTGGTCTAGACCCAAGCATTTGTGTAGTAAATTTGCTAAGCGTAATAATAATTATAAGTTAGTTTAAAAGGGAAACAAACTTTGTTTAATAAAACCGTGCAAAACAGCTAAATTTCGAACGTTTTCAGAATTCGACGAAACTTGACCCAAACGTTTGTCTAGACCCAAGCATTTGTGTTGTAAATTTGCTAACGTAATAATAACTACAAGTTAGTATAAAAGGGAAACAAACTTGTTTTAATAAAACCGTGCAAAACAGCTAAATTTTGACAATTCTCAGAATTCGACGAAACTTGACTCAAACATAGGTCTAGACCCAAGAGTTTGTGTGTTAAATTTTCTAAGCGTAATAATAACTACAAGTTAGTATAAAAAGGAAACAAACTTGTTTTAATAAAACCGTGCAAAACAGCTAACTTTTACCGTTCTCATAATTCAACGAAACTTGGCCCAATTGCAGGTCCAGACCCATCCATTTGTGTTGTAAATTTGCTAAGGGTAATACTAGTTACAAGTTAGTATAAAAGCGAAACAAACTTGCTTTAATAAAATCGTGCAAAACAGCTAAATTTTGAACGTTTTCAGAATTCGACGAAACTTGACCCAAACATTGGTCTAGACCCAAGCATTTCTGTTGTAAATTTGTTAAGTGTAATAATAACTGCAAGTTAGCATAAAAGGGAAACAAACTTGCTTTAATAAAACCATGCAAAACAACTAAATTTTGAACGTACTCAGAATTCGACGAACCTGTCCGAAACGTTGGTCTAGACCCAAGCATTAGTGTGGTAAATTTTCAAAGCGTAATAATAACTAAAAGTTAGTATAAAAGCGAAACAAACTTGCTTTAATAAAATCGTGCAAAACAGCTAAATTTTGAACGTTTTCAAAATTCGACGAAACTTGACCCAAACATTGGTCTAGACCCAAGCATTTCTGTTGTAAATTTGCTAAGCGTAATAATAACACAAAGTTAGCATAAAAGGGAAACAAACTTGTTTTAATAAAACCGTGCAAAACAGCTAAATTTTGACAATTCTCAGAATTCGACGAAACTTGACTCAAACATAGGTCTAGACCCAAGAGTTTGTGTGTTAAATTTTCTAAGCGTAATAATAACTACAAGTTAGTATAAAAGGGAAACAAACTTGTTTTAATAAAACCGTGCAAAATAGCTAACTTTTACCGTTCTCATAATTCAACGAAACTTGGCCCAATTGCAGGTCCAGACCCATCCATTTGTGTTGTAAATTTGCTAAGGGTAATACTAGTTACAAGTTAGTATAAAAGCGAAACAAACTTGCTTTAATAAAATCGTGCAAAACAGCTAAATTTTGAACGTTTTCAGAATTCGACGAAACTTGACCCAAACATTGGTCTAGACCCAAGCATTTCTGTTGTAAATTTGTTAAGTGTAATAATAACTGCAAGTTAGCATAAAAGGGAAACAAACTTGCTTTAATAAAACCGTGCAAAACAACTAAATTTTGAACGTACTCAGAATTCGACGAACCTGTCCGAAACGTTGGTCTAGACCCAAGCATTAGTGTGGTAAATTTTCAAAGCGTAATAATAACTAAAAGTTAGTATAAAAGCGAAACAAACTTGCTTTAATAAAATCGTGGAAAACAGCAAAATTTTGAACGTTTTCAGAATTCGACGAAACTTGACCCAAACATTGGTCTAGACCCAAGCATTTGTGTTGTAAATTTGCTAAGCGTACTAATAACTACAAGTTAGCATAAAAGGAAAACAAACTTTCTTTAATAAAATCGTATAAAACAACTAACTTTCGAACGTTCTCAGAATTCGAGAAACTTGACCCAATCGCAGGTCTAGACCCATCCATTTGTGTTGTAAATATGCTAAGCGTAATAATAACTACAAGTTAGTATAAAAGGCAAACAAACTTGCTTTAATAAAACCGTGCAAAATAGCTAAATTTTGAACGTTCTCAAAATTCGACGAAACTTGACACAAACGTTGGTCTAGACCAAAGCATTTGTGTAGTAAATTTGCTAAGCGTAATAATAATTATAAGTTAGTTTAAAAGGGAAACAAACTTTGTTTAATAAAACCGTGCAAAACAGCTAAATTTCGAACGTTTTCAGAATTCGACGAAACTTGACCCAAACGTTTGTCTAGACCCAAGCATTTGTGTTGTAAATTTGCTAACGTAATAATAACTACAAGTTAGTATAAAAGGGAAACAAACTTGTTTTAATAAAACCGTGCAAAACAGCTAAATTTTGACAATTCTCAGAATTCGACGAAACTTGACTCAAACATAGGTCTAGACCCAAGAGTTTGTGTGTTAAATTTTCTAAGCGTAATAATAACTACAAGTTAGTATAAAAGGGAAACAAACTTGTTTTAATAAAACCGTGCAAAACAGCTAACTTTTACCGTTCTCATAATTCAACGAAACTTGGCCCAATTGCAGGTCCAGACCCATCCATTTGTGTTGTAAATTTGCTAAGGGTAATACTAGTTACAAGTTAGTATAAAAGCGAAACAAACTTGCTTTAATAAAATCGTGCAAAACAGCTAAATTTTGAACGTTTTCAGAATTCGACGAAACTTGACCCAAACATTGGTCTAGACCCAAGCATTTCTGTTGTAAATTTGTTAAGTGTAATAATAACTGCAAGTTAGCATAAAAGGGAAACAAACTTGCTTTAATAAAACCATGCAAAACAACTAAATTTTGAACGTACTCAGAATTCGACGAACCTGTCCGAAACGTTGGTCTAGACCCAAGCATTAGTGTGGTAAATTTTCAAAGCGTAATAATAACTAAAAGTTAGTATAAAAGCGAAAAAAACTTGCTTTAATAAAATCGTGCAAAACAGCTAAATTTTGAACGTTTTCAAAATTCGACGAAACTTGACCCAAACATTGGTCTAGACCCAAGCATTTCTGTTGTAAATTTGCTATGCGTAATAATAACACAAAGTTAGCATAAAAGGAAAACAAACTTGCTTTAATAAAACCGTGCAAAACAACTAAATTTTGAACGTACTCAGAATTCGACGAACCTGTCCCAAACGTTGGTCTAGACCCAAGCAGTAGTGTGGTAAATTTTCAAAGCGTAATAATAACTACAAGTTAGTATAAAAGGGAAACAAACTTGCTGTAATAAAACCGTGCAAAACAGCTAAATTTTGAACGGTTTCACAATTCGACGAAACTTGACCCATACGTTGGTCTAGACCCAACCATTTTGTGTAGTAAATTTGCTAAGCGTAATAATAACTACAAGTTAGCATAAAAGGGAAACAAACTTGCTTTAATAAAACCGTGCAAAACAGCTAACTTTTGAACATTCTCAGAATTCAACGAAACTTGACCCAATCGCAGGTCCAGACCCATCCATTTGTCTCGTAATTTGCTAAGCGTAATAATAACTACAAGTTAGTATAAAAGGGAAACAAAACTTATTTTAATGAAACCGTGCAAAACAGCTGAATTTTGAGCATTCTCAGAATTCGACGAAACTTGACCCAAACATATGTCTACACCCAAGAGTTTGTGTGCTAAATTTTTTAAGCGTAATAATAACTACAAGTTAGTATAAAAGGGAAACAAACTTGTTTTAATAAAACCGTGCGAAACAGCTAACTTTTTAACGTTCTCATACTTCAACGAAACTTGACCCAATTGCAGGTCCAGACCCATCCATTTATGCTGTAAATTTGCTAAGGGTAATACTAATTACAAGTTAGTATAAAAGCGAAACAAACAAACTCGACGAAACAAACTCGACCCATCCATTTAATAAAATCGTGCAAAATAGTTAAATTTTGAACGTTTACAGAATTCGACGAAACTTGACCCAAACATTGGTCTAGACCCAAGCATTTCTGTTGTAAATTTGCTAAGCGTAATAATAACTACAAGTTAGCATAAAAGGCAAACAAACTTGCTTTAATAAAACCGTGCAAAACAACTAAATTTTGAACGTACTCAGAATTCGACGAACCTGTCCCAAACGTTGGTCTAGACCCAAGCATTAGTGTGGTAAATTTTCAAAGCGTAATAATAACTACAAGTTAGTATAAAAGGGAAACAAACTTGCTTTAATAAAACCGTGCAAAACAGCTAAATTTTGAACGGTTTCACAATTCGACGAAACTTGTCCCATACGTTGGTCTAGACCCAAGCATTTGTGTAGTAAATTTGCTAAGCGTAATAATAACTACAAGTTAGCATAAAAGGGAAACAAACATGCTTTAATAAAACCGTGGAAAACAGCTAAATTTTGAACGTTCTCAGAATTCGACGAAACCAGTCCCCAAACATTGGTCTAATCCCAAGCATTAGTATGGTAAATTTTCTAAACGTAAAAATAACTACAAGTTAGTATAAAAGGAAAACAAACTTGGTTTAATAAACCGTGCAAAACAGCTAAATTTTGAGCATTCTCATAATTGGACGAAACTTGACCCAAACGTAGGTCTAGACCCAAGAGTTTGTGTGTAAAATTTTCTAAGCATAGTAATAACTACAAGTTAGTATAAAAGGGAAACAAACTTATTTTAATAAAACCGTGCAAAACAGCTAACTTTTGAACGTTCTCAAAATTCAACAAAAGTTGACCCAATCGTTGGTCTAGACCCATCCATTTGTTTTGTAAATTTGCTAAGCGTAATAATAACTACAAGTTAGTATAAAAGGGAAACAAACTTGCTTTAATAAAACCGTGCAAAACAGCTAACTTTTGAACATTCTCAGAATTCAACGAAACTTGACCCAATCGCAGGTCCAGACCCATCCATTTGTCTCGTAAATTTGCTAAGCGTAATAATAACTACAAGTTAGTATAAAAGCGAAACAAACTTGTTTTAATAAAATCGTGCAAAACAGCTAAATTTTGAACGTTTTCAGAATTTGACGAAACTTGACCCAAACGTTGGTCTAGACCCAAGCATTTGTGTTGTAAATTTGCTAAGCGTACTAATAACTACAAGTTAGCATAAATGGAAAACAAACTTTCTTTAATAAAACCGTATAAAACAGCTAACTTTCGAACGTTCTCAGAATTCGAGAAACTTGACCCAATCGCAGGTCCAGACCCATCCATTTGTGTTGTAAATATGCTAAGCGTAATAATAACTACAAGTTAGTATAAAAGGAAAACAAACTTGCTTTGATAAAACCGTGCAAAATAGCTAAATTTTGAACGTTCTCAAAATTCGAGAAACTTGACCCAAACGTTGGTCTAAACCCAAGCATTTGTGTAGTAAATTTGCTAAGCGTAATAATAATTACAAGTTACTTTAAAAGGGAAACAAACTTTGTTCAATAAAACCGTGCAAAACAGCTAAATTTCGAACGTTTTCAGAATTCGATGAAACTTGACCCAAACGTTTGTCTAGACCCAAGCATTTGTGTTGTAAATTTGCTAAACGTAATAATAACTACAAGTTAGTATAAAAGGGAAACAAACTTGTTTTAATAAAACCGTGCAAAACAGCTAAATTTTGACAATTCTCAGAATTCGACAAAACTTGACTCAAACATAGGTCTAGACCCAAGAGTTTGTGTGTTAAATTTTCTAAGCGTCATAATAACTACAAGTTAGTATAAAAGGGAAACAAACTTGTTTTAATAAAACCGTGCAAAACAGCTAACTTTTACCGTTCTCATAATTCAACGAAACTTGACCCAATTGCAGGTCCAGACCCATCCATTTATGTTGTAAATTTGCTAAGGGTAATACTAATTACAAGTTAGTATAAAAGCGAAACAAACTTTCTTTAATAAAATCGTGCAAAATAGTTAAATTTTGAACGTTTTCAGAATTCGACGAAACTTGACCCAAACATATGTCTAGACCCAAGCATTTCTGTTGTAAATTTGCTAAGCGTAGTAATAACTACAAGCTAGCATAAAAGGGAAACAAACTTGCTTTAATAAAACCGTGCAAAACAACTAAATTTTGAACGTACTCAGAATTCGACGAACCTGTCCCAAACGTTGGTCTAGACCCAAGCATTAGTGTGGTAAATTTTCAAAGCGTAATAATAACTACAAGTTAGTATAAAAGGGAAACAAACTTGCTTTAATAAAACCGTGCAAAACAGCTAAATTTTGAACGGTTTCACAATTCGACGAAACTTGTCCCATACGTTGGTCTAGACCCAAGCATTTGTGTAGTAAATTTGCTAAGCGTAATAATAACTACAAGTTAGCATAAAAGGGAAACAAACTTGCTTTCATAAAACCGTGGAAAACAGCTAAATTTTGAACGTTCTCAGAATTCGACGAAACCAGTCCCCAAACGTTGGTCTAGTCCCAAGCATTAGTATGGTAAATTTTCTAAACGTAAAAATAACTACAAGTTAGTATAAAAGGGAAACAAACTTGTTTTAATAAACCGTGCTAAACAGCTAAATTTTGAGCATTCTCATAATTGGACGAAACTTGACCCAAACGTAGGTCTAGACCCAAGAGTTTGTGTGTTAAATTTTCTAAACATAGTAATAACTACAAGTTAGTATAAAAGGGAAACAAACTTGTTTTAATAAAACCGTGCAAAACAGCTAACTTTTGAACGTTCTCAAAATTCAACAAAAGTTGACCCAATCGTTGGTCTAGACCCATCCATTTGTTTTGTAAATTTGCTAAGCGTAATAATAACTACAAGTTAGTATAAAAGGGAAACAAACTTGCTTTAATAAAACCGTGCAAAACAGCTAACTTTTGAACATTCTTAGAATTCAACGAAACTTGACCCAATCGCAGGTCCAGACCCATCCATTTGTCTCGTAAATTTGCTAAGCGTAATAATAACTACAAGTTAGTATAAAAGCGAAACAAACTTGCTTTAATAAAATCGTGCAAAACAGCTAAATTTTGAACGTTTTCAGAATTTGACGAAACTTGACCCAAACGTTGGTCTAAACCCAAGCATTTGTGTTGTAAATTTGCTAAGCGTACTAATAACTACAAGTTAGCATAAATGGAAAACAAATTTTCTTTAATAAAACCGTATAAAACAGCTAACTTTCGAACGTTCTCAGAATTCGAGAAACTTGACCCAATCGCAGGTCCAGACCCATCCATTTGTGTTGTAAATATGCTAAGCGTAATAATAACTACAAGTTAGTAAAAAAGGAAAACAAACTTGCTTTAATAAAACCGTGCAAAATAGCTAAATTTTGAACGTTCTCAAAATTCGAGAAACTTGACCCAAACGTTGGTCTAAACCCAAGCATTTGTATAGTAAATTTGCTAAGCGTAATAATAATTACAAGTTACTTTAAAAGGGAAACAAACTTTGTTCAATAAAACCGTGCAAAACAGCTAAATTTCGAACGTTTTCAGAATTCGATGAAACTTGACCCAAACGTTTGTCTAGACCCAAGCATTTGTGTTGTAAATTTGCTAAACGTAATAATAACTACAAGTTAGTATAAAAGGGAAACAAACTTGTTTTAATAAAACCGTGCAAAACAGCTAAATTTTGACAATTCTCAGAATTCGACAAAACTTGAATCAAACATAGGTCTAGACCCAAGAGTTTGTGTGTTAAATTTTCTAAGCGTCATAATAACTACAAGTTAGTATAAAAGGGAAACAAACTTGTTTTAATAAAACCGTGCAAAACAGCTAACTTTTACCGTTCTCATAATTCAACGAAACTTGACCCAATTGCAGGTCCAGACCCATCCATTTATGTTGTAAATTTGCTAAGGGTAATACTAATTACAAGTTAGTATAAAAGCGAAACAAACTTTCTTTAATAAAATCGTGCAAAATAGTTAAATTATGAACGTTTTCAGAATTCAACGAAACTTGACCCAAACATTGGTCTAGACCCAAGCATTTCTGTTGTAAATTTGCTAAGCGTAGTAATAACTACAAGCTAGCATAAAAGGGAAACAAACTTGCTTTAATAAAACCGTGCAAAACAACTAAATTTTGAACGTACTCAGAATTCGACGAACTTGTCCCAAACGTTGGTCTAGACCCAAGCATTAGTGTGGTAAATTTTCAAAGCGTAATAATAACTACAAGTTAGTATAAAAGGGAAACAAACTTGCTTTAATAAAACCGTGCAAAACAGCTAAATTTTGAACGGTTTCACAATTCGACGAAACTTGTCCCATACGTTGGTCTAGACCCAAGCATTTGTGTAGTAAATTTGCTAAGCGTAATAATAACTACAAGTTAGCATAAAAGGGAAACAAACTTGCTTTAATAAAACCGTGGAAAACAGCTAAATTTTGAACGTTCTCAGAATTCGACGAAACCAGTCCCCAAACGTTGGTCTAGTCCCAAGCATTAGTATGGTAAATTTTCTAAACGTAAAAATAACTACAAGTTAGTATAAAAGGGAAACAAACTTGTTTTAATAAACCGTGCAAAACAGCTAAATTTTGAGCATTCTCATAATTGGACGAAACTTGACCCAAACGTAGGTCTAGACCCAAGAGTTTGTGTGTTAAATTTTCTAAGCATAGTAATAACTACAAGTTAGTATAAAAGGGAAACAAACTTGTTTTAATAAAACCGTGTAAAACAGCTAACTTTTGAACGTTCTCAGAATTCAACAAAAGTTGACCCAATCGTTGGTCTAGACCCATCCATTTGTTTTGTAAATTTGCTAAGCGTAATAATAACTACAAGTTAGTATAAAAGGGAAACAAACTTGCTTTAATAAAACCGTGCAAAACAGCTAACTTTTGAACATTCTCAGAATTCAACGAAACTTGACCCAATCGCAGGTCCAGACCCATCCATTTGTCTCGTAAATTTGCTAAGCGTAATAATAACTACAAGTTAGTATAAAAGCGAAACAAACTTGCTTTAATAAAATCGTGCAAAACAGCTAAATTTTGAACGTTTTCAGAATTTGACGAAACTTGACCCAAACGTTGGTCTAGACCCAAGCATTTGTGTTGTAAATTTGCTAAGCGTACTAATAACTACAAGTTAGCATAAATGGAAAACAAACTTTCTTTAATAAAACCGTATAAAACAGCTAACTTTCGAACGTTCTCAGAATTCGAGAAACTTGACCCAATCGCAGGTCCAGACCCATCCATTTGTGTTGTAAATATGCTAAGCGTAATAATAACTACAAGTTAGTATAAAAGGAAAACAAACTTGCTTTAATAAAACCGTGCAAAATAGCTAAATTTTGAACGTTCTCAAAATTCGAGAAACTTGACCCAAACGTTGGTCTAGACCCAAGCATTTGTGTAGTAAATTTGCTAAGCGTAATAATAATTACAAGTTACTTTAAAAGGGAAACAAACTTTGTTCAATAAAACCGTGCAAAACAGCTAAATTTCGAACGTTTTCAGAATTCGACGAAACTTGACCCAAACATTGGTCTAGACCCAAGCATTTCTGTTGTAAATTTGTTAAGTGTAATAATAACTGCAAGTTAGCATAAAAGGGAAACAAACTTGCTTTAATAAAACCATGCAAAACAACTAAATTTTGAACGTACTCAGAATTCGACGAACCTGTCCGAAACGTTGGTCTAGACCCAAGCATTAGTGTGGTAAATTTTCAAAGCGTAATAATAACTAAAAGTTAGTATAAAAGCGAAACAAACTTGCTTTAATAAAATCGTGCAAAACAGCTAAATTTTGAACGTTTTCAAAATTCGACGAAACTTGACCCAAACATTGGTCTAGACCCAAGCATTTCTGTTGTAAATTTGCTAAGCGTAATAATAACACAAAGTTAGCATAAAAGGAAAACAAACTTGCTTTAATAAAACCGTGCAAAACAACTAAATTTTGAACGTACTCAGAATTCGACGAACCTGTCCCAAACGTTGGTCTAGACCCAAGCAGTAGTGTGGTAAATTTTCAAAGTGTAATAATAACTACAAGTTAGTATAAAAGGGAAACAAACTTGCTTTAATAAAACCGTGCAAAACAGCTAAATTTTGAACGGTTTCACAATTCGACGAAACTTGACCCATACGTTGGTCTAGACCCAAGCATTTTGTGTAGTAAATTTGCTAAGCGTAATAATAACTACAAGTTAGCATAAAAGGGAAACAAACTTGCTTTAATAAAACCGTGCAAAACAGCTAAATTTTGAACGTTCTCAGAATTCGACGAAACCAGTCCCAAACGTTGATCTAGTCCCAAGCATTAGTTTGGTAAATTTTCTAAACGTAAAATAACTACAAGTTAGTATAAAAGGGAAACAAACTTGTTTTAATAAACCGTGCAAAACAGCTAACTTTTGAACATTCTCAGAATTCAACGAAACTTGACCCAATCGCAGGTCCAGACCCATCCATTTGTCTCGTAAATTTGCTAAGCGTAATAATAACTACAAGTTAGTATAAAAGCGAAACAAACTTGCTTTAATAAAATCGTGCAAAACAGCTAAATTTTGAACGTTTTCAGAATTTGATGAAACTTGACCCAAACGTTGGTCTAAACCCAAGCATTTGTGTTGTAAATTTGCTAAGCGTACTAATAACTACAAGTTAGCATAAATGGAAAACAAACTTTCTTTAATAAAACCGTATAAAACAGCTAACTTTCGAACGTTCTCAGAATTCGAGAAACTTGACCCAATCGCAGGTCCAGACCCATCCATTTGTGTTGTAAATATGCTAAGCGTAATAATAACTACAAGTTAGTAAAAAAGGAAAACAAACTTGCTTTAATAAAACCGTGCAAAATAGCTAAATTTTGAATGTTCTCAAAATTCGAGAAACTTGACCCAAACGTTGGTCTAAACCCAAGCATTTGTATAGTAAATTTGCTAAGCGTAATAATAATTACAAGTTACTTTAAAAGGGAAACAAACTTTGTTCAATAAAACCGTGCAAAACAGCTAAATTTCGAACGTTTTCAGAATTCGATGAAACTTGACCCAAACGTTTGCCTAGACCCAAGCATTTGTGTTGTAAATTTGCTAAACGTAATAATAACTACAAGTTAGTATAAAAGGGAAACAAACTTGTTTTAATAAAACCGTGCAAAACAGCTAAATTTTGACAATTCTCAGAATTCGACAAAACTTGAATCAAACATAGGTCTAGACCCAAGAGTTTGTGTGTTAAATTTTCTAAGCGTCATAATAACTACAAGTTAGTATAAAAGGGAAACAAACTTGTTTTAATAAAACCGTGCAAAACAGCTAACTTTTACCGTTCTCATAATTCAACGAAACTTGACCCAATTGCAGGTCCAGACCCATCCATTTATGTTGTAAATTTGCTAAGGGTAATACTAATTACAAGTTAGTATAAAAGCGAAACAAACTTTCTTTAATAAAATCGTGCAAAATAGTTAAATTATGAACGTTTTCAGAATTCAACGAAACTTGACCCAAACATTGGTCTAGACCCAAGCATTTCTGTTGTAAATTTGCTAAGCGTAGTAATAACTACAAGCTAGCATAAAAGGGAAACAAACTTGCTTTAATAAAACCGTGCAAAACAACTAAATTTTGAACGTACTCAAAATTCGACGAACCTGTCCCAAACGTTGGTCTAGACCCAAGCATTAGTGTGGTAAATTTTCAAAGCGTAATAATAACTACAAGTTAGTATAAAAGGGAAACAAACTTGCTTTAATAAAACCGTGCAAAACAGCTAAATTTTGAACGGTTTCACAATTCGACGAAACTTGTCCCATACGTTGGTCTAGACCCAAGCATTTGTGTAGTAAATTTGCTAAGCGTAATAATAACTACAAGTTAGCATAAAAGGGAAACAAACTTGCTTTAATAAAACCGTGGAAAACAGCTAAATTTTGAACGTTCTCAGAATTCGACGAAACCAGTCCCCAAACGTTGGTCTAGTCCCAAGCATTAGTATGGTAAATTTTCTAAACGTAAAAATAACTACAAGTTAGTATAAAAGGGAAACAAACTTGTTTTAATAAACCGTGCAAAACAGCTAAATTTTGAGCATTCTCATAATTGGACGAAACTTGACCCAAACGTAGGTCTAGACCCAAGAGTTTGTGTGTTAAATTTTCTAAGCATAGTAATAACTACAAGTTAGTATAAAAGGGAAACAAACTTGTTTTAATAAAACCGTGTAAAACAGCTAACTTTTGAACGTTCTCAGAATTCAACAAAAGTTGACCCAATCGTTGGTCTAGACCCATCCATTTGTTTTGTAAATTTGCTAAGCGTAATAATAACTACAAGTTAGTATAAAAGGGAAACAAACTTGCTTTAATAAAACCGTGCAAAACAGCTAACTTTTGAACATTCTCAGAATTCAACGAAACTTGACCCAATCGCAGGTCCAGACCCATCCATTTGTCTCGTAAATTTGCTAAGCGTAATAATAACTACAAGTTAGTATAAAAGCGAAACAAACTTGCTTTAATAAAATCGTGCAAAACAGCTAAATTTTGAACGTTTTCAGAATTTGACGAAACTTGACCCAAACGTTGGTCTAGACCCAAGCATTTGTGTTGTAAATTTGCTAAGCGTACTAATAACTACAAGTTAGCATAAATGGAAAACAAACTTTCTTTAATAAAACCGTATAAAACAGCTAACTTTCGAACGTTCTCAGAATTCGAGAAACTTGACCCAATCGCAGGTCCAGACCCATCCATTTGTGTTGTAAATATGCTAAGCGTAATAATAACTACAAGTTAGTATAAAAGGAAAACAAACTTGCTTTAATAAAACCGTGCAAAATAGCTAAATTTTGAACGTTCTCAAAATTCGAGAAACTTGACCCAAACGTTGGTCTAGACCCAAGCATTTGTGTAGTAAATTTGCTAAGCGTAATAATAATTACAAGTTACTTTAAAAGGGAAACAAACTTTGTTCAATAAAACCGTGCAAAACAGCTAAATTTCGAACGTTTTCAGAATTCGACGAAACTTGACCCAAACATTGGTCTAGACCCAAGCATTTCTGTTGTAAATTTGTTAAGTGTAATAATAACTGCAAGTTAGCATAAAAGGGAAACAAACTTGCTTTAATAAAACCATGCAAAACAACTAAATTTTGAACGTACTCAGAATTCGACGAACCTGTCCGAAACGTTGGTCTAGACCCAAGCATTAGTGTGGTAAATTTTCAAAGCGTAATAATAACTAAAAGTTAGTATAAAAGCGAAACAAACTTGCTTTAATAAAATCGTGCAAAACAGCTAAATTTTGAACGTTTTCAAAATTCGACGAAACTTGACCCAAACATTGGTCTAGACCCAAGCATTTCTGTTGTAAATTTGCTAAGCGTAATAATAACACAAAGTTAGCATAAAAGGAAAACAAACTTGCTTTAATAAAACCGTGCAAAACAACTAAATTTTGAACGTACTCAGAATTCGACGAACCTGTCCCAAACGTTGGTCTAGACCCAAGCAGTAGTGTGGTAAATTTTCAAAGCGTAATAATAACTACAAGTTAGTATAAAAGGGAAACAAACTTGCTTTAATAAAACCGTGCAAAACAGCTAAATTTTGAACGGTTTCACAATTCGACGAAACTTGACCCATACGTTGGTCTAGACCCAAGCATTTTGTGTAGTAAATTTGCTAAGCGTAATAATAACTACAAGTTAGTATAAAACGGAAACAAACTTGTTTTAATAAACCGTGCAAAACAGCTAAATTTTGATCATTCTCATAATTGGACGAAACTTGACCCAAACGTAGGTCTAGACCCAAGAGTTTGTGTGTTAAATTTTCTAAGCATAGTAATAACTACAAGTTAGTATAAAAGAGAAACAAACTTGTTTTAATAAAACCGTGCAAAACAGCTAACTTTTGAACGTTCTCAGAATTCAACAAAAGTTGACCCAATCGTTGGTCTAGACCCATCCATTTGTTTTGTAAATTTGCTAAGCGTAATAATAACTACAAGTTAGTATAAAAGGGAAACAAACTTGCTTTAATAAAACCGTGCAAAACAGCTAACTTTTGAACATTCTCAGAATTCAACGAAACTTGACCCAATCGCAGGTCCAGACCCATCCATTTGTCTCGTAAATTTGCTAAGCGTAATAATAACTACAAGTTAGTATAAAAGGGAAACAAAACTTATTTTAATGAAACCGTGCAAAACAGCTGAATTTTGAGCATTCTCAGAATTCGACGAAACTTGACCCAAACATATGTCTACACCCAAGAGTTTGTGTGCTAAATTTTTTAAGCGTAATAATAACTACAAGTTAGTATAAAAGGGAAACAAACTTGTTTTAATAAAACCGTGCGAAACAGCTAACTTTTTAACGTTCTCATACTTCAACGAAACTTGACCCAATTGCAGGTCCAGACCCATCCATTTATGCTGTAAATTTGCTAAGGGTAATACTAATTACAAGTTAGTATAAAAGCGAAACAAACAAACTCGACGAAACAAACTCGACCCATCCATTTAATAAAATCGTGCAAAATAGTTAAATTTTGAACGTTTACAGAATTCGACGAAACTTGACCCAAACATTGGTCTAGACCCAAGCATTTCTGTTGTAAATTTGCTAAGCGTAATAATAACTACAAGTTAGCATAAAAGGCAAACAAACTTGCTTTAATAAAACCGTGCAAAACAACTAAATTTTGAACGTACTCAGAATTCGACGAACCTGTCCCAAACGTTGGTCTAGACCCAAGCATTAGTGTGGTAAATTTTCAAAGCGTAATAATAACTACAAGTTAGTATAAAAGGGAAACAAACTTGCTTTAATAAAACCGTGCAAAACAGCTAAATTTTGAACGGTTTCACAATTCGACGAAACTTGTCCCATACGTTGGTCTAGACCCAAGCATTTGTGTAGTAAATTTGCTAAGCGTAATAATAACTACAAGTTAGCATAAAAGGGAAACAAACATGCTTTAATAAAACCGTGGAAAACAGCTAAATTTTGAACGTTCTCAGAATTCGACGAAACCAGTCCCCAAACATTGGTCTAGTCCCAAGCATTAGTATGGTAAATTTTCTAAACGTAAAAATAACTACAAGTTAGTATAAAAGGAAAACAAACTTGGTTTAATAAACCGTGCAAAACAACTAAATTTTGAGCATTCTCATAATTGGACGAAACTTGACCAAAACGTAGGTCTAGACCCAAGAGTTTGTGTGTTAAATTTTCTAAGCATAGTAATAACTACAAGTTAGTATAAAAGGGAAACAAACTTGTTTTAATAAAACCGTGCAAAACAGCTAACTTTTGAACGTTCTCAAAATTCAACAAAAGTTGACCCAATCGTTGGTCTAGACCCATCCATTTGTTTTGTAAATTTGCTAAGCGTAATAATAACTACAAGTTAGTATAAAAGGGAAACAAACTTGCGTTAATAAAACCGTGCAAAACAGCTAACTTTTGAACATTCTCAGAATTCAACGAAACTTGACCCAATCGCAGGTCCAGACCCATCCATTTGTCTCGTAAATTTGCTAAGCGTAATAATAACTACAAGTTAGTATAAAAGCGAAACAAACTTGTTTTAATAAAATCGTACAAAACAGCTAAATTTTGAACGTTTTCAGAATTTGACGAAACTTGACCCAAACGTTGGTCTAGACCCAAGCATTTGTGTTGTAAATTTGCTAAGCGTACTAATAACTACAAGTTAGCATAAATGGAAAACAAACTTTCTTTAATAAAACCGTATAAAACAGCTAACTTTCGAACGTTCTCAGAATTCGAGAAACTTGACCCAATCGCAGGTCCAGACCCATCCATTTGTGTTGTAAATATGCTAAGCGTAATAATAACTACAAGTTAGTATAAAAGGAAAACAAACTTGCTTTAATAAAAACCGTGCAAAATAGCTAAATTTTGAACGTTCTCAAAATTCGAGAAACTTGACCCAAACGTTGGTCTAAACCCAAGCATTTGTGTAGTAAATTTGCTAAGCGTAATAATAATTACAAGTTACTTTAAAAGGGAAACAAACTTTGTTCAATAAAACCGTGCAAAACAGCTAAATTTCGAACGTTTTCAGAATTCGATGAAACTTGACCCAAACGTTTGTCTAGACCCAAGCATTTGTGTTGTAAATTTGCTAAACGTAATAATAACTACAAGTTAGTATAAAAGGGAAACAAACTTGTTTTAATAAAACCGTGCAAAACAGCTAAATTTTGACAATTCTCAGAATTCGACGAAACTTGACTCAAACATAGGTCTAGACCCAAGAGTTTGTGTGTTAAATTTTCTAAGCGTCATAATAACTACAAGTTAGTATAAAAGGGAAACAAACTTGTTTTAATAAAACCGTGCAAAACAGCTAACTTTTACCGTTCTCATAATTCAACGAAACTTGACCCAATTGCAGGTCCAGACCCATCCATTTATGTTGTAAATTTGCTAAGGGTAATACTAATTACAAGTTAGTATAAAAGCGAAACAAACTTTCTTTAATAAAATCGTGCAAAATAGTTAAATTTTGAACGTTTTCAGAATTCGACGAAACTTGACCCAAACATATGTCTAGACCCAAGCATTTCTGTTGTAAATTTGCTAAGCGTAGTAATAACTACAAGCTAGCATAAAAGGGAAACAAACTTGCTTTAATAAAACCGTGCAAAACAACTAAATTTTGAACGTACTCAGAATTCGACGAACCTATCCCAAACGTTGGTCTAGACCCAAGCATTAGTTAGGTAAATTTTCAAAGCGTAATAATAACTACAAGTTAGTATAAAAGGGAAACAAACTTGCTTTAATAAAACCGTGCAAAACAGCTAAATTTTGAACGGTTTCACAATTCGACGAAACTTGTCCCATACGTTGGTCTAGACCCAAGCATTTGTGTAGCAAATTTGCTAAGCATAATAATAACTACAAGTTAGCATAAAAGGGAAACAAACTTGCTTTCATAAAACCGTGGAAAACATCTAAATTTTGAACGTTCTCAGAATTCGACGAAACCAGTCCCCAAACGTTGGTCTAGTCCCAAGCATTAGTATGGTAAATTTTCTAAACGTAAAAATAACTACAAGTTAGTATAAAAGGGAAACAAACTTGTTTTAATAAACCGTGCAAAACAGCTAAATTTTGAGCATTCTCATAATTGGACGAAACTTGACCCAAACGTAGGTCTAGACCCAAGAGTTTGTGTGTTAAATTTTCTAAGCATAGTAATAACTACAAGTTAGTATAAAAGGGAAACAAACTTGTTTTAATAAAACCGTGCAAAACAGCTAACTTTTGAACGTTCTCAAAATTCAACAAAAGTTGACCCAATCGTTGGTCTAGACCCATCCATTTGTTTTGTAAATTTGCTAAGCGTAATAATAACTACAAGTTAGTATAAAAGGGAAACAAACTTGCTTTAATAAAACCGTGCAAAACAGCTAACTTTTGAACATTCTCAGAATTCAACGAAACTTGACCCAATCGCAGGTCCAGACCCATCCATTTGTCTCGTAAATTTGCTAAGCGTAATAATAACTACAAGTTAGTATAAAAGCGAAACAAACTTGTTTTAATAAAATCGTGCAAAACAGCTAAATTTTGAACGTTTTCAGAATTTGACGAAACTTGACCCAAACGTTGGTCTAAACCCAAGCATTTGTGTTGTAAATTTGCTAAGCGTACTAATAACTACAAGTTAGCATAAATGGAAAACAAACTTTCTTTAATAAAACCGTATAAAACAGCTAACTTTCGAACGTTCTCAGAATTCGAGAAACTTGACCCAATCGCAGGTCCAGACCCATCCATTTGTGTTGTAAATATGCTAAGCGTAATAATAACTACAAGTTAGTAAAAAAGGAAAACAAACTTGCTTTAATAAAACCGTGCAAAATAGCTAAATTTTGAACGTTCTCAAAATTCGAGAAACTTGACCCAAACGTTGGTCTAAACCCAAGCATTTGTATAGTAAATTTGCTAAGCGTAATAATAATTACAAGTTACTTTAAAAGGGAAACAAACTTTGTTCAATAAAACCGTGCAAAACAGCTAAATTTCGAACGTTTTCAGAATTCGATGAAACTTGACCCAAACGTTTGTCTAGACCCAAGCATTTGTGTTGTAAATTTGCTAAACGTAATAATAACTACAAGTTAGTATAAAAGGGAAACAAACTTGTTTTAATAAAACCGTGCAAAACAGCTAAATTTTGACAATTCTCAGAATTCGACAAAACTTGAATCAAACATAGGTCTAGACCCAAGAGTTTGTGTGTTAAATTTTCTAAGCGTCATAATAACTACAAGTTAGTATAAAAGGGAAACAAACTTGTTTTAATAAAACCGTGCAAAACAGCTAACTTTTACCGTTCTCATAATTCAACGAAACTTGACCCAATTGCAGGTCCAGACCCATCCATTTATGTTGTAAATTTGCTAAGGGTAATACTAATTACAAGTTAGTATAAAAGCGAAACAAACTTTCTTTAATAAAATCGTGCAAAATAGTTAAATTATGAACGTTTTCAGAATTCAACGAAACTTGACCCAAACATTGGTCTAGACCCAAGCATTTCTATTGTAAATTTGCTAAGCGTAGTAATAACTACAAGCTAGCATAAAAGGGAAACAAACTTGCTTTAATAAAACCGTGCAAAACAACTAAATTTTGAACGTACTCAGAATTCGACGAACCTGTCCCAAACGTTGGTCTAGACCCAAGCATTAGTGTGGTAAATTTTCAAAGCGTAATAATAACTACAAGTTAGTATAAAAGGGAAACAAACTTGCTTTAATAAAACCGTGCAAAACAGCTAAATTTTGAACGGTTTCACAATTCGACGAAACTTGTCCCATACGTTGGTCTAGACCCAAGCATTTGTGTAGTAAATTTGCTAAGCGTAATAATAACTACAAGTTAGCATAAAAGGGAAACAAACTTGCTTTAATAAAACCGTGGAAAACAGCTAAATTTTGAACGTTCTCAGAATTCGACAAAACCAGTCCCCAAACGTTGGTCTAGTCCCAAGCATTAGTATGGTAAATTTTCTAAACGCAAAAATAACTACAAGTTAGTATAAAAGGGAAACAAACTTGTTTTAATAAACCGTGCAAAACAGCTAAATTTTGAGCATTCTCATAATTGGACGAAACTTGACCCAAATGTAGGTCTAGACCCAAGAGTTTGTGTGTTAAATTTTCTAAGCATAGTAATAACTACAAGTTAGTATAAAACGGAAACAAACTTGTTTTAATAAAACCGTGCAAAACAGCTAACTTTTGAACGTTCTCAGAATTCAACAAAAGTTGACCGAATCGTTGGTCTAGACCCATCCATTTGTTTTGTAAATTTGCTAAGCGTAATAATAACTACAAGTTAGTATAAAAGGGAAACAAACTTGCTTTAATAAAACCGTGCAAAACAGCTAACTTTTGAACATTCTCAGAATTCAACGAAACTTGACCCAATCGCAGGTCCAGACCCATCCATTTGTCTCGTAAATTTTCTAAGCGTAATAATAACTACAAGTTAGTATAAAAGCGAAACAAACTTGCTTTAATAAAATCGTGCAAAACAGCTAAATTTTGAACGTTTTCAGAATTTGACGAAACTTGACCCAAACGTTGGTCTAAACCCAAGCATTTGTGTTGTAAATTTGCTAAGCGTACTAATAACTACAAGTTAGCATAAATGGAAAACAAACTTTCTTTAATAAAACCGTATAAAACAGCTAACTTTCGAACGTTCTCAGAATTCGAGAAACTTGACCCAATCGCAGGTCCAGACCCATCCATTTGTGTTGTAAATATGCTAAGCGTAATAATAACTACAAGTTAGTAAAAAAGGAAAACAAACTTGCTTTAATAAAACCGTGCAAAATAGCTAAATTTTGAACGTTCTCAAAATTCGAGAAACTTGACCCAAACGTTGGTCTAAACCCAAGCATTTGTATAGTAAATTTGCTAAGCGTAATAATAATTACAAGTTACTTTAAAAGGGAAACAAACTTTGTTCAATAAAACCGTGCAAAACAGCTAAATTTCGAACGTTTTCAGAATTCGATGAAACTTGACCCAAACGTTTGTCTAGACCCAAGCATTTGTGTTGTAAATTTGCTAAACGTAATAATAACTACAAGTTAGTATAAAAGGGAAACAAACTTGTTTTAATAAAACCGTGCAAAACAGCTAAATTTTGACAATTCTCAGAATTCGACGAAACTTGACTCAAACATAGGTCTAGACCCAAGAGTTTGTGTGTTAAATTTTCTAAGCGTAATAATAACTACAAGTTAGTATAAAAGGGAAACAAACTTGTTTTAATAAAACCGTGCAAAACAGCTAACTTTTACCGTTCTCATAATTCAACGAAACTTGACCCATTTGCAGGTCCAGACCCATCCATTTATGTTGTAAATTTGCTAAGGGTAATACTAATTACAAGTTAGTATAAAAGCGAAACAAACTTTCTTTAATAAAATCGTGCAAAATAGTTAAATTTTGAACGTTTTCAGAATTCGACGAAACTTGACCCAAACATTGGTCTAGACCCAAGCATTTCTGTTGTAAATTTGCTAAGCGTAATAATAACTACAAGCTAGCATAAAAGGGAAACAAACTTGCTTTAATAAAATCGTGCAAAACAACTAAATTTTGAACGTACTCAGAATTCGACGAACCTGTCCCAAACGTTGGTCTAGACCCAAGCATTAGTGTGGTAAATTTTCAAGTAATAATAACTACAAGTTAGTATAAAAGGGAAACAAACTTGCTTTAATAAAACTGTGCAAAACAGCTAAATTTTGAACGGTTTCACAATTCGACGAAACCTGACCCATACATTGATCTAGAACCAAGCATTTGTGTAGTAAATTTGCTAAGCGTAATAATAACTACAAGTTAGCATAAAAGGGAAACAAACTTGCTTTAATAAAACCGTGGAAAACAGCTAAATTATGAACGTTCTCAGAATTCGACGAAACCAGTCCCCAAACGTTGGTCTAGTCCCAAGCATTAGTATGGTAAATTTTCTAAACGTAAAAATAACTACAAGTTAGTATAAAAGGGAAACAAACTTGTTTTAATAAACCGTGCAAAACAGCTAAATTTTGAGCATTCTCATAATTGGACGAAACTTGACCCAAACGTAGGTCTAGACCCAAGAGTTTGTGTGTTAAATTTTCTAAGCATAGTAATAACTACAAGTTAGTATAAAAGGGAAACAAACTTGTTTTAATAAAACCGTGCAAAACAGCTAACTTTTGAACGTTCTCAGAATTCAACAAAAGTTGACCCAATCGTTGGTCTAGACCCATCCATTTGTTTTGTAAATTTGCTAAGCGTAATAATAACTACAAGTTAGTATAAAAGGGAAACAAACTTGCTTTAATAAAATCGTGCAAAACAACTAACTTTTGAACATTCTCAGAATTCAACGAAACTTGACCCAATCGCAGGTCCAGACCCATCCATTTGTCTCGTAAATTTGCTAAGCGTAATAATAACTACAAGTTAGTATAAAAGCGAAACAAACTTGCTTTAATAAAATCGTGCAAAACAGCTAAATTATGAACGTTTTCAGAATTTAACGAAACTTGACCCAAACGTTGGTCTAGACCCAAGCATTTGTGTTGTAAATTTGCTAAGCGTACTAATAACTACAAGTTAGCATAAATGGAAAACAAACTTTCTTTAATAAAATCGTATAAAACAGCTAACTTTCGAACGTTCTCAGAGTTCGAGAAACTTGACCCAATCGCAGGTCCAGACCCATCCATTTGTGTTGTAAATATGCTAAGCGTAATAATAACTACAAGTTAGTATAAAAGGGAAACAAACTTGCTTTAATAAAACCGTGCAAAATAGCTAAATTTTGAACGTTTTCAAAATTCGACGAAACTTGACCCAAACGTTGGTCTAGACCCAAGCGTTTGTGTAGTAAATTTGCTAAGCGTAATATTAATTACAAGTTAGTTTAAAAGGGGAACAAACTTTGTTTAATAAAACCGTGCAAAACAGCTAAATTTCGAACGTTTTCAGAGCCCAAATGTTGGTCTAGACCTAAGCATTTGTGTTGTAAATTTGCTAAGCGTAATAATAACTACAAGTTAGTATAAAAGGGAAACAAAACTTATTTTAATGAAACCGTGCAAAACAGCAAAATTTTGAGCATTCTCAGAATTCGACGAAACTTGACCCAAACATATGTCTACACCCAAGAGTTTGTGTGCTAAATTTTCTAAGCGTAATAATAACTACAAGTTAGTATAAAAGGGAAACAAACTTGTTTTAATAAAACCGTGTGAAACAGCTAACTTTTTAACGTTCTCATAATTCAACGAAACTTGACCCAATTGCAGGTCCAGACCCATCCATTTGTGTTGTAAATTTGCTAAGGGTAATACTAACTACAAGTTAGTATAAAAGCGAAACAAACTTGCTTTAATAAAATCGTGGAAAACAGCTAAATTTTGAACGTTTTCAGAATTCGACGAAACTTAACCCAAACATTGGTCTAGACCCAAGCATTTGTGTTGTAAATTAGCTAAGCGTACTAATAACTACAAGTTAGCATAAAAGGAAAACAAACTTTCTTTAATAAAACCGTATAAAACAGCTAACTTTGGAACGTTCTCAGAATTCGAGAAACTTGACCCAATCGCAGGTCTCGAACCATCCATTTGTGTTGTAAATATGCTAAGCGTAATAATAACTACAAGTTAGTATAAAAGGCAAACAAACTTGCTTTAATAAAACCGTGCAAAATAGATAAATTTTGAACGTTCTCAAAATTCGACGAAACTTGACCCAAACGTTGGTCTAGACCCAAGCATTTGTGTAGTAAATTTGCTAAGCGTAATAATAATTACAAGTTAGTTTAAAAGGGAAACAAACTTTGTTCAATAAAACCGTGCAAAACAGCTAAATTTCGAACGTTTTCAGAATTCGATGAAACTTGACCAAACGTTTGTCTAGACCCAAGCATTTGTGTTGTAAATTTGCTAAACGTAATAATAACTACAAGTTAGTATAAAAGGGAAATAAACTTGTTTTAATAAAACCGTGCAAAACAGCTAAATTTTGACAATTCTCAGAATTCGACGAAACTTGACTCAAACATAGGTCTAGACCCAAGAGTTTGTGTGTTAAATTTTCTAAGCGTAATAATAACTACAAGTTAGTATAAAAGGGAAACAAACTTGTTTTTTAAAACCGTGCAAAACAGCTAACTTTTACCGTTCTCATAATTCAACGAAACTTGACCCAATTGCAGGTCCAGACCCATCCATTTATGTTGTAAATTTGCTAAGGGTAATACTAATTACAAGTTAGTATAAAAGCGAAACAAACTTGCTTTAATATTAAATTTTGAACGTTTTCAGAATTCGACGAAACTTGACCCAAACATTGGTCTAGACCCAAGCATTTCTGTTGTAAATTTGCTAAGCGTAATAATAACTACAAGTTAGCCTAAAAGGGAAACAAACTTGCTTTAATAAAATCGTGCAAAACAACTAAATTTTGAACGTACTCAGAATTCGACGAACCTGTCCCAAACGTTGGTCTAGACCCAAGCATTAGTGTGGTAAATTTTCAAAGCGTAATAATAACTACAAGTTAGTATAAAAGGGTAACAAAATTGCTTTAATAAAACCGTGCAAAATAGCTAAATTTTGAACGGTTTCACAATTCGACGAAACTAGACCCATACGTTGGTCTAGACCCAAGCATTTGTGTAGTAAATTTGCTAAGCGTAATAATAACTACAAGTTAGCATAAAAGGGAAACAAACTTGCTTTAATAAAACCGTGCAAAACAGCTAAATTTTGAACGTTCTCAGAATTCGACGAAACCAGTCCCCAAACGTTGGTCTAGTCCCAAGCATTAGTATGGTAAATTTTCTAAACGTAAAAATAACTACAAGTTAGTATAAAAGGGAAACAAACTTGTTTTAATAAACCGTGCAAAACAGCTAAATTTTGAGCATTCTCATAATTGGACGAAACTTGACCCAAACGTAGGTCTAGACCCAAGAGTTTGTGTGTTAAATTTTCTAAGCATAGTAATAACTACAAGTTAGTATAAAAGGGAAACAAACTTGTTTTAATAAAACCGTGCAAAACAGCTAACTTTTGAACGTTCTCAGAATTCAACAAAAGTTGACCCAATCGTTGGTCTAGACCCATCCATTTGTTTTGTAAATTTGCTAAGCGTAATAATAACTACAAGTTAGTATAAAAGGGAAACAAACTTGCTTTAATAAAATCGTGCAAAACAGCTAACTTTTGAACATTCTTAGAATTCAACGAAACTTGACCCAATCGCAGGTCCAGACCCATCCATTTGTCTCGTAAATTTGCTATGCGTAATAATAACTACAAGTTAGTATAAAAGCGAAACAAACTTGCTTTAATAAAATCGTGCAAAACAGCTAAATTATGAACGTTTTCAGAATTTAACGAAACTTGACCCAAACGTTGGTCTAGACCCAAGCATTTGTGTTGTAAATTTGCTAAGCGTACTAATAACTACAAGTTAGCATAAATGGAAAACAAACTTTCTTTAATAAAATCGTATAAAACAGCTAACTTTCGAACGTTCTCAGAGTTCGAGAAACTTGACCCAATCGCAGGTCCAGACCCATCCATTTGTGTTGTAAATATGCTAAGCGTAATAATAACTACAAGTTAGTATAAAAGGGAAACAAACTTGCTTTAATAAAACCGTGCAAAATAGCTAAATTTTGAACGTTCTCAAAATTCGACGAAACTTGACCCAAACGTTGGTCTAGACCCAAGCATTTGTGTAGTAAATTTGCTAAGCGTAATAATAATTACAAGTTAGTTTAAAAGGGAAACAAACTTTGTTTAATAAAACCGTGCAAAACAGCTAAATTTCGAACGTTTTCAGAGCCCAAATGTTGGTCTAGACCTAAGCATTTGTGTTGTAAATTTGCTAAGCGTAATAATAACTACAAGTTAGTATAAAAGGGAAACAAAACTTATTTTAATGAAACCGTGCAAAACAGCAAAATTTTGAGCATTCTCAGAATTCGACGAAACTTGACCCAAACATATGTCTACACCCAAGAGTTTGTGTGCTAAATTTTCTAATCGTAATAATAACTACAAGTTAGTATAAAAGGGAAACAAACTTGTTTTAATAAAACCGTGCGAAACAGCTAACTTTTTAACGTTCTCATAATTCAACGAAACTTGACCCAATTGCAGGTCCAGACCCATCCATTTGTGTTGTAAATTTGCTAAGGGTAATACTAACTACAAGTTAGTATAAAAGCGAAACAAACTTGCTTTAATAATCGTGGAAAACAGCTAAATTTTGAACGCTTTCAGAATTCGACGAAACTTGACCCAAACATTGGTCTAGACCCAAGCATTTGTGTTGTAAATTAGCTAAGCGTACTAATAACTACAAGTTAGCATAAAAGGAAAACAAACTTTCTTTAATAAAACCGTATAAAACAGCTAACTTTCGAACGTTCTCAGAATTCGATAAACTTGACCCAATCGCGGGTCTCGAACCATCCATTTGTGTTGTAAATATGCTAAGCGTAATAATAACTACACGTTAGTATAAAAGGCAAACAAACTTGCTTTAATAAAACCGTGCAAAATAGATAAATTTTGAACGTTCTCAAAATTCGACGAAACTTGACCCAAACGTTGGTCTAGACCCAAGCATTTGTGTAGTAAATTTGCTAAGCGTAATAATAATTACAAGTTAGTTTAAAAGGGAAACAAACTTTGTTCAATAAAACCGTGCAAAACAGCTAAATTTCGAACGTTTTCAGAATTCGATGAAACTTGACCCAAACGTTTGTCTAGACCCAAGCATTTGTGTTGTAAATTTGCTAAACGTAATAATAACTACAAGTTAGTATAAAAGGGAAATAAACTTGTTTTAATAAAACCGTGCAAAACAGCTAAATTTTGACAATTCTCAGAATTCGACGAAACTTGACTCAAACATAGGTCTAGACCCAAGAGTTTGTGTGTTAAATTTTCTAAGCGTAATAATAACTACAAGTTAGTATAAAAGGGAAACAAACTTGTTTTAATAAAACCGTGCAAAATAGCTAAATTTTGAACGTTCTCAAAATTCGACGAAACTTGACCCAAACGTTGGTCTAGACCCAAGCATTTGTGTAGTAAATTTGCTAAGCGTAATAATAATTACAAGTTAGTTTAAAAGGGAAACAAACTTTGTTTAATAAAACCGTGCAAAACAGCTAAATTTCGAACGTTTTCAGAACCCAAATGTTGGTCTAGACCTAAGCATTTGTGTTGTAAATTTGCTAAGCGTAATAATAACTACAAGTTAGTATAAAAGGGAAACAAAACTTATTTTAATGAAACCGTGCAAAACAGCAAAATTTTGAGCATTCTCAGAATTCGACGAAACTTGACCCAAACATATGTCTACACCCAAGAGTTTGTGTGCTAAATTTTCTAATCGTAATAATAACTACAAGTTAGTATAAAAGGGAAACAAACTTGTTTTAATAAAACCGTGCGAAACAGCTAACTTTTTAACGTTCTCATAATTCAACGAAACTTGACCCAATTGCAGGTCCAGACCCATCCATTTGTGTTGTAAATTTGCTAAGGGTAATACTAACTACAAGTTAGTATAAAAGCGAAACAAACTTGCTTTAATAAAATCGTGGAAAACAGCTAAATTTTGAACGCTTTCAGAATTCGACGAAACTTGACCCAAACATTGGTCTAGACCCAAGCATTTGTGTTGTAAATTAGCTAAGCGTACTAATAACTACAAGTTAGCATAAAAGGAAAACAAACTTTCTTTAATAAAACCGTATAAAACAGCTAACTTTCGAACGTTCTCAGAATTCGAGAAACTTGACCCAATCGCAGGTCTCGAACCATCCATTTGTGTTGTAAATATGCTAAGCGTAATAATAACTACACGTTAGTATAAAAGGCAAACAAACTTGCTTTAATAAAACCGTGCAAAATAGATAAATTTTGAACGTTCTCAAAATTCGACGAAACTTGACCCAAACGTTGGTCTAGACCCAAGCATATGTGTAGTAAATTTGCTAAGCGTAATAATAATTACAAGTTAGTTTAAAAGGGAAACAAACTTTGTTCAATAAAACCGTGCAAAACAGCTAAATTTCGAACGTTTTCAGAATTCGATGAAACTTGACCCAAACGTTTGTCTAGACCCAAGCATTTGTGTTGTAAATTTGCTAAACGTAATAATAACTACAAGTTAGTATAAAAGGGAAATAAACTTGTTTTAATAAAACCGTGCAAAACAGCTAAATTTTGACAATTCTCAGAATTCGACGAAACTTGACTCAAACATAGGTCTAGACCCAAGAGTTTGTGTGTTAAATTTTCTAAGCGTAATAATAACTACAAGTTAGTATAAAAGGGAAACAAACTTGTTTTAATAAAACCGTGCAAAATAGCTAAATTTGGAACGTTCTCAAAATTCGACGAAACTTGACCCAAACGTTGGTCTAGACCCAAGCATTTGTGTAGTAAATTTGCTAAGCGTAATAATAATTACAAGTTAGTTTAAAAGGGAAACAAACTTTGTTTAATAAAACCGTGCAAAACAGCTAAATTTCGAACGTTTTCAGAGCCCAAATGTTGGTCTAGACCTAAGCATCTGTGTTGTAAATTTGCTAAGCGTAATAATAACTACAAGTTAGTATAAAAGGGAAACAAAACTTATTTTAATGAAACCGTGCAAAACAGCAAAATTTTGAGCATTCTCAGAATTCGACGAAACTTGACCCAAACATATGTCTACACCCAAGAGTTTGTGTGCTAAATTTTCTAATCGTAATAATAACTACAAGTTAGTATAAAAGGGAAACAAACTTGTTTTAATAAAACCGTGCGAAACAGCTAACTTTTTAACGTTCTCATAATTCAACGAAACTTGACGCAATTGCAGGTCCAGACCCATCCATTTGTGTTGTAAATTTGCTAAGGGTAATACTAACTACAAGTTAGTATAAAAGCGAAACAAACTTGCTTTAATAATCGTGGAAAACAGCTAAATTTTGAACGCTTTCAGAATTCGACGAAACTTGACCCAAACATTGGTCTAGACCCAAGCATTTGTGTTGTAAATTAGCTAAGCGTACTAATAACTACAAGTTAGCATAAAAGGAAAACAAACTTTCTTTAATAAAACCGTATAAAACAGCTAACTTTCGAACGTTCTCAGAATTCGAGAAACTTGACCCAATCGCGGGTCTCGAACCATCCATTTGTGTTGTAAATATGCTAAGCGTAATAATAACTACACGTTAGTATAAAAGGCAAACAAACTTGCTTTAATAAAACCGTGCAAAATAGATAAATTTTGAACGTTCTCAAAATTCGACGAAACTTGACCCAAACGTTGGTCTAGACCCAAGCATTTGTGTAGTAAATTTGCTAAGCGTAATAATAATTACAAGTTAGTTTAAAAGGGAAACAAACTTTGTTCAATAAAACCGTGCAAAACAGCTAAATTTCGAACGTTTTCAGAATTCGATGAAACTTGACCCAAACGTTTGTCTAGACCCAAGCATTTGTGTTGTAAATTTGCTAAACGTAATAATAACTACAAGTTAGTATAAAAGGGAAATAAACTTGTTTTAATAAAACCGTGCAAAACAGCTAAATTTTGACAATTCTCAGAATTCGACGAAACTTGACTCAAACATAGGTCTAGACCCAAGAGTTTGTGTGTTAAATTTTCTAAGCGTAATAATAACTACAAGTTAGTATAAAAGGGAAACAAACTTGTTTTAATAAAACCGTGCAAAATAGCTAAATTTTGAACGTTCTCAAAATTCGACGAAACTTGACCCAAACGTTGGTCTAGACCCAAGCATTTGTGTAGTAAATTTGCTAAGCGTAATAATAATTACAAGTTAGTTTAAAAGGGAAACAAACTTTGTTTAGTAAAACCGTGCAAAACAGCTAAATTTCGAACGTTTTCAGAACCCAAATGTTGGTCTAGACCTAAGCATTTGTGTTGTAAATTTGCTAAGCGTAATAATAACTACAAGTTAGTATAAAAGGGAAACAAAACTTATTTTAATGAAACCGTGCAAAACAGCAAAATTTTGAGCATTCTCAGAATTCGACGAAACTTGACCCAAACATATGTCTACACCCAAGAGTTTGTGTGCTAAATTTTCTAATCGTAATAATAACTACAAGTTAGTATAAAAGGGAAACAAACTTGTTTTAATAAAACCGTGCGAAACAGCTAACTTTTTAACGTCTCATAATTCAACGAAACTTGACCCAATTGCAGGTCCAGACCCATCCATTTGTGTTGTAAATTTGCTAAGGGTAATACTAACTACAAGTTAGTATAAAAGCGAAACAAACTTGCTTTAATAAAATCGTGGAAAACAGCTAAATTTTGAACGCTTTCAGAATTCGACGAAACTTGACCCAAACATTGGTCTAGACCCAAGCATTTGTGTTGTAAATTAGCTAAGCGTACTAATAACTACAAGTTAGCATAAAAGGAAAACAAACTTTCTTTAATAAAACCGTATAAAACAGCTAACTTTCGAACGTTCTCAGAATTCGAGAAACTTGACCCAATCGCAGGTCTCGAACCATCCATTTGTGTTGTAAATATGCTAAGCGTAATAATAACTACACGTTAGTATAAAAGGCAAACAAACTTGCTTTAATAAAACCGTGCAAAATAGATAAATTTTGAACGTTCTCAAAATTCGACGAAACTTGACCCAAACGTTGGTCTAGACCCAAGCATATGTGTAGTAAATTTGCTAAGCGTAATAATAATTACAAGTTAGTTTAAAAGGGAAACAAACTTTGTTCAATAAAACCGTGCAAAACAGCTAAATTTCGAACGTTTTCAGAATTCGATGAAACTTGACCCAAACGTTTGTCTAGACCCAAGCATTTGTGTTGTAAATTTGCTAAACGTAATAATAACTACAAGTTAGTATAAAAGGGAAATAAACTTGTTTTAATAAAACCGTGCAAAACAGCTAAATTTTGACAATTCTCAGAATTCGACGAAACTTGACTCAAACATAGGTCTAGACCCAAGAGTTTGTGTGTTAAATTTTCTAAGCGTAATAATAACTACAAGTTAGTATAAAAGGGAAACAAACTTGTTTTAATAAAACCGTGCAAAACAGCTAACTTTTACCGTTCTCATAATTCAACGAAACTTGACCCAATTGCAGGTCCAGACCCATCCATTTATGTTGTAAATTTGCTAAGGGTAATACTAATTACAAGTTAGTATAAAAGCGAAACAAACTTGCTTTAATAAAATCGTGCAAAATAGTTAAATTTTGAACGTTTTCAGAATTCGACGAAACTTGACCCAAACATTGGTCTAGACCCAAGCATTTCTGTTGTAAATTTGCTAAGCGTAATAATAACTACAAGTTAGCATAAAAGGGAAAGAAACTTGCTTTAATAAAACCGTGCAAAACAACTAAATTTTGAACGTACTCAGAATTCGACGAACCTGTCCCAAACGTTGGTCTAGACCCAAGCATTAGTGTGGTAAATTTTCAAAGCGTAATAATAACTACAAGTTAGTATAAAAGGGAAACAAACTTGCTTTAATAAAACCGTGCAAAATAGCTAAATTTTGAACGGTTTCACAATTCGACAAAACTAGACCCATACGTTGGTCTAGACCCAAGCATTTGTGTAGTAAATTTGCTAAGCGTAATAATAACTACAAGTTAGCATAAAAGGGAAACAAACTTGCTTTAATAAAACCGTGCAAAACAGCTAAATTTTGAACGTTCTCAGAATTCGACGAAACCAGTCCCCAAACGTTGGTGTAGTCCCAAGCATTAGTATGGTAAATTTTCTAAACGTAAAAATAACTACAAGTTAGTATAAAAGGGAAACAAACTTGTTTTAATAAACCGTGCAAAACAGCTAAATTTTGAGCATTCTCATAATTGGACGAAACTTGACCCAAACGTAGGTCTAGACCCAAGAGTTTGTGTGTTAAATTTTCTAAGCATAGTAATAACTACAAGTTAGTATAAAAGGGAAACAAACTTGTTTTAATAAAACCGTGCAAAACAGCTAACTTTTGAACGTTATCAGAATTCAACAAAAGTTGACCCAATCGTTGGTCTAGACCCATCCATTTGTTTTGTAAATTTGCTAAGCGTAATAATAACTACAAGTTAGTATAAAAGGGAAACAAACTTGCTTTAATAAAATCGTGCAAAACAGCTAACTTTTGAACATTCTCAGAATTCAACGAAACTTGACCCAATCGCAGGTCCAGACCCATCCATTTGTCTCGTAAATTTGCTATGCGTAATAATAACTACAAGTTAGTATAAAAGCGAAACAAACTTGCTTTAATAAAATCGTGCAAAACAGCTAAATTATGAACGTTTTCAGAATTTAACGACACTTGACCCAAACGTTGGTCTAGACCCAAGCATTTGTGTTGTAAATTTGCTAAGCGTACTAATAACTACAAGTTAGCATAAATGGAAAACAAACTTTCTTTAATAAAATCGTATAAAACAGCTAACTTTCGAACGTTCTCAGAGTTCGAGAAACTTGACCCAATCGCAGGTCCAGACCCATCCATTTGTGTTGTAAATATGCTAAGCGTAATAATAACTACAAGTTAGTATAAAAGGGAAACAAACTTGCTTTAATAAAACCGTGCAAAATAGCTAAATTTTGAACGTTCTCAAAATTCGACGAAACTTGACCCAAACGTTGGTCTAGACCCAAGCATTTGTGTAGTAAATTTGCTAAGCGTAATAATAATTACAAGTTAGTTTAAAAGGGAAACAAACTTTGTTTAATAAAACCGTGCAAAACAGCTAAATTTCAAACGTTTTCAGAGCCCAAATGTTGGTCTAGACCTAAGCATTTGTGTTGTAAATTTGCTAAGCGTAATAATAACTACAAGTTAGTATAAAAGGGAAACAAAACTTATTTTAATGAAACCGTGCAAAACAGCAAAATTTTGAGCATTCTCAGAATTCGACGAAACTTGACCCAAACATATGTCTACACCCAAGAGTTTGTGTGCTAAATTTTCTAAGCGTAATAATAACTACAAGTTAGTATAAAAGGGAAACAAACTTGTTTTAATAAAACCGTGCGAAACAGCTAACTTTTTAACGTTCTCATAATTCAACGAAACTTGACCCAATTGCAGGTCCAGACCCATCCATTTGTGTTGTAAATTTGCTAAGGGTAATACTAACTACAAGTTAGTATAAAAGCGAAACAAACTTGCTTTAATAAAATCGTGGAAAACAGCTAAATTTTGAACGTTTTCAGAATTCGACGAAACTTGACCCAAACATTGGTCTAGACCCAAGCATTTGTGTTGTAAATTAACTAAGCGTACTAATAACTACAAGTTAGCATAAAAGGAAAACAAACTTTCTTTAATAAAACCGTATAAAACAGCTAACTTTCGAACGTTCTCAGAATTCGAGAAACTTGACCCAATCGCAGGTCTCGAACCATCCATTTGTGTTGTAAATATGCTAAGCGTAATAATAACTACAAGTTAGTATAAAAGGCAAAAAAACTTGCTTTAATAAAACCGTGCAAAATAGATAAATTTTGAACGTTCTCAAAATTCGACGAAACTTGACCCAAACGTTGGTCTAGACCCAAGCATTTGTGTAGTAAATTTGCTAAGCGTAATAATAATTACAAGTTAGTTTAAAAGGGAAACAAACTTTGTTCAATAAAACCGTGCAAAACAGCTAAATTTCGAACGTTTTCAGAATTCGATGAAACTTGACCCAAACGTTTGTCTAGACCCAAGCATTTGTGTTGTAAATTTGCTAAACGTAATAATAACTACAAGTTAGTATAAAAGGGAAATAAACTTGTTTTAATAAAACCGTGCAAAACAGCTAAATTTTGACAATTCTCAGAATTCGA